>NC_081848.1:55271493-55924093 GCF_963259705.1 Myotis daubentonii | reverse complement strand
TTCTTTGACTCGAGGTGACCTAAAATCATAATCCTTATATTTAACGCCTGGATTTCAGTACTCATAGTCCAGAGTTCTGCATGTCCTCCTGGGAAGTGAGGAAAGCTGGATGGTACATAGAACAGATCCATTTAATCTGGTATTCCCCTCCTCAAACACTGTCAGAACGCTGTTTCTCAGCCAGGGCTTGTCCAGTCATGGCAGCAGCTGTGCGATCATTAGCGATCCTATTGGTCCCGGAGTCCGAGGGACAGGTTTAGATCTCATTTCTGCCACTTGCTGGTTGTTTCGACTTGACCAAGTCATTTCCTCTCTCAGGTCATTTCACCTCATCTGTAAAAGAAGCTTCATGATCCCTATGTCACAGAATTACTAGGATTAATTGAGAGAGTGTCTATGAATCTGCCGGCACCTAGGAGGTGGTCCATAAGTGTCTGTTTAAAAGAAAAAAATAAAAGTGTCTCCTATGTCCTCTGTGAGCTTTCTGATGCAGAATGTATTTTGGGGGAAACAGCTTCAGAGAGTGTGCCTGCCTGTCTGCGCAAACAGGCTGGAGACTGAAGGCTGGGCACCGAGTCGGCCTGGCTTCTGGGCTTGTCTCTAATAGAATGTCTATGGCCTCCCCAGGGGCAGGAGGATTAATTAGTTAATCTTTGTAAAGTACGCTGAAGGTGAAAAGTGCTCTGTAAGTAGAATGGTTGAATTGCTATTGGAGACGTCATAATGGCGGCACCATTTCCTGGCAGCCTTGCCTGTCTTGGACATCAGTAATCAATAGCAGAGAAGGTTCTTTGATGTTTTACTTGATAAGAAAGGGTTCATTATGGGGTGTGTGATAACACAGTTCTTCTGTAGAATTGCAGATAGCAACCTGCCAGTTTTTCCCAGCAGAGGGGTGCTAGGGTCACTTACATCATGGTCTCCTCCTCTGGCTGCTTAGGAATCTCCCTGCTAAGGCAGTTTGGTTGTAAATATCAGCCAGCTCAGGTAGAGGGACAGTTTGCCAGTTTTGGATGCTTTCTGGGTGTGGGGCACATAGGCTTTTTTTTTTTTTTCTGATCCTACAGAAACGAAGGAAGAGTGTTGAGTGATGCATACCAGAATGAATAACCAATGTAGAGAGGTACCATGGACTTGTAGAAGGAGAGGTGGCCCAGCTGTGTGACCTTGGGCTGGTCACTTCTCTGAACCTTAATTTTCTCGGCTGTTTAATGGGAGCATAGTAGTTGATGAGTACAATCATAAAGTTGGCTCATGGGAGGGTGGGTTTCACCCTTTCTGTGGCGAACTGAGGCGAAGGAAAGGTTTCACCGAACTGGTGGTAC
The DNA here is from genome assembly GCF_963259705.1 of Myotis daubentonii. Classification (NCBI taxonomy): domain Eukaryota; kingdom Metazoa; phylum Chordata; class Mammalia; order Chiroptera; family Vespertilionidae; genus Myotis; species Myotis daubentonii. The sequence goes on along the minus strand of NC_081848.1, from coordinate 55,922,768 downwards.
ATGAACTGGACTGTAAAGTTTCAGCCATTATTTACCAGGTGAGTGATGTAAGGAAAGGCCATCCATGGCAAAAGGAACAGCACGGGTGAGGCCTCTAGGTGCTACTTCATGGGCTGCCCAGACTTTGCCTCCTTTTTGAAGAAGCTCAGAAGTTAGGTTCTGGTGCACTTCTTGGCATCTGTCGGAGTCTAAGAGCAGACGGATCCTGAGAATCGTATCCCCGCAGAGCCCTGCATCCCCGCGATATTCTGACATTTCCCCCGCGAGTCTGGTTGTTTTTTAGCTGACACTATAAGCCATATGTTGAGTGTGGGGCCGGATGAAGCTTTGATACTAAACACAGAGAATGTAGTAGATTCGTCTAGAATTTAATATGCATTACTTGGTGTTTTGTCTCGTAAGCAAAGTTTTTCTTTGTTAAAATAAACATGTATAAAGTATTTATACAGCGCACATGGCTATGCATATTTATTGCAGAGAATCTGTTAATAATCTATGCCTCATCGGATTTTGCATTTCTGTTGAAATAACAAATGCGCCACTTGGTACAACTGAATGAATTTGGTGAATTTTCTCTTATCTGGGAGAAGAGAGGCCATTTCTCTTTCTCCAAACTTCATTTTCTTCAATCATCTTCAGCACTGGCCAGCTTCCCAGGTGGTGCATCTGGGGAACTGAATGCTTTTCGGGCTCTAAATGATTTTGTGTGTGTGTGTTTTTTCCTTCTCTACTCCCTTCCCTAGCACACATAGACACTTGCCTGGGGACTTAGGATTGCTCCTTTGAGTAAGAGCTTAAACTCCAAAAGGCCCTCTTCTGTTACATGGAGGGGAAACCACATGAAACTGGCCATTAATTGAGCTCAGAGTAAGACCTAAGAGATTGTAACACAGGACAAGTCAGGAGCCTGGGAACTTCAGGGTGGCCGATGGGACCCTGGATTGGGTGAGAGAGAGAGGAGAGCCTGAGAACAAGACATCTGGGCAACATGCAGGGAGGCTGTGGGGAGAGGAGAGGGTAGGTAGGCCATGAAGCGAGGGTGGGTGTCCCCTGTAGTCATGTCCATGTCTGTTAAGATGCAGGAGGGTGGGTTTTAGAATCAGCCTTTTGGAATCCAGCTCTGGTGCTCACCACTGATTGGATCTTGAGCAAGTTACTAATATTTCACCTCGTCGAACCTCAGTTTCCCCACACCTGTAAAATGTGACCACCCATTCCCTGGCTGATGTGGTTCATAGGTTGGGCATCATCCCATGCACCAAAGGGCTGCCATTGTGATTCCCAGTCAGGTGAGGGATGTGCAAGAAGTTGCTGATGGATTTTTTTTCTTCTCTCTCTCCCTCTTCCTTTCTCTCTTTCTAAAAACTAATTAAAAATATTAAAAAGAAAAGTGAATACCCGTGCTTTCTTTACTGGTAGATAGGAAAGCTCCTGGTACATAGTAGTTGGTACTCAAACAAATGTTCATGCTTTCTCTTCTAATTCAGTGCCTACCCATGAGAGCTGTGGAATGCAGCTTTAACGCAGATAATGTTTGTTTTTAGAAACTGGCAAGGTGTTTACCTGGGGCCGAGCAGACTATGGTCAACTAGGGAGGAAGTTGGAGTCTGAGGAAGGCTGGAGACCAGAAAAGCAGGGTTCGCCCCTCCCCTGCTCGAGACCATGGGAGAGCACGCCTTCGTCTCTGCACGGCTTAACTGGAGCAACTGAGGTAGGAGTGACTCTGCAAAGATGCGGTGCATCTCTTTTCCTTGTCTTTCAGCGAAGCGTTTACTGAGGGCCTACTGTGTGCGCATATTCCAGACATTATGGCAGGTTTCACGCAGGAATCTGGAAGGGTCCTTGCCTCAGGTTGCTTGTGGTTTAATGTGGTAGAAAAGGCAGTTGTACAGCTAACGCCACTGCAAGGCAGACTGTGTGTAACTCCTTTGGAGAGGTTCCAGGGACTCTGGGTTCACTTCCAGAGTGAGAAATGGCATCAGGGTGCAGGAGTTGGGTCAGGCTTCGAGGAGGATGTGCCTCCGAGCCCTGCCGTGAGGATGGTCAGATGTGAGCAAGCAGCTAGGAGAGGAAGACTTTCAAGTGGGCACACCGGCTTGAATAGTCACGGGGTAGGAAGGTGAAGAAAGTGTTTGGGGGACCCCTGGAGCAATGGGGTGTCTGTGGGCCAAATGTGAGATAATATCAGGAAGATGGGGTGGAACCTGACCAGGGGGCCTTTCATTCTGAGCTAAGCATTTCTGCACTTCTGTCTGTATTTCCCAGTGTAGAAAGCATTGCAGCTCATTTGCTCATTCAAGCCCCTGTAGTTCCCTTAAATGTCTTGAATTTCTACATTTGAGGCAGGAGTCTTAATTTCTCCAGGGCGTGTGTTTCTGTTACTAAATTTTACTTTACTGCTGCCCTTAAAAAAAAAAAAAAAAGGCTTAGTTTTTGAGAAGAATGAGGATGGCCACACAGGAAATGTGCCTCTGAACTCAAGCTGGCTTGATAAAGGAATTCAGTCTTCATTCAGAGTCTGTCAAAAAATTAATAAGCTGGTGAGACTTCTGTAATTAGCATCAGACTAATTACAACCCTCTCCATACCTAGAGGGCTTCCCTTCCCCCAGGGCCTGCCTGGCCTCCTCCTTCCGGGTATGTAGGACGATCTCCATTCCTGCTTCACATCCCAGCCCTGGTCCTCCGGGCCTTTCCTTAGTGCTGCGTGGCGGAGTCTGTCTGTCTTTCTCTGTCTCTTTTTATCTTTAATTGAAAAGGCACTAAACAACACCATAGAGACAATTTGGACATGGTAATAATACTTAATAAAACCAACCATAACTTACCACCTTAACACAACTACATTTCTTTTTGCATCTACACCTTTACAGAATTACTTATAATGTTTTGTATTGTCTTATTTATTTATTTATTTTTAAATATTTTTATTGATTTCAGAGAGGAATGGAGAGAGAGAGAGCGAGAGAGAGACATCAGTGATGAGTGAGAAGCACCCATCGGCTGCCTCCTGCACACCCCCTACTGGAAATCAAGCCAGCAACCTGGACATGTGCCCTTAACCAGAATCGAACCCACGACCCTTCAGTTCGCAGGCCAATGCTCTTTCCACTGAACCAAACCAGCTAGGGCTGTCTTATTTATTTTATCACATGCTTTGCTTTTCTTGGTCTATAAGATTGTTTTAAATGGCTTTTATGTGGTTGGAAGATTCTTGGATTTTCCAAATCATTCTTTGAATGTTGGACATGGAGATCATATCCTTTTTTTTTTTTTTAATATGTCTTTATTAATTTCAGAGAGAGGAAGGGATAAGATAGAGATAGAAACATCAATGATAAGAGAGAATCATTGATCGGCTGCCTCCTGTACGCCCCCTATTGGGGATCGAGCCCACAACCCGGGCATGGGCCCTGATCTGGAATTGAACCATGACCTCCTGGTTCATGGGTTGAAGCTCAACCACTGAGCCAGGCCGGCTGTGCAAGATCATATTCTTGTTTGTTTTTTTTTCGGGGGGAGGGAGAGGTGGCACTGTGGTGGACTCTGCACTGAATACTCGAATTGTTTCTTGAAGATACAAAGTTGGGGATGAAATTGCAGGGGCAAAGGCCATGAGTATCCTTATGACTTCTGCTGTATTTCTCTGCTTTCTGTTTGGAAGAAGTTGCTTCCACTGGTAGTGAGTGAGGGAATGCAGCATTCAAGCTGGTTTTGTCTGCTTAGCATGTTCAGGGCCTGAGGCTTGGTATATAGGCTTTGGGCTCTTTTGCCAAGACTTTGTGGTCAGGTCGCAGAGCAAAGGCATGGAGGCTTCATGAAGCTTTTTAAAAAATATATATTTTTATTGATTTCAGAGAAGAAGGGAGAGGGAGAGAGAGATAGAAACATCAATGGTGAGAGAATCATTGATCAGCTGCCTCCTGCATGTTCCCTACGGGGGATCCAGCCCGTGACCTGGGCATGTGCCTTGACTAGAATTGAAGCCGGGACCCTTCAGTCCACAGGCTGACGCTCCATCCACTGAGCCAAACCAGCTAGGGCTTCATGAAGCTTTTTGAGTCTCTGGTTTTATTGGCAAGATGAGGATGATAACTCCTACCACAGAAGGTCATTAATGAGGATTACTTGCAAAGTTCTTGGCACATGGCAGGAACTCAGTTATGGTTGGGCCTTTTCTCTTCTTCCCCTTTGAAGCCTTTAACACCTTGTGGTGGCCACAATGTGCAGCACTGTGAGAGTCTGACATTGATGTGACTTATTTAGCTTCTTACAGGGCACTCTGAGGAGTCGGCTTGAGCCCGTGGCAGCTCCGTTTAGTGCTCCCCTCCATCTCTGCTCCAGTCTTTGGTGGCTGGTGTGTATACTCCCTGGCTTCACTATAGGTTCGGACTCCAGGCTGTTTTCTGTTGGTAAACTGGGGCTGGGAATTATCTCCACTGTTGATGTCCAGGTCTGACCTACAAGATCCGTCTTTGCCTGAGGCCCAGAGCCAAGCCAGTGTGGGCAGCTATAAACTGCTAGGAGGAAATGTCAAGCCCAAATGCCGTTCCAAGCCCTGTTCACCTTGGAAAAGGCAAAGTGTTACCCTGTCAGAGGCTTGGCCGGGGAGGTTCAGGGACACCTGGGGAGACAGGAACAGCCTTGAACTAAGTTGATGATTCCAGATCTTCAAGGACCTGATTGTGGCCCAAAGCTGATCAGTTGCCTTCTTTATGTCCAAAGAATAAGCTGAGGGAGGCGAAAGCTGTCTGGGCTGGGGCCTCAGGCAGAATGTCTGTCCAGACAAGTCCAGTGGGACAGCCTGGCAGGAGGGGAAAGCACAGGTAGATAGAGCTGCACTGTGCTATAAACATCTCTTCCTGTGAGCAGAAGAAAGCAAATAAACACAATGTTATCCGTGCCAGTGGTTGTTACGGGCCAGGCCGTGTGCTAATGCTTTATATATCACAGTAAACCTGACACAGCTTATAATCACCGCTTTACGAGTAAGGAGACAAAGGCTCAGACTGGGGAGTCACTGGCCTGGGATCACACTGTAGCTAAACAGTGGGGCGGGGATTTAGACTTGAAGTACTCGGAGCTCACATATTTCTGTATAGATGAAGTGAAGTGAAGTTGCATATGCCCTTTTACACGTGTATCCTCCCCTGGGTGAAAGTTCTGGAAGTTTGGGCTTCAGGGTTTCTGATTCCCTGAGAGTCTCATTTTTTTCCTTCGGGGTTGTGTCTCATTTCTGGCCTGAGAAAGACTTCGATATTTTAGTTCTGGTGGGCCTTCCTTTAATGCTCTTCCAGTGGTGACGACTGTGTGTTTCATGCATTGTCAGCTTTGCCTCAGGTCCTGGGCCTCTCTAGCCACGCTTGGAAAATTCCAGGAGTAGCACAGCGATTGGGGTTAATCCCCCCTGCATGTGTTAGGGCAGAGTGTGTGTGGACAGGTTTGCTTCTTGACAGCAAGCACGCACCACACAGCCTTTTGCTTTCCAAGCCCTACGTGGGACTGCTACCTGCACATTCCCTGTGGAATATTGGCTCTAAGTCCCGTCTGTAGGTGGAAGCCTGCATTTTAAGTTGGACAGAAGTGTTTGTGCTCACTTAGTGGGCACGGCAGGGCTCTAGGTTCTGAAGCAGGTAGAGCTGGGCACCTGGTGTGCTAGTGGACCCATCAGGAGACCTGCTTTACTGAAAGTGGACAGCCAGCCTCTGAGGGATAAGGTCTAAATCAGAGTCAGACGACCTGAGTTCTAGGTCTGGTTTTGTCCTGACTTAATGACTTTGGGCAAGGGCTCTTTCATCCTGCACCCCTAGTTCCCTCATGTAGGTGGGGATGTTAGACCATGTGATTCCTCATGTTTCTTACAGATCTAAGAGTCCCTTCCATCTGTGACTCTTATTTCATATAAATGATCACTGCTTAAATTTGTAATGCTCTTGCCTCTCGAGTCCCTCAATGTCACAGCCAACATCACGTAATCCCTAGCTGCTGGCTCCGCTGTGTTAACCAGTGTTAACCTGGCATGTTAGCCAGTGTTAACATTTGGGCATGTCAACCAGTCGAGAAGTTATAGGCTTCAGTGCCACTTGAGCTTTGCTCTGCCTCTTTACCCTGATTCTGTTCTCTGCCCTTGTTCCTTGTCCCCAGGGCCTCCTGTTCCAGTTTAGGTCATTGGGACTTAGTAGGATGCTCCCGCCTGGTCCTCCCAGGACTGGCAGTGTGGTTTTGACTCTCATCTCTGTGGCTCTGCCCTTATTGCCAGGGGCAGGCAGGCCTTGGTGACACTATCTTCCTGGCCTCCCCGCCCGCCACCCCCTCCGGCTCTGTGTGCGCTGACCTCCTGCTCACCGTGCTGGCCACACAGTGGTGGTGGGTGGGGAAGCAGATACGAAGATAAAGAGTCCACGTCTCTGCCCTGCAAGAACTTCCAGGAACATAAATAACTCCTTACTGCACAGAGTGAAAGTGCTCTCAGAGGTGTGTTAGTTCAGGGGAGCAGTGATGACGGGATGACTTATTCCGAAGACACTAACAAAGACACTAACAAAAGGAAGTATTACTTGAACTGGGTTCAAGCAGAGGGACAACATGGACTGAAACCGTGGCTCTGAATCTGCTTGACCTCCTGGCACAGTCGGGATCCTGGCCATGGTCCAGCCTAGTTTTGCAGCCCAGCTGCCTGTCCAGCCTGTCCCTTCACTGCCACCCATCCTTCCGCTAGGACTACTGTCTGAAGGAAAAGAACTTCCCCATATGTGATCTCATTTGATCCAGTGCAGTGCTGTGAAGGAGGCCAGAACAGGTTTTCCTCTTTTCATGACTGAGGAAACTGAGGCCCAGAGAGGCCAGCTGGGCGTTAGGAGACCCAAGGCAAGCAGCCTGACTCGGGCTGCTCTGGGCTTTGCTCTGGGCTCAGCTTGCAGCCATGGCCCTGAGTCATGTTGCTGGTTTAAATTCTGCCCACGTTTGGGTGAGGAGCACCAAGTGCACGTGCACGTGTGCACACACGCAGCCATCAGAGCAGGAAATGCAGAAACAAACAAGAGTGGAGCCAGTGATTGGGTAATTGTCAAGCCCAGATGCCATCCGCCCTCATTTGCTGCAGGACTAAAACTGTTTGTTGGAGGATCAACCTGTGCACAGGTTCTAAGTGAAATCTGTCAGAGCGAGTGGGAAAGGAGCTATTTTTAGTTTGCAGAGTCACTCACTCAGCTGTGTTAGCTGAGGTTTGAGCCAGTCCCCTACGCTTTCCACAGTGTTATTTCTGAAGGAGAAATACCACTTGAATGCTGTGTAAAACCCATTAATGAACCTGGAAGTTTCCAGGGCGTCTTTGTCCTGCAGCTCCTTCGGGAGGCTGCCTTTCCTGAATGACCTTCCTCTTTCCCTATATTTAATGCATTTCTAATTTTAAGTTTGTGTCAAGACTGTGGGACTTCAGTGCCCTAAATAACACAGAAACCTACCACCAGCAATCAGCTGAGTCCGGAGGGCTCTGCGGCATTGAACGCAGCCTGGAAAAGCATTTCCAAGTTGCTGTCTGGTACGTAATCTGCTGTTCTTAGAGGAGCAGGAGGTCTCTGAGGCCACAGGCCCGGGCAGCCCAAACCTCCCAGGTGCAGCAGGTTTTGGGGCCTCCCCAAATGTTCACCCAAAGCCTGTTTCATTGGGGATTAGAAAAGCTAACACATCTGTGCTGTCGCTGCTGACCTAACAGGAGAAATAACCCACAACAAACCTCAAAGCAGTGGCCTGGATTTGTCTGTGTGAACACGCAGGAGAGACAGGGCTGTGTTGTTCGAAAGAGACGGTAAAAGGCTATGATACAGAAGCACGTGTTTACCACCTGCTGTTTTCTCATTTACTTACATTTATCACCTTTTCTCACTGAAACACAAGCTGCAGGAGGGCAAGGGCCTATCTGTCCTGTTCAAGGCTGGGTTCCCAGTGTCTAGAATAATTCCCAGCACCTCAGAGGTGCGTAGTGGGTGTTCCCTGACAGTAAGTGAGAAGTGAATGAAAGAAGTGGTTTTGGAGCCATGTGGCCCTCTTCTGCTCCTCTTCTCTCTCTCCCTGCCGTCTGTAGTCCTCAATCCCAGGCCAGCTCAGGAACAGGCATTTCTGGGTTTTCGGGCATTTGGGCATCAGACGTCCTGCAGAGCCAGAGAGCAGACCCCAGAATATGCTGAGACAACCCAGAAATTTCTTACAGTATCATAATGATGAGGCTTTTATGGTCTGCCTTGCAGCATTTCATGATTTACCAAGCGCTTTCACACATCATCTTTGGTTTTCCTTCTTTTATTCAACAGATGCTTACGTACGCCTGTCTGTCTGGATGCTCCATGAGCAGAATGGGGAAGCAGAGGAGAGTGTAATAGTTCCTGGCTTAGGGGCTTGTGAGCTAGTAGTGGAGCTCAGGCAGGTTCATGGCAGGCAAGCAGAATGTGACGGAGGCTGAAAGGAGAGTCTGACAATGAGGCTATGTTGATCCCATCCCTTCCCTGTGCCCTTGGGGACTTTTTCTTTCTTACACTCTCAGTCCTTCTGGTTCTGTTGGATTCTGCAGGGGTGGGTGGGGGGTGGTGACTGGAAAGGCTTTTGAATTGGAAGCATTGACATGAAATTAGGTCTCAAGGGAGCTCATGTAAAGTAGCAGGGGAGCCTTGGCAAGGACTGCGCTAAGAGGAAAGCAGAGGAAGAGCAGCTAGAGAGAGACCGAGTATTGACAAGAGAGGGAGCAAGCCAGCCAGGAACTGCAGCGTCTCAGAGCCAAGGCCATTTCAGCAGGGAGGTCAGGGAGGCTGAAGACTGAGGCCTGCCATGGGGTTTGGTGATGGGAGGTTGGTGTCACCTCTGAGAGAAGCTGAGTCAGGGGCTTAGGGAGTGAAAGGATCCTAGGAAAGACAGGCTGCAGGTGTGAACGACTCTTTCAGGAGATTCATGGTCAAAGGAGGATGAGGACAAACTCAGGAACTGGAAAAGAGAGCCCGGTTCGAGTCGGTTTTGTCAGCTTGAGGGGCTGGAATGTGTCAGAGGCCGCAGTCAGGGATTAGAGAGAGAAAGAGGAAAAGCATGAGTAAAGGTGCAAAAGGGCGGTGGCAGCTGGAGCAGGGCCCCCACAGAAATGAGAGGTGGGGCTGAAATCACCGGGCATGGCTAGTTCTGACAAGAAGGAAGGGCACTTTTTCTCTCCGCACAGGAGTAAAATAGAAAGAGGATACGTGAAGTTAGAAGTTTGCGGTGGAGGAGAGAAATGCTTTCATTGAAGTGTGTGTATTCTTTGTCATTGAGTTATATCTTAGCTTTATTTATTCAATAAATTTTTAATGCATCCCACTGTGGGCCATGCACAGTTCAAGGTGCCAAGGATTCACAAAGAAAAGACCAAGTTGCTGCCCACTACAGTATCCAGTATTATTAGTAATATGGTAATTATTAATATGTGCATCTCTAAATCAAACGTTGAGTTCCTTGGGAGCAGACCCTGTCTCATATAACTTTGAATAATTAGGGCCAGGCGTGGTACAAAGTAAATAATCAGTAGAGGTATGCTGAAAAAGTGTGAAAGCTCCTGTTAGGTGGCTTAAATCTTCCTGGTTAGGTTGAAAGCCAAATGGTTTGCTGATGTGATGAGGTTAGTTTGGGGAGGCCTCCAAGGAGGGACTAGTTTGCTCTGTCACGGTGCACCCAGCACAGTCTGGTAACTGCCCGGAACATAAGAAGACATGGTTACTGACTCTGATCCCTGAGTGGTGGGTAGCACAGATGTTGCCTCCATCACTCTAGGGTTGAGGAAACTGATGCTCAAAGAGAAAGCTGTCAGGAGCTCAGTGCTACATAGTACATGGCAGAGCAGGACCTTGAACCTTGTTCTCAGAGCCCTCACTTTCCTCATTGCTAGTGCGGTACACCAACAGCTTTCTCTCTGGACAGTTGTGATCAGAATGTGGGCCTGGGCTGTGGCTATCACTAGGGGTAGCTGGGTCTGACGGAGACCTGGAGCCCTCTCTAGGCTCAGTCTGGGTCAGTATCTTATGAAGAAAAGCAGGAGGGAAGGAAGAGCCTCAGTGAGGACTGGGATGTGAGGTTAACTCACGATGTTGTATCATAGAGCTTGCTGGAGTTGAAGGTCTGATGAAGAGACTCTTGAATGTGGAGTGAGACCTGGGTTGGATTTTCTGCTCTGTCATCTACAGTCCACATGCCTGGGCCCGTGAAAACCTTCCAAGCCTTCCTTTTTCACCTCCCAAGTGCGAGTAATAATACCTGCTTTTCCTTGCCCCAGAGCCACTCTTCCGTCTCAGTCACTGGACATCTTAGGAGCTATACAGACCCATATTGGATCTTGTGTCAAACACTTCTTAGAATCAGCGCCAGTGAAAATAGTGGAGCCCAGATGCTTGACAATCCATAGCCAGTCTCTATGCGGTGCCGGAGAGTGTGGATTCCTGTCCTGGCAGTTCAGGCACTGGCAGCAAGGATGTCTCTGGCTTGCTCTCTCTCAGCAGCAGAGGAGATTCATCAGCACTGATTTAAAGTCTCAGTGACCTCATGTGTCACCACCACTCTCTGCAGCATTACGACTGCCCCAGGCTGTGCCCAGGGTCGCCTGGGAGCTGTCCAGCTGTCTTTTGTTGCATTTGACCTTGAAAACTGGGCGTTCCAGGGTGAAAGTAAATCGTGCAGAGGTTTAGAGGGAACAGAAGTCAATGAGGGTTAAAGGAGGCTGCAGTGGTTTGATGAGAGAAACGCAAGGTCTGTGAAGGCTGAGTGAGTTGTGCCTGAGTTGGTGGCTGGGGAACTGACACTACCTCCATCACTACCTCTATTCCCCTGGCTTGGACCTCCATAGCTGCTGCCTAATTACAGTGACAGCCCCTTCGTTGAAGACTTCCTTCTCTAGTCTGGCCTCTTCCCAGTTGCCCCAATCAGCTGCCAAATGATGTACTAAAATATAAATCTGATTGGGCTAGGCTCCTACTTTTTTTTTTTTTTTTTTATGATTCTTAGAAAATACAGAAAACACTCATTCCCACAGCAAACACTATTGGAAACGTACTATATGGAAGAAACTTAACCAAGCCTTTAGGATATAGTGGAGAATAAGGCTCAGCCTCTGCCCTCAAGGGGTAGGTGAAACACACAACCTGTAATTCCCACAACCAGGGTGCAAAGAATGGCATTAGTGTAAGTTCCAGGATTATTGTTGGTCTAGTTCACCACTGTATGTATCCCTATCACCTTGATTAGCCCAGCACATAGTAGGTGCTCAGTAAATAATTGTTGTAGGGTTGAATGTATGCCCTTTTTTTTTTTTAAATGTATTTTCATTGATTTCAGAGAAGAAAGGAGAGGGAGAGACAGAAACATTGATGATGAGAGAGAATCACCGATCAGCTGTCTCCTGCACGGCCCCCACTGGGGATCGAGCCCACAACCCAGGCATGTGCCCTTGACCAGAATAGAACCCGGGACCCTTCAGTCCGCAGGCCGACGCTCTATTCACTGAGCCAAACCAGCCAAGGCGCCCTTACTTTTTAATGGCCTCCCGTCCAGGATGAAGTCCAAAATATCTAGCTTGTCATAAGAAGCTCTTCCTGATCCTGCTCCTGTCACGAGATCAGCCTCATCTTGCGCTGGTCTCTCTCTTGCACTGTGCAGTTTATCTGTACTGAACCAATGAAATCATAGTGTTGTTGATACTTCTGGGTCTTTGCATGTGCTGGTCCTTCTGCTTTCCTTTGTCCGTGGCTCTTTGGACAACTACTACCCAATGGATAGCAAGGACGATGTCTTATATTCATGTCAGTGTTCCTACCATTCAGTCTGACAAACCTGCCTCTTTCTCTCTCTGTTGAGTTTTTCTTGGTTTGATGCGGTTACCCACCTTCCTTGGTTCTGTTGAGCTGCTGTCCCTGAAGCTCTTTTCCACATCCCTTCTCCTCTCCTTTCCCTGAGCCTCCTGAGAGTCCAGATCTGGACTTTGTTGGGCTGCTCGAGGCCTGGCTCCTTGGCTGTGATGAACCCTGGCCTTCCTTTTGCCTTTCGTAAACATCTCCCTCCTGCTTGGCCTCATCCAGACAGCTGGACCTCTCTGCTAGTTTCACATGCTCAAGAACCTTACCCTGAGCAGGGCATGGATTTTGCCACTCCCTTTGCCTGAGGACTGGACTGTCTGTCTTGGACCCGGTTACTGTTTGGGATCCTTTTCTGAATGGCTGATTCCCCAGTGAAACACATCTGCTTGATTCTGAGTGTTGTTACTGCTTAGACTTCCTGCTCAGAGGCCCTCTTTGATCTTGGTGCAGGCCTGAATACGACCAGGCCCCTTTGAAGGCTGAGTGAGTTGTGCCTGAATGGATGCCTTAGGAGCCAGCCCTGTAGTCACTCCTCTTCCCCAGTGGTTATTGCCATCTAGTTCTAGCCTTTTTTTGGCCTGCAATGTACTGAGCCACTGAGCACTGAGGCCTTGCCTGGCAGGCATCCCTTGAGACAGATAAAGTGAAAACATTGCTCTTGTCATTTCTAAAGAAGCAAAACCAGACCATTTTGTTGGGATGCAGCTTCCAGAATCCCAAGACCCCAGTCCAGTTAGTAGAGGAACCACCGAATTATGACTAGAAGAAGTGAGTGTTTGTGTGGTTACATAATTCCCGCCTGTGATGCAGTGATTCTCTCCGTAGGAACACTGCAGGTTGCTGTTTGGAAGGGAGCACTTTTTACTGGATGCCTGGTATCATCCAAAATCAGGGGAGACTGGCTGTGTGGAGCAGAAAAGGAAGGAATCAGAGATGTCTTTGCAAAAAGAGCAGCTGCCATGACGGTCGTGAAGTTTCTGGCTTTTCTGAGAGCCAGAGTGTAGGGAGAGAGGAGAGCAGCAGGCATGGTGGGAGCCCAGCACGGGTGCCGGGAGGCTGCTTGAAGCTCCCAGGAAGACCTTCCCATGGGCCACTGCAGGAGACCCAGCTGGATGGGAGCAGTTGCTTACGGCTGCTGAATGAAGTGCATGTGTGATTGTAGACAGCACTCCCAGGACTGAGTGAGGACAGTTCCTCACTCCAGAAAGGTAATTTAGTCATTCTGGAGTATCTTCTCTGTGGTTTCATTTCTATGTGGCCTCTTTTGGGTAAGATTGATTAATAGCCTGGAGCATGCACATTATTCGAGGATAGAGTCTGCATGAAGGAGCAACAAATAGGAGAAGGACTTGGAAGAATCAAAAGACTTTACATTGTGGCTTGATTTTTGGACAATCTGCTTTACTTCCCGAGGCCTTAGATTTTGCATCTGTCATGTATAATAACTAGAGGCCTGGTGCACAAAAATTTGTGCACTCGGAGGGCACCCCTCAGCCCAGCCTGCCCCCACTAACAGTCTGGGAGTCCTCACAGGATGTCCTACTGATGTCCCTGTGGGGAGTGGGCCTAAGCCGCAGTCTGGCCTCCCTCTGTGGAAGGCAACTGGCCAATCAGGTATATAGATACTTTCTGAAGGCAGCACAGACTCCTTCCTTATTTCTTTCCTCTGTGGTTGGAGAATAGGGTACTAAAAGGTGGAGACAGAACCGTGGCCGGGCCTGGGGCTCTTGTAGGCAGCAGAAAGAAGGAGAGGGCTGGGGAAAGTCTAGACAGTTTTCTTCAATTGTCCTCCCTTCCTCCGGGCCCCTCGCTCTGTTCTTTCCTTGTCGTGGTGGACGCTTGGGCCTCGGACTGACAGGAGCCCAGCAACGGTGGAATTCAGCCTCCTCACTTCTCAGCTGAACATACAACCACCTCACATTCCAAGTGGAGCTGTTTTCAAATGGCCAAAGTGCTAGCAATTCATGCCTCCTGGCCTTTCCCCTCTTGGGTTTCCTCCTTGGGTCAGTTGCAAACTTCACCAAGACACCGAAGCAACTCTGCCCTGGTAGTTCTGCACCAGCCCCTGCCTGGGCCCGGCCGGGCACTCTTCCTTGAGGTCTCTGGGTCCACAGTCTGAGCTCAGGGAGGTCACCCAGAGCCGGTTTCCCCAGACAGGTGGGGCAGAGGGCTAGCTTGAAGAGCTGGAGGAAGATGGCAGAGTAAGAGTTGGTATGAACCAGCGCCTGCTTAGCCAGACTTCCTAAGCTCCCCACTGGGCCCAGGCTGGGCCCCTTCCCCACACCAGGAGGATCCCAGCTGAGGTCCCCTCCCTGCACCCAGCGCTCTCCTCCCTGTTCTACCACTGGGGGAAGGGAACAGCTCACCTGCTCTGGACCCTGCCAACCTGGCAGGCTGAGGCACAGGCAGTGCAGCCTAGGGTGCTGGTGGCTGCGAGCCTTCTCCCTCTCCCTGAAGCGTGAGGTGGGGGTTGCAGCAGCTCACAGCTGCCTCTGGGTACCATGCATGGAGACACCGCTCTCCAATGAGCCACCGTCCGCCCAGGATCTGTGGGGGTTTGGGTGGCCTCGGGCTCCCACTGGCCCCACTGAAGCCAGACTCGGCTTGGCCGGCCACCCCTGCCGCCCAAGGGCTGTGCATGCCCCACGGGCCTCATCGCCATCATGAATCGCCATGGTCCGGTTGTCCCATCCAAGGAAGTGGCCATCTCGATCGCCATGGCTCACTCCCCAGTGCAGTTGGCCTGCCCAGCAAGCATGTAGGCAGGAGCTGGGCCTCTGAGGGGAAGGAGGAGGGATGCGCGTGCCAGGGCAGAAGAGGGGAACTTGGTGGTGTAAACACAGCCACCCCCCCCCACGTTGTGCTGGCCCCTCACGCTGCATTCCCGAACCCCTGGGTGTCCCTGCCCAGCACTGTGCTCTCGGGCCTAGGGTGGGGGTGAGGGACCTGGAGCTGCAGCCTGAAGGCAGCCCTTGCTGGCTTGGAATCACAGTGGTCGATCAGAGAGGGATGTGGGGTGCCCAATTTTGCCTCTCTCTCTCTCTCTCTCTCTCTCTCTCTCTCTCTCTCTCTCTCAGGGCCCCGTGTCCCCGGTGGGCGGGAGGGGGCTCAGGCGAAGCAATCGGCATCGCTTGCCTTCGCCTGAGCCCCCGCCTGCCCCTGGTCACACATGGGAGTGGGCCTTGTGTCTTTGGCGGGTGGATGGGGGCTCAGGCGAGACGATTGGCATTGCTTGCCTTCACCTGAGCCCCTACCCGCCCCTGGGTAGCACACAGGAGTGGCCCTCGCCCCCAGGTCACACACAGGGGCCTGGATGGCGGCTTGTGCTGTCCCGTCCTGCCTGCAGTATGCAAATTAGCCACCGTCTTTGTTGGTGGTTAATTTGCATATCGCTCTGATCAGCCAATGGTGGGCATAGCGAAGGTATGGTCAATTACCATGTTTGTCTATTATTAGTGTAGATACTTATTAGGCCTTCCTCTCCAAGTGTTTGTCAAAATGATGTTATGGATGTGAAATCATTTAATAAACTATGAAACAATAAACAGATGTAAGTTATGTTAGTAGGCTTTTTTGTCATATCTAACATATGGGTTTTTAGGCCTGGTAGCTCTTTGGAAATTGTTCTCAGTTATCATGGAGCTGGAGTTTGGTATGAATCATTTTTATGATTTCTGTGTTCCTCTTTATCCATTAGTACTTACCAAGTACCGAGGGTGCATTCAAACTGTGGACTTGGAATGTGACAACAGGGAGGACACAGAGTCCTCCAGCTTTCTAAATGGGATGTGAGTGATAGTATAAATCTCCTGCAGGTAAGAGCTGAGGACTGTGAGCAGAGAGATCTAGAAGCAGTGTCGAGAAGAGCGTTGTTGGCCAACTCTCTTGAGTCTTTGGGAGATCTTAGAGGAGATGAAATTTGAAGACTGGGGAGATTGAATTTAGTGGTCGAGAAGATCAAGCCTTTTTAGGCTTCTGAAGGATCTGTGTGGGAGGAGGCTGGTTCCTTCTGAGGCAGTAAACCTGGGGACAGTGTTGTCAAGCTTTAGTTTGAGCACAGAGGTTGGCAGTTAAGAATGACTTGATTTGGAACAATAGGATATTTTAAAGAAATAATGATAGCTCCTATCTGTTGAACATTGACTCTGTGCCACATATTGTGCCAGGCACTGTATGAACATCACTTTCAGTTCTTACCATGTTCCTATGAAACAGTGTACTATTTTATCACCATTTTGTAGAGGAGGAAACCAAAACTTGAGGTAGTAACTGATCTAAGGACACAACTAGGAAATAGCAGAGCTAACACACAGTGGCAGTGTTGTAGACTGGAGGATATAGACTAACATAGTGGCAGCAAGGATGAGTTTCTGAATGTCTCAACCCCAGCTTCCTTACTTGAAAATCCAGCTTATACCACTTTACAAGTCTCAGATGAGAGTGGAATATTTTTTGGACAATTCCAGTTGCCACTTCAGGTATGAGCTACCTGTGGATAGGTAGCATGTCTTGGTTGTGGAAGTATCTTTAATACCTGGCACAGTGCCTTTCAGAAAGCAAGCAGTTGGGATTTCTTATGGAATTGAATAGAAACCTCTTCTCACTGAGGGTCGGAGTCACCTGTTATGGTTTGATTTCACTCATCTGAAATGTTTGAACATCTGAACATCTCATGGGTGGTGGTCTTCCAGAAGAGAGCATATGGTGTTGCACAATGGGCACTGTGTTTTAGGATTTTAAAAAATTTCATACCCCGGCTCTGGTTGGTGTGGCTCAGTTGGTTGGAACATTGTCCCGTGCACCAGAAGGGCGTGGATTTGATTCCCAATCAGGGCACATAAGTAGGTTGTGGGTTTGGTCCCTGGCCGGGGCACATATGGGAGGCAACTGTTTGATGTATCTCACATCGCTGTTTCTCTCTGTGTGTGTGTGTGTCTCTCTCTGTCTCTCCTCCTTCTTCCCTCTCTAAAATCAGTAAAAACCTCAAACTCTGTTGAGTTGGGGGAGAGGGGCTAGGTCACATGGCAGGCACTTGTGGAAGCCTTAGGGGCTTGAGCTCTACCCACTGTGGAGCAGGCTTGAAGACGTCTGTGGTGGGATAGCTGTGGACAGAACTGTGACATATGAGTTTGGTGGGAGAGGAACAAAAATAGAATGCTGACTCCTCCAGTGTCTCAGCATGAGGGTCATGGAAACACAAGCATCTTTCTCAGCCTGCAGTGCTCCATTCCTCAGATGCCGCTTAAGGGTAAGGGCACAGAGTCATGCAAATGGTACCTTTCCCTTTGCACCTCTCAAGGTGAAATTGCTGCTGCTGCATGGGGACTTGTGGGAGCACTTCCGTCGTTACTGCTGTACAATGCATTTATCATTCTGCTCCCCTGGCACACTTTGCCAAGCTGCATCATTTCCCTGTTCCTTCCTTCCCTGCATGAAGATGATGCATCTGGTGGCTGCAGCCTCCCTGATCAGAGTTTGTCGTGTAATGGAAAGAGCAATTTACTAGCTAATAATGACAGCAGGTAGCTGTCCTGGTCTGGTGCCCGGTTTTCTGCTGAGGACTTTCTAGACCTCATTTTTTTAATCCTCATGGCAACCCAGCAGAGTCAGGTTATTATTCCTATTTTCAGATGAGGTGAGTGAGGCTCAGGGGTGGTCACATGACTAGTAATTGACAGAGTTGTGATTAAAACCCAGAGCCTGCCACACAGCCTGTGCTATGAAATATCAGATTTCCATGTCAAGCCCTAATGTTAATTCTCTGTGCGACCCGGGGCCAGAGGCTGTGCTTCCTGGGGCCTCAGCTTTCTAATCCATGTCACGAGAACGGTTCAGAGGGTTCTTCCAAATCGCTAACGCCAACACCATTCCACCTACCTATTTGGAGGCTGATTTCTTTTTAGCTTTGAGATTGTTTTGTTTTTGTTTTATAGTGGCTGGCTAGCTGCTATGTCTAAATTCCGTAGCAACACATTAATACAGGCAGTTAAGACTATATGTGTAAAAAAGTATGGATCATTATTGTATAATAGAACTTTCTATAATGATTGAAATGGTCTGTATCAGCCCAGTATAGTAGCTGATAACCACATGTGACTACAGAGCACTTGAAATGTGGCTAGTATGACAGAGGAACTGAATTTTAAATTTTATTTTATTTTAATTAATTGAAATATAAATAGCCACATGTAGCTAGTAGCTACTATATTGGACAATGAGGGTATAGATGATATAAAAATATAAAACCAAATAGAGTATGGATTTTTTCATTCCTATCTCATCTTTGTCTTCTGTATCCCAACCAAGGCTTCTGATTTCCATGTTTATTTTTCCAGAGGTCTAATAATTGACATGTTATTACATTTATATTTTGCTTGCAATTTTCAACACACTCAAACATACATTATTGCATTATTCCTCAGATAAGGAAACTGAGGCACAGAAGAGTTAAATATACTACTAGGAACTGAGTAAATACTTTTGGATAAATAATTTTTTAGAGAGAACTAGGACTGGAAACTTAGGTGTTTTTTTTTTTTTTTTTTGATTCCTGGCCAGTTTTCCTTTAGTTTTCTTATCATTGGTGTGCCAATCATAGACTAAAGAGACTTTGCTCATTACAGATAATTCTTTTAATGTTAGGTGGGGGATTTTTTCTTTTCATTTGATACCTTTCTGTACTATTTGATTTTTTAAACTTTATATAGGCATTATCTTTATAATAATAATGTAGGTATTTGGAGAAATTGTGTGAAATGCTATGAGACCGCCTAATGGAGCTGTTTCTATTTGGAGATGTAAGTTGAACACTGTCATGCTAGTCAAACAGAGAGAGGCAGGGTTTTCAGGTAGGATCTGTCATCAGAAGAGAATTGAATCCCATCTTGATTTCTGGTAATGGTGGAGTAGTTCTTAGACCAACCATCCCACAGAAAACGACTGTAAACTCAGACAAAATGTAAAAAAACAATTACTAGAAGGAACTGGAGAGTGATTGAAGGCAGGCGTATCTTCCTAAGTGTCAAGATCCCGATGGTCGAGGAAAGACCGAGGAACTATTCCAGATTGAAGGATTCCAAAGAGACATGACAACTCAATGAAATGTACAGTTGTGAGCTAGATCCTTTGTAGTAAAGAACATTACTAGAACAACTGATGAAACCTAAAGGAGTCTGAAGTTTTGTTGGTAGTTACAGTGTTAATTTTTTAGTTTTGATGGTCAAGTTGTTGTTATGTAGAGAGTGTTGTTGGTTTTGATGACTAACATTTTAGAGTGGCATTGGTTTGGCAACTTGCTTAGAAATAGTTCAGAAGAAAATGGAGAAAGAGAGGGAATGGAATTTAGGGGAAATATGGATAAATGTTAATATTTGGGGAATGTGAATGAAGGGTGAATAGGAGCTCTTTGTATAGTTCTTGAAACTTTCTTCTAACTTTGAATTCATTTCAAATTAAAAGATTTTAAAAACTTAATCCTGAACAACAATAATGAAAATAGAACACACCAACATTTGGGGCATGCAGCTAAAGCAGTGCTTTGAGGGAAATTTATATCTTTAAGTACATACATTAAAAAAGAAGGAAAGACTAGCTTCAGTGACCTAAGGCTCCACCTTTAGAAGCTGGAGAAAGAAAAGTTAAGTAGAAAGAAGGGAATAATAAAAGTAAGAACAGAAATTAATGAAATAGAAAATAGACAAAAGTAGAGAAAAATAATAAAGCCAAAAGAAATTCTCTGAAAGTATCAATAAAATTGATAAATCCTACCTGGACTGGTCAAGAAGAAGAAAAGAAATCACACAATACCAGTATCAGGAATAAAGGTAGGTGTGTCACTATAGAGTCTACGGTTGCACACTCTTACACACAGAAAAGAACATTATTTAGCCTTAAAAAAGAAGGAAGTCTTGCCATTTGTAACATGGATATAACCTAGAGGGCAGTATGCTAAGTGATATAAACCAGACACAAAAAGACAAATGCTGTATGAGCTCACTTATATGTGGAGTCTAAAAAACTGGACTCATGAAAGCAGAGAGTAGAATGGCAGTTGCCAGTGGCTGGGGTGTGGAGTAAATGGGAGATGTTGGTCAAAGGTGCAGTTATGGAAGATGAATAAGCCTGGAGATTAATGTACAGTATGGTTAATGTAGCTAATAATTTTGTATACTTGAAATTTGCTAATAGAGTAGATTTTAAGTGTTGTTACTACACACACACACACACACACACAGTAACTATGTGATGTGATGGATGTGTTAATTAGATTGATTTTGGCAGTCACTTCACAATGTATATATATCTCTAATTATATTGTATATCTTAAATATATACAATTTTTATCTGTCAATTATACCTCAAAGCTGGAAAAAATTTAACATCCATTTGTGAAAAAAAACAAAACTCTTGGCAAATTAGATATAGAAGGGAACTTCTGCATTCTGATAGAGGGCATTTATAAAAAGCAAATGTCATTATTAGGGTGAAAAGCTGTGTTCTTCCTAAGATCAGAATAAAGCAAATGAGTCCCCTCTCATCATTAATTGGATGTAGATTCTAGCCAGTGTCGTAAAGTAAGAAAAAGCAATAAATGGCTTAAAAATCAGAAAGGAATAAGTAAACCTGTTTTGATTCACAGGTAGCATGATTGTCAACAAAGAAAATCTTAAAGAATCTATAAAATAACTATTACAACCCAGAAGTGAATTTAGCAGAGTACAAAGTCAACATTCAGAAATTGATTATATTTTTCTGTAGAAGTAGCAAAGAATTGGAAGATCTTTAAAAAGCAATTTCTTTTTCAATTATATCAAAAAGTCAAATCTATTTAGGTATAAACTTAACAAAAAATGTGAAAGACCTGTCATAAAAACTACAAGATAATGCTGCGAGAAGTTAAAGACCTAAATAAATGGAGAGATATCTCAAATTCATGGATTGGGAGACTCAATGTTGTTGTCAGCTCTCACTAAATTGATTTGTAGATTTGAAGTAATCTCAATCAAAATCCCAGGAGGCTTATGGGTAGAAATTGACAAACTGAATCTAACATTTATATGGAAACATGAAGGACCTCGAGTATTTAAAGCAATCTTGAAGAAGAAGAAGAAGAAAGTTGAAGTATTCACTTTAATATTTTTTATAAAACTACAGTATGTCAATAACAAAAACACAAATACCTTAATTTTTAAAATGGGCAAAGGACTTGAATAGACGTTTCTCCAGAGAATGATCAATAAGCACATAAAAATATGCTCAACATCACCAATTAGGGAAATGCAAATCAAAACCACATGAGATTACACTGTACACCCATTAGGATGGCATTTATTTATGCATATCAACCAAAAAACTGTTGGCCAGGATATGGAGGAATTGGAACCCTTGTGCACTGTTGGTGGAAATTTAAAGTGGTGCAGCCACTATGGAAAACAGTGTGATGGTTCCTCAAAATATTAAAAATAGAATTATAAGATCCACCAATTCTACTTTTGCATATGTGTTCAAAGAATTGAAAGCAGGATCTTGAAGGGGGTTCGTAGCAGCATTATTCACAGTAGCCAAAAAGGTGAAAGCAGCCCAGTATCCACCAGATGAATGGATAAGCAAAATGTGGTATATATGTACCATGGAATATTATTCAGCCTTAAGAATGAAGGCAATTCTGACATTCTGTAACACGGATGAACATTGAGGACATTATGCGGAATGCAATAAGCCTATCACAAAAGACAAATATTGTATGATTCCACTTATACAAAGTACCTAGAGTAGTCAAATTCATAAAGATAGCAAATAGAATCTTTATTCATAATAGCCCCAAACAGGGACATCCCAAGTATTCATCTGTGGAAAATGAATAAAAAACTGGGGTATATTCATGGGATTCCAAAGAAGTGAAGGGATATATCCGACAACATGGATGAAATCTCAGAATCATTATTCTGAGTGAAAGATGCTTTATACAACAGTACACACTGCATGATTCCATATATATGAAATTCTAACAGGTAAAACTGAAACCAGTGGTATTATTTTTTATTCATTTCAGAAAGGAAGAGAGAGGCAGAAAGACACAGAAACATTAATGATGAGAGAGAATCATTGATTGGCTGCTTCCTGCATGCTCCACACGGGGGATCGAGCCCGCAACCCAGGCATGCTCCCCGACCGGGAATTGAACCATGACCTCCTGATTCATAGGTTGATGCTCAACCACTGAGCAATGCCTGGGGGGCTGAAACCAGTAGTATTAAATTAGATACACATTATCATCTCTATTTTACAGATGGGGACACTGGCACTCAAAGAGGCTAAGCAGCAGGCCTAAGACTGCACAGTGGGTCAGTGGCAGAGCTGGGCCTGCCACCCAGATGTCTTGACTGCGGTGCAGTGTCCTTTCCACTATCCCAGGTGGCCTTTTTAGCATTTCGGGATCTTAGTACATTGTCCATGAGAAGAGCAGCGCTGAAGGTGCAGGTGGCTTGGGATTCCTTTTGGTCTGAAAAGTGCCCTTCCAGCTTCCATGTGGAGCCTGTTAGAATGGATTCCGGTGGTTCGCTAGGCCCCTGTAGCTTTCCTCTTCTTTGCTAGACTGGATGGAGCAGCCAGGCTGGAGAGCACACTGTATTAACTTAGAGGTTTTTTCAGGGGCTCTTTCTTCTGCAGAAAACACCTTTAATTAAAAGTAAAACAAGCACCAGCTGGTGTGGCTCAGTGGTTGAGCATGAACCTAAGAATCAGAAGGTCATGGTTCGATTCCTGGTCAGGGCACATGTCCAGGTTGGGGGCTCGATCCCCAGTGTGGGGTGTGCAGGAGGCAGCCAATCAATGATTCTCTCTCTCATTGACATTTCTATCTCTCTCCATCTCCCTTCCTCTCTGAAATAAATAAAAATATATTAAAAAATAATAAAACAAGCAAGTAACTATTCCTTCTTTTGAAATATTGCTGAGAATCTTGGTGGCATTTTTCTTGGTTGCATGTCCTGGTGATGTCTGAACATTAAGTGCAAATTGAGAAAGGTACTGTGACAACACCCTCACCAAAGAGGGTTCTCAAGGGAATGACCAAGTCTTGACTAGAACCACCATCTGCTGCTAGATGGACAGGATTCCACTGAGCTCTGAATTTGACCCACACATTGGCCTTTTCTGTGAGAATACCCCTTGTATCTTTGCTCGCTGCTGGCTCATTGACTCTCCCACCTCTGCCCCAGGCTGCCCTGTCTCTGGGGAGTCACACTGCCTGTGAGGCCTGGGCGCATCCGAAGATCCAGAGGAAGCCAGCAGCACACTGCATTCATGCAGCGAGGTGGCACCTTAGCCTCTCTGCAATGAAATGCCCAAATTAACTCACCGTTGATAGCAGCCCTCCCAGCTGAGAAGACTCGGGGCAGCTCAGCATGTTCCAGTGCAAGAGGTGGGCTGAGGACAGGTGGAGTTTCATGTCCACACTCAAATGCTCTTGCCTGATCTACCGTGATATTTCATTGCCTTGAAAGCCAATGGGCTAGGGAGGGAAGTGAAGACAGGCGGGCAGGTAGAAATCAGAATAGTTAAGATCAGCTTTCTTTTTAAATTAGAAAGGAAAAAACTCTTCTTTCCTGACTTGTCATCTAACTTGTTTAATGTGAAAGCCTGCCTTTTCCACTCTTAACTTCTTTCCTCTCCCCTAATCTCTCACTCTCTTTCTCCTTGTTCTGCCACTCTCTCTCCTCCTGTCCCTGCCCCACCTTCTATTCTGTTATCATTTGTTTTCTGAGAATATGAAAGTATGGAGTGGCAGGCAAAAATATAGTACATCACCAGGTTTCTGCCTCTTTCCCAGGTAATAAAATCACTATCTTTTTTTAAACTTTACTTTTATTGTTGACACTATTACAGATGTCCCCCCTCACCCCCCGCTTTTCCCCTGCTTTGCCCACCTCCTCTCAGCCCCTGCCCCCCCTTCCCTCTGGCCATCACCAGACTGTTGTCTGTGTCCATGGACTATGTATATATTTTCTGTGGCTACTCTCTTCACCTTCTTTCATCCAGTGGTCTACCTGCTTCCCATCTGACAACTGTCAGTATGTTCAATATATCTATGCCTCTGGTTCTATTTTATTCGTCAGTGTATATCTCCTAGGGCAAGGGAAACAAAGGGGAAAATAAACAAATGGGATTACATCAAACTAAAAAGCTTCTGCACAGCAAAAGAAACCATCAACAGCCCTGGTTGGCTTTGCTCGGTGGTTAGAGCATTGGCCCTCGGACCATAGGATCTGGGTTTGATTCCCAGTCCTGGGTTGCAGACCTGATCCCGGCCTGGGTCGGGGCATGTGCAGGAGTCAACCAATCGATGTTTCTGTTTGTCTCTCTCTCTCTTTCTCTCTCTCCCTTTTCCCTTCCTTATACTTTCTCTAAAAATCAATGGAAAAAATATCCTCGGGTGAGAATTAACCAAAAAAAATAAAAAAAGAAATCATTAACAAAATGAAAAGGGAACCCACTGTATGGGAGAACATATTTCCCAATGATACATCTGATAAGGGGTTAAATTTCCAAAACATATAAGGAACTCATACAACTCCATGAAGACAAATGGCTCAATTAGACATTTCTCCAAAGAGGACATATAGATGGCTATTAGACATATGGAAAAATGCTTAAAGTCACTAATCATTAGAGAGATGAAAATTAAAACCACAATGAGATATCACTTCATACCTGCCAGAATGGCTACTATCAATAAATTAACAAGTGCTGGTCAGGGTGTAGAGCAAAGGGAACCCTCATGCACTGTTTGTGGGAATGCAGCTTGGTGCAGCCTTCTGTCCCCAGTGGAAAACTATATGGAGCTTCTTGAAAAAATTAAAAATGGAACTGCCTTTTGATCCAGTGATCCCACTTCTGGGAATATATCGTAAGAATCCCGAAGCACCAATAAGAAAGAATATATGGACCTCAAGTTCATAGTAGTGTTACTTACAATAGCCAAGATCTGGAAACAGCCCAAGTGCCCATCAGTAGATGAGTGGATAAAAAAGCTGTGGCACAGTGGAATAATACTTGGCCATAAAAGAGAAGGAACTCTCACCTTTTGGGGCAGCATGGATGGACCTAGAGCAGTGATGGCGAACCTTTTGAGCTCGGCGTGTCAGCATTTTGAAAAACCGTAACTTAACTCTGATGCCGTGTCACATATAGAAATTTTTTGATATTTGCAACCATAGTAAAACAAAGACTTATATTTTTGATATTTATTTTATATATTTAAATGCCATTTAACAAAGAAAAACCAAACAAAAAAAATGAGTTCGCGTGTCACCTCTGACACGCGTGTCATAGGTTCGCCATCACTGCTGTAGGGGCATGGCTGTAAGTTAAGCTGCATATACTATGTTGTGACCAAGCCAAACCCCTACTCAGGTATATTGTCTTTTAAAATGCTTGGCAGGACCAGGCCAATGAGGCTCAGTGGTTGAGTGTCAACCTATGAACCGGGAGGTCATGGTTCAATTTCTAGTCAGGGCATATGCCTGGGCTGTGGGCTTGGTCCCCAGTGTGGAGTGTGCAGGAGGCAGCCGATCAATGATTCTCTCTCATCATTGATGTTTCTATCTCTCTCTCCCTCTCTCTGAAATCAATAAAAATATGTTTAGAAAATAAAAAAAATAAGTAAAATGCTTGGTGGGCCAAACTAATGATGGGACAAACAAAACGGAGCCTTCGGACCAGGGTAGGTCCTCAGGGAAGCACTGTGAGTTCTGCTCCTG
Source organism: Myotis daubentonii (assembly GCF_963259705.1). Classification (NCBI taxonomy): domain Eukaryota; kingdom Metazoa; phylum Chordata; class Mammalia; order Chiroptera; family Vespertilionidae; genus Myotis; species Myotis daubentonii. Next base: position 55,897,151 of record NC_081848.1, on the reverse strand, counting down.
GTAGCAGAGGTCCTAGCAACATGTTTGCTGGGCAGAAGGGCCTTTACCACTCGGGGTGTTGGAAGCCGGTAAGGGCTCAGTGGCATTGTCTGCTAGGGCTGGTCCCCAGAGGTTCTACCTTTCTTGACCATGGACTGCTTGCACTACCCTTCCTAGAGCATACATACCACTGATGATCAGGGCACTCGCTGGGCAGGAAGCGTGGGGCCCAGGTACCCAGCTCTGCCTTGCCAACAATGCAGGACACATCCTGTGTGTGGAGGGGTTTCAGAGGCCTATAGAATCCCACGTGTTTAAGGTCTGACCTAGTGAGGGACCATGTGGTCACACAATGCTGCTTGAACCCTCTCCCTGGGGATTCTTGTTAGGATGGTTCTTATTGTTAGAAAGCTCATCCTTTGTATTAATTCTTATCACTACTCTGGAAGATAGGTAGGACAGGCATTTTTAAAAAATAATTTTTAATTTCTGTTATAAAAATAGTGCATGATCATTGTAGAATTATAGAACACCAAAACCATCCACAATTTCACAACCTGGAGAAACTATGTGTTTTTTGTTGTTGTTGTTGTTGTCAATCCTCACCCGAGGATATTTTTTTATTGATTTTAGGGAGCTTGGAAGAGAGAGGAAAAGACAGAGAGAAACATCAGTGTGAGAGAAACATATTGATTGGTTGCCTCCTGCACTACCCTGGGCCAGGGAGGAGCCTGCAGTCAAGGTACGTGCCCTTGACAGAATCAAACCCAGGACCCTTTGGTCTGCAGGCCAATGCTTTATCCACTGATCGAAACCCGCTGGGGCTGGAGAAAACCACTGGTAACATTCTAATGTTACCAGTGGTTTTTTCTATGTGTATTTAAAAAACAACAACACCTGAGATACTATATATAGTATGTTTGCTTTATATCAGATTATCCACCTGTAATTATATTGGGAACATTTCCTTCATATTATTGAATAGTCTTTAAAATAAGTATTTAACATTAAAAATAATATTCCATCATTTGCATATGCCACAATACATAATAATTTTTGGAAATTTAGGCTGTTCCAAGATTTTGCTACTAATAATTATGCTGTGGCCCCTGGAGTGGGGTGGGGTGGGGACGGGGTGGAAGGGGGAAGTGGGAGGGAAATAGGGGATATGTGTAATAATGTCAACAATAAAAAATAAACTTAAGAAATTATACTGTGATCAACACCTTTGTACCTAAACCTTTGGTCAAATCTATGATTATTTTCTCAGGAAGGCTTTTTAGAAGTACGATTCCTAGATCAAAGGATGTAGATTTTTTTAAATATCTCTTAACACCTATCTAATATGCCAAGAATTATTACAGTTTGTATTTTGGTCCTTGACCCCTGGTATAATGGCACTGATCACTGGTATAATGTCAGATGCCTGAGTGTCTGAAGTGTCTCATTTGAAAATTTCCTTAACTCTCAAATGGTACACGAATTTACAGGTGCCTCACATTCTCTTGCTATCCTCAATCCTATTAAATGACACCCCCTAACTCTGCGAGTCTCTGAGGGGCTTGCTGGTGTCCTTGGCCAGAGCCACACCTGGACCGGAGTGTAGGCCCTGGAGAGCAGGGGCTTTATGTTACCCTGGATTGACTGAGGGGCCAGGCCAGCCATCCTTACTAGAAAATGAAAAATAAAAAACAAACAAACAAAAGCTGTTTTATTACCTATCAGATGAGAATAATGCATGGAAAACACATTGAAAACTATGAAGAAGTCTAGAAATGTAATGTGTTATTAGAGTTACTTTGGATTCAAATAATAATGCTGATATGACTACTAAGATATTATATAATGCTTTTGGCACATTAGAAGGCATTAATACTTGAATGATAGCATGGAACTTGAGAGAGTTTTTTTTTCTGGCCCCTTCTTTTACAGATAAGGAAACTGAGGCTCAGAGAACTTAATCATCTTATCCAATGTCTCACAGCAGAATAAACCTGGCTTCCAGATCTCCTCACTTGTCACTTTTTTTTGGCCACATTTTTAGTTTCTTTTGAAAGTCAAGTGCAATAATTAATATCTTGCTCCTGTGTGCTTCTAAAACCTTGCTTTTTGAATTATACTTATTTACATTGTGTCCCATTAAAAAACATAGACAGACTTACCTTTAGATTATTTCCTCTTCTGAATTAGTGAGCCTGAATTAATGAGAGTTACAGCGCAAATGCACGTATTTTTATTAGGTACATAGAGACCTAATGGTGATGATCTTTGAGGAAATTCACCAGTTACACCTCTACCCCCACACCCTGCTGCCCCCACCCCCTTCTTTGCTTTATTACCTCCTAATATACTATGTACTTGACTCATTTGTTGTGTTTACTATCTGTCTTCCTCTACTCAACTGTAGGTGCCAAGAGGACAGGTTTTTGTGGGGGTTTTTTTGTTCCTTTTAACTTCTCAGTGGTTAAACAGTGCCTGACACATAGTAGCACTTGATAAATATTTATTGAAATAGTGAATGAATAGTTCCTGAATTAGGAATAGGATCCTCGAGTTGGGGATTGAGACCTGGGATCTAATTCTAGTTTGTCATTGCCTGTGTGAATTTGGGCAGGCCTTTCTTCTCTTTGGGTCTCCTGTTAGCCTCTGTAAAATAAAAGCATTGGATCTCGAATGTTCTACACAAATAAAATCAGAAAAAATTACTGGGTTATGTTACCCAGCAGGGTAACATAAAGCCCCTGCTCTCCAGGGCCTAGAAACTCTTTGGTTGAGGTTACTCGGTGATCTTGGTCTCTATGTCCTTTTTCTGACATGTAGCGTGCGGCCCAACACTCTGTTTGTTTTGGAATTGCCAGAGGATTAAGGATCTTTATGAAGTTCTTACATTAAGATTGACCCATTTCTGGCGGGGTGGCTCAGTTGGTTGTAGCTCATTGTTCCATACCCCAAAAGGTTGCGTCCTGGTCAGGGCATATACTGGAGGCAACCGATTATTTGTTTCCCACACTGATGTTTCTCTCTCTCTCTCTCATCAATAAAAAATATCCTTGAGTGCGGATTAAAAAAAAAAAAAAGATTGCCCAGTCATGGCCCTACCACTAGTTCCATCATAGTGCAGTGAACCATTGTTAGTTAATAGTGGAACAAATGTCTCAGCCATAGGTCTTACCTGGAGGAGAGCTGTTAGATATGTGGGTTCAATAGGACAGTAATTAAAGTTAAATGACATAGGCAGTTTCTTTTCTCCTGTATGAGTAACTGGATTAAACTCTATCTGGGCTACCAGCTGGGAGGCAAGCTAAGCTAATATTTGTCTAGCTCTGTGATCTGAATTGTTTGAGGGATGGTTTGGCTTGTTTGAATTTGAGTATCCACTAATAGAGAGATTGTCTTATTGAATACATATTTCCCATGTATTATGTTACCTTTTATTAATATAGCAACTAAAGAAACATTCAGAGGAAATTGTCTATAGACTAATTTGATTGATATTTCTTTCTGGATAATTGCAGTGATATATATACCCGGACAATACCTTTCACTCAAGGATCTCAACACTGTAAAAAAAATCCTAGTATTTTTCATTATTCAATTTATTCTGAGAATCACTTGAATCTTGTTAATTCCATGAGCATTTTGAATGTATCAGCATATAGGTACAACTTTCGTGGAAACTTTCTTGTGACTGTAATCATAGGAAAAGCAGAGTCACTTGTTGATGGCTGTTATTTTTAATATATTTTATTGATTTTTCACAGAAAGGAAGGGAGAGGGATAGGAAGTCAGAAACATAGATGAGAGAGAAACATCGATCAGCTGCTCCTGCACACTCCCCACGGGGTATGTGTCCGCAACCAAGGTACACGCCCTTGACCAGAATCGAATCTGGGACCCTTGAGTCTGCTGGCCGACTCTCTATCCACTGAGCCAAACCGGTCAGGGCTGTTATTTTTTTTCACATTAAAAATATATTATTGGATTCATTCCTAAAATATGACAAAAATGAAGATGAAAGTTCAAATCATATAAGTTTACAAGATAATATTGGAGAATACAGGGGTGGGCAAAAGTAGGTTAAATTCCTGCCATCATTACCTGAAAGATAAATCATAAGTAAGTCTGCATGTCAAGAAAGAATAGGCAAACCAGTAAAGGGAAGCTACTGTCATGGTGGATCAAGGGAATATGGGATCAGATATAGGCTCTAGGGGCTGGGAGTTGGGGTTTGAAGACACACCCAGGAATACAGGGTCACATGGGACACAGCCCCATATTACAAGGATACAGTAATGATGGACATACCCATCACAGGGGCCATCTCTGTGCTCTTGTATTCCATTGTATAACTTCATCGAAATTTGTCAGTTCTCCAATTCATAGGTATATGGGTTATGCCTGGTCTTCATGAATACAGGTATTGCCACTATGAAAGTCTTATACCTATACAAGGCTTGGTGCACAAGAACAAGCATTTCTTCAGGGTCTGTGTCTAGGAGCGGAATTGCTGGGTCTTTAGGTATTACAAGATGTTTACAAAATGTGATATTTTTAGATGTTTTAATTTTTATCAACTGATAGTATTTCATTGGGGTGTCTTTTTTATTTGCAATTGTTTGATTACTAGTGAAGTTGATAATTTTTATACTCTTAGGCCATTTCATTTGGGGGTATTCAGACTTGAATTTTCCAAAGACACTTACTTTGATTAAAACAAAATTTGAGGACCCAACAGCACAGAACTATTTTCTAGTTTTCCTCCCTTTCCACCTTGATATTTGTGATCCTTAAAGCAGCATAGTATTTTTCTTTATCTAATTTTAAAAGCTTTTAAAAGTAGTTTGTTCTTCAGTTGAGGGGTTGTTTACTTGTTTAACTCGAATTTAGGGAAACTTAACTACTATTTCATAATAACTTTTTATTTTCTCATCTGCTTATTATAACAGTTTGGTGAGTTATGGTAAAGATTATTGTGTCATTTTATATATGAGGAACCTGAAGCCTAGAGTGATGAAATGACTTTCCTTGGGTGACTGCTAGTAGTGGCTGAGCAAGGACTGGAACCCAGGTCTCTTAATTCCCAGTTTAGTGCTTTCCCAATAGGGGGCCAACTCATCGCATATAATTTTCTTCTTCAATTTTCCATTTGAATGTCACAAGATGACATTAGTCAATCAATACAGATTAAAATGAGAGAAAATCAATGGGAACTAGTAGTGAGTTGGAACATTATTAAATTTACAACCTTTCAAGCCCAGAGAATTGTTTAAGGTTCCATTAAAAATGAGAAATGATAGAAATGAACTATCTTTAGATGGATTTATGATTAACCATGTGTGTCTTTTCCTATGACCTATAGAACCCCAGATCATCTCTTCAGGAAATGTACTGTTACAGGACAGCTGACTTTTCATTATTACTGTCTTCCTCAGTATTTAACATTTTGTGGTGTGCTGGAGGAAAATTACATTTGGACCATAACATGAGACCTAACTTCATACTGAGTTTTATCCCAGGAAAATAGGTATTTTGAAATCAAATGTATTAAAAACTTAGTTGCCGTAAAATATTAATGTATAACTTAGTAGAGCCTGTATCATGAAGGGCACTTTTTATTACATGGTTGTTCCCACATTGTAAACTATAACGATATCCCTTAATTAAGGTTGCTGACTGAATTAACATGCATAAAACCAATCCATTGCTCAGTATGCTCTCCTTGGCCCCAGCCGCCCTACTTGAAATTGCTCTGCATCTCCATCCCCGACCCAAAACAATAACAAAACAAGGAAGGACAAATCAATACAAAAGCTTCTGGACAGTAACTAAGCTGTGCTGGGTTGATTTCGCCCCCTGGTGGCAGAGGCCAAGGACTGGCTCCATATTCCTCCTCCTTTTCTCCTTTTTGGGTTATCCTACCCTCCTCTTCTTTTTTTGTAAGAGAACATTTATTTGGTAAATCATAGAGGTAGAAGTAATTCTTAGAAAAAAATGGGCTTAGGAAAAAGTTATAGAGGTAAAGGAAGGGCCCTTGGAGCTTGGGAGCGAGGAAGCTAATGGTAAAGTGCCTGGGGCGAGGAAAGGGAAGGGAGAGGGAAAGGCATGGGCATGCTTCCGGGAGAGTGCACTGGGTCCTCCCTCCGAAGGGTTTTAAGAGTGGAGATTTTAGGAGTGGTCCCAGGGGAAGATCTCAGTAGAATATTCAGCAGCTTTCTAGGTATGTCCTTTCAGGGTTGTGGTCTCCACTGATTGATTGGCGGACTTCCAGGCAGGGGTCATTATTCAGTGCTGCTGGCCCTGAGGTCAGCAGTGACTGGTTTTCCTACCCGCTTCTTCTTTCTTTTGTTATGCAGCTTTGCAAATGCTACTTTAGAGGATCTCATTCTCATATGTACTCACATATTTCTTTCTCCTTCTCACTTTTAATTCTCCCTTTATTTTTAAATGTAGTGACCTCACAACATTTATTGTTCCTTCTTTTTTAACTTTCCATCCTCTTTCTATTTATGAGTAAAAAAAGAGAATTTTTTAAATGACCTTAATTGTGGTTGCTGAGTCTGAGAGCCCTGCTACTGAATGTGTGGGAACACCCTCTGAAGTGATGAGCTCTTAGCTGGGAGACAGAAAAGGCCTATATTTGGAAATGAAGTACCACACAGGGAAAGGCCTGGGGCCTTAAGCTTCAAGGCTTCTCTCTATGCAGACATTTCCTTTTGCTTCAGAACCAGGATTTCTCTCTCTTCCTTCCTCCTCTAATAAACTTGCTTTCCCCAAAATACCAAAATTTAAGATAATTTAAACCTATTTTTTAAAAAATATATTTTTATTGATTTCAGAGAGGAAGGGAGAAGGAGAGAAAGAAACCTCAATGATGAGAGAGAATCATTGATTGGCTCCCTCCTGCACGCCTCCCACTGGGGAATCAAGCCCCCAACCTGGGCATGTGCCCTTGACTGGAATCGAACCTGGGATCCTTCAGTCCACAGGCCAACGCTCTATCCACTGACCCAAACCCGCTAGGGTTAAACCTATTTCTTACCCCATTTTCTTGTGTCCTCCCCCACCCCCCCGTTAGGTTTTATGGGCAACTTAGTTTTCCACCATTTTTACTGCAAATATGCAGCAGTTGGGATGCTCTAAGGCAGTGATTCTCAAACCTAAGGACGTATCAGAATCACCCAAAGGGCTTGTTAAAACACAGATGGCTGGGCCCCACTCCAGGAGTTTCTGCTTCAGTAGGTGTGGGGCAGAGCCTGAGAATTTGATTTCTAACAAGTTCCCAGGGGGTGTTGATGCTGATGGCGTGGGACCACACTGTGAAAACTGACGCCCCAGGATTATGTGGCTCTTATGGTGTGGATATTGGGCAGTGTTTTGCAATTCATTCTGTGGCCTGCGAGCTTGCAGAGACCATTTTCTGGCATATGGACTGGTTCCAGTCTGCCACTTTTTCTTCCACAGCTGGGACCACTTGACTTGTGGCCTCAAACTTTAAGGACAGAAATTGTGTCTTATCACTCTGCTTCCCCAGCCATTTGCAGAATGGCAAGGATACATTAAAGGTACTTAGTTGGGTATGTGTTTGGGGGTGAGGTGGATATTGTTGCAAGGGAATAAATCAAATAAATTGAGTATTATTTATAGTGTTGTTTCCTTAAGAAAAAGGCTCTGGATTTTGAATGGGTTACAGTACTCTCTCAACTTGTTTATGAAGTAGGTATTACGTATTTGTCCCTTCTAGTAGTTATCTGATTATCAGGGTAGGCCAGCAAGTCATTAAAGGTATTTTTATTATTAATGGAAACAAAGAAAGGAGAAAGTCAGATTCTGGGAAAATTTTGTTTGGCTATTTTATTGATTAGTCTTCATGATACTCTCGTTAGTCTTAAAAAAAGAAGACCTGAAATACCGAAGCAAGTGATAAATGGTAGCTGTATAAGGGAGTGCCTGTGATGATATTATCTAGTAAATTGCAAATGCAGAAGGAACAGGTGCAGTGTTGAATTGGAAGACTAAATAGGATCAGGAAATACCATATTAGCTCTTCCTTTTGACCATTTCATCGCTTTGTAATTGGAGAGTACAGCTGAATGTCAGCTGGTGTGTGTGATTGAAGTCTCCCTCTGCCCACTGATTGCAGCCGGGTGACATGCATCTTTAGTGTTATACGGGCCCTTAGACATCATCCTAGTCCAATTCCTTCCATTTGCAGATGGTGAAATGAGGCGTAGGTAAGGGAAAGATTTGCCCCCAAAGCATACATCTAATAGGTGACAAGGTTTGACCTTGAGCCTTGCCCTCTGAGTCAGGCCTACAGTGCCCCATCTTTCCCCTCTCTGGTCTTCTTTTCTTTAGCAACTGTAACCAACTTGTAGACCTTTGGGTTCCCTTTAGTTACCTTTGGACAGTATAGTTGGGAAAGAGATATGTACTTTTGTCTGAAGGCTTCAAGGCCATTCTCTGGCATGAGGAATAGGCTTAGTCTCTGCCATCTTCTCCCATAGCTGCAGCCATTTGATCTGCAACTGGGCCCAGTGTTGCACCTTAGTCAAGTAGAGTGAAGCTCAAGTCCAGAGCCTGGGAGTCAATCAGATGTCATCTGGACTGCTAGCCCTGCCCTTACCTGCCCCCATTTCTGTCTTGCTAACCTGTGCCTGATTCCCATCTTGATATGTTCCTATAGTGTTGGGACTGTGCCTTACTGTCATCATTTATTTCTTTACTGTAGAAGATATGGAGGATGAGGAATAAGAGGTCATATTTCTTGAGAATCTATTGTGTACCATTTTATTCACATTGTATTACTTAATCTTCACATCTCTAAATATCACCTCTATTTTACAGATGAGGAAACTGAGGCTCAAAGAGATCATGGGACTTGCTTAAAGTGATATAGGAAAGGAGTAGTGAAACTAGGTTCAAGTTGGAGTCTGTTGAGCTCTAAATCCCATACTTTCCCCACATACATTTCCGGACCTGTAGTTTGCCCATAAACCCCAGTTCATTCATTTGTTCAATGAATATTTGAGTCCTGTTATACTCCAGTCACTCGAGAGGTAGTCTCTGCCCACATGGAGCTTGCCATCTATTGGGGAAGACAAAGTAATAATGATTATGGAGACCCTAAAAAGAAGATACTGTGGGAATATATAACAGGCAAGCGTAATCTAGTCCAGGATGGGCTGAGGGTACAAATCAGGCAAGACCTCCTGGAAGAAGAAACATTTAAGCTGAGACTTGTGATGAAGCATGAAAGGAACTTGTACAAAGACCTGAAGGAAGGCTAGTGTGGCAGGAACATAGTGAGCAGTTGGGGACTGATGTTCTGCTGCTTACTAGATCCCCATTCTTCCTGCCTGCCTAGCATAGTGCCTGGCATATAAGGGGCACCCAGTGAATGTTTGCTGAATGAACGCATGAATGGATGAAACAATAAATGGATGGCAATTCTGAAAACTCCCTTTGTTTCTTATAGAATAACATAATAAATTACCTTGGAATGATTCATAATTCCAAACAGCTCTTTTTTCCAGCTCCTCTTTTTGTTGTTTTGGGTTTCCTCACTATATTTTGAATGTCCTCACACGTGTCCTGACTTTCCTTTACAGCCATGGGGTGTCTTCCTGTCTCAAAGAGAGCAAAAGCTGAGCTGCCCTATTATCCTCTTAGTGGCTGCCTTGAGCATGAAGTTTGAAATAGCGTTAGTGATTTGATTTTTTCCTCTGGGGATCTGGCAATTGAAAATAAATGTAGAAAGAGCCCCAAAGGAGGTTTTTCTTGGGGGCATGAGAGATGACAGCACCAGTTATTGGTGCACTTTGACAATGCAGAGTTATATAAGTGGATGAAAAAATAGAGGCTATTCTACCAAAGTCAGTTTGCCTTATTTAAGTTCTTTTATATTTACAAAAGTGGGTGGCCCAGAGTGGTTCTGTAACTCCGTTATTTGCAAATTCTTAGTTAAGACATAGAGAAATAGAATTCTATAGATTGAGGTTCGACAGATGCTCATTTAAACAATGAACGTGTGCTGGGTACTTTCACATTGCATTTAATAACTAAACTATAAACAGCATTCAGCTTCTAAAGAATAAATTTCTGACCTAACAATTCTGGTAAGAGGAACACAACATTGCAGAACCTAAAATAGGTGAGAATAGCCTACTTGTTAGTATACCTTGGTCCAGAGAAAATTCCAAGCCAGTTTGAATTCCATTTTTTTCCAGATTTAATCTCCTGGATCTTCTCTCTCTGTTCTAGCTTCTGGACTAAGGAGTAGGCCTAACACACAAAGAGTTTTTGAAGGGCGGTCTTGACCGACAATGGTAACACAGTAAATTATCTTTGGCTCTTGTTTGCTCATTTTTCATTCGTTGGTTCATTCATTTATTCACTCATAAAACTGTTGAATGACTCCTATGTATAGGCCACCATACATACAGAGACAAGTTTTCCAGTCCTGTCCTCACAAAGCTTACAATGCTTCAGTGAGACAGATGCCATATAAATGAGGGAGGGAGTGTTGGGATGGGCACATTGGGCAACATTGATGATCAGAGAAGGCATCCTAGGAGAAGGCACATCTTAGAGGTCTACCAGTGGTCAGCTCTCAGTGAGGACTCACAAAGGCAAGCCCTCATCCCTCCCTATGAGAGGACTGAGGCTGGCCATAGTCCATTTAGTAAGTACTCAGGCGAATGTTGCCTATGGTTCCCCACCACAGTAATAGTAGGATTATTTAAGAAGGATAATAAGGAGGAAATCAGAAGTCCTGTCACCTTGCTTCTTTAGGTTCTGTGTAGGGTTTGGAAGTCTTGAAGATTGATTTTAGGAGACTGAGTATAGCTTTATCTAATGGTTTACAGAGAATTTTATAGTCAGACCTGCACTTGAAATTTATCCCCTTTTATGCCATAAGCGTCTATGGCGTGTGGGGATGGTTTCCGTTTTGGACGCATGGCAGTTAACTGGTTATATCAGAGTTGGTTGGGGAAATCTGGTGGTCAGAAATCCTGACGAGGTGTGTAGTTATTGTGTGATCCTGAAACCACAGGGTGGAAGAGGAGCCTTTGGCAGGCCCATTGAGCTGGGCTCTGAGGGTTATTTTTTCACAGTGTGCTCAGGATGAAAAATGGGCACTGTGACATTGAGAGTGCCTCCAGAAAGGGCTTCCTTTCCAGCTTGCTGATGCCCTGCAAAGTCATCAAGTCCAAGCTCCCCTTCCCGTCCTTCCTTCCTCCTCCTGCCCCCGGCCATTGCTAGGGAAACAGGCAGTTGAGATATAGCCCTTGCAGAGTTGGTGATGTGACTTTGCAAACAAAGGTGAATAATTCTACAGTGTGTAGAGCCTCCCAAATCAGAGAAGCAGGTGGTAACTCTTCATCTGGAGGGGAGAGGAAAAGGCAGGAAGCTGCCTCCCAAGGGCACATATCTTGTAGAGCAAGGACTAGTATCCAGGGCTCAGGTTGTCTCTCTGCTTGTCTCACAGCCTCATTGGCTGAATGAGACTTTCTCAGCTGGGTGCTCACCATGCCGGAAGCTGGTATTCTCCCTGGATCTGGAAGCAAGAACAAAATTTGTTTTGTCTGTGCTTCTCCTATTCCTCCATTTCTGACTCTGTGGGTCGGTGACCTCAGAGGTTGTGGCCATCTCCCACCTCTGCCCTGCTGTGTAGGTCCACGTGGCATTCCTTTAAGTGGGGTCTTGTCTGTGGGATGCCAACTGAGACTGAAGTTCCGGTCGGCCAGGGCCAGTCAGGAGACTGGCGGGGCTGGGAGAAGTGCTGTGGTTTCAGAGGTGACCTCGCTGCTGATGTGAGAGCACTGTTCAGGGCTGTGGGCAGCATGCCAGTGCAGGAGTGCGGCCTTCACTAATGCTTGGTTCATGGTTAGACTTCCGTGCATAATTAGTATTTTTAAGTCATTTTATCTAAAGACTTCAAATTTAGAAGCTAAGCACTTGAGAGATATTTTATGGATCGCAGCTGAGTTTAAAAGGATCCTACAGCATTTCTCCCTGGCTCTTATTACTGGCCAGCTGCTTCTAGTCACATTCAGTCAAGTCCTGTGACAGACTCATCCTTCTCCCAGCTTCTTGCTGAAGAGGTGCTCCAGGTCAGCCTGGGTCTTCCTGAGGAGCTGTAGAACAGTGTTTCTCAAATGTCAGTGTGCATGCAAATCACTTTGGGATCTTGGTCAAATGCAGATTTGGATTCTGTATGTTGGACTCAGTAGGTTCTCTCCCTCTGCATTTCTGCTCTGGTCTGAGAAACACACTTTGAGTAGCAAGGGGATTGCTGAGTGTCAGGCATAGAAAGGTCCTTAGAAACGGATCACCAAGTCTAAACCTGTGCCTGTGCTAAGGATACTGAGACCCAGGTAAGGAGAATGGCTTGCCTGAGGTCATGCAGCCAATTAGTGGAAGAGACCAGGACTAAATTTTAGGTCATCACTTTCCCTTGGTGTTATATGTACTTTTCATCTGCTGATTTGGAGAGAAATAGAAATCAAGCAGTAGAAATAAGGTTTCCTATGATGAGATTTAGAGTGACATCATAAAGCTAAAATCTGATATGTTGTAGTCTAGACCCTCCCAGAGCCCTTCTTTCTCAGGCTGTAGAGAGACATTTTCTGTGTTAGCCTCGGCATCTTTAGCAGAGCCTCTCTCTCACCACGCTCGGTGTTCAGCAATGCTGTTGAACAGAACTCACAGAGCCAGATGGTTCGAACTGAGTCTTCAGACTCTCAGGTTCTAGGAGTGAAAGGGTTTGGGACGCTGTGCCTGCCACCAGACTTCATAACTTGCTTAGCATGTTGGCTTTTAGAATGCACTAAATGACAAAGGGGAGATACTGGGAATGGGGTAGGTAGGTTTGACCCAGAGACCATGCCCAAGGCCTGGGGTTGTGGGGACAGCACAGCAGTCAGAGAACATGGCATCAAGGAGGTCCCGGGAGTGAGGGTTGTGGAGGGTGGCATAGGAGCAGGCACTGCAGTCATTTAGGCAAGTGGGCAGTCCTTGCATTCTATAAATATGTATTGTGTGCCTACCACATGCCAGATGCTGAGCTATACACTGCGGTTGTGTGTGTGTGTGTGTGTGTGTGTGTGTGTGTGTGTGTGTAGATGAATTCCTAGGAGCTCAGGTCTCAGGAGCCTCTTGGGTAGATTCTGCGTTGAGGCAACCTCTTAGAGTAGGAGTAAGGACTCTGGTCTTGGTGGAGCAGTTCACTAGGGGATTCAGATAAAGGAAGCAACTCAGGTTATACTTGCTGGACCTCTGGTATAAAGCAGGGTGTGGCTTCTGGAATAAGGTAGATGCTTAGTGATGAAAACCAAGGAACAAGGTCAGGGCAGGAATGGTAGCACACCAAGCTTGCTTCTGAGCTGCTAACCTCAGGTTCTTTAAACCTTTCCCAACTGAGGACAGGACTGACCTGCAGGTAAAGGTCACCTGGTGAGGACAAGGAGCTAGGTAGACACTCTGATACCAGAAGGACACAGCCATGCAGGCTTACCATCTGCTCGCCTGCCTCAACCCTGCTTGTAAAAATCACCTTATTCTGTGGTTATGGAGAGTAAGGTTCTGGAAGCTTCTCAGGTTTAGGCCCTTTGAGGTAGCAGAGGTAGCAGGAGGCTCTTGTCCCCATCATCATTTGTACTAACATGTCTTTAAGTGTCTCCTGACGGAGGCAAGTGACTGATGTTTCATTGGGGACAAAGCTGGGTGAACGGTGGGTGGCTTGAGACCATAGACCAGCTGCATTTGAAACTGATACCCAGTGGTGGAGCTGAAGAGGTGCAGTGTTGGTAATGGTGCTAACAGTTGAAGGGGAACAATGCACATAATCGGCCCGCAGTAAATATTTGTTGACTGAGTAGGTGTTGCCAAAGTGCTTTATAGTCTGCACAGCACTTCCAATGACATTCTTTCCCCCAGACTCTGAGATAGGCAGAGCATATGCCCATTTGATCCTGAGGAAGCCGAAGCTCAAGGTGTTACATAGTTTATCCAAGGTCATGTGGCTGGTAAATGGCACAGCTGACACTAGAACGCAGGTCTTCTGAGTTTCTCTCTCGTGTTCTTTGAAGACACTTCTGAAGATGCACATAGATGCTGCCATGATCTTGCTGTTGTACTTTGATTTTTGGTACTTATTAAACAGATACTGTTTTTTAAAATACAAAACATATTTTTTAAAAGGAAATGTGCTTCTCTGTGTACATTTTTACCAAATTGAACCCTTGGGTGTCTTTATTTTTAATAAGTAGAAAACACTTGGATCTGGAACAGCTGAACCAAGCACCAGTGCTGCCTGCTCATTAGCTCTGTCTAATTAGTTTGAAACCAAGGTAGGAAGCAGCAGAGGCAACCATTTATGGTTAGCAGGAATGGTCATGTATGGTCTTGAGCCCTCCCTTTGTCCCTTCTTGTGCACCCTGCTCCCTTCCCCCTAGGCCATTAGAATGCAGCTCCATTCACAGGACAGCAGTATATTCTTATTGCAAGAGGGAGGGAGGGAAGGGAGGAGGGAGGGAGGGGGAGAGATAGATAGAGATAGAGATAGAGATAGAGATAGAGATAGAGATAGAGATAGAGGTGTGTGTGGGATGGGGATGGTGAGAGTGTGTTTGTGACAAACAGACTGACTGATTTCTGGGACCCTAGAGATTTGGTGAGTCACTGCGTCGTTTTTTTGTTGGTGTCCAGGCATCTAAGGCAAAAGAACCCACACCCACCTATTGTTTTTTCTTTAAGAATCAATGAGATGAGATACAGCCATTTCTCTGAAGTACTTGGAGGACCTTGAGTTCCTATAAATGACATAAAAAAAGGACACCTAAAAGGTTTGGTTGCTACAACTTGGGCCCCAGTTTGCATGTGAGTGGAAAGTGCTGGCTTTGGTCCCAGGCCCATTGTAGGTGGTTTTGTCCAGTCGTCAGTGGTGACTGACCTCTGAGCCTGCTGGCTACGGTCAAAGCTTTCAGCTGGAATTTTCCATATCATGCTCTGTTGTTGCACAAAGTGTAAGGCAGCAAATGTGGAGAGAAGGTGATTTATCTAACTCATAGACCCATGCTTTACGTTACGGCGTCTTGGGGAGTGCCAAGGGCCAATGCTGTTTTTCTGAGACTCAGCTTCTACCCGGCTCCTTGAGCTGGCTTCATTTCTCCCTATCTCTACCCTCCACGTCTGTCCTCCCCCCCACGACCCAAATCACTGCTATGTATTACCTCCAGTCTTGCCTCCTTTAGCCACTTTCTGCACAGCCATCAGAGTGCTTGTGTCATTCATTTTCTGCTCAGAACCCTGCAGTGGCTCTTCAGGGTCTCCTTGGCAGAGCATGCAGGGGATTGTTGGCTCTTACTGATCTCTTCAATCTGTGTGTCACCACTGCTCCTTTGCATACTCCTTCCATTGCTTGTAGCCAGACTTGCAATTCCTGGGCACACCAGCTTCTTTGTCCTGCCTCTGGGCCTTTGCACATGCCATTCCTTGGACCAGATTTTAGTTCTTTAGATTTTAATCCTACTTCCTACCTCCTCTATGAAATTTCTCTATATGCTCAGGCAAAATGAGGTGTTTTCTCTCCTTTCTGCTATTACTAGAGGCCTGGTGCACGAATTCATGCACCAGTGGGGTCCCTCGGCCTGGACTGCAGGACCGGGCCGAAACTGGCTCTCTGACATCCCCTGAGGGGTCCTGGATTGAGAGAGGGCATAGGCCAGGCCGAGGGATCCCACCAGTGCACAATCGGGGCTGGAGAGGGATGTGGGAGGTTGTCCAGCTGGGGAGGGACTGTGGGAGGGCTCCAGGGCATGTCTGGCCCATCTCACTCAGTCCTGATTGCCTGACCCCAGCAGCAAGCTAACCAACAGTTGGAGCATCTGCCCCCGGGTGGTCAGTGCATATTATAGCAATTGGGCAACCGGTTGACTATCTGTCTCCTGGTGGCCAGTGCACGTCATAGCGAGCGGTTGAGAGGCCTTAGCATATCATTAGCATATTATGCTTTGATTGGTTGAATGGCTGACCAGTTGACCGGACACTTAGCATATTAGGCTTTTATTATATAGGACTAGAGGCCCGATGTATGAAAATTCATGCAAGAATAGGCCTTCCTTCCCCTGGCTGCTGGCACTGGCTTCCCTCTGGCATCCGGGACCTGGGCTTTGCTCCGTTCGCCACCGGCAGGCGCCTGGGACCTGGGCTGCTTTGCTCTGGCCACTGCCGGCAGGCGTCTGGGACCCGGGCTGCTTCTTGCTGGCAGGTGCCCGGGACCTGGGCTGCTTCGCTTAGGCCCCAGCTTCACCTGGAAGGACGTCTGGAATGATGTTTGGTCTAATTAGCATATTATCCTGTTATTATTAAAGATGGTAATTCAGACGTATTCCTGCTATATTTTTTTATTATATAATTTTGTCATCATTTGTTTGAATGTTTAGCCCTCTCTCTTACCCCTAGTTCATCAAGCATTTGCTTGATGTCTGCTTTATAATACTACTATTACCTAACCACTGTTGATTACTGACTCTAAATCAGGCATTGGGCTAAGTAATGGCTCATATTCTCCTCCTTGGGTGTAGAGATTATTATTATCTCAACAGACGAGGAAATCGAGGCTTACAGAGTTTAAGTGACTTGTCAAGATCACAGAGCTAGTAATTGGCAGACCTGGTTTTATGCTGGTCACTATGCTAAGTGTTGTAGATATAACATTCAATATGACATAGTCTCTTCTCTCAAGGGGCTGTGGTCTAGTGGGTGACATGTAAGAGTGTCAGTCAGGATGCTGAGTCCAGTGATGGGGGTTCAGGGTAGGAAAAGGCTGGGGCTGTGCACACACCCACTTCTGCATCCCCAGCACCCATCACTGTGCTAAATTAAGTTGTTTTCCCCTGTAACCAGGACTCCACAGCTCTCTCGTCTTTTGTTCCACTCTCTCACTCTCTGTATCCTCCTCAGTCCTTCCGCACCACATCTTCCCGTTGAGGCTGGAGTCTATGCTGTCTGCACCCTGTCCAGGCCCATTCACAGAAACTGCTCCAAGCCTGAGGACTGTGCGGGAGAGAGAGTGAAGGCCTTTGGAGTCCCAGGAGTCTTGGAGATTGTGTGCTCAGCTCATTTGTCATTGCCTAGGCTTCCTGGAGTGCTTCCATCCTAGGAAATTTTTTCTTGGCCTCAAGACAGAACTTCTAAGAACATGTCCCAGGATTGGGCACTCTGGCACGGTGTCCCTCTCACCCCACCAGCTCTGGCCAGCTTCTGCTGCGTGCTGGATTCTGCACTACTTGCGGAACAGAGAGCACTGAGACATGGGCCCTGCTCTCCAGAAGCTCAGGATCCAGCAGCCCAAGCCTGGTGAGAGCAAGGCCTGGAGGTGATCCCTGGGTCTGTGGCAGGGCTGGACCAGCAGACAGGAATCTGCTATGAGGGAGAAGAAGGTTCACGGGCAGGGAAACAGGTTGACCTCATGGGTAAGTTAGTGAGGGAGGAGCATAAGCAGAGGTATGATCAGAGGAGGTGGACAGTCAAGGTCAGAATGTGACAGGGCTGGGCCTTAGATCATTACCCAGATTTCTTCCTATGAGGGTAAGCCGCAGGGAAAGTTAATGTCAAACCAAGCAGAGGATAACTGTTTTTGATTTAAAATATAAAAAGGTGAGCCCAGTGTCAAGACAGGAAAACAGTCTAATTTTTCTGGGACACTAATGGAGTAGAAGGTAGCAGGGAGAAAAATATAAGGATTATTTTTAGAACCGGCCTAGAATGACCAATACAGAGCCAGGTTATTATTTAATAATGTGTGTTCTTTTATTTTCACAACAACCCCATGAATCTACAGTTATAGTTGGGGAAACTGAGGCTGAAAGTCATGTCGCTGGTAAACCGGGGAGCAGGCTTCGAAGCAGCTCTGATCCAGAGCCTCACCCGAGCAGCGTGTTGTTGGTTCCCAGGGTGAAAACTCCCCCAGGGGAGATGGTAGTGTAACTGCCTAAGTACCACACAGGAAGCCAAACACTGGCCAGTGTGAGAAGTTGTGACAGCTCTTGGCCAGCGTGGGCTGTCATACCTAGGGAAAAACCCGTGTTTCCTGAAGAGTCAGGTTCAGACCCCGTTCATACTGCTCTGGGCATGGCCCTCTCTTCGTAGGGTTCTCCAGAAGCTCTGGGTAACCGAGCTTCTCTCTCTCTCCGAGAGAGCCCTCTATCTTGCCGTGTCTGCGGTGCCTTGACCAATAACCCCAACACAATTCAGGCTGGCCTGCCAGAGCCCTTGCTGGAGTGTGTGTGATCCGTCTTCCTGCCAGAGCTCATTTAGGCTCTTTTAATAATTGAAGGCCAGCTTTAAATGTTTCACAGTTTGTCCTTCGTGGACGGGAGCAGTTTTCGGTGTCTAAGTGATCTGCCCTGTCTCCCAAGGACGCTGTTTCCTGAAGTGCCGCTGACTCAGCACGTTCAGACGTGGCCACTGGGCAGCTTAGATTTCGTCAAGTCCTCTTTTCAGGAGAGATCCCTCCTATCATCTTTGAGAGCAAGCACGGGAGCTCGGTGGCTGGGGCCAGGGATCACCTTCCTCCAGGAGTTTGGACTTCGGAGGGTGGGCCACAGGAAACACGCAGCCACTTCCCACTGAGCTGAGGAGCCAGTGCATTTGTCACCTTAACACAAAAAGAGGGACCATTGCAGGTCTGAATACATCTATTCACTCTGTATTGGTCATTCTAGGCCGGTTCTAATTGCGGTTTCCCCACATCCTGTGCTCATTCTGGCTGCCAGGCCTCCCCGCCCTCCTCCCCTCCCCCCACACTGCATTGACCTCTATTCCCCTTTCCAACTCAGTTCAGGTCTTGCTCTGCTGAAGGGAAGGGCTCGTTCTCTCACCCCTGCAGCCCTTCCTGTCTCCCTCTTTCCTAGCACTCATCCCCTGTGTGGGAATTACTGTTTGCTTCTCTTTCCCTGGAGGACTGAGAGCTCTTTGGGGATGATGGAATCATGACCAAATGGACAAATTGAGCTAGTTTGTAAATTTTATTGCTGGGGCAATTACAGTAATACTTAAGGACAAAAATGGACATTTATCGAGGACCTCTTATGACCCAGGCGCTGGGCTAGGTGTGCTATCTCCTTTAACTTTCACAATGGCCTTGGATCGTGGATGGTAGAGGTTATACAAAGAAGTCAAGCTTCCTGCAGTCTTTCATTGTTATTCTTCTGGTGTTGGACTGACTCATCATAAATGACCTGCTTTATAATTTAATAATGAGGACTTTTTGAAATTAAAAAAGAACTCCTTTTATTTCTGCAGTTTCACAGTTTAGCATTGAGTACAGTAATATATAAGATGACTGTCAAAATGCAGAACCAACTCTTGTGCTGGAAATAATTACACTTTGCCAGCCCTGTTTATTTTGAGCAGCTCCAGTGCGTTAATGTGCTGCGCTGTAAAATGAGCCTGTGCTGTATGGATTATGTGAAGGGATCGGGGTGGCAACCCAATTGCAGATCCACTGGGTGGGTGGTAAAAAGGGAAATAGAACACGTCCCTTTGTTAAATACATTCCCTTGAAGATAACTTTTTAACTTGACAATTTAGACAGCTGGAAAAATTAGGAGCTGCTTTGCTGAAGAAGCTGGCCTGATTCTTCAAGTTGCACTTGGAAAATGGCACCATTGGTTGTCTTGGTGAGGCTGTGGTCAGAGCGCTTGTTTTTGAGGCTGGAGGCTGTTCAGTGCCTGCACACCTGGACTCACCCCCAGCCAGGCCCACTGCACCGTTTGTGAGCTGTTGGCTCTCATCTCACATTTCTCACTGCCTGCTCATCATTGCCTCCCAGATGGGCCGCTGTCCCCTCAAAGTTGGCCTGCCTACAGCAAGACAGCCTGGCAGAGTGAAGTTGGAATTGGACAGATTGACTGGCAGCTGTGTTATTTAGGGAAAGTTGCATTACTTCTCTGAGTGTCAGTTTTCTCCTCTATAAAATGGAGGTAAGTCATTGAACAATTATGCATTGAGTACCTGTTATGTGCCAGCCACTGTTCAAGGCATTTGAGAAAGAGAAATTCTTGTCCTCATGGAATTTACATTTTAATGAGGGAAGACAGACATTAAACCGTAGGCATAGTAAATAAGAAAATCATGTCATATGTTAGAAGGTAATAAGTACAATAAAAAGAAGAAAAGAGATCAGGAAAGGGACTTTAGGAATTCTGGAGGGGAGCTGTTACGTGTGGGCCTCATTGAGCAGAGAGGTGGGGTTGGTGAGGGCAAAGGCCTGGCACATTTGAGAAACAGCAAAGCAGCTAGTGTGGCTCCAGCAGAGTGAGCACGGACTAACATCGGAGACGATGGAGTCAGAGGGAATGGTGATAATGCCCCAGGGCTGTGAGGATTAAGTGAAGTGACATCTATACAGCACCTTGCTCTTCCATTTGGCTTCCTATCTTTCCAGTGGCACTCTCACTGTCCCCGCCACCCAGGCTCCAACCTTCAGTGACACTTTGATATCTTCCTTCTCTTTGCCCACATTGCCAATCACTTGCTAGGTCCTCTTCTGCCATTTTCTCTTAATTCCCACTGTCTTTAATCTAGGTGGTGGCCTCTCACCTGTCTAATCACAATAGCCTCCTAACTATTAGATCAATGATGGCGAGCCTTTTGAGCTCGGCGTGTCAGCATTTTGAAAAACCCTAACTTAACTCTGGTGCCGTGTCACATATAGAAATTTTTTGATCTTTGCAACCATAGTAAAACAAAGACTTATATTTTTGATATTTATTTTATATATTTAAATGCCATTTAACAAAGAAAAATCAACCAAAAAAATGAGTTCGCGTGTCACCTCTGACACGCGTGTCATAGGTTCGCCATCAATGTTTAGATCTACTGACAATCTGTCTATCACCATTTCCCCCCTTACTCCCTTCCTTTCCACACCTTGATGCAACATCGAGCCGCCTCTCTCCTGCTCATAACCCCACTGAGCTGCTTATTAGTGTACTTATTTAATCATCCTTTTGTTCATACATTCAACCTCTTTTGAACATCTATTAATGCTCATAGTCAATTGAATTGAGTCTAATGGAGGAAGCAGGCTTGAAAATAATTACAATACCAACTCAGAATGTTTGTTTTTATCTGAGTTTCTTTCGAAAAGGATTTGGAGTTAAAATGACTCATTATGTAATATGATGAGTAATGTGAAGTAGCTCTCTCTATATGTACAAAGTAAAGTTCTGATCTCTCAACCTGGCATTTAGAATCTTCCCTGGTTGGCACAGACCTTCATTCTAGTTTCATCTTTCACATCCAAGTTAAGTGGACCTTTTGCTTCAACCAAGGGGTAACTTGCAGTTCTACAGTATGACCTCTTTCTTCCTTTTGCCATCAGAGTGTTGTAAGCCCCATGAGATAAGAACATAAATGGGATGAAGAGAGTCTATTCAATAAATGGTGCTGGGAAAATTGGACAGATACATGCAAAAAGAAAAGAAAAGAAAAGAAAAAAAGAAACTAGACTACTTTCTTATACCATATACAAGAATAAACTCAAAATGGCTTAGAGACTTAAATGTAAGACTTGAAATTTTAAAACTCCAGAAGAAAACATAGATAGTGAAATCTCTGACAGTTCTCTTAGCAATGTTTTTTTCTGATATAGCTCCTCAGGCAAGGGAAACAAATGAAAACAACAACAACAACAACAACAACAAACACAAATGGGACTACATCAAACTAAAAAGTTTTTGCACAGCAAAGAAAACCATCAAAAAACGAAAAGACAGCCTACTGAATGGGAGGACATATTTGCCAGTGATACATCTAACAAGGGGTTAGTATCCAAAATTTATAAAGAATTCGTATTACTCAACCACAAAAAACCCCCAAACAATCCAATTAGAAAATGGGCAGAGGACCTGAATAGATACTTCCCCAAAGAGGACATGCAGATGGCCAATAGACATATGAAAAGATGCTCAATGTCAGTAATGATTAGAGAAATTATAATTAAAACCACAATGAGATATCATCTTACATCTATCATCAATCAATCCACAAATGACAAGTGTTGGCGAGGATGTGGAGAAAAGGAAACCCTAGTGCGCTGTTGGTGGGCATGCAGGTTGGTGCAGCCATAATGAAATCAGTATGGAGGTTCCTCAAAAAATTAAAAATGGAATTTCTTCATGACCTAGTGATTCCACTTCTGGGAGTATATCTGAAGAAACCCTAAGCACTGATTTGAAAGAATATATGCACCCCTATGTTCATTGTAGAGTTATTTACAATAGCCAACATATGGAAACAACCTAAGTGCCCATCAGTAGTTGAGTAGATAAAGAAGCGGTGGTACATATGTACAGTGGAATATTAGTCATAAAAAAGAATGAAATCTTAACCATTTGCGACAGCATGGGTGGATCTACAGGATATTATGTTCGCTCAGTCAGAGAAAGATAAATGCTATATGATTGCATTTATATGTGGAATCTAAAGAACAAAATAAACGAACAAACAAAATTGAAATGATTCATTGACACAAAGACCGGACTGGTGGTTGCCAGAGAGGTGGAGGGTTGGGAGACTGGGTGAAAGAGGCCAAGGCATTAAGAAGTGCAAATTGGTAGTTACGAAATAGTCACGGGGATGTAAAGTACAACGTAGGGATCATGGTTAATAATATTGCGATAAGTATGTACGGGGCCAGGTGGTGCTGGAAATACCAGGGGAACACTTTGTAGAGCATATGATTGTCTAACCACTAGGCTATACACCTGAAACCAATACAAAATGATATTGAAAGTAAACTGTAATAGAAAAATTAATAACATGAAAGGAAAAAGACTACAAGCTCCATGAGAGCAATGGTTTTGATTTGATCACTGCCGTATTCCAGTATCTAAAATAGTGCCTGACACAAAATAAACACTCAATTAAATCTTTTAAAAATAAAATATCTATAAAATAAGCTAGATATTATGTGTCATAAAAGATATTTAGATAAAGTGCTGTGGGAGCTCAGTGAAGGGAGAGATCACTTCTAACTAGAATGTTTTTTTACGTAAATGTGGCTGCACATTAGAAACACCTTAGGAACTTTAAAAAGAAAAAGCAATTGTGCCTAGATTCTACCAATTGATTGAATCAGAATCTCTGGGTGATGCTTGGACATCAGTATTTTCTAAGAGTTCCCTAGGTAATGATAATGGTAGTTTAAAATAATGTGAACCAGAATAACCAGGGAAAGCTTCCTGGAGGAGGTGGGATTTGAGCTGGCTTGAAAATCAGGATCTGGATAAGAAGGAAGCATTCCAGATGGAGTACACAGCATAAATGAAGTCCAGAGACAAGAATCACAGGCTGAGCTCAGGGATCCAAAGTAGTTCATTTTGGCTGGAGCCAAAAGAACACGAAAGGGCATCATTGAAGCAACATTACAAAGGTTGACTGGGGACAGTTTGAGATGGTCTTTGAATGTGAGGCCATGGGATTTGGGCTTCATTCGGTTTTGCAGTCAGAATTGTGAATGATTTCTAAACGGAAGGGATGTGACCAGAGCTCTCTCTGACTGCCCTTGGAGACTGGCTTGGAAACAGGAAGAGCAGTTAGGAGGTGGTGTGTGGTCCACATAATTAATGAGAGCTTAGCTTACGGCTGCATCAGTGGTGGTAGAGAGAAGGGCTGAGATAGAGCCAGACGTGAGGCCTTCCCACCCTCCAACTGTGGGTCTCCTTTGAGGGCTCTTGATGGAATCACTGGCATTGGAGTGATCAGTGCCCCTTTTGGTGAAGCCAGGGCATCAGCTGCACTGGCATCTCTGGTGCAGTTGTGTCCTCTGCATGACTGACAAATGACAGTGCAAGCGTGGTCTCCTTCCTGAGATGATAGGCCATTGTATCCAGAGAAGCATGTCTGCAAGTGGAACTTGGTACCACACCAAGCTACCTTTGTAACAGAAGTTTCTGTTGCTTTAATACAGCAGGGTTTGTCTTTGCTTCACCTCTGGCTAACTCCAGCACCATGGACACCACGGGATATCAGTATCTAGAGCTGCTCATTTTCTAAGCTCTGGGTGTACTGAGGACAGCCTGCCTTCCGTAATACAGCTTGAGCAGTGGCTGGAGGCCATGGGCCAAGGGGCAGCTTCCAGCAGCTTGATAGCAGAATGCTCATCTGCAAAGAGCTGGAGCTTCTGGGGGCACAGGACATCTGCAAAGGCAAGGACACCATATGGGTGTGGGGCTGGGGGAAAGTGGAGTTGTTGGAGGAGGATGGTGATTGGGTCTAGTTTGCTGATACAGGCTTGTGCAGAGAGGACTGCCTGCCCTTGGCCAGGTGCTGCCAGAAGCTGGTGCATCCCCAGGGTCATATACTACCCAAAAGGACAGGCCAGCAGGAGTTGCTAGTGCAGATATTTTTTTCCTTCCCTCTGTTTTGCCAGGGCTGACCTTATTTGCAGTCAGTTTCAGAATGTCAGTCCCTCAGACGTGCAAAGACTTCACAGTTTGCAAGGGGCTTTCACACCCTCGATCTCATTGGAACCTCACAACAATCCTGAGAATTAATTAGGACAGCAGTTGCTGATCCATTTTTCTGATGAGAAAACTGGGCCTAGGATGTGGTTAGGTAGCTTATTCTAAAGTCATGTAGATATAAAGCATAGAGGCTGGGACTTGTTCATGGAGAAGCCAAGAGGTCACTTGTCAGGGCTGCTTGAGAAGGAATTTATGTACACCCTTGAAGAAGTTAACTTTTTAGCTGCTTCATTAACTGGATGGATGACTTTAGGCAAGTCCTTTATTGTGCATCTCAATTTTGTCAGCTCTACAATGGGAATAGTAATGTTTACTTAGTAGGATTTTTTGAAGGTCAAAATGCTCATTTATTTAAACAACTAGGGGCCCAGTGCATGAAATTCATGCACGGATAGGGTCCCTAGTGGCTGCCGGCTGCTGGCTGGGGCCTCCCTTCCCCCAGCTGCCTGCCACCACTGCTGGCTGGGGCCTCCCTTTGCACCTGCCTTGGCCTGGTGCTGCCCCCTCACCTGCTCCACCATCCCACCGCGGTCCCGCTCTTGTTGGGGCCCATCGGCCAGCAGTGCCTCCACTGCTGCCCGCTGCCAGTGCCGCATGGCTGACATTCACCATGTTCCGCACCGCCCCCTGGTGGTCAGCACATGTCTAACTCCCAGTCTGTTGAACTCCCGCCCATGGGGACAATTTGCATATTAGCCTTTTATTATATAGGACTAGGGGCCCGGTGCACGAAATTCGTGCACTGGGTGTATGGGGGGGGGGACTGTCCCTCAGCCCAGCTTGCCCCCTCTCACATACTGGGCACCCTCAGGCGTTGACCCCCATCACCCTCCAATCACAGGATCGGCCCCTTGCCCAGGCCTGACGCCTCTGACAGAGGTGTCAGGCCTGGGCAGGGGACCCTCATTTCCCCCCATCACTGGTTCTGCCCCCAGCCCAGGCCTGATGCCTCTGGCCCAGGCATCAGGCCTGGGCAGGGGACCCCCAGGCCCCTCCGATTGCTGGCTCTGCCCCTTTCCCAGGCCTGATGCCTCAGCCAGAGGCATAGACCCCCATCACCCTCTGATCACTTGATCGGCCCCTTGCCCAGGCCTGACGCCTCTGCCAGAGGTATCAGGCTTGGACAGGGGACCCCCATCTCCCCCTGATCACTGGTCTGGCCTCCGCCCAGGCCTGAGGCCTCTGGCCCAGGAATCATGCCTGGGCAGGGGACCCCCATCTCCCTCTGATCGCTTGCTCCACCCCCCGCCCAAGCCTGACGCCTCTGACCCAGGCTTCAGGCCTTGGGAAGGGGACCATCGTATCCCCCCAATCCCCGGCTCAGCCCCCCAACCAGGCCTGATGCCTCGGCCAGAGGAGTTGACCCTCATCACCCTCTGATCACCAATCACCGGATTGGCCCCTTGACCAGGCCTGAGGCCTCCGGCAGAGGTGTCAGGCCTGGGCAGGGGACCCCCAGCTCCCCGCAGTTGCAGGCTCCGCCCCTGCCCAGGCCTAAGGCCTCTGGCTGAGGCGTCCGGCCCAGGCAGTGGGGACCCGCAGCTGCAGCGGCCCCGCGATCGTGGGCTCCGCTTTAGGCCCAGGCAAGGGACCCCTCGCTCCCGGGACTGCCAGCTTCGACTGTGTCCAGCTCCCATCGCTGGCTCCACCCCTACTTCCTGCTATCACTGGCCAGGGCGGCAAAGGCCTTTGCCCTGCCCCCCAGCTCTTAGCTCCCCCCTGGGTTTCCGATCACTGTCAGTGGCAGGGGCTTCTTCCTGCTTTCCCTTTCGCCTCCCTGCATTGTGCCTACATATGCAAATTAACCGCCATCTTTTTGGCAGTTAACTGCCAATCATAGTTGGCAGTTAATTTGCATATAGCCCTGATTAGCCAATGAAAAGGGTATCGTCGTACGCCAATTACCATTTTTCTCTCTTATTAGTGTTGATGGCCAGTACAATGCCTGGCATATATAAGATGTTCCTTTTTTTAAAAAAAACTTTTTTTTTCTTGAAATGATAGATTCACAAGAAGTTGCAAAAACAGTACAGAGAATCCTTTGTGCCCTTCTCCTAAGTTCCCCCAGTGGTACAATCTTATGTAGTTCTATGGACAGTCCCCAGCTTTCAAAGGCTTAACATTGATTTTTTGACTTGACGATAGTGTGAAAGCAATTAGCATTTAATAGAAATTGTACTTTGAATTTTGATCTTTTCCTGAGCTACTGACATGTGGTATGATCCTCTTGTGATGCTGGGCAGCAGCAGCAAAATGATTTTGCCTGACTTTAGGCTAATGTAAGTGTTTATCTCTAAAATGAAACACATTTAAGGCAGGCCAGGCTAAACTATGATGTTCAGTAAGTTAAGTGTGTTAAATGCATTTTCAGCTTATGATATTTTCAATTTATGATGGGGTTATTGGGTTGTAACTCCATCATAAGTCAAGATGCATCTGTATGGCAGTATCAAAACTAGGATATTGACATTGGTACAATAACTTGTTCACTAGATGTAACCTTGTTCAGGTTCCCTTTATCTTTTCTGATAAAAATTAGAGTAGATTATTTCTGAGGTTTTTGTGTTGTTGTTGTTTTAGCTCTGAAATGCTATACACAGTGTTTTTATTGTTCTGACTTTTCTGTGGCATTGGACTTTCTGGAAACTGCCTT
Organism: Myotis daubentonii; assembly: GCF_963259705.1. NCBI lineage: Eukaryota > Metazoa > Chordata > Mammalia > Chiroptera > Vespertilionidae > Myotis > Myotis daubentonii. The sequence continues at coordinate 55,869,983 of NC_081848.1, read as the reverse complement.
CTTGGTTGGTTTTCATAGCAGGTACATCTCTATCTTCTCACATTTTCTCCGTCTCTTTCACTGTCTTCCTGTCCTCTATATGTGTATCCCTCCAGATTCAGTTCTTTGCTCCTGCTCTTCCCCTCAGGGGGTTTTCCTCAGGTGGAATCTTAGTTTTATCTTTACTTGAGGATTCTGAAATCAATGTTTCCACTTCCAGTGGCCAAGCCCCTCTCCAGTTTCCTATTTCTGGAAATTTGCTGAATATAAACTCTAACTCATTATCTCTAAAATGAAACTTGTCTTTATTTAAACCCCAAATGAGTGCCCCTCTACCTCTCCAACTGACTTCCCTGTGTCTGCCACTGAGTCATTGTTGAAACTGCCCAGTCTGAATGAGGAAACTTGGGTGATCTATATGTTCACTATCTTGATCGTACTGAGGGTTTTGCTGGGTTTATACATATGTCAGAACCTATCAAATTATATGCATTAAATAGGGACATGCCAGTTATACTTCAATAAAACTGAAAGGAAAAAAGGAAGGAAAGGAGGGAGGAGGACAGACTGCTCAGAGCCAGATAACCTAGGTCTGAATGAATTCTGGCTCTAGAACTCAGTCAAGTTACTCAGCTTCTCTGTGCCTCATTTTCCTCATCTATGAAATGAGGATGATAACAATAACGTACTATATAGGATTTTGGGGAGAATTAAATGAGTTAATTCAGGTAAAGTGCTTCAAACAGTACCTGCCTCATGTTAAGCTCCCCTAGTGTTTGTTGATGTATCTATTCATCTCAGGTTCACCATGTCTGGTACAGAGTAGGTGTTCTAAAATGTTTATTGAATGAATAGATACTGTCATAATTTTGAAGTACTATTTCCTTCCCCAACTTTATCCAAAATATTACTTTTTCTTTAAGATTCAGCTTAGGTTCTTCCTGCTCTGAGAAGTCTTCACCCACCTGAGCCCACAAGGCCCTCCTGGCTGCTCCCCTTCCCTCCCCTCCTCTCTCCTCCCCTCCTCCCCCCCCTCCCCTCCTCTCCCTCCCTTCCTCTCAATTTTATATTAGCACATTTGGTACTGATTCACAGTTAGATTTTTTTTTTTGTCTTTTTAAAAAAGTGGCTTCATGTGTATATATCTTTCCTTTCCCTCTTCATTGGAAATCTAAGGACACGTATTATTTCTGAAAAATTTTTATGTGCCCTTTGTCTATGTTGGGCCTACAGTAGGTGTTCAGTAAAAGTGGAATGAATGAATGGTGTGATTCATAATGTGTTATGAAGACCTCATGAAGTAAGATAAATTCCTATCAGTTAGCTCATTATTAAAACAAACTTACAAAATTTAGCCCTGGAGGGAAAATTTCAAAGTGTGTGTGGTGACACAGTGGTCCCAATTCTGTCCCTCTGATCTTATCTTCCCTTTTGGGTCTTGGGGGAGCTGTAGGCCTCCTTTTTAGCATGTTGGCATAGGCTAGGATACAGCTGAGGCAGGTTGGCACAATTAAGAGGACTTGTCTGAGTGACAGTGAGGGAGCAGTAGGGAACTAAGCAAAGGGGAGGGAAGCTGAAGTACTAGTACATTGGCTCACTGGGGCTAAGATACTCTCTTGCCCCAGAGGTTGGGCACAACTCCCCTGATTCTGACCTGGTCCTCTGTTTTCTAGCTGACTACCCGAAGCGTCCAATCTGAAAACTTATTTCCCAGGAGATCCTTTCTGGACATCCTTTGTGTCCAATAACCTGGCTTCTGTTCTTCTTGATATACATTTCCTTTTTCCAGTTTGAGGGAGACACCCAGTTTGATCACCATTCACTTCATTTCTTACAGACGTGGTTCTGGCTTGACCTCTCTGTGAGTCTAATAGTGTAATGATACCTCAGCCATATCACCAATAAGACATCCATACTGTGACATGACACAAAACAACACATGGTTCTGTGCCCTCCCCGCTGGGCCCTGATCATTCCAAGTTCATTATTATTAGTGCCATTCCTTTGCAGCAGTATCTCCTGCAGGAAGTGGTCACATGTGAGGTCCCTCAGACCTTGGAGGACATTCATTGATCAATATGCGTCCTCTGCTTCACAAGGAATCTGGAACAACGTATAAGCACTAGATGCTTTGGGACTGAAGAGGCTTCTGGTCAACATTCATAAGAACAAGTGCCAATCATTGTTCCTTTTATTTACAAAGTGTAGTATGTCTCACAAGTTCCTTTAAACAGTTCTACATTCCCATTTTATCAGCGAAGAACTAAGATTCCTAGAGAAAATGGCTTGGTTTGCCCAAGGTCACATAGCTGGTAAGTGGTGGAGTCGCCTGGCTCCAAACCTTGTTCTCTTTGCACTGTATCTCCTGTCTCTTCCTACCAGTATCTTCCCTTTAGTTTGCCTCAGCCTGTTCTGGCTTTAGCCCCAGGTTTTTTCTGTGAGTCCAAGCTAAACCATTTATTACTTTCTCTGCTGCTTCTGTATCTTTTTAGTCTTGGGAGAGTTCCATAGATTCCAGCAGGAAGACATTTGTTTCTCGCAGACCCTAAGATTCCTCTGTAGTTTCCCATGCTGACTGTGGAATTACATCCCTCTCCCTTAGCTAAAGTGCCCACTGCTCTCTCCCTTTCTTTTTCCCACTGTCAGGTTTATCCTTGGTCTGAACTTAGACCCTGCTTTGTCTCTTGACTTTTTTTTCTCCTAAACTGTCTCATATTTCTCCTAGTTCTTGTTTCTTGGATAGACTCAGGCTTCCCCTCCTGTGCGGCAGGCTTGGTTTCCCAAATTTATTTATCTATTTACTCATTCATTCATTGACCATTTGCTGAATGCCATTGTCAAGCACTGCACTTAGGCACTGGGGGTTCCAAGGTGTTCAAACATGGTTGAGGAGACTGAAGAATCAGGAGCCCTTTACAATTCAATGTGGTGATGGTTGTGAAGGCAAAAACAGAAGGTGCTTGTGGGGTATAGGAGGAGAAACATGTGATCCAGATTTGGGGGAGGGAGCGGTCAGAGGAGTCTTTTAGAAGGTGTCATGTCTGAACTGAGTCCTAAGGGTAAATTGAAGTTGGCTTAGAGTGAGTGAGTGTGGTAGTGGTTGGGGGAGTTGTGGGGAGGGCAGAATGCCAGGCAGGAAGAGCTCCTATATGAAGACTCAAAGCTGCACATCTAGGGAACTGCAAACATTTCAGCCTGATGGGAACAAAGATGGTAGGGATGATGAGGGATGAGGCAGGAGAGGTAATCTGGAGCCAGACTGTGCAGGGCTCTTTTTTTGTTCTGAAGCTGATAAGGGATTGTAGAAAGATCTTATGTAGAGGAGTGGCTTGTGTACAATAGCATTTTAGAAGGATCACTGTGGTATCAGGTTGAAGGACGGATTGGAGAGAGACAGATAAGAGGCAAGTCCAAAAACTGTCAGTGACTGAGATCTGAGTTGAGGAGAACTTGAACTAAGGTTATGGCAGTGATTGAGGAGAGAAGTAAATGGGTTCAGAATATAAGGGAGGTGGAATTTCTAGGGCTCGTCACTGATTATCTGTCCTTGCAATTAAGAGGAAGCATGCTGGTTCGTCTCACCCTTACATTTGTCTGCCTTGCCTTCTACATGCAGTCCCTTTTGGCTGTCAGAAGATGTGTGATTCCTGGTGGGCTCTGTTTACCCCTTCTCCCTACCCCGCCTCCCTGCAAGGGCCCTCTCTTTTTGGCTCACCCTACCTTGATCATCAGTCTGATCCATGTCTAAAGCATTCTTTCAGTTTGCATTTGGAAACCTGAGTGGTACCTCAGGTCAACCAAGAGATGCCACTCAACTTTCCCTCTAAGTGACTCTCACACCCTCCCTCCCCCGGTCTTGCATGGGTAGTGCCATCTTCTTCCAAGGATAGTACCTTGGGGGAGGTGAGATAAAAGGTGACCTTATTTGCTAAGTTACTTCTAAAGGAAGAAGAGGCAAGTATCCCTCTTTTATTTTTAGAATAGAAGATCTTTCAACACAGTGGGAAAGAACATGTAACTAGTTCCTAGGAAGAGAAGAAACCTAGCGTGGGCAGATTGGAATGCTCTGGGTTGGTGACATTCAGAACTGTCCTCTCCAGGGTAGTGCCGAGTGATTTAATCTTTTGTGGAATAGAAGAGCGTTAGCATCGGAAAGGGACTTTAGAGTTCATAGAGCTCATCATCCTTACTTTGCAGATGAGGTCTTTGATGTCTGGAGGGCTGGTGTGGTTTGCCCAATGTCACAATTAGCTAATAGCGGGACTGGGACCAGAATCAAGGCCTTCTAGTTCAGTTCTTGTCTCACTAGCCCAATGAAAGTACATGATTTTATTGTTTGTTTTGAGGGTTTTTGCTGTTGTGGTTGTTATAAGCTTGATAATTTCACAGTCTGGAGAATAAGAGGCTATTTTAATGACAGTCTAGTTTGATAGTTCCCCCTTCCCCTAAGACTGGAAAGAGCTTGTCCAAGGTCACAGAATGAGGGAGGGTCTGTAGAGGAGCCTCCAGACCTGCAATATAGTGCTCTTTCCAGCAACGTCCAAGGCCTTACCCAGGCCCTAAGACTCAACAGCTTGGCTCCAAGGACACTGAACGGAAACATTCTTCAAGTGCATTGCAGCCACAGCCGATTTCATAAGATCCCAAAGACACAATTTCCTTCTTTTTTCCCTGAGTGTTTTTTTTTTTTCTTCTTATTTGATAAAAGTGTATGGCTGTGGAAATTACGTCAGTTTAATTAGGCTGCTTGACACAGTACTTTTCCACTGAATTTACTAGGAACTGTGAATTTGTTGTAGTGAGCTGCACTGCAGGCTGCAGTATCTGATTGGCATGCCAGGAGCATCACTAGCTAACAGCTAAATAGAGATCGGGAAGAAAACTGGGTCAGAAAGCAGGCCTCCTGTACCTGCAGCCTCTGTGGAAGGTGGCGCAGAGGCGGCAGGTGGCCACAGCATGGCACTGTCTCCCAGAGCCTGAGCCACAAGCACCCCGCCCCCAAGTACCCCGCCCCCGAGGCTCTGCGCTGCAGCCCCCCACCCACCCTTTCCTTTGCAGGTAATTGTTCCTGTGGCCATTTTTCCTTCTGTTTTCTGTACAGATCACAAAGCTTTTATAACTAGCAGCTCAGGGGTGGCTTTTTCTCAATAAAAAAGCTGAAGATTGGTTCAGGCGCAATCTTCATTAGCCACTGGTATTGTAAACTAGCGGTTCTCAACCTGTGGGTCGCCAACCTGTGGGTCGCGACCCCTTTGGGGGTCGAACGACCCTTTCACAGGGGTCGCCTAAGACCATCGGGAAACACATATATAATTACATATTGTTTTTGTGATTAATTACTATGCTTTAATTATGTTCAGTTTGTAACAATGAAATTGGGGGTCACCACAACATGAGGAACTGTATTAAAGGGTCGCGGCATTAGGAAGGTTGAGAACCACTGTCCTAAAGGAACCAGTGACCTCCTGGGGCCTGGGACGATGCTCAACCAACTGAGCCACACAAGCCAGGGCTCAATCTATCATTTTTCTGGCTTTCCAGAGCTGGGCTTGTCTGGGAGCTGGAACTGGACGTGAGAGTTCTACACAGTGATGATGAAAGGGTTGTCATGTTTCCATTTGCCTCTGTCCTGGGTCTCCCCACCAACAGCCCTGGTTATGTAGCATTCATCTCTGAAAGTCTCAGTGCTGAGCACCAACACAAACGAGGGGCTTTGAGCGAGGAGTGAGTGACTATGCCAGAAGGCTCAGGGAAACTACTTGAAGGCAGTGACATTTGAGTTAGTCTTTGAGCAGTAAATTGGGTGAAGACAGGAAAGAAATGAGGAGACACTGGTGGCCTGCCCATGCTAGTCTCAGGACTGCTTTATGGAGGCTGGAGACCTACCTGGCCATCTAGGGCTAGAATGTAACATGCTAGCGCTAACTGGGACCTTAAGGATCTGTTCGTCAAGTTCCTTATTTTATAGATGGGCGAACAAAGGCACAGAGAGGAAGAGGCTGGAACATAGGCTGGCCCAGTGCTGTTGTAAGCAGTCATGTACTTGTCCTCATTTCTCATGTGGCTCTGAGGATATCTACTTCCTCCTCCTGGGTTTCACTCCTCTATCCTCTTTCTTTATTATTATTTTTTTATTTAAAATTTTTTTTAATTGATTTTAGAGAGAGAGAGAGAAAATGGAAGGGAGGGAGAGAGAGAGAAACATCACATTGATTGGCTGCCCCCTGCTGGGGATGGAGCCTGCACCTGGGCATATACCCTAAACTAGCGGTTCTCAACCTGTGGGTCGCCAACCTGTGGGTCATGACCCCTTTGGGGGTCGAACGACCCTTTCACAGGGGTCGCCTAAGACCATCGGGAAACACATATATAATTACATATTGTTTTTGTGATTAATTACTATGCTTTAATTATTTTCAGTTTGTAACAATGAAATTGGGGGTCACCACAACATGAGGAACTGTATTAAAGGGTCGCGGCATTAGGAAGGTTGAGAACCACTGCCCTAAAGGAACCAGTGACCTCCTGGGGCCTGGGACGATGCTCAACCAACTGAGCCACACAAGCCAGGGCTCAATCTATCATTTTTCTGACCCCTGCCATATGAATTCAGAGATGCCCAGTGGTCTCCACCTGTAAATTACCCATGAGGGAGGGAACCTGGATCTGCTGGCATTGGATTCCTAGGTTACTTGGATCACTGCTAGGCAACTGTATCCCTTTCCTTCCTCAGGCCAAGCCAGATCAGGCCAAGCCTGATTTATCAGGGGGCTGGTGCCTCCCCAAGAATACTTGGTGGGAATGAGTCTTGCATCAGAGCCAGAGCTTAAATTCTCAAAGTCATAAAAGTTGAGGTGGCATGAATCTGGGCCATTGTACTTCTCTGTTATTCTCTGAGAACATTGGGCTTCTTTTGACTGAAAGTTGTTTTTAATACAAAATACTTAAATTGACTGGATTTTGCTTTAAAGACCGTTTTCGTTAGACCATTTTAATTCTGTGCAGCATCTCTTTATCTTTTGAGGAGAAATCAGAGAGTGGGAATAAAATAGTCTCCCTGGTAATTTTCCTTGGATCTTTTGGATGGTCTCAACTCAAGGAATCCTGTCTTTGGACCAAGTAGTGATATTATCATTGAAATGCAGAAATGCATACCCATTTTCTGATAAATGTACAAAAGTTTGCTATTCAAGTGAACCATTTGCACAGGCTCTTCCAAAGCCAGCTTTAAGGCTAACATGTTTTGGAAGGCAGTTTATAAATCAGATGTCAGGTGGTCTCTGGCCTGAGCTAAGTGGAGTGGCCAGAAGAACAAGCCCATTGGAATAGTTGTCAGACATGCCAGTGGGGAAAGTCGGGCTTTGAGGCCCTGGTGGTCAGGTGGCCAGACCAGACCCCTGCCTCCTCAAATTAGAGGTTCCTTTCTTTTATTTTACTTTATTTTATCTTAGGTCAGAGCAGGTGGTCTTAAATGCTTCTAAATAATTTCCCTAATTATTATTGGAAGGATATGTTTATTTGCAAATTAGTAGGCCTTGCATGTAGTTGGTATTTGCTGGAAGAAAGAAGGGGAAGGGGGAAAGGTGGGAAGGAAAGAAGAAATGCTGCTTCATACAGAGGCTGATACATTCATAGAAATTTCTATATATTCTCATATTGGGGTCATACTAGGGCTTGTCACTAGAATGAACATCATCTGAACAGTTCATAGAAGTGACTGGAATAGACGGAGAGAAGTTGAAGAGAGGTTGTAATTTGAAGTTTCTCAAGAATCATCTGTCTTCCTTGCAGGTTACATAAAGGCAGGCAAGAGGCAGGGCTGCAACTGCAGTGGCGCGCCCCGCTGGGTTCAGCCTGGCCCGGCAGCAACCCTGTGAACAGTTTTTCCTGAATTGTCCACCCTTGGCCATAGCCTCTTGGGTATGGGTACTCAAGAGTGGTCCTTAGTCCTCAATCACTCATGCTAGCTGTTGCCAAGGGCAGCTGAGAGAGCCCAGGCTCTTCTCCGTGAGGCCTCCCCACTCTGCTCCAGTTCAGGGGTTCAGGCTATAGCCCATGCTCTCATTTGCAGCCCTGGACATGCGTTTTTGTTTCTCGGAGCCTTCATTAGCCCCCTGTAAGGAAGAAAGTATATGAGACATAAAACCAGCATAGGGTCTAATACCGCAGGCTTCTTACATTTTCTCCTTTCCCCTCTCCTTTGCTATTCTCCCAGCCCCTGAACACTTGCCTAAATGGACTCCCCTGGCCCTCGACACCCCTCTATTCTGGGCATAAAGCAGATGTGGCCGACTGCTCTGGTGCTTTGTGGTCCTGCCTTCAAGACCTGTGAGGCTGAGGTTAAGGGGGGTTGTAGTGTTCGTTGCTGAGGGCTACTGTCTTGTCCCTTAAGACCATCCATAGGGCATGGAGACTCCCCTTTCCTTCTCTCTCAGTGGCTGCCCTCTTGCCTACTTTGGTGACTCTCCGATTCTGATGCTGGAGAGGAAGCTCAAAGAACTTCTGTGTGCCTCTTCCTTCCTTTCATATCTATCCATTCAAACCCTACAATGTCCCCCTGTAGTTTCCCCTATATCCATCTCCATCTCCTCATTTTGTTGTCACTGGGACAATTTCAAATAAGCTTCTCTTCCCAAAGCTCAGTGCTGGAAGCAGCCACCCTGCTTGCAGCCTTCGCAGTGTCAGCTCCCGCTGCCTGCTGCCTTCACCGTGTACTTATTTGCATCTCAGGTGATTATATTAAACGTTCATTAAACATTCTGCAATCCATCCGGAGCAACCTTGTCAGAAGAGAGAGGGGGAAAGCAAATATCTATCTTCTCTCTTGTCATTTCGCTCAGATAAATGAATTAAATATTTTTATTGCCTTGAAGATTAATTATCTTCTGTCCCCAGGCCAGCTTTCATATTCTAGCTGTATCTTCTGTGACTGGGACCTGGTAGTTGGAATTTCTGTCTCCCCTGCCCCCATCCCCACCCCCCACCCCCTTGGAACCTATGCTCTGCCCGGTTTCTCAACATCTCTAGTGAGACCCAGTCCAGGGGTTCAGCGAGAGGAGTCTGACCTGCAGGATGGATATTAAGTTATGAATCATCTAGCTTAGAACTGGGAGACCTCTTGACATCGTCTGGTCCTTTCTGGAACTTGAGATACATTATTGCACTTAACAAATAAAATACCCGAGACCCAGAGAGTTTAGTGACTAACCCACGGTCACCCGGCTCATAAATTTTGGACCCTAACGTCAGACTAGATTTTAGGCTGTAGTTATACTTCATCCTCTCTGTGTACTAGTAAACCAGCTCTTTGTTTGAGGATGGTACCAATGCTCTGAATATCTCTTTGCAAATACAACAATTTGGGGTCCTGCTTTGCAGTGTTATGCCTTGTCAGTGTAAAGAAGAAAAGACAGCCTTGAAGTGACCTCCTCCCAGGCAGGTGATGTGGGATGGATAGGCAGACACCCCCTGTTCCCTAGTTCCCTAGAGTTCATGGGGTCAGCATGGGGACACTTTGTCCTACCTGACTCTCCTTCAGTGAGTCCTTGTAGGCCCTCAGGTACAAAAGGAAGTTTTACTTGTTTCCCAGGACCACCGAGCACTACTTTTTCCGTTTCTGCCCGTGTCCATCTCAAACTAAAAGAGTAAACTTGTGCTCTTCCCACAGGTGCTGCTCCCCCGGTGTGCTCCCCACCTCCCAGCTGTCCCTCGGTTCTCCCAGGAGGCCCTCTGTCCTCCTAATTACCCAGGCGTGGGTCCTCTGTGACTCGGCTTGATAAGAGCTCTCTGGTCATTTAGTCTGTCAGCACTCACCACCGTTACTTTTTTGTTGGACAATACCTCGCAAATCCAACCATTCCGTCTGCTCCAGGAGTCTGTGCCCTGTTTCCTGGACCACTGCAGCAGCCTCTCAGCGGTCTGGTCCAGCCTTCACCCATTGTAGACTGGTGGACTCTAAACACCACCCACTTTCTCACGTGAAACTCCCTGCAGCTACCCGGTGAAACATCCCAGCTCTTTCAAAATCTAGCCCTCCACCCCCAGCATGAGTTGTTCATACCAGTCAGACTAGACTACTTTTGTCATCTATTTAACTAGTGATTCTTTGCTCATTTGTTCCCTCCATTCTTCAGTGAAAAAAATACGAAATTTCTTTGCAAACTATAAAGCATGCAAGGTTTTATTTGTTTAATAAGTACTCTGCTATGCGAAAGGGAAGAATGGGGTTTGGGATTTGGCGACTACCCACTGGATGCTGCTAATTTGCATTTATTATCTTATTTAACCCTTTTGATCAGGGGTCCTCAAACTTTTTAAACAGGGTGGGCCAGTTCACTGTCCCTCAGACCGTTGGAGGGCCGGACTATAGTTTAAAAAAAAACTATGAACAAATTCCTATGCACACTGCAGATATCTTATTTTGAAGTAAAAAAACAAAACAAATACAATATTTGTATTTGCATGTGGCCCGCGGGCCGTAGTTTGAGGACCCCTGCTTTTGATATTCCTGTGAGTAAGGTTGAGTTATATTCATATTAGAGGTGTGGAAACTGAGGCCCTGAAGAAAAAGCACGTTTTCTTCCACTGTGTGCTGTGGGCCTGGTGCCAGAGGTGGAGTGGTGGGGAGGAACTACAAAGTCTCCAGGCTGGCAGGTGGGTAGGGCATGCACATGAACAGCCGTTGTGGAAGAAAATGCCCAGTGTCCTGAGGACCACAGGTATGGTGCTATAGAAATTCTGAGGAAGGTGGAATTTCTTCTAGCTGGGGGTTAGAGAAGACTTCATGGAGAAGGTAGATTTCCACTGAGTGTGAAGGATGAGTAATATTTTGACAGAAGAGCTGGGAGGCCAGGACAGGAAAAGGGAGACTAGCATAGACAGAGGCTCAGAGAGGACCATCAGTGAATGGTCCACCGTGTTTGAACACAGGATTCTGGTGGAGGAAGATAAAGTGGAAAGGTAGGCTTCCAATGTGTGCTGTAGCCTGTTCATAGATGGACTTAAATGCCTGGTTAAAAGATTCATGTTCTAGCCTGGCTGGTGTGGCTCAGTGTTTAAGCATCGACCCATGAACCAGGAGGTCATGGTTCGATTCCCATTCAGGGCATATGCCCGGGTTGCGGGCTTGATCCCTAGTAGGGGGCATGCAGGAGGCAGCTGATCAGTGATTCTCTCTCATTGATGTTTCTATCTCTCTCTCCCTCTACCTTCCTCTCTCTGAAATCAATAAAAACATATTTTTTAAAAAGATGCGTGGTCTGTTCAATAGGCATAGGGGAGCCATTATTACATTTTGAGCAGTGGAATTGCTAGTCAGAGCTGAGATTTAGAAAGGTTACCTCAGGCATCCAGTGAATTGGAGAAAAGGGGAAATAATTAGAAGCTATTACAGTTGTCCAGTACAGATGTTCTGAGAGCCTGAAATAGCACAGTGACAGTGGGAAAGGAGAAGAGGGACAACGTGAGAGCAGAACAAGGGAGACAGCCTTGGTCATTGGCTGGATTTAGGGAGTAAGGGGAGGACTGAGAGACGATTCCACGGTGGCTAAGGATGGCGATGGCAGCGCAAGCAGAAAGAAGAGGAGGGTCAGAGGGAAACCTCTTCTGATGGTTCATTCTGTTTTGTGCAGGTGGAATTTTAGGTGCTGGTGAATTGCCTATTTCACACCTACGCTGAATGCTCTTCACCACTACTGCCATCACCATTCCCGATCCCCTCCGTCTGTCTTCATTATTAGACACACTTTTGCCTGCCTTTCGCAGTCCAGCCGAATGAAACCCTCTGGTGCACCTTATTTGTCTTTGTGTTGTCCATGCTACTTGCTGTTTCCTGAGCCCAGCCTCCCCAGCACGTGCCCTGTACACAAAAGTATACCTGGAATACATGGGATGAACAGCTGGTGGTTATAACTGACATAATCACAGCAGTGGTTCATGTTTGTATGAATGTTTTCGTTGACAAAGCACATAGAATGGTCAGAAGTGTGTTGTTGCATTTCCCTGCCAGTCCCTCCAGGTAGGGTCACTGGACCATTGACTCAGTAAGCTGTAAAAGTTATTAGGGAATAATTGGTGCATTTTAGTTTAATAATAAATGCAGTTGAAGACATTAGAACATAACAAATGGGAAAGTTGGGATGATTTTTAGCTGCTATAAGTAGGTAAACTCTTAGAAAGAATGATTAAATTTAAAAATATATTCCAGGTGATGTCAATGCTGAGATTGATGTTATGTGTGTGTTCAGGATAAAGACTCTTAGCATTGTACTTGGCACATAGCACTTAATGAGTTTTGGATTATATTATCACTGATGGAAAATTTGAAATTGTAAAAGGGAAAAATGCCATTTTTTAGGATAGCACCAACATTTTTATTAATATGGAAATATATACAATGCTTTTAAAGTACCCTTTAGAGGTCTAAAATCACTGTTAGTTGATGAATATAAAAATGATTTGTTTGCCCATAAAACTATCATTGCTCACACATTTAGAGAGAATCAAATTTAGAAATGAATTTTGGAAGTGTGCTTTTCTTTTCTAATCTTTTTTTGAATGAAAGATAAAATAGGTCTGGGAAAAAAAGGGTTTCTTCCCACTTCTCAGTAATTTCCCACTTCCCCTTTTGTTTCTCAGCCATCAGAGCACCAGTGGACAAAGGGGCAGGTAAACTCAAGTGTCTACTTTGTCCAAGGTACTAAATGTATGTAATTAAATTCAATCCTCACGATAGTCCTGTGAAAGCATTGCTATAATTCCAGCGGGACAGATGAGGAAATTGAGGTTTAGAAAGTCTTAGTAACTTACTATTAGGTGATAGAACCAGAAGTTAAACATACTGTACCCTGGACTGTGGCGGTAGCCTCCTGACAGTCTGTGGTTGCAAAACCTGTGCCCTTTGCCCCCTGCCATGCAGCCTTCCGCATGTGGCAGAAGGCGGCAGCTTATGTTTACAGCTTCACATTAGAGCTGCTAGAACAAGTAATTTATTAAACCATATTGGTCCTCTGTTTTGAAGGCAGGGCCAGAATCAGTCACCATTGCGGGTTGCTACTGATTTAAAATACTAATTTAAAAAATAAGTGTTAAATTATTGTGAATACTTAGCCCTCCCAGTAAGTCCTTCTATAAATAGGACATAATGTTAAAAGAAACTTGAAAAGAAATCTATGCAGCATAACTTTTTGAAAACTTGGTTACTCCCTTTAGGAATGTGTGTTTTAAGGATTTTGATAGAGTGTGCTTTTGATGGAAGGTTTGTCCACATTAGGGGCTTTTAGGGCCCACAGTCTTGTTAGGGTGGCAGAGAAAGAAATGAATGTGCAGTGGTGTTTTTTGTGAGTGGGCCTCTCCAGTTCCAGTGCTGGGCTGAGGGTGCAGGTGGAGGCAGAAAAGTCAGACAGGAAGGGGATGGGACCAGTCAACCCACCCACCCCAACCTTAGCCTTTCTATCAGATAAAATTAGATTTGTCTTTCTGTTTTCTGTCATTAAAAATCAGGGTTTTTTTTTTAGAGTTTCATATTAACAAAATCATACAGTATGTACTTTGTGCCAGGCTTCATTCAGCATACTGTTTTTGAGATTCATTCATGTTTTGTGTATCAGTAGTATTATTTCTTTTTTATTGATGAGTAGTGTTTCATTATATGTTATATCAGTTTGTTCATCCATGTAGCCATTTGTTCATCCATTTATTAGTTTTCTTTTTTGTGTGTGGTCACAGTTGCTTTTATTGAACATCCAAGATGAACAGGTTCTTCAAAATTTTTAAACTTCATTTTCATTAGAAATATGATCCACAGTCTTCTTTCACAGAAAATTGACACCCCGAGATGCTTTAAGCAACAGGTGTTAGTTTTCTCTTGCTTCACAAATTAGCACAAACTTAGTGGCTTAAAATATTATTCTTAATTAGCTCATAGCTCTATAGCCAAAAGCCTGGGTGGGCTCAGCTGGGTTTTTGCTTAGGGTTACAAAGCCAAAATCAAGCTGGGTGGGATTCCTATCTGGAGACTCTAGGGAAGAGTCTGCTTCTAGGCTCATTCAACTTATTGGCATATTTTAGTTCCTTGTGGTTGTAGGACTGATGTCCATTTTCTTGCTGGTGGTAAACTCAAGGTTGTGCTCAGAAATTAGTCAATGCTCTCCAGTGCTTGAAAATGGCTTCTTCATCTTCAAAGCCAGCAGTGGAGCCTCAGAGTCTTCTTGTGCTTCAAATCTTTCTGAATTCTCCTCTGCTAGCAGCCAGAGGAAATTCTCTGCTTCTAAAGAGTTCCTAGAGTACTTAGATTAGGCCCACCTGGAGGCAGCCCTTACATATTTTGTAAAGTTTCATTTTTTATTTTTAAAATATATTTTTATTGATTTCAGAGAGGAAGGGAGAGAGAGATGGAAACATCAATGATGAGACAGAATAATTGAGTGTCTGCCTCTTGCATGCTCCCGACGTGATCCAGCCTGCAACCCAGGCATGGGCCCTGACCAGGAATCGAACAATGACCTCCTGGTTCATAGGTCCATGCTCAACTACTGAGCCACGCTGGCTGGGCAAACTTTCCCTCCCTGCCTCCCTTCCTCCTTCCCTCCCTTCCTTCCTTCCTTCCTTCCTTCCTTCCTTCCTTCCTTCCTTCCTTCCTTCCTTCCTTCCTTCCTTCCTTCCTTCCTTTATTTTTAAATGAAGGATTTTATTTTATTTATTTTAAAATGTTTTTATTGATTTCAGAGAGGAATTGAGAGAGAGAGAAACATCAGTAATGAGAGATAATCATTGATTGGCTGCCTCCTGCATGCCCCCCATTGGAGATTGAGCCGCAACCAGTCATGTGCCCTTGACTGGAATCGAACCCGGGACCTTTCAGTCCACAGGCCAACGCTCTATCCACTGAGCCAAACTGGCTAGGGCCAAACTTTCAGTTTTAGAATGGTCTTTCTGCCCTGGCCGGTGTTGCTCAGTTGGTTGGAGCATCGTCCCATACACTGAAAGGTTGCAGGTTTGATTCCTGGTCAGGGCACACACCTAGGTTACAGGTTCAATCTTCAGTCAGGGCAACCATTGATATTTCTCTCTCTCTCTCTCTCCCTTCCTCTGTAAAAAAAGAAAGAAAGAAAGAAAGAAAGAAAGAAAGAAAGAAAGAAAGAAAGAAAGAAAGGAAGGAAGGAAGGAAGGAAGGAAGGAAGGAAGGAAGGAAGGAAGGAAGGAAGGAAGGAAGGAAGGAAGAAAGAAAAAATCAGTGAAAAAATTCCTCGGGTAAGGATTAAAAAAAAAAGGCCTTTGTATTATTAAGCTGAACTTTGATATTTTAAGCATTTCTGTCCATTGAACCGTATGCCATTTCATTCTATAGCTTGATCCCCCTTCTTCCTGTGGCCCTTATACCATCCAGGTTTTCTCTTTAGATGGAAAATACCCATTTCCCCCCTCTATTTTTTCACATGACATGTTATAGCATAGCATTAAGTATATCTACTGAAATCACAACTAGATTTAAATTCAGCTATGCCACCTACTAACTGTGATATTGGACAAGTTAACTTCTTGGTCTCCTTATCTGTCAATGTATACCTTATGGGATTAATTCACAGATTAAATGAACCAGTGCATGCAAAGCTCTCAAGCACCTTCCTGTCACATTATATACACACAAAATGTGTTAGCCAATATTATTATTTCAGTATTCTTACCCTGTCCCCATTTTGTTCTTTTTCTTCTCGATGTGATCTGTTTTGTCAGTGATCCGAATAAAATGTACTGCCTGAATTGTACAAGTGCCTTAAAGAGGTGCATAGTCCTTTATTCAATAATTCTACTTTGGAAAATTTATTCTAAGGTTATAATCAGAGATGTAGGAAAATATTTTTTCAAAAATGTTCATCACAATGCAATTTGTAATGGCAAAATAGTAAAAGCAATCTAGGTTCCCATAAGGAAATAATGAAAGTAGGGCATATCTCTATGATGCTATAAAGCACATGCTAAAAATCACATTTTTAATGAAAGTAATGACATGGGAAACATAACATTATGTTCAGTGCGAAAGTCATGATATAAAACAGCATATATAGCATGAACTATATTTCTGAAATTATATATATTTTATTCACACACAGACAAATATTGATAGGGAAAATATTGGAAGGAAATACACCATGTGAACAATGGAATTATAGCAGGGCACACAGGGAGGAACAGTTACTTCTGAAGTGGCCTGACCACTTACTAGCTATGTGCTTTCAGTCAAGGTATTTAACCACTCTATTCCTCAGTTAATCTATCAAATGAAGATATAATGAGTTAATTCACGTGAAGTGCTAGAATGGGATTCAGTAGTTAATACATGTTAGCAATTTTCCTTTTTCTTTCTCCCTCCTTCCCAAGATGAGTGGTGAAGGTTACCCTGAAATAAGGGGATAGCATGAGCTGGGCAAGATGAGAATGGGGTAGTGGGTTGCTGTGTATGGGGTCTCATGAGGCTGGAATGCAAGTACTGGTGGATAATTCTACTGGCGAAAGAGGCTAGAGAACTACACTAGGTCCAGACTATGGAGGATCTTCAATACCAGACAAAGGAATTTAGGCTTGAGCAACGGGGAGCAAAATAGTCCACATGTACTTTAGAGAGTATTTTGAACCCGGCTGGCATGGCTCAGTGGTTGAGTGCTGAGTTATGAACCAGGAGGTCCCGGTTTGATTCCTGGTCAGGGCACATGCCCAGGTTGCCGGCTCAATCCCCAGTGGGGACATGCAGGAGGCAGGCGATCAATGATTCTCTCTCATCATTGATGTTTCTATCTCTTTCTCCCTCTCCCTTCCTCTCTGAAATCAATAAAAAAAATATTTTTAAAAAGAGAGTATTTTGGCTAAGCAGGGAGAGACTGGGGAGGAGGGGGACACCAGGAAGCTGTTGCAGAATTCTAGGCAAGAGCTAAGGGCAGAACAAAGACCCACCATTTCTCTGACGCTCTCAGCGTGGTGGAGGCTGAGCAAGAGATTTAGTTTTCTTCCTCTGAGCCTGCGGGTTTCTTGCTGAAGAAACATTGATTTGAATGATAGATTATTCCAGATAGCCCATAAATTTTAATATTCTGAGATTATGTTCAGCCGTCTGACCTCAAGGCTGAGCCACTCATACATCCCTGCCTGCTTAACTGCACTCATTGCATTGCATGCGAGCTGAGCATATACTCGAGACTTACTGCACATGCACACCAGTAGTTTGCACAGAGCTGGGCAGCTGTGGAGCCTGCTGGAGTCTGAAATAGCCTTATTGCATTGCAGGGGAGCCTTTATGAAGAGAGGCCCAGTATTTAAAATCACAGCAATGAAAATTACCTTGATATTGATGGCATATGAAGACATATTTTTCAGAGGCCTTATATAAAAAGATTTGGGATATCAAGGCAGATAGAAGTAACACGGAACTCCTAAGTACTAGGAGCTGGGTTGGGTTCTTTGGCATACTGGCTCTCACTGCCTCTTCACAATCCTCTAAGGCTAGTGTTACTAAACCCATTTTACAATGAAGGCTCAGAAAAGAAAGTGCAGGCTCCTGCCCAAGGTCAGATGACTTAACAAATGTCAGATTTTGGACCAGATTCAATGACTTTTACATTTGTATACAGCTGTGTAATCAGCCAAATTAGGCACCCCAGCAAGCCTCCCTTCATGCCTCTTCTCCAATATATCCACCTAAAGATAACCATTATTCTACACTCTCCCCTTAGATTAGTTGTGCTTATTTAAACTTTTGAGCTTATTTTATTTTTATTTTTAAATAACTTCAAATTTATGGAAGAGGTGCAGCAATAATATGAACTCTCCAAATCCTTCACTCAGGCACAGCATGTATTAACATTTTGCCACATTTGTGTCCTCTCTCTCTTTTCTGAAAATTTAACATTGATAGAATGCTGTTACTTAATCTACAGAGCATCTTCATATTTCTCCAATCATCTCAATATCTTTTTCACGTTGATCCAGATGCCAGTCTAGGATCATATATTGCATTTAGTTGTCATTACTCTGTGCTTCCTTTCATCTGGAATAGCTTTAAAAAATCTTTTATGACATTGACATTTTTTTTCAGAGTACAGAATAGTTGTTTTATATAATGACCCTCCATTTGGTTTTATCTGATTTTTCCTCATGATTAGATTTCACTTAGGCACTTTTGGCAGGAATAGGAAATAAGTGAGGTTGTGTCTTTAATGTATTGCATGAAGAGGCATCTCATATCAGTTTATCCCATTAATAGTGATGCTAATTTAGATCACTTGGGTAAGATGGTGTTGCCTCCCTCCTAAGGTCACCATTTCTCCTTTGTTATTAAGAAGTAATCTCTTACCCTTTAAAACAGCATGGAGGGACCTGGAGAGTATCATGCTAAGTGAAATAAGTCAGTCAGAGAAAGACAAGTATCACATGTTCACACTCATGTGGAATCTAAGTAACAAACTGATGAACAGAGTGGATATAGAGACATGGAAGCATGGAACAGAATGCAGAATCTCAGAGGAAAGGTGGGGGAGGGTGGGTGGGTGGGAGGTAATCAACCAAAGACCTTGTATGCATATATTCATAACCCGTGGACATAGACAATAGGGTGCTGAAGGCCTGGGGTTGGGGCAGGTTGGAGGGGGTCAATGGGGGAAAAGAGGGGGCATACTTTCAACAATAAAAAGTTATTTTTTTGAAAATTAAAAAAACTATATAGATATTTTTAAGCTTTATAGATATTTCTATTTATAACATTCACACATTTAATAAATATGTGAATAAGTATATAATTAACATAAAAAAGAAGTAACCTGTGAAGAGATACTTTGAGACTATGTAAATACCTTGTTCCTCTTCAGAGTTTTGCCCAGTCGTTCTACCATCCATTAATAATTCTTCCTTGAATTAGCTATTACTATTGCAAAATTATTTTCTTCTTTTACATTTATTATTCTTGACATCGTACTATAATGAAGAGCTTTTCCTGCTCCTCTATTTATTATTCAGTGTGTACTCATGAATTTTTATTTTATTCATTGAGTTATAATCTGCTGTCATTATTCATTTTGATGCTCAAGTTCTCCCTGATTTAGCCACTGGGAGACCCTTCAAACCGTTTCTTATATCCTTTTGACATGCCCCTGTAATTCTTTGATCAACTCCTTTTTTCCTGGCACAAATAGATGTTTCAGGCTCAAATTGTTCTTCCCCTTTCCAACCCTAGAACCAGCCACTTCTCTAAGGAGCTCTGACTTATCTTAGTTGAATAGCACTCAAAAGCTAAGATCATGCACCAAGTGAACTCATTGCTTCTGTGGTGTTACTTATTCTAGGAATTTCATATTGGTTTAATTCAGTGTGTGTGTGTGTGTGTGTGTGTGTGTAAAACTGTGAGTTCATACTGATACCTCTGTTTCTGATTCAGTGTCCACAGGGTTCCTTTTTGCCATCTCTCATATTTGTGTTTCCTTCATCTATGTTGAAAACTCTGGCTCCCGACAACATTAATATATTTCCTCATTTGCTCATTCCTACGGTATATACTAAATACGTTTAAAGCTGATACATGCATGCTACTATGATTTTTAAAAATCCACTCAGTAGAGTTAAATACTTTTTTTGCAGCTTCTTATTTTTAAACAGAAGTTTTTAGTTACAGTACTATGTTTAAAAGTTACCAGGATTGCCTGGCCGGTGTGGCTAAGTGGTTGAGCATCAACCCATGAACCAGGAGGTCACAATTCAATTCCTGGTCAGGGCACATGACTGGATTGCAGGCTCAATCCCCTGTAGGGGACATGCAGGAGGCAGCTGATCAATGAGTCTATCTCATTATTTATCTTTCTATCCCTCTCCCCCTTTCCCTTCCTCTCTCTGAAATCAATAAAAACATATTTTTAAAAAGTTCCCAGGATTAGTTCTTTTTGCCCCTTCAGAACAGTTATATTATTTATTTAAAATAAGTAGAAGCATATAATATTTACTGTTCTGTGCATGATTTCTTTAGATTACCATTATTCTTGAAGATTTATCTGTGCTTTGACTAGCTGTAGTCTCCCCCCCCCCCATTATTATGACGTTTTCTGAATATACTACCGTTTATCCATTCTACTGAGGATGAATATTTGGGTAATTTTATGTTTTTATTTATTATAAATAAAGCTACTATGAACATTCTTGTACACGTATTTTAATGGAAGTAAGTAATTTATTTTGGGTACTTAGGTCAAGAGAGAAAGAGAGAGAGAGAAAGAGAGAGAGAGAGAGAGAGCGAGCGCTTTAGTAGGTGTAGATTTTCAAAGCAGTTGTTGAATGTACATTCCTGCCAGCTATGTAAGAGAGTCCCATTTATTCCACATCCTTACCAGCACTTTGTATTGGCAGTCTTTTTTAATTTCAGCCTTTCTTGACTATTAGGGTAACTGTTATATTTTTTTGAGAAGCATGCTATAGTATGTTTCACTGGTCTGAATCTATTAATTGCCTGTCTTTGAGTTTGGTTGTTCAGCTCACATGGTTCCACTTGTTCTCAAGGGTGTATAAGTAACTTAATGGTTTGCTTTTCTGAAATCTACTAGTAAATGCATTGTTGTGTCAGGTTCTTTTAGTCTGCAAGGATCAGAGATACTCTCAGGTTACGTTAGTGTTGTAAGGATGGGCATAAGTAAGGAAAACAGGTGAAACAAATGTCTCATAAAAGGACAGCTGGCCCTGGCCAGTTTGACTTAGTGGCTAGAGCAGTGGTTCTCAACCTTGGCTGCACATTAGAATCACCTGACCTCACCCCATAACAAAGAAACGGAATTTCTGGAGGATGAGGCCCAGAAATCAGGATTTTAAAAAGATTCCCAGGTGATTCTAATGTGCAGCCAAGGTTGAGAACCACTGGGCTAGAGCCTTGGCCTGTGGACCGAAGGATCCCCGGTTCAATTCTGGTCAAGGGCACATACCTCGGTTGTAGGCTCCTCCCCAGCGTGGGCCCTGGATAGGGTGCGTGCAGGAAGCAACCTATTGATGTGTTTCTCTCACATTTATATCTCTCTCTGTCTTTCCTTCTCTCTAAAAATCAATGGAAAAATACCCTCAGGTGAGGTTTTTCTTTTATTTTTAAAAAAAAGAACAATTGGAAGGTCATTTAGAACACAAGGCAGCTAGACATTTAGACTTTCTTAAGCCCTGGAACTCTCACGTTCTGGTGACATAGCTACTCATCTCTACTTTGACTGTTCTTGCTGCTTCTGATTCTTCTGCCTGTAGGTCTTCATTTTAATCTTTCTTGTGTCTGTTTCTTCCAGCTACTGCTCTAGCTACCAACTAGACTAGAGGACTCACTGCCGACAACCATTTTCAGATAGAATTTTCACATTAAATCACTTCATAGACTGTGGCCAATTTATGCATTAACCTACTTTGGGACAGTTATCCATCCATAGTCCAATTAGATGTGGCCTGAGAGAGCAGGAGCCTGTAGTATTGTTACAGAGAAACCAGACAAGAACCAAACAGCGCTCTGAGAGTTTGGAGTTATACTTTATTCACCGCGGCAGGCTTAGGGAAACGAATCCAAATTCTAAGCAAAGCTACAAGCAGAACTTCCATTTTTATAGAAGAGCCAGCCCTTTGTGCGCTTGCTGGCGGCGGCCTTGAAAACTGTACAATTCTATCCAATTAAAAATGCACCTGGCATGGCATTGGGTGTATTTAGTCTCTGGCCTACAAGGTCAGGCATCTAAGTTTATCTCCCCCATTATTCAAGCAGGCTAGAAAGCAAAGTTATTTTTTCTAGAATAAGAGGCCGTCCAAAGAATAGCAGAGAATTCCAAACAGTAGTTTTACAGAATAGGGGTTTTCCTTCACAGTGTCAGTGTAGCAACTTAGGAAAAAGAAATTCCCTTAGAAGGGCACTAAGGGCAAATCAAGCATTCTGGGTGCCTGGCTAGTTTAATTGTGTGTTATATTCTACATGTTGTGCATATCATAGTCTAATTCAGTAGACATTTCTGAAGCTCTTTCCTTATCTGCCAATAGAGTAACTGTTGAAAAAGGAAATGAACTGTTCATAGTGAACCTATGCCAGTTCCTAATGCTTATAGTTTCTTTTTTTAAAAATAATTTTTTAAAAATATATTTGTATTGATTTCAGAGAGGAAGGGATGGGAGAGAGAGATAGAAACATCAGTGATGAGAGAGAATCATTGATTGGCTGCCTCCTGCACACCTCCTACTGGGGATCGAGCCCACAACCCAGGCATGTACCCTTGGCTGGAATCAAACCTGGTACCCTTCAGTCCACAGGCCGATGCTCTGTCTACTGAGCCAAACTAACTAGGGCCTTATAGTTTCTTTTTACAGGTTCTAGAAATGTATGTATAGAACAGGGTTAAGTTCAAAGTGAATTTTATTCTATAGATTCTGGGGGGAGGAAGGGAGGCTGTGAAAGGGTTTTAGAATGTTTGAGTTATGCCGGGTTGTTGTTATCCCATTTTAAAGGTGAGGGAACTGAAGGCCACAGAGGCAGAGATTTGTCCAAGGGTTATTTGACCAGGAAATGGCAGGGCCAAGACTCAAATCCAGGTCTCCTGGTTCCATAACAAGAGCTCTTTCCACTTTCTCACCCTGACTAGAAAGACATATCCTAATCCATACTCAAATGATTGACAATACAAAGGAGACTTGACCAGGGCAAACTGTAGCCAAGGCAGTGGTAGGATTTGAGGTAAGGCAGATCTCCGTGGGGCTGAGGTAATCTGGGAGGCTTCCTCAAGGCAGTGGGTTTTAACTGGGTCTTATAGAGTTGGTCGGGTTTAGAATGGTATGGAAAAGGGAGAATGGTGCCAGTAAAGGTACAAAAGTGGGGAAACCAATTGTCCAGGGACAAAGAAGAGACTTATGTTGCTGAGATAGTGGCTTTATGCAGAAAAGGGGTAAGAGATCAAGTGTGGTAGGAAGTTAGGAGGCTTTAAGACTATGACAACTTAAAAATGTTGTTTGAAAAATGAGATCATCAAAACACACACACACAGAAAAATGAGATCATGACATGACAAAGAGTAGTCTTGATGTCAGTTAGCTATCTTTTAAGAGAATCGGGCTACAATGAAAAGGATTGAACTAAGATGGTAGCAGCTGTAAATCAAGACATAGATTGGAGAGTCTTTGAGAAAATGAATTAGTTGGGTGGAGACAGAGTAGGAAGAGGAGAGAGTCAGAGATCTGCCAGTCACGTGAGTTTGGGCCTTATTGCCTGGCACTCTGGTACCAGTATCAGAAGAGGAAGCAGTATGTGTAGTGCTTGAGCTCACAGGCTTTGGATCAAGGCCAGCCTGGGTGTATAGCCTGTGTGACCTGGGACTAGGCTTTAACTCCTTGGAGTAGGGAGACGGAGTGCCACTTCTCACAGGGGCTGAGGCTGTGTGTGTCAAGTGCAATTCTATCATGTCACATGCCTGGCATCCAGGCACTTTCCAAATTTTAGCTCTCTTCCTCCCCATCCCCACCTCTCTATCTGAGAAGGTAGTACCTAGTTTAAGCCTCATTTTCTAAGGTATGTAAAGTGCCTTGAAAAAAAGGAATTTGCTTTACAAGAGGGAATGGGTTCTTCCGCCAGGACTTTGAGGTGGAGGACAGAGGAAGCCACTGGGCCTGGAGATTTAATTTTTTTTTAATCTCTTTTGGCATCTAGGCTTCAGTAAAAAAGTCAAGCCTCACACTGGGCGTTAAAGGTGTCTTTCTAAGGCGAGGTGCTTCCAGAAGCAAGCAGCTGTGCCTCCTCTCTGCTGTCACCATGGGCTCCATTTGGCACTATTTGAGCCAGGGGCAAAATTCCGTTGGCTAGCAGGGTTGCATTTTGCCTGTGAAACATGCCCAACCTCGCAGCCCTGCTTTTCTAACAGATTTAGAAATTCTGATTTGTCCCCAGAGCTCTCCACCCATGGCAACTGGGTTTGGGCGGAGTTCTAGCAAAGGCTGCGCAGAGGCGCCCATTCCCTGCTTCTGAACCCCAAGGGAGGCTGCCTTTTTGGAGCTGTTCCCAGCGCGCTTCTCCTTCCTGGGGGCCGTGCTAGCACTCTTGGTGAAGGGGAGAGCTCAGGCTTGGAAACCCTCCTCCGATTCCGAGGGGGAATGGCCGCCCCGCCCCCGGTGTCACGTGCCTCCGCACTGGCGCCTCGTTGCCATAGTATCCGTGGGCTGGGCGCATTGGCACCTGCAGGAACCAATCAACAGGCCCTGCAGGCCTCGCCTGCATCCCAGGATGGTCCCTGGGCTGTCACTAGCTGCTCATCAGGATATCAGGGCGGTCCCTGGCTTCTTCTCCTTGGTATCTCAGTGCTTCTTCTTCCCCTGGGTCCTGTTTGTAATCCACCCCAGTCTGTTTTCCCCGCCTTGATTTCCCCAGGCTCAGTTGAAAAATCCAGTGGAGGTCCCCTCGAGGTGACAGCTTCCACAGGGAGGGCAGGGGACAAAGCCTTGTTGCCATTTTACACACACCCCGCCCCTCCCCCAGAGCCCTGGAGCAGTCTTGATCGGTCCAGGGAGGACACCTCTAGCCCTAGGATGAAGTTGTTTGGGCCTTGTAAATATAGGAATCTTCCCCCTTTAGATCCCTGATAACTGATACAGGATTCCAGGATGTAGGAAACTGGGTGAGCAGTGTATTTCCATCCTGTGTACAAGCAAGAAAGGTTAAAACAATTGGGAGGACAGAAAGGTTGAATCCGAATGATCACAGAATCCTGCATCTCCATTATCTGTAAGACACTCGGCAAGCTACCTTATCTCCCTAAACCCCAGTCGCCTCATTTGTAAAGCAGCTGTAGCAAAAGAGTCCCTCTCTTATGTTTGGTATGTGTTTAAATGAGATAAAACAGGCAAAGCAGTTAGCCAGGTGCCTGGCACCAAGCACTCAAAAGGGCCAGTCAGCTGTTTTTAGAAATGGTTCAAGTGTACTGCTGAGAACTGAAGTGCTCACATTCAACATCCTGCAAATATTTTCATGTTAATCTAATTTTTGCTTATTCATTTAGTTATCCATTCATTTAACTCATTGATGTGTTCAGCATATATTCCCTGGGCATCTACTACCAGTCAATTCTTGCCCCAGCTCATCCCCATCCAGCTGCAGTTAGTGGGGTCCAGCCCATGGGAGATCCCTGAGCAGCTCCTCTCATCAGAACTGATGGAGTCTAGCCTGGCAGGAGGGTTGTTGGGAGATCTTATCCCTGTGGTAGTTGGGGGGTAGCAGGGGGTGGGGCTTGGAAATTGTTTTCTGCAGCTCTGCCTCCTGAGGCTGAGATGCCTGAACAGAGAAGATCCCTCTAGCACAGCGATTCTCAACCTGTGGGTTGCGACCCCTTTGGGGGTCGAACGACCCTTTCACAGGGGTTGCCTAAGACCATCGGGAAACACATATATAATTACATATTGTTTTTGTGATTAATCACTATGCTTTAATTATGTTCAATTTGTAACAATGAAATTGGGGGTCACCACAACATGAAGAATTGTATTAAAGGGTCGCGGCATTAGGAAGGTTGAGAACCACTGCTCTAGCATATGAGCAGCACTGAGTCAGACAACTTTCCACAGCCACCTTTGTCCCACTCTTCACCCTTGGGGAGGCGTGTCCACTTCTCTTAAAGGCCCCATCCAGCAAGCTGGAACCTACTTCCTCTATAGTGAGACTCTGTCTCCCAGGACTGACCTCTGTGGCTGGTTTACTGTGCGTTCCTGGAACAATCTACTGTGCTATTGATGCTCCTGTCATCTCTATACTATTCTTGTAGTGCCCTTCCCTTCCTGCCCTCTGTGCATCTCAGTGCCTGTCTTCACTTGGGCTAGAATGGCCACATGACTACTAACACTTGTTTTGGGATCATCTAACTTCTCTGGGCCCCTTACCTTTTATTTCCTCCTCCCCTCCCACCCCTTCATGCCCTGCACTTGGGCAGTGTGGCAGGGACACTGCTAGGCAGGCACTTTGCAGGATCTCTGAGAAACAGTGGTGCCTAACTCATGCTCGAGTCATGAATAGATACCTCATGTTTGATAAGGGCTGTGATGAATAATGCTGTGGGAGTAGCCAGGCTGGAGCAGCTGGCTCTGCCTGGGGCAGTCAGGGTCTGCTTTACAAGGAGGTGATTAAAATTTTTTTTTAAATAATTGATTTCAGAGAGGAAGGGAGAGGGAGAGAGAGATAGAAACATTAATGATGAGAGACAATCATTGATTGGCCACCTCCTGCACGCCCCACACTGGGGATCGAGCCTGCAACCTAGGCCTGTGCCATGACTGGGAATCAATCCTTGACCTCCTGGTTCATAGGTTGACACTCAACCACTGAGCCACACCCGCTAGGCAAGGAGGTGATATTTGAGCAATCTTGAAGGATTTAGTTAGGTAGACAGTGGGAGAAAGGGAATTCCATTCAAAGAGAATAGCATGCATAAAAGCCTGAAACCCTATAGTGTTCTTAGAGAAAATATAATGTGGTGTGAATAGAACCAAAGGAATACTAGTATGTTATTTGGAGTTGAGGGTTCATGGGTAGCAGAGGGAGGAAATGAGGCCAGAGAGGTAAGCTGGAGCCTCCTCCTGGGTAGTTTAGTCTACCCTCCCAAAGCTGGGAGCCTGTGAAGGGTTCTGTATAGGGCCATGACATGGTCAGATTTGTGTGTAATCAAGTTGAGACATCTGGCTGTGAGGAGAGGGGCATGTCTCACTTGTCCTCTAGCAATTCTGTGAGGCAGATGGGGCAGATATTGTTAAATACTTGTTCACACCTGAGGACATTGTTTACACCTGAGAACACTGAGGCCCGAGGATACCTGGCTAACTGTCCAGGAAGTAGAGGACCGAGGATTCACCTGGCTTCCTGTCTCTGAATCTCTTCCTCCGGGCACACTGCCATTGTTAACAGCATCTTCTAGAAAGCTGCCTACAGCTGGGCAGTGGGAAGATGCTCACAGGAGCAATATGAAGCAAATGGTCATTGATACAATCTTGTTGAAGGAGTGGGGCATTGGGGTTCTGTGGCCTATGGTGTTCAGTGTCCTGACCTCTGTGCCAGTGCCTAGCCAGCAGGAAGCAGCAGGGAGCCTTGGGCTCCAAGCTCTATGTGGCCTTGACAAAATCCACTCGTCACTGTCTCGCTCATTAATTCAGAGAAGCACCTGCTGCCTAATACTGGCATTGGGTGAAGCATCTGGTCCTCAAGGTGCAGTCCACAGCCCAGCTTGAGCCCTGGCAGTCAGAGAGGCAGGCCCTTTCTCTGTCCAAGTTGTGAAATTAAATAACTTTATTTTTGTATTCTTTTCTTTTTAAATTTTTATTTCAGAGAGGAAGGGGGAGAGAGAGAGAGATAGAAACATCAACGATGAGAGAGAACCATTGATTAGCTGCCCCTGCACGTGCAACACTGAGGATCCAGCCCACAACCCGGGGATGTGCCCTGGCCAGAATCAAACCGCAACCTCCTGGTTCATAGGTCGACGTTCAAGTGAAATAACTTTATTTTTGAAAAACAAACATAGTATGATCTAGCACCACAGAACAGGAGCTTGGAGATCAGGCAGACCTGGGTTTCAGTTCTGCCACTGCAACTTAGCTGGCTGTGAAATCATTTAATATGTATGAGCTCAGTTTCTTATCTCTAAAATGAGCAAAGTCAAACTTACCTGAAAAGGATTATTGTGATGATTAAAATGTGTGATGTTTATAAAGTACCTGGGCAGAATGCCTGGCACATGAGTCCTCAGTATATGGTGGCTTTAATTCCTGCTTTTATTGCTGCCATTATCACCATTACTGCTACCACCACCGTTAAAGAACATTTCAAAAATAGGGACTAGGAGTTGCCCTTGTAATTTAGTTATGTTTCTTTCAAATCTTCCCCCTCTCGCCCCCACCCCACCAACCCCGCAACAAAACATATCAGATTTTATACCAGGCAGGGTTTTTTTCCACTGTAGTGCATTGTACTTGTTTTTAATAGATTATTTTCTGATTAGAAAAATAGTGTATAAAATTAGAAAGCATTAAAAAAGCAAAAGGAAAAACCATACTTGTAATGCCTGTCTCATCCCTAGTCCAGAGTCAATCACTGTCAAAATTTGATGTATCTCCTTCCAGTCTTTTATGCATGCTCTATTATAGAGTTGCGATCATATTGCATATTACAGTTTTTAGGTAATTTTTCAGTTCACAAGATATCATAACTATTTTCCTTTATTGTAAGCATCATTTTCCAAGTCTGTACAATAGTCTATCAGATGGCTCTATCATAATTTACATAAGCATTCTCCTAACATTAGATATCTAAGTTTTTTCCAGTCTTTCAATCTAAACATCTTTCTATGATGGAATCTAGGGAATCAGCCTCCATGTAACCAGGAAGCATACAATGAACTTGTTCTGTGTGTATGACACATGGTGGAGCCTCTTAGAGAAATTATCTCCAGAGCCTGTCCCAAAGGGCCTCAGAGCCTAGACCAGGGGTCCTCAAACTATGGCCCGCGGGCCACATGCAAATACAAATATTGTATTTGTTTCCGTTTTGTTTTTTTACTTCAAAATAAGATATGTGCAATGTGCATAGGAATTTGTTCATAGTTTTTTTTTTTAAACTATAGTCCGGCCCTCCAACAGTCTGAGGGACAGTGAACTGGCCCCCTGTTTAAAAAGTTTGAGGACCCCTGGCCTAGACAACCTGGGAATCTTTACTGGGATAAAATATACAGGTGCTTCTTTGCCAGATACTGTCAGGGAGTCCACCCAGGTGCGGGCACCCCCCTTCCCTGTAGAAGCTGAGACCTGGGAAGCACAGCTTTTATAAGGAAAAAACTTCAGATGCCTTGCTGCCCATATTCACCCACCAATGTGTTATTTGGCTGTCAGTGCTCAAATGCCTTTTGAATCTGTTACTGTTAGGGGCCTATGCTGATTACTTCGAATAGTTTTCACTGGGAAAGAGTGAGCAGCTATAGCATCAGGGAAGGAACTGATGTGAGAATCAGAATGGTTCTAGTCTTAGTTTTTTAAAAATTGATTTCAGAGAGGAAAGGAGAGAGAGAGAGATAGAAACATCAGTGGTGAGAGAGAATCATTGATTAGCTGCCTCCTACACTCCCCCCACTGGAGATTGTCCCTGCAACCCAGGCATGTGCCCAATCAGGACTCGAACTATGAACTCCTGGTTCATAGGTTGACGCTCAACCACTGAACCACGTCGGCCAGACTCTCGCCTTAGTTTTGACACACACTTGCTCTGGCACCCTAGACAAGTTCCCAAGCCTCAGTTTTTAATTCGTAATGTAGAAAGATTGGACTGGAAGATCTCCAGAGTTCTCCCCTCATTGACATTCTATGAGTACCTGGAGACTCCCTCTTGCCAGGAGTTGGAGTGAACATCCTGATAAAGGTCACAGAATGCTTCTCCAGAGTGTTGAGTTCCTTTTAATTAGTACCCGGAGAACTGTTTCTGCTTTTGTATTCTCAATCACTTCCTCCTGGTAGCAGTTGGGAGGGCCAGAGACTGCAAGGCAAGAAGGGCCTCTGGCTGGGTGGACACTGGATTCAGAACCCCAAATGGTTATCCATTGTATATTAGGTATTTGTTCTTTTATGTATTTTGTTCTTTCATTCATTCTCCTACTTAGCAGATGTTAGCTGAGTCTGTGGCCTTGTACAATTCAGCTGTGCAATACAGAGGTGAATAAGACTTAGTCCTGTTCTCAAGACAAAGACAGTCTAGTGAGGAGACAGATAAAACAATAAAAGGCCACAAAATGATTGCCACAATGGGGGTACATGTAAGTTGTTCAATGAAAGGAGTGCTTGAGTCTGCCTAGAAGCAAGTGCGAAGGAGTCTCAGTGGACGGTTTGCGATTTTAAAGGATGAGCGGAAGTTTTCTGGGTAGGCAGTTGAGGAGAGGTCATTCCAAGCAGAGGAACAGCATGTGCAAAGGCCTAGAAGTATGATGAATGCATCCAGAGAACTACAGATGTTTGTGTGACTGGAAGGTGACAGGAGAGTGTGCAGATGGGAAAAGTCAAACATTTGTCCTTAGACAAGTCAGTTTCCACCAAATTCTCTGCACATTCTCTCCATCCAGATGAGAGTGATGGTCTTTTTCAGTTCAGTTTTCAAGAACTGTCATTTGTATTGCCTTATATTTCTGTTTTTCTGGTAATATGTGCTCAGTATAGAAAGTTTGAAAAAATACAGACATACAAAGAAGAAAGGATTTTTAAAAAATTACTCATGGTTCACTGCCTAAAAACAAATATATTATTAACATCTTGTATATTTCATTCAATTTTTTATCACTTTTTCTTTTTATGTAATTGTGAGTATGTTGTAATTATAATCAACTTTTGTATATGGTGCCGCTTTCTACTTCCTAAAATTTGCCAAAAATAGATGTTAGTGTTATTAAAAACTGATCATAAAATATACAGGCGAAAATACTGAAACATTTTCTTTCTTTAGTATAACTTATTTCCTTTCATTTTACAGATCTCCTGTGGCTCGGAACATAATCTGGCAGTGATTGGTAAGTAGCTAAAATACTGGTAGCTATTTATTCTGAAACTCATGTGGCAAAATTGGAGAAGACTCTTGGTTAACCAGGGGCCACGGTGTGTGTGTGTGGTGTGGTGTGGTGTGGTGTGGTGGTGGTGGTGGTGGTGGTGGTGGTGTGTGTGTGTATTGGGGAGATTCTGAGAAATGGGAGTCTTTGGTTGACCAAGGCTTTTCTAGAACCTTCTTTTCTACAAATTTTAATCCACATATTCGAGCATCTTTTTAAGCTGCCTGCTGGTCTTCCTACCTGAGGAAGTGGCATTTGAGGATATGAAAGATCTTGAAGGATATTAAAGACACAAAAGGGGAAGAGGGTTGAGCTGCTACTCCTTACTTGAGGAAATCCCTTCCACCAAGTTTGTTCCTCCTGGTTGGCTCTTTGTGGGAAATATGGGGCTCTGTTCACCAAGTGCCTTGTATTTTGTGGTGCTTGGGAGCTCCGTTGAAGCCTCTGATTTAGTAAGGCTTCCTCTTAGTTGACTCTGGATAACCAGGGCCTATGTAATTCCTTCAAGGAGCCTTGTTACTTCCACAGGTAGACTGTCTTCTTCTCATGGTGCATTAGAGAGACAGCAATGTGGGGCCTGCCTGCCTAAGTTCAGCACAGGTTGCCACTTATTAGCTGTGTGAACTGGACAAGTGGGTACTTAACCGTTCAATGCCTCATTTTCTTCATCTTTAAAATGGGGAGGGCAGTAGTGCCTACCTCAGAGGGTTGTTGAGGGGGTTGTTAATACATGTAAAGGACGTGGAACAGTACTTAGCTCCTAGTAAGGGTTTTAGAAGTGCTGGTTGTTATTACAAACATCATTTATTCATATAATTGCCCTCCTGTGGGCTGCTGTTCCCCATCTATAAAATGGAGGGGTTAAAACAGGAAACCAAGATTCCCTCCAGCTCTGATATTCTTTTTGATATATTTTTATTGATTTCAGAGAGGAAGGGATGGGAGAGAGAGATAGAAACATCAATAATGAGAGAGAATCATTGATTGGCTGCCTCCTGCATGCCCCCTACTGGGGATCAAGCCCACCACCTGGCATGTGTCCTGACCGGAATTGAACAGTGACTTCCTGGTTCATAGGTCAACGCCAAATCACTGAGCCATGCAGCCGGCTGGACCAGCTCTGGTATTTTAGGACTGTATTACAACCTTCTCACCGCTCGCTGTGCTGAGCTTCTGCTCCCTCCCAGCCTCTGACTCTGAGCTGCTGAGGGCAAGGCCTCTGCATTTTCCTTTTGCTTCCTGCCTGTGGCACCCAGAGCGGTGCCTGGCACTCAGCAGAGACTTGAGCTCTCTTTTCTGAATTGAGCTAGACTGGCTCAGCTGCCTGGAGTGGCAGCAGTTTGAAGCACTCCTTGGCAGGCCTGAATGTGATGTGCAAGGAGGCAGAACCAAGGACAGCAGAGGAGGTAGGCTGCCAGCCAGCAGAGGGGGTGGGGAGCAAAAGGGGCTGGAGTCAGAGAAGGAGTGAGAAGACGGACCAGTGAGCCTGCTTGCTTTGCAGCAGCCCCGGAACTGCTCCAGCCTGAGTGTAATTAAGACAAGCTAATCAGAGAGTCGGAGGAAGTGCCTAGGACAGGATGAGGCCCAGAAATCAGGATTTTAAAAAGATTCCCAGGTGATTCTAATGTGCAGCTAAGGTTGAGAACCACTGGCCTAGGATGTTGCTGCTGCTGCTGTCACTGGTCTGGGAGAGGTTGGCCTCCTCTGGGACCACACAAACAGGAAGAATGCAGGGAATCTAAATATGTGAAAGGACAAATCGAGGCGAAGGAGGTTGCCAGAGCTAGCAGGGCGGCAGCTGAGCTGAGAGGCAGCCTGGGGCTGTAGAAGGAGCATAAACTCTGTAGGCAGACAGCTTTGGTTCAAACCAGCTCCATCTCTGAGTGAGCCTCCAGCTTTCTCTCCTCTATGTCCTGGGCATGGCTCCACCTTGCAGGATTGTTGTTGTGACGATGAGGTGAGATAATGTATGTGAAATAGCTGGTAAGTAGGGGGTGCATAAGAAACACACATATGTACATATGCATTTAAAATTGTGTCTGTTTCTCATTTTCTTGTTCAGGTGGGGAGAGGGGAGATTCATGTGTTAGTGTGACTGTTCTAGTGAAGTAATTCTTATTTGGAAGAGAGAAATGATAGTGTCTGGAAAGGTGTGTCCCGTGTTACCCGAGTGAGGAGAACAGTGGAGAGCAGGGCATGCTGGGGAACTCCCTGAGGGCAGACCTGTCATTTTGTCCCCAGTGCCTGGGCTCTGGCTCACAGGGTGCAGAATGAATGGTTCCAGATCAGGAAAGGAGGGCCAGATCACAGGGCTCGGTACATGGCTACGCGCCTGCCTGTGAGCTGGGAGCCAAGGCACCCCAGCATGGGAGGAACGGGGCCCTTGGTGGGTGCCCTGCAGGGTGCAAGCTGTGCACCAGGAGGCGACCAGACGTGCCTGTTAGTCCTGGCAGGAGGCCAGCAGAAGGGAGACAAGCTGGAGGAGAGCTCCTACCAGCTTAAAGCCTGATTCTCACAGCCAGCGCCTCCCCTCAGCCCTGTGCATTGCCCACTTTTGACGGATTCCTCTCCTCCAGTCTCATTCCCAAGACCCAGCCCCACAGGGCCTGATGCTGGGTCCCACACGTTATAGGCACACAGTAGACTAGCACAGAATATGAAGAAGCCAAACCTTGCTCAGGGGTAGAAGCAGCCCTAGTGTTTAATGAATGACATTGGAAGGGGAGGTGAAATAGAGACGGCGAAGGACATAATTGAGGACCTACTCTGTCTGAGAGGGGACACAACTCCACAAGTATATTAATTGCATCTACGCTATAGAGGAGATGACTGAGACTAGAGATTAGATAGTTTAACTAGGCTGCCCAGGGATCAGTAGTAGTAAAATGTAGAGCTATCTGCCTGACTTCAGGATTGCTCTTTCAACTCTATCAGATCCTAAGGCCTGAGGCACTATGGGTAGTGCTGAGGAAGAGTATGGGCACTGGGTGCAAATTCTGGCTCCTCCACTTGAGTATGTCGTCTTATATATGTGGCTGAACCTGCCTGGCACAAAAGTAAAGGCTCAATAAATGTTAGCTGATTATTATTATTATTATTATTATTATTATTATTATTATTATTAAGACCTCAAGGAAGGAAGTAATTGTAAGATGACTGTAAGAAGGTCTGAGACTCAGGGTGGGAATCCCAGGAGCTAGAGAGGGAAGTGTCTCTCCTCCCCCACTCTCAGATGTCAGGGGCCTGGGCAGGAGCTCAGCATGGCTGCAGAACGGGTTTTCAAACTGGAGCCTGGGACTCCGATCGCGGATCTGGAACCACTGCTAGCCCGTCAGGATGCTGCTACCCACTGTCCCAGACAGGGACTCCGACCTGCTGTCCAGCTGGAGGCAAGCTCCACAGCAGCCACATTTCAGGTTTCTTAGGGATCAAAGTAATTCTACTCTGCTACTTCATTTGCTTCCAGGTTTATCCCCTCACCCCCTCTTTTGCAATTTGCTTTGGTGCTTTCCTTAGTTTTCCAATGAAGCCTCTCTTGATATGTTCCATTTGCTGCCAGACACCCCCACCACTAAAAAGGATGATCAATTCTTGCTTTAGATGAACTGCTGGAGCTGGGCAAACTCCAGCGACAAGCAGGAAGGAGAGTTCCGAGGCCCCTGCCATGGCTGGTCCAGCCACTCTCTAGCTATGTCCTTGTACAATCACTCTTCCTCACTGAGCCCGATTCCTCACCTTTAGCATCACCATCACAGTACCCACCCCTAAAAGTTGTCTCTACAAAGGGCACAGGCATGTCCCACCAGTGACTGCTTCGTGCCTGCTCAGCGCCTGCCACATAATAGGTGCTCACTCGCTTGGCAGGTTCACTAGTTTGCTGCCTTTCTTCTTCCTTTCCACCCAGGATTTCCCCCACATCTGACAAAGCTGCTGGCTGGCTTCCCTTTGTGGGCATAGACTGAGGGCAGCAGAGGTGAGATGAGGGCAAGTGGCCACCACTTGCTCAGAAGATCCCTGCCTGCCAGAGGCCGGCTCCCCAGGCCCAGGTCTGTCTTTGGGGCCCTCACCTCTGTGTCTGGCTGAATGGACTCCAGCTGTTCTGCTTCCCCCAGGAGCAGCTTATTTTGGCTTGAATGGGCAATTTGTTTGCCTTCTCGCCTGATGTGCAGTTGTTCAGCCTTCCCTTCCTGCAGAGAAAAAAGAGCTGACTGCATTTCCTCTCTCCCCGCTCCACACAGACCCTTGGAAAGGATTTTATTGGTGGCTTTTTCCTGGAGCGCTCAGGCTCACCAGACAGGCATTGTTAAAGGGTTAGATATTTGGCAGGAAACTGTGGTGCTGCCGCCGCCTCCTCTTTTCCCTCCTCCAAGCAAAGCCAGTTCTTTTTATCAAATTGGAGCAATAATCTATGCAAGGATTTTTTTTTTCCCATTTCACTGATGAGTTCCAATTGTTGAACCTTTGTATCTTGTAAATATGCGTGGCAGATGTCTGATCTTGGCTTGAAACCCATCACAGTTTCACGTATGAATTTAATAGAACTGTTTTTGACACTGGCTGCTCCTCTGAGAGGTAATACCTGCAAACCCCAGGGCCTTGTAGAGAGCTTAGACGTACGTACAAACTTGTGTGGTCCTATGCACCGTGTGATGGACAAAGTGTGTTATTATCTATTTAATTATAGCAACTTGGTGAGTTGGAACTACTGTCCACCCCATTTTCTAGATGAGGGCAGCTGGAGCTTCCACTGAGCAGCTTGCCCCACACAGGTCACGGGTGGTCAGGAGGAATCTGTGGGTCAGGTCTTTAACCCAAGCCTCTAACTTTGAAGCTGGAGGTCTACTACCTGATGCTGCCTTCCTGCATACCAGTGACAGCCTCGCCTTCTTTTAAGGCCACCAGATAACCTGATTTCCTCCGCTCATTTCAATGTTCCGTTCTCCTTCTGTACATCCCATCAGTACATACAGCCTGAATCTCCTCTGCTTCAGAGTAAGCAGTGCTCTGCGTAACAACCAGATAAAGTTGTGAAATCTATAGCATTGTTTTGGAAAACCACCCCCTTTAGGATTCTTCTTCCTCCCTCCATTGTCCTTTACTTCTTTTTAAAAGATAATCTACTTATATAAAAACTGTGGGTGGTGTAACATCACGACCTGTCTGGGGACCAAGTGGAAGGAAGTCAGTCCTGCAGGGGTTGTCTTGGAAACAGCTGCACCCTCCCCCCAGCTGTTTCCTGGAGCTATTTCCTGTGAGGGCAGGGATTGAGGCAGGAACCCGCCCGCGGAGCGTGGAGGTATATCTTTATAAAGTGTGCCCCGCCAGCACGGCCAAGGGTAAACCTGAGTGGGGGCGGCTGAAAGGCTTAGAAAAGACAGACAAGAGAATGAAAGCCAGGTCTCGGTGGGATGCTGCTTCTCTGAGAGACAGTGACCATGCCCACAGCAGTGTCTTTATTTTATAGCAGATGCCACAAGGCAAAGTAAGGGCCTGACCAAGATGTTTACAACATTCTCCTGGGTTTCAATCCTACTCAACTACATGCACCTGAACTCTATCAAGCCTACATCACTCAGGCACGTGGGGCCACGTGTTCAGACCATAGGTTCAAGCTTACAACTATAGCTGTTGGCTGTAATTGTTCTGGGAGGGCCCTGCCCTCCAAGCTGGGACTTGCACATGGCAATGAGAGGACTGTGCCCTCTCATCAGTCCAAGGCTTGAACCTGTCCAAAACACTGTAGCAGCTATACTAATAACCCCTAAACACAATAAAGTTTTAATCTACTTATATAAAAACCCTGGGTGTAACATCACAGCCAGAAGCCATCCAACTGGAAGGAAGTCAGTCCTGCAGCGGTTGTCTTGGAAACGGCTGCGCCCTCCCCCAGCTGTTTCCTGGAGGGTGAGGTTCAGGCAGGAACCCTCCTTCAGGGCAAGGTTTCAGGCAGGAACCTGCCCTCGGAGCGGAGCATGCAAATGAAATGATTTGTAATGGATCTATTATTGAAGCTAACTTTGGAAATACTATATCTATAGATCAGTGGTTCTCAACCTTGGCTGCACATTAGAATCACCTGGGAATCTTTTTAAAATCCTAATTTCTGGGCCTCATCCTCTGGAAATTCTGTTTCTTTGTTACTAATGTTATGGCCCTACCCCATAACAAAGAAACAATTTCCAGAGGATGAGGCCCAGGAATCAAGATTTTAAAAAGATTCCCAGGTGATTCTAATGTGCAGCCAAGGTTGAGAACCACTGCTATAGATAATATTAAAAATATATCTAAACATGCAATTCTTTGTCCAAAAAATGAGCATGTTCAAAAATTAAATGAAGAAAATTTGGATATACTCAATGGAGATTTTCATACATATTTGAGTGATGATTCCATTGATTCCACAGATGATGCTGAAAAGGCAAAGTTTCCCATCGAATTTCTTAATAGTATTACTCCTTCAGGAATGCTGTGTCATAAATTAAAATTGAAAGTGGGTGCAATCATCATGCTATTGAGAAATCTCAATAGTAAATGCGGTCTTTGTAATGGTACCAGATTTATTATCAAAAGATTACAACCTAACATTATCGAAGCTGAAGTATTAACAGGATCTGCAGAGGGAGAGGCTGTTCTGATTCCAAGAATTAATTTGTCCCCATCTGACACTGGCCTGCCATTTAAATTGATTCAACAACGGTTTCCTGCGATGCCAGCATTTGTGATGACTATTGATAAATCACAAGGACAAACTCTAGACAAAGTAGGCATATTCCTACCTGAACCCGTTTTTGCACATGGTCAGTTATATGTTGCTTTCTCTCGAGTTTGAAGAGCATGTGATGTTACAGTTAAAGTTCGAAGTACTTCATCACAAGGGAAATTAGTCAAGCACTCTGAAAGTGTTTTCACTCTTAATGTGGTGTACAGGGAGATATTAGAATAAGTTTAATCACTTTATCAGTCATTGTTTGCATCACTGTTTTTATATCCTGTTTTTGTTGTTTTCATATCATGTTTTTGTCATTTTTATATCATGCCTCTGTTGTTGTTATATCCTTTTGTTACTGTTTATTTATTAATAAATTTATATATTATTTTCACATACATTTTACTAATTTCCTTTCATCTCTCACACTTCTATTATAGAGAAAGGGCAAATAGCAATATTAAAATATCTCCACTAATTAATTCCCTTTTTTAAAAAAATATATTTTATTGATTTTTTTACAGAGAGGAGGGGAGAGGAATAGAGAGTTAGAAACACTGATGAGAGAGAAACATCGATCAGCTGCCTCCTGCACACTCCCCACTGGGGATGTGCCCACAACCAAGGTAGATGCCCTTGACTGGAATCGAACCTGGGACCCTTGAGTCCGCATGCTGATGCTCTATCCACTGAGCCAAACCAGTTAGGGCAACTAATTCCCTTTTAATGTGCATGAATTTCATGCACCAGGCTACTAGTTTACTTATATAGTTTAAAAATTATTAATACATGTACATGATTCAAAACTTAAAAAGCATAGAAAGATTTGGAATGTACAACCTCACTCCTTCTGTATACCTTGTTGTTCAGTGTCCCCAAATCCTTCTATCACGTGCCTACTAATGCTATTATTAGTTTCCTGTGGATCCTTCTAGATTCTTTTTGCATATATAAGTGAATACTAAGATATATTTTATCCCCCCTTTTACATAAATGGTAGTATACCGTACAAATTTTTTAGTGTCTGATTTTTTCTCTTTGACAGTTTATTTGGGAAATCTTTCTATATCAGTATAAAAGCCTTCTTAATTCATTATTATAACTACATAATGTTCCAGTGTACCTGTGTCCCATGATTTATTTAACCAGTGCCCTGTTGATTGGACATTTAGGTCATTTTCAGTCTTTTGCTATTACAAGTAATGA
The DNA here is from genome assembly GCF_963259705.1 of Myotis daubentonii. Taxonomy (NCBI): domain Eukaryota; kingdom Metazoa; phylum Chordata; class Mammalia; order Chiroptera; family Vespertilionidae; genus Myotis; species Myotis daubentonii. Next base: position 55,831,511 of record NC_081848.1, on the reverse strand, counting down.
TGTAGTGAATACCCTCGTATATATTTTATTTCATGTATGGCAGAGTGTAGTGGTAGCATAAATTCTTAGAAGTGAAGTTATCATATCAAAGACTAAGTGTATTTATTTTGCGAGATACTGCAAAATTGGCCTCCATAGGAATTATAGCACTTTTACTCCCACCAGCAGGGTATAGGAGTGCCTGTTTCGGATGTCTCCCTAACAGGGTAACACTAAGAAATGTTGGCATTTTTGCCAGTTTGGTAGATGACAAACTACTTAGGGTGGTTTTGTTTGTTTTACTTTTTAAATTGAAGCAAAGTGTACAAATCTTTAAGGTTCAGTTTGCTGAGTTTTTGACATATGTATGTACCTTAGAAGCCACCTTAAGCACAAGACACAGGATGTTTCCAGCAGCCAGAAGGCCACTTCATACCCCTTCTCATCAATACCCATTTCAGGTGTGACCACTATCCTGACTTCTGTCTTCAGAGAGAAGTCTGCCTGTACTTAAACCTCACATAAATGGTGTCATACAGTGTGTACTCTTTTATTTAACACAGTGTGTCTGTAAGAATCATCCATTTTATGTGTAGAAATGGCCCTTTTTTACTGATCTGTCATATTCTACTGTATAAATTTGCCACAACTTATCCATTCAGCTGTTGGTGGACATTTGTTTTGTTTCTAGTTTACGATTGTGAATAAAATGTCTGTGAACATTCTTATACATGCCTTTTGGTGAGCACATACATTGATTCCTCTTGGGTGTGTAATTAAGATTTCTGGGTCATAAGTATAGCATCAGTAAGTACTGCTCAATAGTTTTCAAAAGTAGTAAACCAATTTGTACTCCCACCAGAAATATATGAGCATTCCAATCATGCCACAAACTTGCCGGGTATTTTCAATCTCACTAATTTAGGCCATGCTGCTGAGTGTGTGATCCTGGGCAGTTTCTCTCTCTCTCTGGGCCTTGGGATCACGCCTGAGAAATGTTTCTAAAGTTGGCTTAAGGATGTGAGTCTGTCCTCACATCCACAAATTGTTGTGCATCCTAATAGACCATCGCTGTCTACACTTGCCTTGCAGGCAGTAGGTGCTTTATTAAACACTGCATGGATCTTACACTTTTCCCTCATCCCTTCCCTTTAGCTTGCTAGCAGCTGATAATGTAGCATTCTGGATGCTGTAGAGGCATACAGCAAGTGTTGTTACCTCATGGGGCTAACATTTAATGGGAAAGAGCTACGAGTTAAGCTTGGCTCATAATATGCACTTAATAAATAAATAAATAAATAAATAATGAATGAATGAATACAATGCAGAGAGTGATAAGAATTAGGAGAAAGGGTGAAGAGGGAGGAATGATTAATTTTGGAAATTCACATGAAAGAGGTGGCTCCTAAGTGGAGGAAGGGTGCTGAGGGATATTAATTCAGTAAGTTTGTGCTTTTCAGTTTGAGACAAGAAAGAGGCTGCTGATTTTTTGGCCCTCAGCACACTGGATGTCTGCTTGTTCTGACTAGGCATTGTTCCTCTAGAATCCCCATCAGACTTCTTGGCCCAGACTCTGCCCTGACCTAATTGCAACTACAAACCCAGCCCAGGCCAGTCCCTCCCTCTTCCCTTGGCAGTCAAGAGGTTAAATTTGGTCATGAAACTCCACAGTGTAGCCCTAGTGTGGCATGTTGCATATGTCACTAGCCTCGTATGTGTGCACACTTCTGGAAAGTACAGTCCCTGTTGTACAGAAGAGGAAATGGAATCTCAGAAAGGTTGCATGGTTTGCCCCAAGGAACTGAGGCCTTAGAGTTAGGAAGTCATGGGTTCTGATTCCAGCTCTGCTGCATAATGTCTGTGTGACTGTGGGCAAGGCTCCTACCCTCTCTGAGCCTGTGAGTCTCTCATCTCTAAGGACTGAGATAATAATAACTTCGGTAAGTGCTCCTCATTGGAATGAATTATGTGGTTTATGGAAAAGCTCTTGGCATAGAGTAGGTGCTCCGCAGCTCTGTTTATGACTCATGTCAGTGCTCTTTCTGGTGTTTCTTCTTGCTTCCCATATGCCCCTCTTTGTCATCTCTCTTGCTCCTCTATTCTTTATATATATACTAGAGGCCCAATGCACGAAATTCGTGCAAGGGGCTCAGCCCTAGCAGCCCCACTTCATCCAGAAGGTTGTCCAGGCGGTCTACAGAAGTTTCTCTGGACTTCGTTCTGATGTTCGGTCTAATTAGCATATTAGCTCTTTATTATATAGGATTGATTTCAGAGAGGAAGGGAGAGGGAGAGAGAGAGATAGAAACATGAATGATGAGAGCAAAATCATTGCTTGGCTGCCTCCTGCATGCCCCTGACTGGGGATTGAGCCTGCAACCCAGGCATGTGCCCTGACCAGGAATTGAACCCTGACCTCCTGGTTCATGGGTCAACCCTCAACCATGTCGGCTGGACTTCTCTGTTCTTAAATCAATGCCACAGACATGTATTAATGAAAACATTCTTCCTTTATACTAAGCACGAAACTGGGCCTTGGGCAGGGGGTGAGAGGACATGGGAAATGGCCCCTCACTCATTGGTTGGTGTGTTGGAAACAGAATCTCTAGCTGCGCGGCTATCACCCAGTGATTTCTTTTTACCCTGTTGCATCTGTTCCTAGCTTCCTTCTTTTTTTGCTCAATCTCTCATTTTGATTGAACACCTATTAGTTAGGGATACATATTTTAGTTCCTTGAATTTCTGAAAATACATTTACCCTGTTTTCAAACTTGATTGATAGTTTAGCTATGTGTAGGATTCTAGGTTGGAAATACTTTTCCTTCTGATTGTTGGAGGCATTTTTCCATTGTCCTCTGTAAATATAGAGAAGATTGCTTCTCCCCCCCCCCCCCCCAATTCCTGTTCTTTTGTCTGTGACCAGGTTATTTTCCCTCTTTGAAACTTTTAGGAACTTCTCTTTATCATCAGTGTTTTGAAATTTTATGATGATGTGCCTTGGTTCAGGTCTTTTTTATTCATTGTTCTGGTACTTTATTGAGCCCCCTCAATCTGGAGGCTTATGCCCTTAAATTCTAGAAGTCTTTCTTTGATAATTTTTTTTTCTTATTGTTTTCATCTGGGACTAATTTTAGATGTACATCGAATCTCCTGGAGTCATCATCTAATTTCCTTAGCTTCCATTTCTCTTGGACATGTGGTTACTTTTTTTATTATTTTTTGGGAAACTTCCTTGACTTAATCTTCCAACCTTTCTAATGAAATTATTATTTTGGCTATCGTTTTCTTGTTTTCTTAAGGAATCAAATTTATTTCAAGAGACTATACATGGTTATTTAATCTCTGGTACTGAGCAGTTCTTTTTCCCTTATGTTGGTTTTGTTATTAGTGTGAATGTAAGTGATTAATGAATACAGACTTGTTAACAAGTGGGGTTCTAAAGTTCCTGCTATCATCAACTTGGGCAACAAATGACCCACTGGAAAGCAACCCTACTTAAGAGATCTCTGTATCTTGTTCTGTGACTAACAGGGAACCCGGAATGATTCAACATTTCCCCCCACTCCTCCCTTAATGTTTTTGTTTTTAATCCTCATTGGAGGATGTTTTTCCATTGTTTTTTATTTATTTATTTTTAAAATTTATTTATTGTCTAAAGTTTTACATATGTCTCCTTTTCCCCCGCTTGACCCCCTCCCTGCAAGTCATTCCCACCCCGGGCAAGCCCCCACCGCCCCAGTGTCTGTGCCCATTGGTTATGCTAATATGAATGCATACATATTAGCATACAGTCCTTTGGTTGCTCTCTAACCCCCTCCCCGCCCCCTGCCCCGCCATTTGTCTCTGGATTTATTCTTGTTCATCAAATTATGTTGATCATTATATCCCACATATGAATGAGATCATGTAATATTTATCTTTCTCCGACTAGCTTATTTTGCTTAGCATAATGCTCTCCAGTTCCATTCATGCTGTTGCAAATGGTAAAAGTTCCTTCTTTTTTATAGCGGCATAGTATTCCATTGTGTAGATGTACCACAGTTTTTTAATCCACTCATCTGCTGATGGGCACTTAGGCTGTTTCCAAATCTTAGCTATGGTAAATTGTGCTGCTATGAACATAGGGGTGCATATATCCTTTCTGATTGGTGTTTCTGGTTTCTTGGGATATAGTCCTAGAAGTGGGATCACTGGGTCAAATGGGAGTTCCATTTTTAACTTTTTGAGGAAGCTCCATACTGTCTTCCACAGTGGCTGCACCAGTCTGCTTTCCCACCAGCAGTGCACGAGGGTTCCTTTTTCTCCACATCCTCTCCAGCACTTGTCTTTTGTTGATTTGTTGATGATAGCCATTCTGGCAGGTGTGAGATGGTATCTCGTTGTTTTGATTTGCATCTCTCAGATGATTATGACTTTGAGCATGTTTTCATACATCACTTGGCCTTCTGTATGTCCTCTTTCGAAAAGTGTCTATTTGGGTCCTTTGCCCATTTTTTGATTGGATTGTTTATCTTCCTTTTGTTAAGTTGTATGAGTTCTCTGTAAATTTTGGAGATTAAACCCTTATCTGAAATATCTTTGGCTATCATTTTTAATTTCCAAGGGCTCTTTCTTATTCTTTTATCCTTTAAAAAATATAATGTCTTATTATCTGTTGTTTTTCCGAAGGGAGTATTTGAAACTGTGACACCTTCCCAAGTCCAGGACTGGCTGCCCCAAGGGAAGATGTTTTTTTAATCTGGCCCTTTACACCAGCATCGCCAACCTTTCAGACCTCATGGACACCCAGTTGGTGACCGCTGCTTTAGACTGTTCAGATGCTTTTGTTAATCTTCTATATTTTGTGACTTTAAGTAGTTTGCTTGTTTCCCAAGGGTTCTAATGCACAAGTATAAAAATTAAGATAATCTGATCCCCCAACTCCTGACCTTGCTTTATAGAGACGTCCTGGTGTTCTAAAAAGTGTAAGCATGTTTATAAAAGAAAGCTTATAATTTTGCATAAAAAGCAAGTTAGAACATCATAGGTTTAATATTGTTTTATTATAATTCTCAAATAAATTTGATTTAATGTTGGGGAGGGGGACACTAAGTCCGCAAAAGAAACCTGACTAGGTTTCAAAATCTCAGCTCTGCCATTTTTTAACTATGTTATTTTGAGTGAATTACAACCTCCCAGAGCCTCAGTGTTCCTAACGTAAAGAGAATGAGAATACTCAAAGAGTTATTATGACAATCAAAGGGGATAATATATGTAAAGGACCTAGCTTAATGCCTGATACATGACACCAGTAGTACATGAAGATTTCTGTAGCTCCACATCCTTGCCAACTTGGAAAGATCCGGCTATCAATTTTTACCAGTCTAATAGGTTCTATCAACATAACCATTTTGTTTCAGAGGCAGTGTTTCATCCCAGAAATAAACTCAGTAGGAGATATATATTAAGAGATGTAATGCAGAGTCAGCTTATACAAGATGGCTAGGCAAGCCTGAAATCCTTAGGGCAGATCTTCAGGAAGAACAGGTGATGCTACAGTCAACAGGCAAACTTTCCTTAGAGAAACCCCAGTTTTTTTCTTAAGGCCTTTCAATTGATTGGGTCAGGCCCACCCAGGTTATCCAGAATAATCATCTTGACATAAAGTCAACTGATTATAGATGTCAATCACATCTACAAGATACCTTCACAGCAACCCCTTGATTAGTGTTTGATTGACTAACTGGGTACAGATTGGCATGAAAACTGACCATCACATGGTTCAACTTGTATTTTAAGAAAATCATTCTGGGGACAGGCTGAGTTGAAGTCTGGAAAGCAGAGAGACCCAGAGTAGAGAAACCAGAGAATTATCTAAAGGGAAGGGTATAGTGAGGACCTGAATTAAGTAGTGGCAACTGAGTCCGGATTAACAGTGAACAGAGTTGAGGAGGGAAGAACAATGGGCAGGATCAAGGATGGCACCCAGTTTTCTCCTTGGTAGACTAAGTAGGTGTGTCATCACTGACTAAGAAGGGAAATACTTGGAGAGAGGAAAGGGTAGGCCTAAGGCAAGGTGATTAATTTATTTTTTGTTAACTCTCACCCAAGGATATTTTTCCCATTAATTGTTAGAGGGAGTACAATGAAGGGAAGGAAGGTAAGAAGAAGGGGGAGAGAGAGTGAGATTGAGAGCGAGAGAAAGTGAGAGAGAGAGAAAGAGAGAAACATTGTTGTGAGACACATTGATTGGTGGCCTCCTGCATGCACCCCAGCTGGGGCTGGGGAGTGAACCTGCAACCCAGATGTGTGCCCTTGACTGGGAATCAAACCCATGACCCTTCTTGCGCAGGCTGACACTCTAACCACTGAACCACACCAGCCTGGATATTGAGCATAACCAAGTGTGAGATATCTGTGGAACATCCAAATAGAGCTAGGAGATTGGAATGAAGATTTTTTAGCTCTTTAGAAAGGTCAGGGAGTTGGTATTGTAGAGGTTAGTGAAGTAGATCTATTTAAGCAATGTTTTCGTCATGTATATGTGGATAGTGTTTCTGTGAGATGTCCTTGGTGTAGGGTGTGGTGTTGTGATGCCTTTGATAATGTGATATCAATGTGACTGGTCTGTAATTATTTCTGCTGCAGTTGTAATTTGGCTCAGGGCAGAGACTGCTTTCCTATCCCTATTTTGCAGGGACCTACCCATTCTGCAAAACTTTGTCCCTAAATGTCAAGAAGTCACCCTAGCTGGTTTGGCTCAGTGGGTAGAGCGTTGGCCTGCAGACCCAAGGGTCCCGGGTTTGATTCCAGTCAAGGGCATGTACCTTGGTTGCAGGCTCCTCCCCAACCCAGGCCCTGGTCAGGGCACGTGCAGGAGACAATCAATCGATGTGCTTCTCTCACACTGATGTTTCTCTCTATCTTTCCCTCTGTCTTCCATTCTCTCTAAAATCAATGTATCCTCGGGTGAGGATTAAAAAAAAAAGAATAAAAAAGAAGTCATTGTGGGGCTAAGTCCTCAGGAGGAGCCCATACCTGTGCAGGCTCTATCTCCTTGAGGACAATCCAGGATGGAGTCACTAGTTTCTGGGGAGTGACCTGAAAGCACACAGCATAAGCTATGCTGAATGAGTTGGTGTAGCAGCAAGGCCGGCCCAGTCAGGCTGCCTGGGCGGGACCACCCTCTGCTCTCCCAATTTCCAACCCCAGACCTTCTCCCCACAGGGCTGCAGATAACGGAGGGGGTTTGTGCCCTGGGAGGTTTGGGAACATGAGGAAGGAGAGGGAATGGACATCATGGAGCACCTCCTATATGCCTAGCAGAGTGCTGGGTCTCTATCTGCATAATGCTGAGGATGAAAACAGTGACAACTCACACTTGCCAAGTATGTGCCTCAGTGCCAGGCACTGGGCATGTGTGGGTTCTTTTTTCTATTTAACTGTCATAACAGCTATGTAAAACAAGTACTATTATTGGCCACATTTTACAAATGAGAACATCAAGGCACAGAGATTAAGTGACTTGCCCAGGTTCACACAATGAGTAGATATCTAAGGTGGGATTTGGAAAAGTGTTCTGATAGCCAAGCCTGAAGTTCCAGACTCTTCAGACTCTGATAGTGAAACAACCACTTCCCCTCCTGGGTCCCATTACGCAGGGCAGCGAGACACAGGTTCTTTCTCTACAGCCCACACAGATTTGTCTCTGCAACTTTTAGGAGTAGCTGGCTTGGGAGAAGCAACTGGGTGGGGATTAGGAGACAGGTTCTTAGTCCAGCCTCTACCTGTGAAATGGGTACTGTTATCTCCAATTGACAGTGTGGGAACTCATGCTCAGAGCAATTCAGTAATTTGCTTTAGGGACCTTAACTTTCCAGAACCACACTTTCATCATCTGCCTCCTGGCATGTTGTGAGAACCACATGAAGAAGTTGTGAGGAAAGTGTTGTTGTGAACTTTGGGAGTTATTCTACTGCATCTGTGCCTACTGCCCTGCTTTCCAGAATAGCCTCCCTCCTGCTATCTTCCTGACCCAGGCTCCTCTTGTCCTTTATGATGATTTATGACATTATTATCACCTAAAAGGCTCTGATTATCATGCCTTGAGGCCACTGAAATTCTTATATGAATAACTCCACCCGCGGAGCTGGCTGGAGGGGGTGGTGTGGCAGATTTAGCAGCTGCCGGGCTATAACCAAGAGCAGTCTTCTGTCAGTCACTCAGCAGAGCAGCCATTGGAATGAGTCCAGTGGCTGCTCTGCTGAGTCCTTCCCAAAGCCAAGGGGCAGATTGGAGAGCAGTGCTGCTTTCATCTCTCACTAAGCCTAAAACGAAGCTCGGCTTCTTACTGTGACATGTAGTAACATATGTATTTAAGAGAGCGTGGGTTCTGTTCCCAGCATTGCCACTTACCAACTGAGTGACCATGGGCTAGTCATCTCACCTCCCTGGGCCCCAGTTTCCTCATCTGTAAAACGGGAGTGCTCATACCTGCCTCGCAGGGTTCTTGTACAGCGCGGATGAGATTGTAGGTGTGAAGGGCCCAGCGTGGTACCAAGTGCTCATTAGACTCTCAGTACTTCTTTCTTTTCTGTGTCTCTAAGTTGTGGGAAGGAGCACCTTAGGGAGGTAGAGTTGATGAGGGGTGAAGCAGTCTGGCTTAGAATGCAAAAGCAGAAGACTCAGCAGTAATAGGCGTTTGAATCACAGTTCTATTTTTAGTTCCATCCAGCCTGAGGTTTAAAAATGTGGTATCTTCCTCAAGTGTCCCTTTATCCTTTCTTTGTCAGCAGTGGAGGGTCGTGGTGACGGCGGGGGAGGGATTGTCCAGCTTCTCTGCAGGCGTGTACTCCTGCCTTCACAGTCACGTCTTTTTCCTCATCATTAGCCAGCACAGTCGCCTTGGGCACCATCAGCATAAGGAAATCCATGGCAATGCATGAATGTGAGTGTTTTACTCTAGAATTCAGCAACTTCTCTCACTGCCAAACCAGCCTTCAAATCTCCAACTTAAAAAAAAAAAAGTTTTTATTGATTTTTGAGAGGAAAGGACAGGGATAGAGAAATAGAAATATCCATGAGAGAGATATCAATTGGCTGCCTCCTGCATGCCCCCTACTGGGGATCCAGCCCACAACCTGGGCATGTGCCCTGACTGGGAATCGAACCTGGGGCTTCTTGGTTCATGGGTCAAAACTCAGCCACTGAGTCACACCGGTTGGGCCAAATCTCCAACTTTTGTGCCTTTGGAGGAATTTCTTACATCACTCCTGCTCATGTTCACAATGAGGCTGACTTCACGAATTAGGGGAGCATAGTAGTCAGTATTTTGCATTTGGTCTTGTCTCTCCCCTCTGTTCTCAAGATGCATATGTACCCCACAGGGCCCCATAGTCCCAGAGCCTGGAGCATCTCCTGGCACTCACATGGTGTAGAGGAGGGATGCAGACTATTGGGCACCCAAGGGGCACATAACAATAAGTGTTATTTCGTGTCTTCCTTGCGATGGCTCTCTTTTAGGCAGGAATATGGTTTAGTGGTTAAGAGCACAGGGTTTCAAATCAAAGCAACCAGGGTTTGAATCCTAACTCTGCAACTTAACACTGTGTGACCCAGGGCAGATGACTGAACTCCTCGGAGCATAAGTTTCCACATTGTCAACTGGACAGAATAGTACCCCTCTCACAGGGTGAGGATGAGTGGAAGAATGCATGGGGAGCCCCAGCACAGGGCCAGGACACAGCACGTGATACACAGTCACCATGGCATCAGTTTTATAGCAAAGAGCAGCTCATCTGTCTAAGATGGGCGTGGTCCCTGTTTTATGTGAAAGGTTGTGAGGTCAAGGAGCTTGCCCAAGGTTGTATAGCCAGTAAGCCACAGAATCTGAACTATAAACCAGAAGCCTCAGAAAACTGGAATAAATGCCCCAAACCCATCTATATCTGAGCCCAGCTCCCTCCTGCTGAATCTTGCTTTCTAGAAACAGGCTGCTGGGGCACATTGTGTGCTGATGGACACACAGAAATGATGGAGCCGGAACATGTCCTGGGAAACCATGGTCCCCAGAGTGCTCCCCAGTGCAGCATGTGGTTAATGCATTTTTCTCGGAATATTCACCTCTTGGTTTTAGGTCTCATTGAGGGTTATTATGAAATGCATTGTAGCCATTCACTTTCTGAAGCTAGAAGGGGCTATCTGGTGAGTGGAATTAAGTCCTTCTAAAGTGACAGGGGATCTTGGCAGGGTCTCTGGTCATCATCAGAATGACAAGTTGTGATGTTCAGGATTCTAATAACAATCTGTCTGTCTAGGTCTCTTACACTCATTGTATCATTTAATCACAGCAGTAGCTGTGTGTGTGTGTGTGTGTGTGTGTGTGTGTGTGTGTGTGTGTGTGTGTGATGCACCATTTAGTCAGTCCGACTTCTGGCGATGCTATGAATGAGTGATGCCCACAGTGTCCTGTCCTCAGCAGCCTGCTCAGCTCCTGTGGACTTGTGCCTCTGGCTTCTTTTATGGAGTAAGTCCCTCTCATACTTGGTCTTCCCCTTTTCCTGCTGCCTTCTATTTTTCCCAGCATTATTATCTCTTCCAAAGAACCCTGCCTTCTCATAATGTGCCTGATGTAGGGCACCTTCAGTTTTGAGACAGTGTAGTAAAGCAGAAAATACTGGTTTTTAGCCAGACATACCTGGGTTTAAATCCCAGATTTGATACTTACTAATGATGTTGATTTTGAATAAGTTACTCAATCTATAAAATGGAGATTATATTTTCCTTGCTGGGATTATTTTAAGATTATTCTAAGATTGTATAGCCAGTAAGCCACAGAATCTGAACTATAAACCAGAAGCCTCAGAAAACTGGAATAAATGCCCCAAACCCATCTATATCTGAGTCCAGCTCCCTCCTGCTGAATCTTGCTTTCTAGAAACAGGCTGCTGGGGTACATTGTGTGCTGATGCACACACATAAATGATGGAGCCGGAAATATATATATATATATAGCAACTAGCACTGTGCCTGGTCAGAGTAGGTCCTCAGCTCATGGAAATGTATTCTGTCTCCTAGTCCAGCGCTCTTTCCAATCTACCAGATGTTTGCTACTGTGATATGGAAGGTACAGGGGGTTGCAGTGACCTGTTGTGAACCCGCCAAACTCTAGAACAGCCGTGGGCAAACTACGGCCCTCAGGCTGGATCCCGCCCGTTGAAATGAATAAAACTAAAAAAAAAAAAAGAACGTACCCTTTTATGTAATAATGTTTACTTTGAATTTATATTAGTTCACACAAACACTCCATCCATGCTTTTGTTCCGGCCCTCTGGTCCAGTTTAAGAACCCATTGTGGTCCTCGAGTCAAAAAGTTTGCCCACCTCTTCTCTAGAAGTAAAACTATTCTCATTCGCTTTAGGAGGGTGGGGGAGGGTTGTATTGTTTCTTTCTAATAACAGAGGCTTGAAACAAACTTTTATTCTGTAGGTAAACTTAAATAATTTTACATTTATACAAGAGATGCTGCAAAACAATAAAATAAGTATCATATATGGATGTTATTGATAGTAAATGCCCACAGTCTGGAAATGCTTTTTGGATCATGTAGGTCTGTCTTTTTGAAATAGACTCAGAATTTGAATAGAACAGGGGACATTTTATGTAGGATCAAAGGAGTGGAGGTAAGACAGTGTAAGAGATGCTTGGTTTAATTGTTAGGGGAGCATGCATGATAAGGTTGGAAAAATAGACTCACACATAGTGCTTCACATGTACATGTGAACACACATACATTATTCTCATCTCCTACCCATGTACATTGCTAACCTAAAATCCTTAGTTAGAAGTGATCAGAGGCATTGGCTGAATAGGTCTACTGCACCCAGCGTTGGTCTGTGATGTGATGTGGAAGAATGAGCACTGGACCTGAAGTTAGGAGACTCCGATATTGCTCTTGGTTCCACCCCATTCAACAGTGTGACTTGGACAAGACCTGCAGCCTCATTGGGCGTTACCTCCTCATTCATAAAAACAGTCTGGTCACTTTTAGAAAATCCTTTGTAACTATTTATCAAGCGCCTTGAGAATTGTGAAAGGAAAGTCCATTCACTTTCATTTATTAATTTACATCCTGGAATTGTCTCCTGAGGAAAGATCTTTATAAAAGCTTTATGGTTAGAGATGTTCATCATAGTGTTTTTATAATTTCGTAAAATTAGATGCCTGAATGTCCAACGATTAGGGTTAGATAAATTATGGCCCGACTGCTTGACTAATTGGCAGTATTTTCTGAGACAACAGCATTGGCCATGTAAAAATGAAAACAAAAAGGCACATATTAAAAAATATCCAGGAAAAAAATCATACTTTTGGATGTAGGCAACATCGTTGACGTCATCCAAGACACTTTGTGATCTGTGTCGTCACTGTTTATCATGGTGCTGACCTCACTTTGATGACCTTAGGACATTTTCCTAACAGCTTTCTCCCTTCTGTGCTTTTGTATGCCCTATTCAGTCCTGAAACACCCTTCCCTTCCATGTCCAGCAGGTGAACCTACTGTCCTTCCCATCCAGGGTCAGATTTCCCTGACTTCCTGGGAGGAGGCTCCCCCTCTGCTAGGAGATGACTGGACTAACTCAGAGGTCCTCAGACCTGGCAGTGCATCCGAGTCAGGGGGAGAGCTTATTACCATGCAGATCCCCACATCCCGAGACAGGCTTCCTGATCCCCAGTCTCTAGGGCAAGGACCTGGAGTCAGTATTGCTAATACTGATTATTGTGTTGCTTAGCCATGTGTGGGAACCCTTAATCTTAGTAATGCCAAGGCACTTTCAGCTTACAACCTATCTAGTTCTGGGAGGGGCCCCTATCCCTTGCTACCCCCACTGTGAGGGCTTCAGCATGAGGGCATTGTGGAGTAACAGCCCCAACAATGGAGAAAACAGTAATAGTTTTACTGTTGACCACCTATGCTGTGCCAAGGACTGCTTTACATACAGCATATTTTATCTGTACAGTACCTCAAGGTCAGTTTTATTATCCCCATTTTACAGATGAGGAAACTGAGGCAAAGAAAAGTTAAGGGTCTTGCCCAAGTTTAAATAACAAGAATGCATATTTGGATTCAGTTCTAGCAGACTTCAGAGCCAGGAACTAGAATCTCCCTCACGGCCCCTTCCCCCCACTCCCAAGACGTCCCAGCAGGGTCAGGAGCAGCTCTGCTGTGTGCAGACGTGCCTGGTGGGGTGGGCCCCGGAGCCCTCTGCCCTCTGTGCATGTGTGGTTATTGGGCAGACATGCACCACATAAGCAGAGGCTCCTGCTCACCAAATGTATTCTGACGCCCACCCACCTGCTTACTGGGTACAGGGAAGCAGCGGAATTCAATTTGCGGCAGTGACCTAAGAGGGGCTATTTTTAGTAGGAAAGTAGGTCAGGGGCTGCAGCGGTACTGCTGGAGAAATGAGCAACCTCCCCTCTCACGGGGAGGCTCGCTCACTTCTTCTCTTGGCAGCCAGGGTGGAGGTGAAGAAGGCAGATCTGACATCCTCACACGACTGCAGTTGTAATTGTCACTGTGGAGTCACCCAGGGGGGAACACACATCTGAGACATGGAGGCTCTTGTCTGGGTTTGCCAGGGTCCTGGCCCCAATCTTCCTCATGAGGTGAGAATCCCTTCAGAAAAGATCGCGAACATGGAGGAGGCTCATGGATGGTACACTCACTAAGTATCAGTTGCTATACATGGCAGCTACTAATCTGGGTTTGATCCGCATGATCTCACTTAATCCTTGCAAATACTTCTGCAAAGTAGGGATTATTATCCCTATTTTGCAGATGTGGAAACAAAGTCACAGAGATAGATTACACAGCTCCTGTTTAGCGCAGCCAGATTTTGAATCTTGTGTGAGACATCACTGGCCAGATGACCAGTCCGTCAAGCCATTTTGGTGGTGATTTTTGAATTGCCACTCTGCCCCTGCCCATGTTGTTTGACACTTCAGAGGAAACAGTACAGTGATGGCTTTCTCCAGCTGGACTTACTGAGTCTGACAACCTGCTCCTTCCAGGACAGGAAAGGGTACCCAGGACACAGACCTCTTCTGCAGCGAGTGGAAAGGACATCCCTACATACTGCTGCCTGATCATTGAGGCCAGTTGCTGCCCAGAACATACCACCTGATTTCCCTGGGCCTGCAGTGTCTCGAAATCCTCTGCCCCACTTGCTGTGCCACATACTAACTGCAGATCTGTGGCAAATTGCAGGGTACTCATTGGCGATGCGCAGGCGGACATGAGCTTGTTCACAGAATGCAGTAATTGACATCACGTGATTCCTTATGCACAGCATGGAGGACTCCGGCAGAAGCCCACTTGGTGGCCCACGGCTGCTAGCACCACCAGCCTTGAGAATTTGTTCCTGGCTCTGTTCTGGCTCTCTAGCTGGAGAGCACCAACCTGCAGGGGCCAGAAGCAGCTGAGGCTTCTGCCTTATCTGCTCCCTCCTTCTAGGCAAGGAATGAGGGTATTTCCCCTGCCCCCAGGCTGCATGACCCTGGAGGGGGGTTATTCGTTCGTTCATTCATTCATTCATTCATTCATTCATTCATTCATTCATTCAGTAAACATTTTGAGCCCTAGTCGATTTGGCTCAGTGGGTAGAGCGTTGACCTGCAGACTAAAGGGTCCCAGGTTCGATTCCAGTCAAGGGCACATGTCCAGGTTGTGGGCTTGATCCCCAGTGGGGAGCGTGCAGGAGGCAGCCAATCAATGATTCTCTCATCATTGATGTTTCTGTCTCTCTCTCCCTCTTCCTTCCTCTCTGAAATTAATAAAAAATATATTTTAAAAAAATAAACATTTTGAAAATGTACCAGGTATGCAGTAGAGAACAAGACAGGTAGTTCCTGTCCTCCCAGAACTTACAGTCCCTCTCTGGGCCTTAGTTTCCTTATCATCAAATGGGTAGGACAGAGAGAACTGGATTCATTAATCTATCCTAGTGATAAGATTTCAGAATCTGTGATTCTGGATTATAAACATTTGTCGTTGAATCACAGTGTCAGTCTTAGTCATTTGTACCCAATGCCAAAGAGAACAAAAATGAAATTTTCAAATTTCAGAATCTGGATGGGAACCGTGGACACAAGCTAGTTCAACTTCACTTACAGACGGGAAAAATGAAGCTAAAAGAAGGGCATGACTTGCCCAGTGTAACAGGAACAGAGCCAGGATGGGGAGGCTTGTCTATAAGGCCAGTCTCACCTCCAGGCCTCCAGCAGCTGCCTCCTCACCCAGCACTGCCACTGATCCCCTCCATGGAACCCTCTCTACATTTAGCCTCCTTAACGTGGAGCTCTCCCAAGTCTCCCCTCCCTCCCTCTCTAACCACAGAATGGTTAGTTCCCTGGGCCAGAGATCCTTGGCTTTGTTAGTAGATCACCTCCCCTCTCCACACGCTCTGTGTTGGAACTGCCACAGCATGCTGCTTTTCATAAAAGCCTCTTTTCAAACCAAGTCCAGCTGTTTTAGTCCCAGAAGGGCAGTCAGATTAGCTCTCTTTGGGTAAAATGGTAAATGGTTGTCCCTCCCCACAATGCCTCCAGCACCACAGCAAATGCCTTTACCAAATGCCCTCTGTGCTTGAATCCTCATGATATCACTATGAGTGGGTATGATTAGCCTCGTTTCACAAGGCGACAGGTTGTAATTAAGACTCTAGACTTTAGAGCTAGACTGAGGTCCAAAATCTGGCCCCACCAAGTTTAAGAAAACTCTCTCTGAGTCTCAGGTTTGTTTGTTTTTTCATCAGCAAAATAGGATTACATAACATATACCTCATAGTACTGTGAGGACTATGTCAATACCGCATGAGTGGTCCTCGACAGTGTCTAATACATGGTAGGTAAATCCCCCCATAAATGTAACTGTGGTGACAGTGATGATGCCACGATCTCTTCCTTGATAGAAGGTAGGCCCCTATAGTGGACACCAGTGGGATGAGGAGAGATGACAAAATATCGACACTTCCAAGTAGCCTAAGACAAATTCAAGAGCACCCCAGGAATGGTGTTAGAAAAGGACCTGATGGGATTGGTTGCAATAAATCCAGACAAGAGCTGCATTTTATTTATTAATTTAGTGGGGCTTTATTGACCACCTACTATGTGTCAGACCTGCTGCTAAAAGCTAGAGATACAATGATAATAAAACCTACATGATCCCCATAACCCCTGCCCTCAAGTAGCTTACAGTCTCTTTGGAGGAGTCTGACTATTAAAATAATTGCAATAAATATAAAATTACAAAGTAGGATAAATGCTATGAAAGAAAAGGACAGGTTGCCAGGAGATCATATAATAGGGGTTCTGGTCTACCTCAAGTGATCAGGGATAGCTCGGATGAGGAAGTGACATCTGAGCCAAGACCTGAAGGATCATTGGCAGTTTATGAGGTAATGGAGTAGATGAGGTTGGGGAAAAGCTTTCGAGGTACTTGGACGCATGTGGTCCCTAAGGTGAGTGGCAGCTCAGTGCTTCCTGAGAACTGAGAGGATCAGTATGACTTGAGTGCAGAGAGTGGGGGAGAGTGTGAGGAGGGACAAGAGGCTGGAGAGGGAGACCAGGACCTTGTAGGCCTTGTTAAGGATTTTTGTTTTTCTTTATTCTAAGAGCATGGGGACCACTGGAGGATTTGGAGCAAAGGCTGATATTATGTGTGTGTGTGTGTGTTTACATGTGGAGAGAGATATGACCAGTCTGATATTTACAAGAGACCTTTTTGACAGCCATCTTGAGAATAGGTGGGAGGATATGAGTGTTTATAGCAGCGGTTCTCAACTTGTGGGTCGCAACCCCTTTGGCAGTTGAATGACCCTTTCACAGAGGTCACCTAAGACCATCCTGCATATCAGATATTTACATTACGATTCATAACAGTAGCAACATTACAGTTATGAAGTAGCAATGAAAATAATTTTATGGTTGGGTCACAACATAAGGAACTGTATTTAAAGGGCCAGAAGGTTGAGAACCACTGGCTTATAGGGAAACGAGTGAAGAGAAAGCTTTTGCCTTAGTCCCAGTTAGAAATGATGCTGGATCGGGCTAATGACAGCAGGGATGGGAGGGAAGAGGAGTTCTGAGATATCTAGGAGATAAAATTGGCAAGATTTGATGATGGGTTAAATATAGCTGTGAGGAAGGAGAAAGTGGGAAGGATGATCTCCAGGTTTCTGAATGCATGAGTGGATCGTGACCCTGCCATTCTAAACTCAAACAAAACAAAACAAAAAAAAAAGAAGAGGAAGGAAAAGAGGTGAAAGAAGACCAGGTTTGGATAGAAAGATCTTGATCTGAATTTGAGCATACTGCACTCAAGGGGCCTTTTAGACATCCTGTGCAGATGCTCCATGCCCCGCCACCAACAGTAGGACAGAGGCCTTGGAATCCCTTTGGGCTGTCTGACCCAGCCCTAGCCTCTATGGGGTCAGGTCGGTTAGTCCAGTTGGTTAGAGGACTCATGGTTTGCTCTCCATCCCTCGTGGTTCTGTTTCCTTTTACCAGAACATTCTGAAAAGGGTACCATGGGAAATTCAGCCTAGGAAGGGTATGACCAGTCCAGGAAGAGAGACTGGTAATTCTGATATTGATGCCTGTCATGTGAGTGTTTTTTCCAAACCTGTAGGTGAGATACTTGTGTTTGGTATGTGTTGTTTTATTTCATTATTCATGTATCAGTTAAACTATTTGCTATTAATATATATGTATAATGTGGCAGGTGCAATGCAAAGTCAGAAAGGACTCCTGGTTCTTTGAGAAGTGACATCACCAGAACCCACCAGCATTGCTGTTCTCATGATCATGGAGAAATCAAGCAGGATGTGGCTCTTCCTCTGAATGCTAACTCAGAGAGTTGGTTTTTCAGGGGCTCCCTGGGCAGCTGTGACTCCCAGGCCTCTCCCTGGGCCTCCTCTTTTGTGCAGTCTCTCTAGACAGTAACTTTAAAGAACCAGTCACAATGCTTGTTCTTGACTTTGAATGGAGTTCAGATGGGCATTCTGAGCCCCCACCTCATGCCCCCTAGCCCCCTCCCCTGTGCCAAGTGTTCTGGTTTGTTGTCTGAGAGCATCTTTGTGTTCAGGTGAGTGTGGGAGAAGTGGCAGAGCAGGCTCTGTGTCCTCCTGTGGAGTGGCCAAGGAGGTTGCTTTGAGGGCAGGGGGTAGTGGGCAGAGGAGTGACCCATCTGGCCCTGGCACCATGTGATAGGACCTGAGAATGCCCATGCGGGGTAGATACAGGCTCTCTAAGAACATGTTTGCCTTGTGAAAATCTAAACACACGAGCCACATGAATTCAGGCCAGTAGTTACCATCATGAAAGGGGACGTGGTATTCTTTTAAAAGTCCTCTGGTATCTTTAACATGTAGTGCAGAGGGAAAGGGGGAAAGCTATGTGAGTTTTGGTGCTCAAGGGAAGCTGATATTCCCTGTGTGCATGGAACAAAGAACTTCTTACAACTGGGACAGATGGTGCGCCCCTGTGAGGGCAGGTGCTCCTGCAGGGGTGCCCATGTGAGTGACCATGTGTCGGGGGTTTGGGGGACCGACCCCCTCCAGGAGATGGTAGACTGAGAGTTGCATCTCTAGGACCCCCTGATTCTTGGTTTTGCCTTTTATCTTGAAAAGCCAGCCTGCTTAGGCAAGTCTGTCAAGGACGGAGGTGTCCTTGAAGTCAGAAGGACCTCGGCTAAATCCCAGCTCCACATTTTCTGACAGTGTGACTTGGGCGAGGTGCTGTCCGAACCTCCTTCTGTCAGCCTGCAAAAGCAGGTTCATAAATACCGTGCGGAGCTTTGTGTGCATGGGTCAACCGAGTTAAGCCTAGCAGCCAGCAGCCCAGGAGGTAAGAAGGGGAGAAGCCTGTGGTGCCTCCGATCAGCTGCCTCTGATCAGCTGTCAGCTCTGTGGCGTGTGCGCATGGCCCGAGCCCCATGCTCTGCTCGTGGAGAACATTCACTGGCATGTGTCAGCTCGCTGGCAGCCCGCGGTGGGCTGGGACATGCTGTCCTGATTCTGCCTCAGGAGACGCCGCTCAGCAAGCAGTTAGCCCACCCGGCTTAAGTTTCCCCAGAGAACCCAGTCCTCACCACAGAGAAATCCTTCCAGATGCCAAGGGTGGCTGTAGCTTGTAATCTGACCCCGTTAGAATGCTGGCTCTGTCCCTTACCCAGGCCAGCTCTTTCCCAAAGCTGGTTTTAGGAGGAGATATTTTCCAAATGTGTTGGATACAATCTTGAAGCATGTTTCTGATGGTGTCTTAGGAGATTTACACTTGCTTAATTTTCCAGGGGAGCATAAACCAGATACACACTGTGGAGCTAGCATAGTCACTGTAAACCCACAGCCATGTGCTGCCTGTAAAATCCTTGGCACCCCAGGCATGGCTTTGGCTTCATATGTCACTGTCTACCACATTAGGATCACACCAACCTGAAGACACTTGTCCCTGTTCAGGGTGCCCATCACGGTCATCATCGTTCCCATCCTCACACACTCTGTGGATTCGAGTTCACTGGTTATTTTCTCCTCTGGCATTTCTGCGGGCTCTGTAGGGCGGAGTTCTTGGCCTCTTTATTCAGGGTAAGGGCATGGCTCTCTTGGAAGGTGCAATAGTTTGTCTGAGGTCATGCAGCTAATTACTGGCAGAACTATGTTTCAAATCCTGGTCTTCTAAGGGGCAGCCTGACATGGTGAAGATACCACCCATCTCCCCGATGAGCTGTGTGACCTTGCACAAGCTAGTTATTAATATTATAAGTGGTTCTTAATACTAATAACAGTAACATTTACAAAGCACCCGCACAGTGTAGGTACTCTACACCATATCTTATTGCATCCTCACACTAGATCTGTGAGGTGGGTTTTATTTATTTTATTTTTATTTTATTATATAATTTATTTATCCGTTTTACAGGTAAGCATCCTGAAAATAGGTTGTCTGGGCCTCAGTTTCTCAGTGAGAATATTACCTCCTCCGTGGGAGGGTGATTACGAGGACTGAATGAGGTGATGTGGGTAGAGGGTGTAGCACAGACCCTGCAGTGGAGGGGTGCCCAGCAGTGCATCTCTCCTCTTTCTCGTCCCCTCTCTAACTCCTCTTCTAGCGGCCTTTCCGCTGTATCCCATTTAATACATTTGGAAACTGAGGTCGTGCTGAAGTCCTCTCCATCACATTCCCTCCCCTTCCTCAGAGGCCACTTCAAGGCTGAGTGCTGTGTGTTTAGTCTTGTGCCAGTTCAGGAAACACCATCCTCCCCTGGCGTGTTGCATCACACCCCTGACATTTGCCCCGAGCCTGTGCTCTGGACTGCCAAAGCCTCTCCAGCCACAGGGCTCTCCCCTCTGCTGGCTTTCTCTAAGGCAAATACAGGCTGTTTTTCTTATTGTGGCATCTTGCCTGGGTCTTTGATGTTGTTACCTTGTGTTTCACGAGGGGCCACATTTGGAAGTGACCCGGAACCCAGGTCTCCTGATGTCCAGTGTCATGTTCTGCAGCTCATTATTATTTAATGTGTAAGGGGAGTGTGCAGTAGGCCATCTTTGGAGAGCTCCAGAAACGTATTCCTCCAGCTCTGAATAAATATTTAGCACCTACTCTCAGCCAGACCCGCGGTAGACACTGGATGTGGCAGCGAAGGGGACAGGGCTGTCTTTCAGGCAGCTCACATTCTAGTGAGAGAAGCAGACACTAGAAGCATAAATGAGTAAGTCAGTAAGATAATTTTAGGTTTTACGTGCCATGGAAGAAAGAAGAGGGGCTCTGGGATAGAGAGTAACTGGGAGATGCCTTGCGTGCTTTGGAAGGATGGTCAGGACAGAACACGAGGAGGGGACATTTTGAGCTGAGACCTCAGATGAAAAGCTGGGCAGGAGCATTCCTGGCAGAGGGAGCAATGAGAAGAAGACCCAGAGGTGAAGTGGGCAAGGCCATGCAAGGAGTGACGAGGAGATCTGCATGCTTGGACACATTGTGCCAGAGAGTCAGGTGACAGGGCCAGAAGGAAGCAAGAGCTAGGTCATGTTGGGCCCTGGCAGCTACAGAGGAGTTTGGATTTTCTTCAAGAATCAGTGGGAAGGACTTTAAACGAGGGAGTGATGGGACCTTGAAGAACACTGAGGCAGCTAAGTGGAGAATGGATTGTAAAATGTGAACAGGGAAGCAGACGTACCAGTTACGAGGTTGTTACAATAGCCCAGGAGAGTTGACAGGGGCCTGGAGTTGGTTATGACAGTGGAGACAGAAGCAGATACATTTGTGATTATGTTGAAGTTAGGACAACAGGTCTTAATGAAGGATTAGATGAAATCATCTATACTGCTCAGTCTACTCAGTGCCCAATTAGTGTAGATCAAAGTGATATCTAGTTGTTTTTTAAATCCTCACCCAAGAACATGCTTTCATTGGTTTTGGGGGGGGGGCAGACGTTAGAGAGAAACATCGATCAGTTGCTTCCCATGCACTGTATGCATCCCCACCAGAGATCAAGCCTGCAACCCAGGCATGTGACCAGACTGGGAATTGAACTCATGACCTCTCGGTCCATGGGACGATACCTAACCAACTGAGCCACACCGGCCAGGGCAGTGACATCTAGTTTGAATTCCTAAACTTGGGGCAAGGGAGTGGAGGCATCTGGCAGTGGGCAGACTCGAGAGGCAACAGACCTCACTGCCAGGTACACCTCTGCAAGTTTGAGAGACTGTAGAGTCTAGACCAGCCATGGGCAAACTACGGCCCGCGGGCCGGATCCCGTCCGTTTGAAATGAATAAAACTAAAAAGAAAAAAAGAAAAAAGACCGTACCCTTTTATGTAATAATGTTTATTTTGAATTTATATTAGTTCACACAAACACTCCATCCATGCTTTTGTTCCGGCCCTCCGGTCCAGTTTAAGAACCCATTGTGGCCCTCGAGTCAAAAAGTTTGCCCACCCCTGGTCTAGACAGAGGTTGGTTTTGCATCTCAAAGAAAGCTGGGAGAAGGGACCGGGGAAAGACTGTGGAAGAGTTCATTCACTCAGTAGTCCTATGGCAAGTACCTTACCTGCGGCTGGTGTTCTGCTGGTGGTGAGTAAGATAGGGCTCTGCTCTCGAGGCCCTCCCATCTCTTAGAGAGGTGGAAATGTAAATAGATGAATCTCAGTGAGTCAGTGTAATGGCAAAGGGACAAGCAAGGGGATGCGGGAGCACAGAGGAGAGGACTTTTCATAGGGGAAGTGGGGGAGGGCTTCACAGAAAACCTGGACATCAAAAGGGGGTAAAAAGAGAGTATTCCTGAAAATAGGAATAGCATTTGCAAAGGCTGGGAATCCTACAAGAGAGGGGTTTATTAAAAAACAACTCATGTCGGTGGATTATGGAGTGCGTGGTGGGAGGTACAGGCTGGTGTGTCAGGTTGTTGACTGCACTGTGAATGGTCTTGTAGGGCACATTGAGAGTGTCGGACTTAATCCTTCAGGCATCCAGGAACCAAGAGAGGTCTTAAAGCCAGGGTCTAGTTGATGGAAAGCAAATAGCTGTCCCATTGACTGCCGATCAATCAACTCCTCATTTCCTACTGCTTCTGGATGCAGCCTCAGAAACGTTCTCAACATAGCGCTGCAGGCAGTCACTTCCAGTCAACCAGAATTGGCAGAGGATGAGGCCTCTTTGCCGTTCCCGAAAGGAGATGAGTCTGTGGATGAGTTTAAAGAGAGAAGTATTCTAGGACCAAACACTACCTTTACTACACTTGTCTCATCAGCCACAAGTAGAAATTGCCTACATTGTGCAAGACAGGGTGGAGGACAGTGAGCGAGAACCCAGTGTTCCCGATGCTGAAGAGAGAGTGGCCATTAGGCCTAAGGGAGAAATAACAACCTAGTCCTGAGGAACATATTTCTGAGTGCAGCCATGGTTGTATGGCTTCCAAGGGGGCAGTGCTGAGGCATAAAGTACCAGGCTTTCCAGGAATGCCGGCCCCCTAGCCCTTGATGGATGCTCCGGACCTGTAGGGAAGGGCGGTGCTCCAGTTAATTCAAGGCTGCTTTGCATTGGTCCTTTCCTCAGAAAGATCCGTTGAAGGCCATGTAGCTCCTTTGAAGCAGTAAAATGTCCTAGACCAAGGAACCAGGAGATGACTATTAGTCTGAGATCTCAGTGGTGGATGTGATTGTCTCTGCCAGTTCCATATCCCCAGCACCCAGCACAGGGCCTGGTACACGTTGTGTGCTCAGTGTTGTTCGTTGAGTAAATGAACAAGGAAAAGAAATTAACCAAGTAGCCAGCCCATCAGTCATCCAACCTGGGTGCTAATCCAAGCTCTTGGATTCCAGTTCTCTTTGCTATATAACGATCCACTTGGCCGCTGAGGCCCCTCACAAGCTTCTGCCCTAGGATTCTAGGATGATGAATAGGATGGTTCAGAGCAAGCCAAGTCATCCCTCATATCACTGATAGGCCTCAAATTTCATCAGAATAAAATATCAAAATCAAGCTCTACTTCACAGCATCTCAGATATGCCTTCTAAAAACAGAAACTGCGTCTGCCTCTGAGTTGTGAAGGAAATGTATTAGGTTATTTAAAACAGCAAGATTGTCCTTTTTGTAGAGAGAAAATGAATTAAATCTTGTCTTTTTGACTAGGGATTTTAATTGGGATTTGAGTCAATTTGATCTAAATTTAAGTATCCATCTAGAGAGCGTTTATTGACATCTGCTGTGAGCAGGGCGTTGTGCTAGGCATGCGGGAGATGGGAAGATGAGCAAGACACGAGACAAACACGATCCTTCCAGGCAGGAACTGACGGCCTAGTCAGGAGGATAAGATGTGCACACTTGACTGTGACCCCAGGTGGACAGAGAACAAGCTGGGTTGGGCCAGATCCAGGGCCAGGGGGGTCAGAGGAGGAAACCCCATCAAGTACATCACACAGTCTGCCTTTTACCAGAATTCACTGAACTGCCTCAGCCATGAGCATGTGCTCTGCACAGGTGCCGAGAGCTCCCAGTCAGCCTGCAGACACCAAGTCGAGCACCTCAGCCCCAGCCATTGTTGGCAGGAAGATCGTCTCAGGCATCTGGCCACGGGCCTTTATGAGCAGTGGGTGCCCTGCACGGCCAAACTCGGTGGCCCTTTTTATGATTCACAGCCTTGGGGTTGACTTCAAGGAAAAGTTGTTCACTGGAACTGGAATTTGTATTCTTTGCTGTGTGAGACTGGAAACTATTTGCCCATGTGACCCTTTCTGCCTTGGCTACCACTGAAATTCAGGGTCTAACTAAAATGGGAACGTCCGCTTTCTGACATCTATCCAACACCCACTTGGCCAGCCCTTCCCTGTGCAGGGCCGTGTGCTGCATGGGTAGGAGACTCACGGAGCTGGCAGAAGTGTGTGAGCCAGGCCCAGGAGGTACTGCACTGCCGGCTGTGAGGGGACAGACAGGGACTGGCAGTCAGGGAGGAGGAGTTGGCTCCTAGGCCAGGGGCATAGAGGGCAAACCTAAAAGAGAACCATGTGATTTGTACCTCGACAAATGTAGGAATCTAACAGGTTGACATAGGTGCAGTAGTGGGTCTTCAGAAATAAAACAATGACAAAAGCATTGAGGAAGCAAAAAAACTCCTGGCACATTTAGGGTCCTGAGGATATATCAGTTTGACTCTAACAAAGGGAACATAAGGGGAATAATGCCTAAGAATAGTTTGGGCCTGTCTGAGTCAGTTCCAGCTGCTATAACCAGACACCATAGGCTTAAACAACATAGGCTTAAACAACAAACTTTTATTGCTCATGGTTCTGGAGCCTGGAGGTTTGGGGTCAGGGTGCCAGCATGGTGGGTTCTTGTGAGAACCCTCCTTCTGGTTTACAGATGGCCATCTTCTTACTGTGCCCTTACGTGGTGGAGGGCAGAGAGAGAGGAAGCAGGCTCTCTCTCCTGTCTCTTATCAGGGCACTGATCCCATAGTGAGGGCTCCCTTCATCACCTAATCATCTCTCAAAGGACCTATCTCCAAAGCCCATCACCCTGGGAGTAGAGTTTCAGCACATGAATTTGGGGGACACAAGCATTCAGTCCATAGCAGGCCCAGTTCACAGAGTGCCTCCTTAGATGTTCCAGGGTAAGGCAATTGTATCTAATTCTGTAGGGAATAAGATGTCACTGATCCTTTCTAAGTAGGAATATGCATGAAATCCTAGGGTTGGAAAGGACATTACAGATGACCCAGTCCCACTCTCTGTCTCCCAGGTAAGGAATGAATCCCAAAAGGAGAATTGACTAATCCAAGGACAGACAACTAGTTCATGATGGAGATGGAGCCAGGGCCAGAACCAGATCTTCTGGCTTCAAATACAGTGGTCTCTCACACTTTGTGATGCGGTCTGTGCTCTGGGAAGATTAATGAGGCTTTTTTTCTGGAAGTAGATGGAGGGAGTTTTTAGTGGGAAGGAAAGGAGAGGCGAGAGGCAGGCAGAGCCTTGGGGGGCTTTTGTATAAACTGAGTGAAAAGTAACCCTGGAGGTCTTTCATCAGGGCCTTGACAGTGGGCAAGGGGACAGGTGCAGTTAGCGGGACTTGGATGTGGAAGGCAGGTGAGAGGGAGAAGGCTACTGGTACTTTCTTTACTAAATTGAGGCTCTCTCTCCTCTCTCTCTCTCTCTCTCTCTCTCTCTCTCTCTCTCTCTCTCTCTCTCTCACACACACACACACACACACACACACACACACACACACATATCCTTCTTGTCTAGGGGGCCTGGTCCTTTTCTAAAATCTGGGCTTCCAGGTCTTAAGTCTTCAGAAATGTGATCCATTTTCCA
Source organism: Myotis daubentonii (assembly GCF_963259705.1). Lineage (NCBI taxonomy): Eukaryota > Metazoa > Chordata > Mammalia > Chiroptera > Vespertilionidae > Myotis > Myotis daubentonii. The sequence goes on along the minus strand of NC_081848.1, from coordinate 55,805,689 downwards.
GCCACCACTCTGGCCTCATGGCTTTGCGCGTGGGATGTTGGCACTGCCATCATCACCTGAGTGTCTCTGGTTTTAGGTTTCCTGCCAGGCCCTGGGAAGGTGCTGTCTGTGTGACTTGTCTCCCATTCCATGACTGTAGCTTTGGAACCAAAGCCCTGAGACGACCTCCAACAGGCACGAGCTCCATAGCAGGCCAGGTGCCTGGCCTGAGGGGGCACCGGGCTGACCTCTAATCATGGGGCCTTGCCTCAGGCCTGTAGGCCACTGGCCTCAGAACCTAGGGGCACTGGCAGGCAGATTCCTCGGCTCCATCTCACACCTACTGAATTAGAATCTCTGGGGGCGGGGCCAGGAATCTATATTTTGGACAAGAATCAAGTATATATGTATATATGTATATATATTAACACACACCTAAAATTGAGATTCTGCCTTAAATCACTTAATTTTTTGTCTGGTCTTGTTTCCTTGTTTGAAAAATGGGAAAATGATGTATATAGTTTACAGTGAAAATAGGAAATAACTTTGAAAAAATGCTACAAGTTTTACATATATTTATAAAACTAATATATAGCTATAATTATTACTAGTATATAGATCACTGTGTTTACAATCTTGGGGTCAAGAAAATTTGGAACATTTCTCAGATTGAAATACACTGAAAACTGGTAAAAGGTCTGAGTGCTCACACTTGGAGCATGCATGTTCGCCAAGCGCGTGAATATATGAATGAATACCTTCAGGAAAGAGAGGCCCTGAAGCAAGGCCATTAAAGCTTTCTCTTTAATACCCTCCACCTCATGCATGCATTCAGTCAGCATCATTCACTGAGTGCCTAATACGTGCCAGGGCACTGTGCCAGGCTGAGAATATAGAGATGAATAAGATATGGTCTCTGACCCCAAGGGGTTGGAGATCAATACGGAAATGAGTGTTCAGTCCGCTGTGATGAGCTCCGGCTCCGGGTGGGTAGAGGGGTGGGTATCAATGCTTTGGCGACAAGAGTAGGAGCCAGCTGTCAGGGAAGGTGTCGTCAAGGAGGTGACACTGGTGCTGCGTCATTGTTTCAGGGAGAAGGCCACTCAAAGTCCTTATCACTGGCTTCTTCCTTTCATTCCATCAAATCCTCTCCAGTTTCCTTCCCTCCTCCTTCTTCAAGTCAGTCTCAGAGAGTCAGCATTCTCGGCTTTTTCCTTCTTTCCTCACTATACCAAAACCGGCTTTCACTCAAGTCAGTACTTAGGTTTAGTCCTAAACATCTGGGTTTAAAACAGTAACCCTCACCTCCCCACCCCAACCAGGGATCGAACCTACAACCTGGATATATGCCCTGATTGGGAATCTAACTGGTGACCTTTCGGTGCATGAGATGATGCTCAACCAATTGAGCCACACTGGCCAGGGATATCTGAAGTGGTTTTAAGGTCTATTGGAGATTTGTTTGTATGTTTGCCTCTGACATCGCCTTCTAATAGAGCTGTTGTGCTTTGTTGGGGGCGAGAGGATTGGTGACAAGTGGTTTTCCCTAGTCCTTGTTATTTTACTAGATAACTAATCATTATTTTACTTAATTGTAAAGAATCAAGGATTAATACATGGTCTAAGTGGAATTGTAGGATGACCTTTGTGTTTAAGGCAGGACAACAATGGTTAATGAGTCAGACCTTGAGCTGACAGAGCCCTTCACCATGTACGTCCTTTCTAAATCACAAAGTGCTCCACAAACCAGTGGCCTCGACCTTGGCCAGTACTAATTAGAAATGAAGAACCTCAGGCCCTACCTGAGACCTGCCGAATCACAATCTGTATTCGGCAATTCATATGCACATTAAAGTTTGAGAGACACTATAAAGTTAATTTTCTCCCCATTTTTTTTTTTTTATCACGACACTAAAGTCCAGAGAGGTAAAAGGACAAGATCCTGTAACAAGTAGCAGACCCAGGATTCAAGGCCTGGTTCATCCAATTCCAAGTTCAGCTTTCTGTCCACTGTATAGCTGGGCTTCTTTATGCCATATTAATTAAAGCATCCTTTTTCAGTGTTCCTGGTCAGTGAAGAGAGGAGGGAAAAATGACACTTCTTCAAGGTACAAATGTGTCTTCTTGGGAGCTGCAAGGCATCAAGGAGAGTTCAAGGGGAGCTCATCACTGAGCTGTGACTTTTTGCCAGGTGCTTGGACAAGTCTGCATGACGGGAAGCCTTGTCTCACTTTACAGATAGAAGGGATCTTTAGCATGTTACTGAGCATAGCCAGCCTGTGGGACTCAGGGAGGCAGGGGCTGAAGGTGGTATATAGAGTTCTGATAGTAGCACTTCCTGGGTCAGAGGTCAAGGAATCAAACACATAAACATTTTTTTCGTGGTCGGAGTAAGATTCTCTTCCTGAACGAGACCAGCTTCCTCCTTGAATCATCAGGTTTGGTGGCTGCCCACTCCTTCTGAAGTCAGGATTCAGGCTTCGGTCACTGGCAGCTCCTCTTGATTTATGAACAACTGTCTCGTAGAGTGAAAGTGGTTTTCCCAAAGAGAAAAAAATTGCTTAAACTAAGAATCAAGATGACAAAATGTATTATTTATAAGGGCCTAAAAACAGTGCCGGATCCTCCACTCAAAGTGAGCAAGCGACAGCCGAGCGCTGTGTGGAGTGGAGCCCAGCAGACTCGGACTAGATCCACATGGCAGGCTGGTCAGCCGGCTCTGCTCAGTATTCCAAGGGTCCTTCTCAGGAAGTGGCTCCAGCTGCCGATAAATATAGGACAGCTCGTGCAGCTTGTACAAATGGGCCCCAACTTACAAGTGCATACAATGGGATCAGCTAAATGAGAAATTCTTTTTATTTTTTTTAAATTTTGTTTTTATTGATGTTAGAGAGGAAGAGAGAGATAGAAACATAGATGAATCCATCATTTGCCTCCTGAACTCCCTCCACAGGGGATTGGACCACAACACAGGCACGTACCCCAAATGGGAATTGAACCAGCGTCCTCTCAGGGCATGGGTCAATGCTCAAACAATGAGCCACACCAGCCGGGCTAAATAAATTCTTCAAGGAGAGTGGAGGAAATGCAGTGAGAGTCTGTGGATTGGTGGGAAAACACACACGCGCACATGCACATGCACGCACACACACTCTCCCACCCCAATTATAAGTTTATATTGCATTCCTGACCTAAGGTATGGTGCATACTGGGATCGGAGGCCAGGCAGGACAGGGGTAGACACAGGGTCTCTCTGCCTTGCCGCCTCTGCCCCCTGGTTCTGTATGGAGCATGCAGCCGTTGGTGACATTGTCCATGTGGAGTCAGTCCTACCGCTTCTAGGAAACAGCCACTTCTTGCTGCATCACAGGTCTTTTGTACTCAAGGTTTGGCTCATTCTTGAAGTTACAGCTATTTCTATGTTTTCTTTTAAAATAATGTGTACAATATCATAAACTCAGGATCAGCAAGTCTGCATTTTGTCCAGTGGGGAAGAAACTGGGTCAGTATCTGAGGGGTCTCTGACCAGTGTTACAGAAAACCTGTCACTCATCCCTTGCCTCTGCCATAATACCTTTTTTATGTGGGTGCTCGTGATACTGACTTAGACCTGAGGACAATTTCCCAAATCCATTTTGCATAGAGGGCAAGATTCAATGACAGGAGGGAGGTGACTGAAAAAGAGAAGGTGATGCCAAGGGACTTCTGAGGACTCCCAAGGCAAGCATGAGATTGTGCTCTGGCTTCACAGTGATTGCAAGTCTGCTCTTACCACAGAACAGTAGGCTGAGTTTGAATAGAGGCTATAGCCCCAAGAAGCCTCTTACCTGTCTCTAATCCTTCCTCCACTTCATCCTCTTCCTTCCTCTTCAGAATTTCTCTCCTGGGATGTGGTGACTACACTATGGGGGAAAAATGCTTCCAGTAGCTCCTGCTGTGTTTAGTGCTTGCTATGTGTTCTCTGTTGGCTGATGGCCTTCTCCCCAGCCCATGGGAGCTGGTGGTCCATAGGCCCTGAGGTAGGCCCCCTACCAGCATTACCTGGTATTGCCTCTGGTTCTAATTTCAAAGATTAGAATGGGTACCTCATATCAGAATGGATACCTATTCTGATAGAATGGATACCTGAATGTTGAATCATAGGCTTGGATTTACCTAAACGCCTTGGCAGTGCAGGGAGCCTTCAAGAAGAGGGACACTTGACCTTTCTGTCCTCCATACCCCAATTCAGAATTATAAAACCTTAAGATAGAGGAAATCTTCAGCATTTTAAAACCCAGTTGTCTACTCAATATTTGAATGAGAAGCAACAAGGTATAGAAGGACATAGTCTGTTGAAACTAGTTGGGTTCAAATCCCATCTCCATCACTCTCTAGCTATGTGATCCTGGGCTGCTCTCCTGATTCTTCTAAGCAAAAAATGCCTTGTAGAGACATACTGGAGAATAAGGGTAATGTAAAAAAATGATAAGTGCATACAATATTGATAAATATATGATTATTATGGGAAATGCTGTCAAGGAAAAAACTCACAACAGGATGCAATAGGGAGAAAATGAGGGCATATTTTAGATGGTGTGATCAGATAGACCAGGATTTAAATCCCTGCTCTCCATACAGAAGGGTTCCAAATAAGTTATGTAGACTCCCCTAACCCCCATTAAGAAGCTGGAACTTAACTTCCCACCCCCTGAGTGTGGGCTTTGCTTAGTGACTTGCTTCCAAAGAGTAGGGGGCAGGGAATGGGGTGTGGAAGAGAGAAAAACTTTACAGTGAAGAAACCTGGTGAACTTGATCTTGGTCACGTGGTCACATTTAACATCATCAACAATATATTGTGTTGATAGTATGTAGCTTGGATATGGTGTGATAAGAAGGGCACTTCACCTCTGTGGTCATTCTCCCCCAAACCCATAACCCCATTGAAACCATGAGTAAAACATCAGAAAAACCCAAATGGGGGAGGGTCAGGCTACAAAATACCTGACAGTAATCCTCAAAACTGTCACCGTCCTCAAAAACAAGGAAAGTTGGAGCAAGTGGAATAGAGCAGAGGAGCCTAAGGAGATGGGACAGCTAACTGTACTGTGGTGTCCTGGAGCAGAGAGAGGACATTAGGGAAAACGAGATCTAAAGAGAGTGTGGCGTTTAGTTAGTAGTAATGTACTAATGGTAGGTGCTTCCTTCGTTGTGACAAATATACCATAGGCATGGGTTAACAGTAGGGGAAACTGGGGGAGTGGTATTTGGGATCTTTTCAACCTTTCTGTAAATCTATTCCGAAAATTAAAATAAGTCAGACAGAAAAGTTAAAAACCATATCATTTCACTCATATGTGGAATATAAAACTGAAAACAACACATGAACAAACAAGAAAAACAAACAAACAAAAACCCATAGACACAGACAACAGTATGGTGGTTACCGGAGGGAAGGGGGTGGGGAGGGTAGTAAAGGGTAAAGGGGGTCAAATACATGATGATGGAAGGAGATTGAACTTTGGGTGGTGGGCACACAATGCAATATATAGTTGCTGTATTATAGAATCATACACCTGAAACCTTTATAATCTTATTAACCATTGTCATCCCAATAAATTTATTTTTAAAGTTTCTGAAAAGAAATTCCTGCTCTCCTGCTTGCTGCCTATAGGACTTGGGCGCTCTGTTCCTCAGCTGTGTGAGGGGGACAGGACCAGGACCGCATGACAGGGTTGAGACCGTGACAGTGCTTTGGAAACAGTGTCCCCGCATTCTTGCTCAGCATGCAGATTCCCCTCTGGCCTCCGCAGCTCCACACCGGGAGGCAGTCCAGGGGTTGCGCAAACAGGCCCCACCCCGCTGGAATCCCTCCACAGGCAACATTCTGTGCAGGAAACATTCTGTGTCCCTAACCTTCCCTGACAGCTTGCTCCGAGGGACCAAGGTCTCATTTTTATTTTTACACGTCACCTCATTTTTCCCCCTTGAATTTAGTTTTTCTCTTCAGGAATCAGCATATGACTCAAACCGCCAGTTCTAAATTTAGTATCGCCTGTGATACCAGGAGCGCAGGCAGCACTGCCTGGGATATGTATTTGGAAATAATGGTTTTATTTACCCACATTCAGTAGTTCTGACTGCCTGCTGGGTTCTTTCAGGAAAGAGTTTGTCATCTCCTTTCCTCCTAATGATGAAATGTTGCTGCTCAGGTCCCAGAGGCCCAGCCTGAGCCAGACGCGGGTGACTTGAGTCTCTGTTTAATTAAACAATATCATCCCCGGGACTCTCCAGGGCTCCTGTTTAGAGGGAGTTTGGAGACAAGGCTATGGACCCTTTGGACCCTCAAGCTTATCCCTGGGCTCCAGGATGATAAGATTTACCCCCCCCCTTTTTTATTTTCAGAGAGGTGCCCCTTCAGTGCTGGAATAGATGGGAGGAGGAGGAGGTTCCACATGGGTAGAGAGTCATGTGCCCTGTACTTTGGGTGCTGAGGTTGTAGAAGTAAATCACATTCGGCTGCTGCCCTCTGTGAACTACAGTTCATTCATTTATTTTAAAAAAAAATGCATTGAGCATCTGCCATGTATCTGACACCATGCTAGTTTTTAGGGTTATAATAGTGACCCAGACAGACAAAGTCCTACTCCCCCAAAGTTTACATTCTTATACACGCAGTTTGTATGGCTCTAGCACAAAGCTGGTGCTAAGGGACGACATGTAATCAATTAGGGGGATAGTGGATATTAGTATCCCAGGGATGCAGTAATGAAGGACCACAGTCGAGAGGCTTAGCAGAAATTTACTCTCAGTTGTAGAGGCCAGAAGACCGACATCACGTGTCAGCAGGGCCACACGCCCTCTGGGGACGCCCGGGGAGGACCCTTCCTGGCCTCTTCTGTCTTCTGGTGGCTCCAGGTGTTCCGTGGCTGCCTCTGTCTTTGCATTGCTCCCTCCTTGGTGTGTCTGCTTCTCCTTGTCTTTCTCTTACAGGGACACTTGTGATTGGACTTGGGCCTTCATGGATAATCCAGGATGAACATCCTGGTCCCTGACTTAATTACATCTATAACAGCTCTGGGGGAGAATGCATCACTTTCTCCAGCTGCTGGTGGCTGCTGGCACTCCTTGACTTGTGGCCACATCACTCCAAGCTCTGCCTCTGTGGTCACATTGCTTCCTCCTGTGTGTCGACACCCCTCTGCCTTTCTTTTACGAGGACATTTGTGATGACACTTAGGGCCTACACAGGTAACCCCGGACAGTCTTCTCGTTTCAAAATCTTTAACTTCATCACATCTGTAAAGACTCCCTTTCCAAATAAGGTCACATCTGTAGGTTCTAGGGGTGAAGACCTGGACATATCTTTTGGAGGGCCACTGTTCAACCCGCCGCACAGTGCAAGGCTGTAAGACTTTGTATATTCACCTATGAGGTGGGTTTTATTGTTGTTTTCCGCAGAAGGGCACTAAGGGATTTACCCAAGGTCATTCAAACAGAAAGTAACAGAGCTAGGGCTGGGAACCTGGAGTTGTCTAACTTTGAGGCCCATTCTTTTCTTCCTGTGGCCTCCTGACCAACTAGAAATTTTGAGGTGTCTCTCCTTTGGTTTAACACATAAATGGCCATGGGAAGACCATGCTTAGCTTTACCAGGTATTACGATCTAGTGGGAACTAGGCTGAGACAACTGTTGCCTGAGAGATGGACAGGACGTTTGGGGGAAGGAGAGATGAGGGGCTGGAGGGCTGGGAATGAAGAGGGGGCCTTGGAGCCCAGGGTTGGGGCAGGGATACCTACTAAGTAAGAGAAATAGCGCTTAAAGGAGAAGTGGGCCGTATTTTGCCATCTTAGAGTTTTGTCAGCACCTTCTCTGGTGTGAGGGCTCTGTGCTGGTCTGCAGCTTGGGAGGTCTCTGGCCAAAGACGCTGATACAAGCTGGAGGGCCTGCAAGTGTGTAGGAAAGGCTCTCTGGGTTGCTGTCTTTTTTTCCTCTGGCATTTTCTGAGCACGGCCACGAGTGAGGCACTGGACACTTGGGGAGCACATCTTGTGGTCCTTGTCCCAGAGGCAGAGCAGAAAAAGATCAAGAGCCAGGTCCCACTCTGCCTTTCGCCGTGGGACCTCAGACAAGGTACTTCATCTTTCCAAGCTCCAGTTTGGGCTAGCTGGCTCCATTGCAGGGATGGTCTGTTCACTCTCTGTTTACCCAGTGTGTCAACCATTGTCATTTTTCATGTGTGCCTGAACATGTTGGGCAGCACTGCTCTGGGAGCCAGGCCTTTGAGGCTGAAGCTGCTGCAAGTTCAGATGACAGGGAGCTGAGCAAAGGCTGCTGCAGATGTATGTCCCAGTCCTCTGGAGCAAGAGAAGGGGGTTATTAAAGAGTCAGGACCTTCGTGTTGGCAGCCCTGCGCCTGAGGATGTATTTGGATTGCTGCAATGATTTCCTTTCCAGTGCCCCCTCGCATTTAGTAGACTTTCTCCTGCAAATGCGCCCTGTCTCAGCTGCACTAATGGGGACTGAGGAGAGAGGCTTCATCCATCCCTGGGCGAAAGCTCTTCAGGGGAGGAATGCTCCCTTCCCTAGGAGACAGTGGCAGTGAGAGACTCTGGGGCTGGAAAAGGGCAGGCGAGGTGGCAGAGTGAAGGCAGCCTGCTCAGTCACCGCCCCAGAGAAGGCAGCCCCTCCAGTGCTCATGGTCTGAGCAGAGCATAAGCTTCCTACTTCCCGGCAGGAGTCAAATGAAAAGGGTTTCAGCCCGGATTTGCCTTCAGGAGGAAGACCCCCTCAGGGACTAGCAACACCCTGTTCTTCTCCTGACACTCAGGCGTGGGTTTAGACGCGATGAGACCCTGAGGTCCTTGTGCAGACCCGATCCTCCGTCCAGATCCTGATCCCCGGGAAGGTATGGAGCCTAAAGAGCGTTTGACAGATGCAGGTTGTGATGCTTGAATGAACAAACCGATGCAGACCCCTGCTTCTTGCTGGCATTAACCGCATCTCCATGAGAAGGAGAGCTCAGAGGGGTCAGCAATTCTGCTCCAGTCAGGAATTCTAGTCCCAGTGTTCTTCAGAGAGGTTCTGCTTCCTTACCACAGTGGGGATACTGATAAAGCAAGGGCTCTGAGGTCTCCCTTACCGTGAGACCTGACTCTCCAAGCCTCGGCTTCCTCATCTGTAAACAACATCAGAACAGCAAACCTATCTCTCAGATGAAAGCACCCAGCTCCCCACAGATTAGGGTTCTCCAAGGAAACAATATAGAGGATCTGCCTATTTATTTATCTTAAAGAATTATCTCACATGATTATGGAGGCTGGGAGGTCCAGAATCCTTAGAGCTGGAGATTCAGGCAAGAGCTGAGTTGATGTTACAAGGTTTCTATGTAGCAGCCTTGAGGCAGAATTCCTTCTTCAGGAAACCTCAGTCTTTGCCCTTAAGGCCTTCGACTGATGGGATGAGGCCCATCAAAAATTATTGTATGTGTTAATCACATCTGAAAAAAAAACCTTTATGCCAACATCTAGATGAGTGTTTGACCAAACAACTGGTGACCAGCCAAGGTGACACAGAATTAGCCATCACACCATGAAAGGGTCAGGGTTCCCGACAGGGAGGTTTCCTTCCCTCTCTCCTGTCCTCCCTCCTTTTCCAAGTTGTTGCTGAGGTCAGAAGAGGCTCCACTCAGTGACCTCTCTGCCGTGGGAATCTGAGCAGTAGGCCTGTGCGTTCCTGTTGTCTCTCTGAGGTCTGTTCTGCTGACCTCACACCCCAAGGAATCAGTGTCCCCACCTCCTAAAGCAAGTCCTAGACCCGTAGTGGTTTTCCGTTGAAGTCTGCACAGGCCATGCCCTTTTCCTCTGTGTCCTGTCCAAGTCATTCCCGATCTGCTGCTCTAATATTCGCAGTTGCACTTATTACTTTTGTTTCTGAGGTTCGATGAGAAGACCTGAGCTCTGCCACAGCCAGAGGTTTCAGCCACCAGGATGACCTTTCTCGCTGGGTTAGTTTGCAGTGACAGGGCTGGAAGGAAAGGCTTGGTGGGGGAGGAAGAGTTAACTCCCTGCCTCGAGTGTTCCAGGTGGCACTCTGCCTGGAAGCAGAGAGCTGGACTACATTCCATTTTAGAGATTTATACTCCGCAGGTGATCCAAAATGCTTCTCATTTTAATGGAACATGGGGTTGCTTTTGCCAAAGTTGAAGGATGCCTAGATGGGATCTCTAAAGCAACATAAGGTTGGGAGGAGCGCTCTGGACCAGGGATTAGAAGACCCGGACCCTCGGCCGCTACCTCCCCATGTGTCTGTCATGAGTTTAGGCCCAGCTACATCTCATAGGTCCCGGAAACAGCACTCACCTTCCCTTTGCACAGAGACTACCTCCCAGCTTTCAGAACGTCTTCACGATTCATCACCTCCGTTCCTCACCAGCCTTGTGCAGTGGGCAGGATATGGACGTGGGGAGGGAGTGTCTCCATTTTGCAGACAAGGTTCAGAGAGATTCGGTGACTTGCCCGAGTTCACACAGATGGGAGGTGATGCAGCTACAATTGAACCCAGGATCCTTAGTCCAGCTTGTTTGGGGTACCCTTTGGAATATGGCGAAGTCTGTGAAACTGTGAGAGAGCACAGGGTGGAGTTGGCAGATGGCTGGTGGGGGATCCAGCGGGAGGACAGCAGCACAGGAGGGGGGTGACCCTGCTTTCCTGCTCCCGCTCCCCAAGCACCAAGGCTTCAGAGGGAACCAGAGTCTGGGTGGACTCGTGCCAACTGAAGGAAGGTTGGTCTCTAGCTACTCAAATTAAAATGTTTTCTGATGCTGTTGATTCAATTCAGAAAACATTTATTGAGGCTTTATCACAGAGCAGGTTCTCTACTGGGGGCAGAATAAGTAAGCAAAAGTAAAATGCAAAGTAGACCGTCAGTCTACTTCTGTAAGCAGAAGTATAATGAAAAGTTTTATATTTGAATTGTAAACAGAGGGCTTTGGGTTTACATTGAAAGGTGTGTGCCATTAAGTCATCATCTCAGGGACAGGAAGGCAAATACAGCTGAGCCCTGAAGGATGAAGCAGGATTTGACCATCAGGAGACAGCGGAGGAAAAGGGTCTCTCCCCTGCTCTTCTTGGCCGTCGCTGCCGTGGTGCAACAGGAAGCCAGCTGCCAAAGCCTGTTTGCTGTGGGACCTGGCCAGCCCCAAGCCTGGTGGAGCCTCTGTCCTCGCTTGTCAGATTTGATGCAATGCCCTGAAGTGCATCCTGCACAGCAAGTCTGCCTGGCAGCTCTCAGAAGAATAGACAGCAGGAGGGGCACGCAGGGGAATGGCGGGAGGGAAGGAGGCACCTTTCTAGTGATTGTGTCTCCCCTCCTAGGGGCTAAGAGGCAGGAGCTATTGCTTTGCATGTGTAATTTTAGACGGAGAGTGTTTTGTGTCGTTATTTAAAAACTGGATTCTCAGTCCCCTGTGCAGTTTTCTGTCAGCTTGTTGCCATGGAGAAGTCAGACTGGAAGCTCTGTCCCCCTGTGTCAGCATTTCTGGACCTGCCAGCTGCCTCCTGCTCCTTCTCCAGATGGAGGGGGCACAGGGCCCTCTGGGGGGCAGGTCCTCTCTCTGCAGGCACCAGAGCTGCATCTCTCTTCCCTTGGGGATGGGAGACTTCTTTCTCCGTGCATTGACTCTCGGCTCTACACTCAGTGCCTTGATGTGCTGGGCACTCCGCTGTGCCCTGTGAGTGCAAAGAGGACTGTGCTGGGGCCACAGCGTCTTCAGGCAGGGCCCTGCCAGCGAGTTCCATCACCCATCCCTTTCCTGCTCCTCCACCTCGCTCTCACTTCAGAATTGAAAGGACTGGGTTTGTTTCCCCTCCAACCTTGATCGCTGCTCATTTGGAATCTACACACCTGGACCTCACTTCCTCTCTCTCCTGCACCCAGCACAAGACCTGGGGCCAAGGCGGGCGCTCACCCAGGACTCCTCTGCAATGAAATCCTTTCTCTGACTGCTCAGGAGGTCTGTCTGTCCTGTCCTTCTTCCTCTGTTCTGAGCGAAGGGGCAGCCTGCCTGGCCACCCGAGCCGGTGCAGAAAGGGAGGACTTTGGAACCAGATGAACCTGGGCTTGAGTTTTGGCTCCCCCTTTTCTAGCTGTATGATCTCAGCAAGTGGCACCTTTACAGGGAGCCTGAGTCAAACCCAATACTTTCCTTTGAACTTGAATCGCCAGCCTGTCAGTAATTGGAGTAGTCATTTTAAAAACTGTAGAAATGGATGACCCAGACGGTGGGACCACACCCAGGTGCAACCCAGCTGAGACAAGTGGTCCTGCAGAGAGACCCAGAACTGTGTCCTGGCTGTGACCCTGACATCCTGTATGACCCGATCAAGTTTCTTTCCTTACCCAAGACCTCGAATTCCCTACTTGAAAAAATCGGGAATTGGATTGGGTGATTATGAAGAGTTCTCTTTGCTCTTAAAATCTGAAGATTTAACTTGAAAAGAAAAATCTTCCCTCAGCTGCTGCTGCCACCATCACCAATGTTCCTTGGCTGGCGGCTGACCTCAGCATGACCCCCCTGCCAGCCGCTCCAAGCTGCTCTCCCAGGAAGCTCTGGGCTAGAACATTGGCATTGGATGTGCAAATCTCTTTTGGATGTAAAATCCCTTTGAATGCATCATCTCTATCCCCACCCCCAGTCCAGTGGCCGGGCTTGGCTTGCACCCCAGAACAGTGCAGAATTGCTGGAAGCTGTGGTTTTTCTTAGGCGCCTTCACCTGTGTCTTGCTTTTCCTCAGGACCTGTTGTCTTTCCAAGCCTTTGGCTACTGAGGATTTTATTCTCTGAGCTACCTGTAGTCCAGGGCTCTGTGCTAGGCACAGGGTACAGAGATGCAGAAGGCACCGTCCCCCGGACAGTCTCACAGTCTGTGACATGGAGAGGCGAAACAAAGCCGAGCTATGAGTTCACAGGAGGCTGTCCAGGGAATCTGTGGACTTGGGTTCCAGCCATAGCCCTTCCTCTGTCTTGGGCCAGTTCTTCCCTTCTCCAGGCCCAGTTTCGAGCTGAGGGTCGGCCCAGGGATCTCGAAGTTCCCTTCCTGCCCTGAAACTTCCACTTTAAGTGCTGTAGCTCAGTGAAGGAGTGATTGTCGTAGAGTTTTCAGAGGAATGAGGACTGGAGCTCAGCTTTGAAGGCTAGCCTAGGATTTGGACTGGCCCAGGAGAAGTGGACCAGCAGCTTCCTGGCCGGGGGGGAGGAGGAGACTGTGGAGTCAGGAAGCCCTCCTGACTAGAGCAGAGGGTTCATGTGGCTCATGGGGAATGAGATCTGTCTCGGAGGAGGCAGCTTTTGCCTTCCACCTGAAGGAAGGCCCTCGTTCCCAGGCGTGGGTACTGGTGGTAACTGCAGGATAGAACAGCAATGAGACAGGTTAAAACCAGAGCTCCCTTCCTATCTGGCGGCCCCTGTGTAATGCATATCATGACAGAAAGACCTCCAAGAAGGTGCAAGTGTCAAAGCTAGGAGAGGTTACCTCCTCTCCAGGTCTTTCCCTCTCACTCTAGCCGGCAGGTGCTTGATTCATAAGACCAGCGTGGAGTGTGAAAGAGTCAGTCTTCCTGGGATTGCTGCCCTTCTTCTATTGTCTGTTCCTCCCCAAATGTTTTCCTGAAGTCAAGGTAACAAGAGAATATTTTGACTGTGTCCTTGGGATTGGATTGTAGATTCATGTATCCAGCCTATGGATCAAAGACTTGCCCATCCAGAACCTGCATGTGATTTCCATCCTGACCGCCTGGCCAAGGCCATTGCACTCCTCTCAGCCCTCTGTACCCATAGCTTCGCAGATGCCGAGTCACCTTGTTCCCGCCTCCTTGCTTTCTCTCTAAACATCTCTCTTCTGCATCCCATCTGAGACAGCGCAGACTCTGCTCATCCTCTTTCTCCTGGACTCTGCCTCTGCCTCCAAACAGATCTTCCCAGAGCCCCTCCTTCAGAGTCAGCCTCAAGTTCAGAAAAGCGCCTGGCAGAGTCTGGGAGCCCCTGATGTTATCTATGGTGACAACAGCATGGCAAGGATGATGACTGTTATTGCCCAGATTTTGCTTCTGAAGCACAGCTTTGACTGCATCTCCCTTTCCTAAAAGTCTAGTGGCTTCCAGTGGCTACTGAGTAAAGTCCAAAATCTTTAGTCAGGCATTTCGAGGATGTATTTCCTGAGCCATCTGCAGTGATATGCCCTGTACCTATCGTCCCAGACGTACTTCCTTCTATTACTTTTTGCACTTCCTCTGCTTCTACCAGACTGAACTCCCACCATTAGCTCTGCAAGCTCCTTCTCCTCCCCAGCAAGGCCTTTGTTCCCGCTGTTCTTCCTATTTGGAATGCCCTTCCTCCCCGCCCCCCCCCCCCCCATTCATAACTTTTTTTCCGCTGGGAAGTCTCTCCTAATCACCTAGCTTGTATATTTCTTGATGTCAGATGCCACAAATGGCTCACTCTGTACCCGGTATCAGCTACCAAGTAAAACTCAATGAATGTTTTTAAAACTCAAAGATGAGGTTCAGCCCATTTTCAAGCAAGCGAGGGTTTGCACTAGGGAAGCTCAGTCATCCGGGCCTTCCAGCCAGTCCTCAGTGTCTGAATTTCCACGGGAGGATCGGGAAGTTCCCTCATATCTGTGGGTACATATTAGTGAGCCAGCTCCACATGGTCCTGTGTGCTGCATACAAGCAAACTGGCAGGAGAGGGTAGAAACCCAGGGAACCATACTAGCTACAGAGTCGACACCTGCTGTGTCCAGATGGGGATCAACCATCCACGGTACAAGGGCCTGTATAATCCTGGATGTCAATATTCTGGAGGGCCCATTTGGGGCTCTCCAATGGGGAAGGGGGGGTCTGACAGCAGGAATCCTAAGGAAATTATTATGGGGCACTCAAATTCCAAGGGGTTCCAGCCAGACAGCAACTTGGGGGACAAATAAAAGGTTCAGGTCCTTTTGTAGTAAGTGGTGGGATGGCAAGAGAGTCCCAGCAGAGTGTCAGGGTCCTGCCCAGCCATTTAGAGATTGATTCAGGACTCCAGCCCCCCCAAAGTCCCAGTTTAGGGCTCACTAGTCCTATGGCTGGGCATTCCCAGTGGGTGTCATCAAGGAGACTGTCATCAGGGATTTAGGCTTGGAAATAGGCATGATTCAATGTGGACACACCTTCTTCTGTTCTTCAGTTGCCTTAGGTGGGCAGGATGAGGGGAGGCAAAGGCTGATACATAGGCAGGTCCAGGGGTGAGTCCTGCCATCTCTCTCGGCTCATTCTGCCTCACCAGGCCCTTGCCTCCATTTCAAACTCAGGCCATGATCGTGCCACCCTCAGGGCCACCGTTTGGAAAAGCCAGTCTCAGGCTGACACTCACTGCCTGTAAATGGCGTGGAATTAAGCTAATCAGCGGCTCTTAATTCCCCAACAAATGCGGGTGCTGTGCTAATTGCCAGGGTCCACGCAGGCAGATCCCTGGTTGGCGGCATCAAACAAGAGAAGTGGTAATTTGGGGGCTGGAGTGGGGGAGGGCCTGCTTTGTTGGCAAGCCATTTAAAACCATGTTACCCCCCGAGTGAGCCACAGTGCAGAGGGCCAGGCCTGGCCTCCTTATCAGCCAAGGGGCTGAGTGAGTGGCCCACAAGTGTGTTTGCAGGAGCTAAACCTCGGCACCATGGAGCAGTTTCTTGTCCATTAATGGATTTTTTTTGGTTCACCAGGGAAGATTCCACCAGCAGCCTGGCATGGCATTGCCAGGGCAGCTCATCAGGGATAAAGCATCCAAACCTTGGTCTGCCGTTACCATGGCAACATGGCAATTCCAGGCTCTCCAGGCAACCTTACTGGCATCTGCTGCTGTGAAAAATTCAGATGGAGAAGGGCCACTGCTCCTTCTCCATTAGAGACAGAGCAAATTGTAAAGACAGGGAGCTATGCACCAAGGACCAGGATCTTAAAGGAAAATGCTTCCTACTGATATGACGGCTTCTTGATGAAATGGTGTTTAAGTGGCTCTTAAAGCTGTTCTGTCTGTTGGAGAGAACCACAGGGTCAGAATAACTTCCTGAAGGAGAAGCGGAAGAGGAGATGAAGAAGGGTAGGGGGAGCAGGATGAGGAAAGACCCATCTGGGGAGGTAGGTGAGTGTGTAGATGGGGGGCAGTGCGTTTGGTGGGAGAAAAGACATTGGTAGAGTTGGGCAGGTGTCAGCCATGTTTCTCTGAAACTTGCATGTTTGAGCCACGTGTGGCTAAAACCAGCCCTTGGCCTTCTGCCACCCAGATGCTGTCCATGCCTTCCCCTCCTGAGGTGTGGGAACTAACCACCACTCTTCCCACTCGGCACCCACTTGAGGTGGGCATTTCTTGCTTTCTGTTTTGGCTCACAGTTGTTTGTAACATCTCTGGTACCCACTGGACTCACTGAACCCCTACATTTCATAGTGGAATGGAGACCCAAGAAGAAAATGCTTGCCTAAGGCCACCAGCGACACAGAGGCCATAGAACATAGTGGTTAAGAACTTGGGATCTGAGACAGACAGACCTTGGTTCGAGTCCTGGTGCCACCATTTTGTTTTCAAGTGGGCCTGAGCCTCAAGTTCTTCAGGGGTGCAATAGAGATCTTGAACATTCCTATGCTATTGGGGTGTTATGGGTGTGAGATGAGATATGGAAGTAATGCAGGACAGTTCCTGGTGGGTAGTAAGTGCTTAAGAAATGTTAGCTATGAAGAGATTGGTAATTCCTTAAAAATGGGCACTGTCTTATTCATCCTTGCTCCTCCATCCTCCTCTTTCCTTGTACACATGAGGAACCTAAATAGTACTTTATCTGGAATTGATATTAGAAGGATATTTGTTAACGAAATGAGTATTTGGAATAAATCTTTGGTGCCATTTGGTCTCCATAGCACTGGAGCCAGGCCAGGCCCAGTCTGGCGTGTGTAGCTCAGCTTGCACAGTGAAGTGACTTGCCCGTTTGGGTCCCCTAACCAGCTGCCTGTGGCCCAGGACTTGTACTTCCCAGGGGTGTGGGTTTCTTGAAAGACAGATGGAGTAGATTCCTCCTGGCCTGTGGGCACAATGTATGGGATTCCTGCTAATTAATATGTAGTTTCTAATATGCGAGAGGTTTCCATTGACTCGCACATAGCACTGGGGTTTTCAGGAGCAATAGCCCACGTTGTGGATGAAGACACTGAGACTCACACCAGGGGTCTAGCCTGAAGGCACTCGCAGGAAGAGTGAGAGTTGGGGTGTGGGCCCAGCCTGTGACTCCAACTCTGATGGTCTCTCCACTGAAGGAAGGCTCTTTGGGTCTGTGGTTCCTCCTAGGATATGATCCCAGTGAGGTGAGGAGCACAGGGCTTGGAGTCACAATGCCTTGATATGGGTCACAACCCCATCACTTACCAGGGTACAGCTCTTAGGTGAGTGCCTCTCTTCTAGACATCTCGCTCCCTGATCTTCCCACCTCGGGTTTGTCGAGGGGCTTTGGAAAGTCTGAAACTCCAGTGTCTGGGAACAGGGCATTGTCTCTGTGAGCCACCTTGAGCTCAGCAAGGCTGCAGCCCAGCAGGTTCAGGTGGGCTATGGAATGGCAGCTCGAGTGTGTTGGAAAGTACTCTCCCGTTGTCCTGAAACATGAACCATCAGAGCTGGAAAGGCCCTTGGAGATCAGCAAAGCTGGTGTCTTCAGCTTCTAGGTGCAGAAAGGGAGGCCCTGGGAGAGGTGGTGACTCACCCAAGACCACGTGCTGAGCTAGTGTTCCCACACTCCTCCTGGCCAGGCCTACCATGACAGCGTTGGTCCCAGAGCTGGAGTGGAATCTCTCCAGTCTTTAGCTCGAATGTCTGCCTTCCCCCAGCTGGGGCTGCAGGTTCTCTATGAACTTCAAGTCCCTTCAACACGGGCTGCCCCAACTACCCCTCCACACACAGTTCCTTTAGATCGGTGACCCTGTGGACAGCCCGCCCTGCTCCTTAACTTGGCTTCCTCTCAGGGGACTAAGCTCCTCTGGGGGCAAATGACACATGTTCATCCCTAAAAAAACATGTATTGAGCTCCTTTTATGTACCTCCAACTGTTCTAAGTGCCAGGATACAGCAGTTGAACAAAATGAAATTGTTCTCATGGAGCTGTTCGTTCTAGTGGGGAGACAGACAAATTAGCATATGATGGGGGGGGGGGTAACATGCTAGGAAGGAAAATAAAGCAGTGTGGTGGGAGAGGAGGGTGGGGTTGAGTGATCAGAGAAGGCTCTCTGAGAACATGACACTGAACTAAGACCCAAATGGAGAGAGAGGGGAGCCATGTGGATACCTGGGGAGGAGGGTTCCAGGCAGAAGGAACAGCCAGAACAAAGGCCGAAGCCAGAAGCATGACTGGCCAGTTGGAGGGAGAGCAAAGAGATTGGTGTGGCTAGAGGGGAGGATACCGAGTAGATGGAACTGAATTGGGTGCACCACCACAGAGTAGACACTCCGTAGGTGTTGGTTAAGTGACTGGAGACCCCAGGGAGAATTCCTTCTCAGGTTTGTGTCATCAGTGGCTTCTCAGTGAGCTCTCGAACCCTACTCTTCTCATCTGCATGTGGATTCATCTGGACCCCTCGGCTGGGTTCCAGGACAGACCTGCTTATTCCTACCTGCACTATTGCTCTCATTCCCAGCCTCCTCTCCACACTGGCGATTCCCAACAGGCCTGGGGAGGACAGTGACCAGGCTCCAGCAATGGCAGCAGGCCAGTCACTCTTGGCCCTGGAGCCACTTCTGTCCCTACCCCTCTGCTCGTGCCCCTCAGAGGTTTCTGTGTTCACTTAATAAGATGACATTTAATGGAGACCACTGAACATTCCATCCGGGTTCCAGACACCACATACGGGCCAGGCCATGGGAGACATAGTGCAGCAGCTCACACGGAAGCAGTGTAGGAGTGTCCGTGGCTGTGGGTTCAGCGAGAGTCAGTGGGCTTGGACTTCAAATCAGCTAAGTGACCTCAGGCTAAATGGCAGAGGCAGCCTTTGGGACAAGGTGTGTGTCGGGATGGGCTCGGTCAGCTCTGAGGATCACCCTTACAGAGGGATGATGACGGCCTGGTACCTACTGAGAGGAGGGGCCCTGGCTGGTCATGGGGATAGGCCAGCGGGCCATTCAGAGGGAGGATCATGTCACCTGGAGTGAGGAAATCTTAGAGGATGGGATTGCTATCTGCAAACACTTAACGGGAGTGAACTCCAAAGGTGCCATGCAGTGCCCTTGCTGCTCCATCCCTAGGGCCAGACCTCTGCTGGCAGCCCCAGACTCCACGTCAGGCTTGTGCCTCACAGGCAGCCCTGAATCCTCTGCCCAGGAAGTGCTCATTTCTGGCCCTCCCCAGCCTTGGTTTCTTCCTCCGTAGAGTGTGATCAATACCTAGGGCTGCTCTTAAACGGGGTGGGCCATGCAAAAGTCCTTAGCACCACAGGAGGTCATAGCAGGCCCTCGAAAGGGCTAGTGGCCTTTCTGTCCCTCTCCCAGTACAGCCCAGCAAGCCAGCAGTGCTAATGGAGAACGCAGAATTCAGAAAGGGAGTCTGTGGGGAGGATTTCAGTTGTTTATAAAACAGGCCAACATGTTTCCACCTCGTAAGTTCTAAATCCATCATCCTTAGCTCCCTCGATCTAAGAATAGTCACCCAGTGGAGCCTACGTGCCACAGCACGCTCTCCCTGCAGGTGACTGAGGAAATGTACCCGCGCAGCCGCCACAGCGCTCCTACTCCTGGGGGGATGGGGGCGGGGCGGGTGGGCCTGAGGGTGCGGAGCACTGGCCTCTGCCTCTCCCAGCTGGGCTGTTTCTGAACCTCTCCCAGACTCAGTTTTCTCTTCCATACAGTGTTGATCCTAATACCTTCCTCCCTGGGCTGCTCTAACCATCAAAACTGCAGAGCCTGCAGTAATGCAGAGGGGGGTGGAGAGCGGTGAGAAGGTGTGTAGAGGCGGACCTTCCACACTGCCACTCGGGCCGCAGTCTCCTCTTATGTAAAGGGATAGAGATTGATGAAGAGGACTGAGCAACTTTCTGAGCTATGGGGTTCTAACATAGGTTCTAGAGCATTCCCTGCCTTACAGCCTCAGCATGAGAACTGTGAGGGCAAACCGAGAAATTAAGGTGTTCCTATTTACCATCTGAACCAAGGCCACTCCTCTAGTGGGTCTGCGGGAGCCACCTGTGGACCGGGGTTTGTGCTCTCCTACTTGGCTCCTTGGCCTCTACCTTCCTTCTCTCACACATTCACACCCACCCACACACCACACAGATTCCCAGGATCAGGACTTTTGTTTCTCACCCCAGACTCTGCCCACTGCAGCAATGCCCCTGCCAACTGGGGACACAGAACCTCCAGGGGCAGGGCAGGTCCTTCCTGACGGTGAGGGGAAATCAGCCTTCCCTTGACAGCCACACCCTACACCCATGGGCACTCGTTTAGCCCTCTTGAGAGAATAAGGCAGCTTCATTCTCTTGCTAGCCACTTATTCATTTGTTCATTCACTCATTTGTTCATTTGCACAACAGGTATTTATTAAGCACTAATAAATGCCAAGCACTGTTTCAGGTGCTGGGATACAGCAGCAAATGAAGCAGAGTCCCTGCTCTCAAAGAGCTATGTTCTGGTCGGGAGAGAGATATAATAAACAAATAGTTTTTAAAAATATAAAGAAATAAAGCAGGTGAGGAGATAGAGATGGGAAGGGGTGTGGATTCCTGTTTTATATGATGTTATCAGAAAAGGCCTCTCAGATAGCATGACATTTGAACAAGTAGCTGAACAACATGAGGGAGTGAACCTGTGGCTATTAAGGGCAAGAGCATTCCAGATAGCAGGAACAGCAAGTGCGAAGGTCCTGAGGTGAGTACTGTTTGAGCAGGAAGTCAGTGTAGCTATGGTGATGTCAACAAGGTGGAACATGATAGGACATGAGGTCAGGGAGGAAGCTGGAGACGGATCAGCTGTTGTTTATCTGAGGAAGAAGATTCTGAGCAGAGCAGTGCCGCGTCTGACTTGGGTTTTACAGGATCGCTCAGGCTCTGTGTGGAGAATAGACCATGGAGGCAATGGCAGCAGCAGAGAGAGACCAGTTAGGAAGCCCTCTGCAGGAGGTGACTTGGCTGGTGAGAAGCAGCCACATTCCACTGTGATTTGGGTCTCATCAATGGTAGGGAGACAGGGAATTAATTGTCCAGGGGATGACCTAGACCAGTGGTTGGCAAACTCATTAATCAACAGAGCCAAATAACAACAGTACAACGATTGAAATTTCTTTTGAGAGCCAAATTTTTTAAACTTAAACTATATAGGTAGGTACATTGTTATTAACTTAATTAGGGTACTCCTAAGGCTTAGGAAGAGCCACACTCAAGGGGCCAAAGAGCCGCATGTGGCTCGCGAGCCACAGTTTGACAACCACGGACCTAGACTATGCTGTGTCAGCCCAACTGCCCTCGCCCGGGCCAGCTGCCTCCGCCTACAGCGCAGAGTAGCTGTCTGTTGTCCAGGCGAGAGAGGAAGGGCCTGGACCTCTTTCTCTCCTAAGCTGCCACCCAGACCTGAGCACCTCGGAGGCCTGGATTCTGGGCTTCTGGCTCACAGCAGAACCCTAGGGACCGACCTACCAATTACTGCCAAAAGGATGGCATCCCCTTGAGCGTAGGTGGCTGCACACTCAGAAGTTTTTCCCAAAGTGGCCAGGCTCTGAGATCAGCTGTGTCCACAGTGACATATACCAGCTTCCTGAGTCCAGAGCCTTCTTCTCCGTGCTCCAACTTCACCCCTCCTCTCTCTCCACAGAAGAGCTCTAGGTCTTTGTGAGGTCTTTGACAGGAGACAAGGTGAACCATTAGCTGCCTGACTTTTCCACCCCCAAATCTCCCCCCTCCCCCCCCTCCCACTCCACCAGGTGCAGGAGGCCTTCTTTGGCTTCCTCAGCTTCCTCAGCCTTGGCCGCAGCGCTCACAGCCTCAGCGAGGTTCTGCTGCTCCCCAGAGCACTTCTCTCGCCAGCTAGGGCTCTGCCCTCCATTGCTGAGCTGGTCCCCACACAGGTGGGCCGTGACTCTGTACCTTTTCTCCATTGCCTGGGAGGCAGTGTTTCTGCTAGGGGGACCGTGTGCTAGAAGAGTCCTGGAGGCAGGCTGCCTGGGTTTGAGACCAGCTCTGCTTCTTGTTGGCCATGTTACCTTGCACAGTTCTCGCCACCTCTCTGGAAAATGGGGGTGATGTTAGATTGTACCTCATAGGCTTTTGTTGGGGATTCAGTGAATAAATACTTAAAAATGCTTATCACAGGGCCTGGTACACACTAAGTGTTTGTTGATTATATTACCACTTTCACATGGTTTGAACTAGCGGAGGAACCTGAAACTTGGGAAACCTGGATTCTAGTCCTGGCTAGACTGGTCATAGGACCACAGTTATTTCACCTCTCTGAGCCCAGCTACCTCCTCTGTAAAGTGGAGATAATAACACCTCATAGAGTTGTTGTGGGAATCAAGGTTACATTTGTATGAACCTGAGAAGCACCCTTCCTAGGTTGAAGCCCTCCTCATCGTGTGAGCTGGCAGCTAGAGCTCCAGCTATCACATCTACAGTCCCAGTGACAAGAGGAAGGAAGGGACAGAGAAGAAGGGATGGGGACATGCCATCTGCCTTTGCAGGCAGGTTACCATAAGCTGTTGCAGAACCTTCCAGCTTGCACTAGCCATGACAGAACCAACCAGCTACAAGAGCGGTTGGGAAGTTTTCATTCTGTGATTCAGGGACCACTAGGAAGCTCTACCACATACTGCAGGTGTTTGCCCTCCTTGGCAAGGCCCTTCCCTGTCGGGCTGTAGTCCCAGCACCATAAGGCCCTGTGAGGACCCAGGTTGCCAAGAAACTCGGGCAGGTGCCACAAGGCCTGAACAGATTTGGGTATTGTATCTATCCCGTGCCAGGGACCCTGCCAGGGCCAAGGTTCCGCTGCCTGCAGTGCTCTGAGGCTGACGCAAGTGTGGTGGGCCATGAGCTCCGTCACTTGTCACATCCTGGTCAGGCCAAATCTGTTGAGCCCCATGAGCAGGAGGCCTGAACTCTGAGAGGCTAGGAAATCCCTCTGTGATTACAGGCTCTCCACCCAAGGCTCGGGGGCCGATAGCGCAGATCTGGGTCAGTCAGGTGGGATGTCAGTGTCCTCGAGGACCTGGCACATGCCGGGCACAGTGCAGAGGGCCCTCTGTAAAAGCGGGAATCTGCTTCCTCAGCTTTGGCCGCAGCTGTTTCAAACACTGGGCACTCTGCATTCCAGTTAGCTTCGGGGAAGTTGACCGCGAGACATTCTCCTTCCACCCCTTCTACATAAGAACAGCCCACATGGTAGCATCGTGCTGAGTCCAGAGGCCCTCCCTGTCTTCACTGCGCCCCTGAAAAGGTGGCCCTAAGAGGTGTGGGGGCAGGAGCCTCTGCTAAAATGCTGGAAGAGCTCAGTCTTGAAAGGTGTCCTGCTGTGAGTCCTGGTAAGGGGCAGCCAGTCTCTCACTTTCCAAAGTTTGTTTAAGGTGTTCAAAACCTTCATAACGCTTGTCATTCCACCCCAGGCCTTCCCCTCTGGCGGTGCCCCTCCCTCTCCTCTCTGCCTTTTTCTTCTCTCCCCATGTGGCCTGCCTCTTATGTGGGCGTGAGCTGTCACTTATGTGTCAGGCGCTGTGCTGGGGCATTTTATTTATATATATAACCAGCTCTCATGCAGTCCTTCTGGCAACCCTCTGAGGCTAGTGGGGACCTCAGTACCAGTATCACACAGCTGTGTGTGGATGTGGGACCCAGGATGGCAAGCACAGCCCGAGGTAAATATATCACACATATACCAGGGGCCAGCGGAGTAGGAGCCACTGGGCTAGATCTGTCCCGTGGCCTGTGTCATATGGCCTTGTGAGCTTAGAATCATTTTTAAAGGGTTATGATAATGAAGAAGAAGATGTGACAGGAACCAAATGAGCCCCTCAGACCTGAAATATTGGTTGTCTGCCTTTATAGGCTATTTTGGAAGCCCTGATATAGAACACGCAAAGTTCAGTACACATTCTGTGGCCATACTGCCTCAGTGGTCCTAGGCCTCCGTTTCCTCGTCTATGTAATGAGAACAACCTATAAAACACGGCTGCCTCATAGAGCTGTTGGAATAAAAGGAGATAGAGACTATAAAGTACCTAACCTCAAGTGAGCTTCTTCGGAAGTATTAGGGGCAGATATTTCTGGGGTTCTGCCAGGCCTCGAGACCCAGTGGGCATGAAAGCCCTGGCCCAAAGCCTCGGCTACCCCGGCCCAGAGCGTGGCTTCCTCAGAGCGTGTTTCCTTTGGCAGGAGGAAAGGGACCTGCCAGCTGCCCATTGTGCCCAGTCCTGCTGGTAGGTCAGCTCTGCCTTCCTCCTGCCCCCATTCCCGCTGACCGTCAGCTGGTGCCACTCACCAGGGCTGGGCACCAGGCCCACACCAGGTGCCGGGCTTGGTCTGAAGGTACCCAGCCTCTTGTACTCCCACCTCGCGACTCAGCTCAGCCTGGCTGACATCCCGCTTCACCGCAGGAGCTGCAGCCTGGGGTGCATCCTCTCTGTGTACACTTCTCACTTGGGGGCCCAGCAGGCAGGCATCTGTGTTCCCCAGACCCAAGCTTTTGGCCAAGTATTGCCTTCCCATTGAGGAAAGGGTAGGGGGAAGGGGAACCCTGAGCCTGTCTGCCTCCCTCTGTTGAAAGAGTGGTCTGTAAAACAGGGTTTTAGTGGATAATAAGTGAGATGTAAAGAGTACAAAATTGAGCCTGGCCAGTGTGGTCCAGTGGTTGAGCATCGACCTATTAACCAGGAGGTCACGGTTCAATTGCTGGTCAGAGCACATGCCCGGGTTACAGGCTTAATCCCCAGTGTGGGACTTGTAGGAGGCAGCCAATCGATGATTCTCTGGTTCTCTCTTATCATTGATGTTTCTCTCTCTCCCTTTCCCTTCCTCTCTCTGAAATCAATTTTTTAAAAAGAGTACAAAATTGAAATCATTGAAACATCAAAAAGGATATTTTCTGATCTAGATACAGACAGGCTTTCAATTCCTACAAACAATGGAAGAAATTACAAAAGATCAATAAATTTTAATACTTAGAACCATAAAACTTATGTTTTATATCAAAGCCCAAAACAAAATTTTAAGTCAAACTGAGAAAAAAATATTTATGCCAGATATGACAGAGAATAAATTAATATTCTTAAAAAATACTTAAAACAACAAGACTCTTAATCAATGACAGTAACAATAGCAAATATTTATATGGTACCATGTGCCAGGGACCATTCTGTTTTACACATACTCATTTAGTCCTTGTGAACAACTTTATGATAAAGGTACTATCATTATCCCCATTTAACAGATTAGGGAACTGAGGCACAGAGAAGCTAAATAACTTGCCCAGGGATGCTCAGCTAATAAATGGAGGAGTTGGGATTTGAACCCAGGCCATCTGACTCTGAGGTCTCAGCACTTAAACTTTCCAATACTAAACAGGAAAAAGATGCCAGGCAGACAATACACAAAAGAGGAAATACAAATACCTGAGAAAACATAAGAATTAATTTTCAATTTCAATGGTAATAAAATATACAAGTTAAAAGAATGACCATTGTTCTTTTCAAATTACGAAAGATTCTTAAACACTGGAATAACTCATAAATACTGGCAGTGTGGAGTGAAACAGATTCCCCCAGATTGCTGCAAGTATAGCAGGTGGCCTTTCTGAGAAGTCGTCTAGTGGTTCTCAGAACAGGACTCAGGAATCCTGAAAATGCCCATGCCCTCTGGCCAGGAATTCCCATTGTAAGAGTCTAATTTGAGAAAATAATTAGAGAGATAGACAAAGATTCATGCATAAAAATGTTATACAGAATAATGGAAAATTAGAAACAACCTACTTATCTGACAATAGAATATAGGTTAAGGAAATTGTTTAATCTCCAAAATGGACAATTAGGCAGTCATTTTATTTATTTTTATTTTTTTAAAATATTTTTTTTTATTGAATTCAGAGAGGAAAGGAGAGGGAGAGATAGAAACATCAATGATGAGAGAGAATCATTGATTGGCTGCCTCTTGCCTGCCCCCTACTGGGGATCAAGCCCACAACCTGGGCATGTGCCCTCAACTGGAATCAAACCTGGGACCCTTCAGCCCGCAGGCTGATGCTCTATCCACTGAGCCAAACCAGCTAGGGCTAGGCAGTAATTTTAAATAAATCTGTGCAAAAAAAGACACCATAAACAAAGAGCTACACCACACAACTTCTGAAATACATTTAACAACAAATAATTATAAAAATAAAAGATACACAAAGAAAACTTACAAATCAATAAGAAAAAGGCAAACAATCAAAGGTCAAAACAGGCAAAGTAATGGATATAAGCAATCCTAGAAAAGGCAACATAGGGCTAATGAACATAAAGTGATAGCATCTCACTGGTAGTCAGGGAAATGCACATGAATTAAATATACTTACCAGAATAGCAAGAGTCTAAAGGCAAAGATAGAGTGAAAGAAGTTCATATCCATTGCTGATGGGACTGTACATGACTGCAGCCTCTGTGGAGAGCTAGTTAAATTAGATGTGACCCTACCACACTCACTTCTAGGGATCAGCTCTGCACAAACACCAATTTGTACAAGGAGACATGTTCAAGGATGTTCATTGCAGTGCTGTTTATAATAGTAACAATATTAGTATTATTGTTGTACTATAATAATATCCTATATAATATTATCCTATATAATAAAAGCCCAGTGACTGAATGGTAGAATGACCAGTGACCAGTCGCTATGACACGCACTGGCCACCAGGGGGCAGAGGCTCAACGCAGGAGCTGCCCCCTGGTGGTCAGTGTGCTACCGCAGTGGGAGCACCGCTCGGCTGACCGGGATGAGTAGCTGCTCCCACTGTGGAACCCCGGGCTGATGGGCAGGAACCTGGACTGCGATCGTTGCCTCCTCACCCCAGGCTCCTCCTCCTTGCTCCCTGCAGACATCCTCCTCCAGATGCCTGCAGGCCACGCAGCACCGCTGCTGGGCTCTCAGAGCTGACCCCGGAGGCTAGGAGGCTGGACTGAGACCTACTCTGCCGCCTCTCAGTGCTATTGTCTCTGGGCTCAGCCCGACTGGGTCCCCTGGAGAGGTGAGTGCTCTGACTCCACAGAAGATGCTGGACCAGGGAGCAGCAGCTCAGAGGATGGGTCCACAGCCGCTCAGCTGACTTGGATGAGCAGTGCTTCCACAGCGGTCGATCCCTGGAGGTCACACCCCCCACCAGTGCACGAATCCCATGTACCGGGCCTCCAGTATATGATATTGTCTGATAAAATAGCAACAATGATTATCATTAAATAATTAAAAATGTATAAGGAAAGGGAAATCAATAAGCAAAATGTGATTTATACATAACTGGACACTATATAAGTTAAAATAAATGAACCAGATCCATAACTATCAGCTCAGATAAATGTTAAAAACAATGCTGTGTAAAGAGTGAGTCATAAAAATGATATGTATTTGCATGATCCTATAAACAAACTAAAAATATTACATAGTATTTAAGAATATGTATGTAGAAAAATATTAAAGAAACATGCAAATATTGCATACCAGCTTGATTGATATTTCTTTTTTAAAGGAAGGGTTGAAGCAAATATGGCAGAATGTTTACTAATGTTCTAAATCTGATGGGGATATTGTGTTTTTTTGTTAATTATTTTTTGTACCTTTTTGCATATTGAGCTATTTTAAAATTTCAAACAAATTATTTTTAATTTACTTTTTGAATAATTTGAATTCCATGGAAAAATGTTAATGGGTAAAACCAGGACAAAATATACACAAATATTTACAAATTTCATATATGAAAGTTTGAAAGAGCTGTCTAAAATATTTGTAGTAGTGGGCAAAATTCTAGAAGCCTGCTTTTCTTTACACTCATCCATATTTTCCATTTTTCCATGAAGATGTATTACTTTTATATCAAGAAAAAATGTTAAACAACTACAGAAAAATGTGAGTTTAGGCCCTAGGAATGTGTCCAAACCCTAGGAGGTGGTGCTGCGGTGGGTGGGAGCTGACGGGCCGTCGGAGAGGCCTGTGCTTGTGCGCCGGCTCTGATGCTTTCTTGCAGTGTGGCTCCTAGTTCATTCAATCTCTTATCTAGTCAACAAACCCTTATTGGGTACCAGCTGTGTACCAGGCACTGTGCTAGAGATTCAGCAGTGAGCAGACAATCTAGTGAGGCGGGGATAGTAAACACGTCCCTATGCATGGCATCTCTCCACGTACTGGGCTGGCAGAGTACAAGGGCAGTAACGGGAATCGCAGTCGGATTGGGCAGCTGGGGAATCTGGCCTCTGAGCAACACTTCAACTGGAAGCTAAAGGATGAGGAGGAGGTGAGGAGCCCAGTAAAGCTAGGACTTAGAGAGAAAGGAAGGCCCCACAGGCATATTAAAGGAACTGTAAGAAGGCAGGGTTCTGGTAATTAGAGGGTAAGGGTGGAGTTGTACAAGGAGAGGCCAACAAGATAGTCAAGGCCAAGGAAAGGTCTTTAAGGTGGAAAGTCATTGGAGGGTTTGAGCAGTAGTCACAGGATTAGAGTCGCAGGCTCAGAGGTCCCCTGGATGGTCTTTGAAGATCCGAGTGGATGCTGAGCAGCCCCATGAGGGAGAATGGCGTTGGGTTTGCGGGTGGCAGTGGAGATGGAGAGGCGTGGAGGATTTGAGATATGTTTGGAGACAGCATTTTCAGGTCTTAGGTCATTTGCTGGGGAGTGACACTGAGGCAGGGCCAGGTTTGGGGCAGGATCACGTGTGGGTTGGTGCGAGTGGGAAACACGGGCGGGATGGGAGCAGGGACAGTGAGCATGCCACTGGGGTCACTGAGCGTTGGTTTCTTCATGTGTAAACTGGGGTTATGATGAAGCCTGCGGCCCAGGGGAGTGTTCCAGCCCCTTGTTCAAAACCCAGACGGCTTCTCTAGCATCTCCTCTCCTCTCCCTCACAGGCGGGGCGGTCTACACCTGGGGCTGGAACGAGCACGGCATGTGCGGGGACGGCAGCGAAGCCAATGTCCAAGCCCCGAAGCCTGTGCAGGCTCTGCAGTCGTCACCAGGACTCCTTGTGGGCTGTGGGGCTGGACACTCCCTGGCCCTCTGCCAGCTGCCAGCCCTCCCTTCCCCAGATGCCAGTGAGGACTCCAAATCTCAGGAAGCCACGGACAAAGCAACTGGAAGGAAAGACAACCAGGACCATCTACCCAAAGCCAACCTGACAGGTGCAGAGATGGGGGGCTTGTGACCCTTTAATAAAGTGTCTGTCCCCACTCAGAGTCTCCTGGGGAATTGCTGTCAGGTTGTGGGTTTGGCCAGGAGGGCTCAGGAGGCACTATGGCTGGGCTGACCACTGGCAGGAATGATGGGAGGCTGCCTGCCTGGTGTCTGGGCTCAGGGACACACATCCTCTCCACCCAGCAGAGGAGAATGAGGGTTAGGTCCTTGCCACTGGACATGGGAAGCCTCAGGAAAGCTCCAGGCCCTCCCTACCTGGTGGGGACAGAAACCAGGCCCATCCCCTATGGTGGTTCTGGTCCAGCAGCCTTTGATTCAGCAAGACCGAGGATTCCTAGTCATGCTTAGAGCAGCGCATGCCTCTCCTGGGATTTATCCTCAGGGCCCAGAGCGTGTAGCTTTTGGTTCAATGATATCCAGGCACCCTGGATACCTGGGCAGGAAGAGGTTCTTGTCTTGATGACTAGGACCAAGGGAGGAAGGCTCTGGAGTGGGGGGAGGAAGTGGAGATGAGTAAGTGGAGGGGAGACAAGACTTCTGGGAAGACCTGGGGCAGGCAGAATCTAGAACTCACCGTTCTGAAGCTCTCAGAAGACTGGTGACTTCATCTGAGCCAGGCGGGGCTCTGGAGCTAGTCTGTGTGCTACAGTTGCCAAGCTGTGTAGTTTCAGGTGGGGGCCAGGCCACAGCATGGAAGGGGGTCTGCAGGGATAGCAACATCAAGACCCTGCCCCCAGGCCCGAACCTCTGCAGGAAGAGGGCCTCAGTGAAATGGGGATGGGCCAGACCTGGGCCACGGGCTTGCTGGTGGCAACGATGGCTCTGGGGACAGACTTCCTCTCTCTTTGCTGTGACTGGCAGCCTTTGGCCAGAGGGTTTCAGAAAGCAGCTTTCCCTGGGGGACTGTGGCAGCGGCCCCAGCTAGCCAGCCGGGCCTGTGCGCATCCCACACCGCCTTCCCTTCGTGACTCAGGAGAGGGTTGGGCCTGAGGGCTAGGCCCCGATGGCTTTAGGAAGTTACAACACCCCAGGACATCCAAGCAGGAAGATCTGAATGATCTGGCTAGCCTCATGGCCTCACACGGCTTCATTAGAGCTCTAGGAGTCTCCTGAGAACTCAGGGGCCACCTGGTGGGCTGTAGCTAAAGGAAGGCCAAGTGAACAGAGATCCGGGTCCCACGCTCCACCTGGTTCACAGCAGCTTTATTTTAATCTATATTATATATTAATTAGACTTCATATAAGATTTCACTTGACAAGGAGTCCTTGAGAAAGGTTTAAAACCACTGATGTTATCCAATATTTTTATTGTTCATGTGGAAAAACAAAGGCCTAAAAAGGGGAAGTTACTGTCTCAAGACCGTAGACCTTACTCCTGGCCCTGGGTTCTGATTGGGAGGCGACCCATTCAGGGCCTAGACAAGGGGAGGCAGAGAGAGGTAGCCCTAGGACAAGAGTGGGTCAGCTCAGGAGAGTGGGGATGAGGACAACCCTGTGGCCTCCCAGGCCTGAACCTACAGGCTGCCACACCATTGGCTGGCCTTGAGTGCCAGTGCACGGAGCCCTGCTCCCGGTACTGTACCTGGAAACAAGGCTGCCCGGGCCAGCAAAGTCCTTGTCCCCCTCTCCTGGAACCAATAAGGCCAGTGGGGCCCCAAGCGCTTCTGGAAATGGGAGGAAGGACATCGCTGTGCACTCTGAGCTGGTCTTTCCCAGGTGACCAAGTCCTCAGAGGTGACATGATTGATGGCCCATACTGGAGCCAGCACACCATTACTGGCCAACACCCACAGGCTGGGTGGTCTGCGTCTGACACATAGGCCAGGGGGCCGTCCCACATGGGGTGGTGTGTCGGCCCATACCTCTGAGACAGGGTTTCCATGCATGAGGAACCACCACACCTTCTCATAGCGTGGCAGTGCGAGTTCCCCCTACCTCTTTCAGCACCTGCTGGAAGAAACCCAGTCCCATGTCCTCTCAGGCTGAGCCCTAAAAGCCTCTTCTGAGAAAGTGTCTCGGGGCACCTTCCCAGCCTGAAACAAGGGTCAGGTGATGCAGCAGCCTGAGCCTCAGCCCCTCACTCAGAGCCTGAGTCAGACCCTCTTGGAAGCACAGGGCACAGTTAGTCCACATGGAAGGATGAATGGCACCACAGGCCGTCCCATCACCACCAGTTCCGATGTCTCGCCCCTCCTAACAGTGGCCAACAGGCTTTCTTTACAGTAGTTCATGGGCTGGATCTGGTGTGTGACTGAGCACTCTGGGGGTGAAGGAGTGTGAGGGGCTTTGACAGTGTCTCCCAGGTTATTTTCTGAGCCCTCTGATCCTGTTGTTCTTCTCAGACCTGTAGATGTTCAAGCCCATCCTTCCTAAGAGAGCCCGAGCTCTTCAAGGGCCAGGACCAGGGCTAGATGGATTCTGGAACCCTTTCTCCAAGGACGGGTCCTGCTGCAGAGCAAGTGCCCATCAAATGTCAGTGAGGAACTTGTCCCTACGCCTTTAGGGTCACCATGGAATGGGCAGGTTAAGATAGTGGGAGCTACGACCCCCTCATCCCCACCCATCTTCTGCTCTTATTTCTTACACATGTTTGATGACTATGCTGTGGATGACATAACCATTTCACAGGCAATGTCAATATCATCCACCTGGTTAGCTAATGAGCCACAGGAGTCAACATGAGAAAATACCCACTCATTGTTAGAAATTACGTTTTTTTCCTGATAGACTGAGTGAATTAGTCCTCACAGTCCTCCATGTGAGAGGAGGAAAGGAAAATGAAGAGGCGGGACCCTATTGTGTGCTCACAGGTCTTGGGTCTTGCCTGAGAATGATGGTTATTGGGGTGTTCACCTCCTAACCTGCCACACACACTCCCCCTCCTGAGGGCAGGTACCCCATCTTGACACACCCACCACCTTTGGTCCCAGTGGGCCTTCAGGACAAGACTGCTTGAGCCTGTGCTTGGGAAGGGTGAATCCAGGCCTGCAGCTCAGAGTAAAGCCCTCCCCAGGCCCCGCACACCTACTGCTTCTGAGTGAGGTCACTTAGTGATCAATGGAAATTGGGAGTTAGCCGGTGATTGGGAAGTGCTGGTGTGGGGTGGAGGGAGGGAGTTCCAGGTTTTACAGTGCATATGAGTAGCTGCTGCAAGTTCAGAGTGTCCGAGTGACTGGAGCACGAGACAAGTGGGAGCTGGGAGAGGAGGCCTTGGTAGCCAATTTAAGGTAGCCAACTGCCCTCTTAGGGCCACAGGGTGTCTAAGCAGGAGAGTGAGGTGGTCAGATGTGAGTGGAAAGCTCGGAGCATGTGAAGTGGCCTCTTGGTCACACCCATGGCACTTCATGAAGGAGGGCAGGAGGCCAGGTCCTGAGGGTCCTGGGATTTGGGACTAACAACTCTAGTGTTCCTATCAAGTCTACCTCCCACTTCAGGAAGGGACAGCTTAATCCAAGCTCTGGAGTCAGACCGCCTGGGTGTAAAACCGTGGCTTCATCATTCATTGGCTGTGTGGCTCTGGCCAGTTACACTGTGCCTTGTTCTCTTGCCTCCACAATGGGCATGTTGAATTATTGTGGGCTCTCATTGGACAACTTTTCTCAGATGCCTCACACATAGCAGGTGCTCAGTGTATGTTGATCTCCTTTCCCCATTAGCTCTTGTCCCTGAAAACCCACATTCCAAGTGGCTTTGTGTTGAGTCCCACCTGAGTCCACCAGAGGCACTTCCTCCAGGGGGAGCCCAGGGAGAGGGCATGTGACCTGCCCCGCAGCAGCTGAGGCTGCTTGGCTTCTCCGCCCTGATGCTTATGAATGGCTGTTCCATACACAGGGTAGATCTGCCAGTCCTTTGGCTGCAGGAGCCCTGGGCAGAGGCCTTACTGTACTCACCACCCCACCGGCCCCCATCCTGTGGTTCCCAGGCCTCACAGGGCACCAGGAAGTTGAAGCAGATGCTGAGAGGAGATGAGAAACTTTTAGATAAAAACTGGGCCCCACCTTCAGCCCCCCCCCCCCCACACACACACACACCTCATGTGATCGTTGGCTCAGGGTCAGGCTGGGAGACGTCAAGGGAACTGAAATCAAGGGGAGACTGACACCCACTTGTTTGTGGCCCTGGGCAGATCACTCCCCACTGTGGGCCTCCATTCAGAGGCTGACTACCATGACCGCTAGGAACTTTTCCACCTGAGTGTTCCTGGATTCCCTAATTCCTGGGAAAAGAATTGAAACCCTATCCCCCACTCTATCCCCAACCAAAACCAAGTGAACAACCCAAGCAAATGAAGATCCCTAGGAGAGGGCCCTATTCTCTTCCAAGACACCTCCAGGCTGAGGGAGGGGTATGCATAGGATGCTCCACCAGACTGGGCCAGCAGGGTAGGGCACCCAGACTTGTCAGACTCCTGTCTCTCGCTCCATCAGACTCAAGAATGTCCTAGGAGGAGGTGACTGTGGTCTGCATGGGGGGGAGGGAAGGGCGTGGGAGTGACTGACATGGCCAGATTGAAGGAGTCATGAATATGGCATGACTCACGGAGAAGTTGCCGCGGGTGAACCCCTGGGGGATGCACTTGTCTCAGGTCAGGTCCTGCATGCCCGTCCTTCCTGAGGGCAGCCTCCCTCCCCAGCCAGCAGGATCTGCAGGGCGCCGTCTAGAGAGCAACGTCTTCCTTAGGGCCTGACCAGAGGCCCAGAGCCAAATTGCAACACTGACCGAGGCAATAAAAACCCAGATCCGTGCTTCATCTCGAAAGTCAGCGTTTTATTAGGGAGGGCCGGGGCCCGGGGAGGGAGGGTGTTGAGCTAAAGCAGCATTGCTCTCTTTCCAGGAAATGCTGCGAGCTGCAGCCAGAGCTCGAGATGTTGCATTTTTTTTTTCAACTAAAGCATGTGTTTTTCAAAAATATCATCCTTCCCCACCCCCACCCCCCGCCACTACTTTTAGAATCAGACCAATGCCAAGTTACTGTCCTCTGTGTCTTTTGGGAAAATACTATATTTATTCGAGATGCAGACGTGTGTCTCTGCAAACCTCCCATTGCTTCAGGAAAACAAATCTGCTTTAGACTCTACAGGAACCATGATACAAAATTTATTTCATGCTAGAATCGCTTTGCATAACATTGGGCATGCAGTTTTTACTCTGAAGTACTAAAGTGCATACAATGCCAGGTTGTGCCTTAGTAACAGAGGAGGGCCGCCCCTCCCGAGGTCCTGATCTTCCGGTGCTCTAAAGAGACACGTGGGAAATCTGTACGATGTTGGTTATTTACTATGAACGATTTGTTATGAAAGTTGGTCACGCTGGATCTACACACCGGAAGAGATGAGAGAATCGACCTAGACTAGCCGCTGTCAGGGGTCTCGGGCGACGTCCGCGGGGTCACAAGCATGCCAGACAGGGAAGAAGGCGGCAGTGCAAGTTTCCACACTTCTATTTGGAGCAAAGTTCTCAGTTTCCACGTGAGAGATGATTATGAAGGTGAGGTCAATATGACCGATGGATGACTGACCGACTGCCCTTTCGGGAACCCTTTCTCTGGATCTCGAGTACAAAAAGGGAAGCAATGTGTTCCCGCCCCCCCCCCGCCCCCCCAGAAATGTACAGGTTTCTATCGAACCCCCTTACAGTCTGGCTCCAACGAGAGTAAAAGTAAAGAGCTTTGAAAGAAAATAGAGGACTTCTGTGTTTTTCTTTTCTTCGTTGTTGTTGTATAGGGTCATCACACAGTTGCAGGGGGTGGGTGGGTTTGGCTTGCTGGGTTTTCTATTTTACTTCATGCAAGTCATGCTAAGGAACCCCTCCACCCCCCCTCCCCCAGTAAAATAAAATTTTCAAAAAATGAAAAGAAGGAAAAGAAATCCTCTACGGTCAGTTACCATTTGGCCGTAGAAAAAGCTACGTCCGTCCTAGTACAATGCCTGGGCCACTCGGACTCGTCCGGCAAACCTGCATGGCGTGAATTTACTCTGTCCGAGGGTGAGGAGGGGCTGCAGGTCCACCCAGATGCTTAATAGCCACCAGTGTCCTGGGCCAAGCCGCCTGGTCAAGTCACTCTCACAGCCTCTGTCGGCATATACTTAGCAATGACAGGGCTTTCTTTGCAAAGATCTGTATGTAAAGAATACAATTAACACTTGAGCGTCTCTTCTTGGCTCTCCCATCCCGCTTGGTACTTAGTTTTTAAGGAGGAGGAGGAAAGACAGAACAGCCGCATGCAGAGGCAGGCAGGTTCTTCTCCAGCTGGCTTGGTTTTCCCATGCAGTGAGCCAGCCCAGCACGCCTCTTCCTCTCCCTCCTGGGGACCGGGGAGAGTCCCTAACTCCTCTCCTACTCTGCACATGGCTTATGGCCTGGAATCATCCTGAGAAATCAAGTCCTTGGCGGCTGTCCTGACTCCACGAGAGCAGGGCTGGGTGGATGTGGGTGGGGGCATCCCCCCTTGGCGCCTCCCAAAGACTCTGGCACCCAGGCCTCTGGGATTGGGGGGTGGGTACAGGGAGAGAGGGCTCCTCTGCCCCACACTCCCTGAGCTCCAGGAAGCACAGTGAAGGACTCTCCTTTCTGCTCTCCCAGGCCACACAGATTGGTCCAGCACTCAGGGTGGAGGAGGCAGGCAGCCCACGAGACCTTACCAGGCAGAGCACAGCCCCTGGGACAGTACCTGCTTCCCCCTCACTCCCCGGCCTCCTGCCCCTGTTTCTGCCTTCTAGAGCCCCCCGGGGCGGGGGGGGGGGGGAGCCAGCTGCATTGGGCCTATCCATGGAAGGTGCCAAGAATGGGCCCACCCCCTCCCAGGCCGGCAGCCCTCCGCCATGCAGCACCATGCGGGGAGCGCTATGCCGCGCTGGGGTCCAAGGGACCCCCAGGCAGGGCCAGGAAGCAGGGACCAGCCTGGGTTAGGTGGGCACACTAAGCACCAGTGACCAAGAGGCCTTCCCACCTCAGTGTAAGCTGCCCCCCCCCCCCCGGGGTTGCCCTGCATTTCGATTTCTGCATTTTCTCCCCATGTATTGTGGAACCACTTCAAATACTGGAGCACTTGTGAATGGCCACAGGCTACAGCAACTGTTGCTCTGAAAAGCCAACTATTGCTGCGGCCCAGCCTTCTCGCCCTGGTCAGCATGCATCCCACGTGAGCGTGAGGTGCTCCCAGACAGGCACGAGCTGCCCGGCCAGTCCGCTGTGCTGAGGATGGCTTTCTCCGCCTCTGGGCCCTGGGTCGCTGCCTGGAGCCTGGAGCTAGGGTGCTCTGGGCTCCTGCCCCAACCTCTCTCCAGCCCACGCTCAATCAAGCTCTTCCCCAGGTGTCAGCCTAAGATAAGGGCTGGGTAGAAGGAGTCCTTGAGCAGAAGCCTCAGCAGGGCTCAGCCTTCACCAACCACAAGGGGGCGCTGACCACACCCGGGGCCAGGCTAATCGGGGTTGGGGATGGAAGGGGCTGCACAGAGTCCCATGTTAACAACCTTCTCTTGGCAAATTCTCTGTCACTGGCAATATTCTGACTGCAAGGACACTGGCTTCAACCCCAAGCCTGAGAAGGAACCCCAAGGCCTGAAGCCACCTTTTTCTTCATGGTTCCCCTCCCAATGGTCTGTGGATTCTCTTTAAAGGATGCCTTTTCCAGAACATGGATCTTGGGTGGCTAAGCCCACAGGGTCCTGGCCAGGCCCATCCCGTCGTCCTCCTCAACCACTAGATGGGAAGATCACTCTGCCTTTTGGGTCTGACCTGCCTGCCAGAGCAGCCTGGAGCAGTCGAGGCTCCTCCCAGCACCCCTGGGTACCCCTCTGCTTTTAGGGTCATGGCCCGTAATCAGCCAGCCTGCCCCAAGCCCTTCCTATCCCTTACGTGCTGATCTTTAATATCAACCCACAGCTGCCTGGACCTCATGTTCTCGCTGCCAGCCTACATCCCACTTAGGAGAGAGGAAGTCAGGTCCCGAGGGGCCGACCCTGGGGGCTCCTTCTGCTCCCTGCCCCCCATCAGTGTGCCTGCCTGCCCCTCAGCGCCCCTCGCCCGCCACCCCGCCCACCCATCTGCAGGAGCGGGAGGTGAGGCGGCCCGGTGGATGCAGTGCCCCAGCCTCCTCTACATACCCTTTCTCATTCCTCCACCAGGTGGGCACGTGTACTCCCCAGTTGATAAGAGGAAGCAGGGTCCGTATCTCTCGCGGGTGCCCGAGCGCGTAAAGGGCAGGCCCTCATCGGGAGTGAGGGCCTGGTCTATGTGGGGGCAGTCTTCGTTCGCCAGCGCGGCCTTCGCCACCTCCCCATTCAGTTTGGAATCTTCAAACATATAAGCAGAAGCTATTGAGACACTGAAAACTGTTTAGTGGGGGGGACAGGCCGGAGGTGGGGCATTGGCAAAGGGCAGCCCATCCCTGAGAACCAAAAAGTGAGGGGCCACGGAGGGAGGCACGAGGCTGGGGTTCCGGCTCATTCAGGCAGCCTACGGGCTGCCCACAGTGCTGCGAAGGAGGGGCTCCTGGGTTTGCTCAAAGTTTGCAAAAAGATGAGTTGGCGGGCCCAGCAAGCGCGGTGCTGGGGGCTGGGCCCAGGGCCCAAGGCCCAAGGCTGGGCCGATGAGACAGATGGCGTGGATGCGGACATGGAGGGAGGGCCAGACACAGAGCTCAGGGAGAAGACAGACAGACATGCTGAAACACTGCAGTCCAGAGAGGCAGCCTTTCCTGAACCCTCTGCTGCTGACCAGAGCTGAGCGGCCTCCCATCCTTATCCAGCTCAAGCTTCTCTAGCCCCATCCAGACCCCATCCATCACCTCTACCTCAGCCCCATTTGGATCCCATCTGCTCACTCACTTCACGCTGCCCACCACGCACATCCT
This sequence comes from Myotis daubentonii, assembly GCF_963259705.1. Lineage (NCBI taxonomy): Eukaryota > Metazoa > Chordata > Mammalia > Chiroptera > Vespertilionidae > Myotis > Myotis daubentonii. The sequence goes on along the minus strand of NC_081848.1, from coordinate 55,767,475 downwards.
ATCTGACCACATAGCCTGCCCGCCCCCCCGTTGTATCTAATCTGGTCACTCTGTATGCCCTGCCCCCCATGCAGACTAGGCATGGCCACGCAGCCTCCTCTGTCCCAATCTGACCAGTCAATCCGCTCCACCCTCCACAAAGACTTAGGCTGGTCATTCAGTCCGCCCTGAGGCCCACACAGACCAAGCCAGTGGCTTCCACTGCGCTCCACACCAAGCAGGCCTGGTCAGCTCGCACAGGCACGACAGGGATGTTTGCATGAGGCAGTGACAGCGGCCATGAGTCGGGAGGGGCTCCCATTCCTGTCTCCTTTCAGCAGCATCCCCCGAGAAGCAGAGCAAATGGATGTGTAAAGACAACAGCAGCGGATGGACTCAGGTGGGAAGGCGAGTCTTGGCCTCTGTGGTAGCCTGGGAAGGAACCTGGGGGGCACCCTTTGGGGGGGAGGGCAAAGTGTGGCCAGAGTAGGGAGCTCACCCTCTCCCAAGTCCAGGAGCATCGCCATGGACACCTCTGGACCTGGCGGAGGTAGCGCTGTCTGGCCTCTGCCCCGCCCACCACTCCTGGGGACTGAGCCTGCCCCACGCGCTCTGCTCTCAAAGCAGAATCTTCCTGGCCAGGGTGGGGCCCACCAGTCCCCACAGTGGGCACCCTGGCTTTCTCAAAGACTTCCTCTAGGGTGAGAGCCTCCAGGGGAGACAGACCCCACCGTGGGTGGACCACAGGAGGGGAGGCACTTGGAAAGACTACAGGGGGGAAAGCTGGAGACAGTCTCCTCCCGATTTCACCCTCTTCCGTGACCCTGTTCACATCATGTAACTACACGCAGAGGTGATCCTCTTCCGCGGGCACACGCTCAGTATGCCTGCGGGCGGGATCACGGCCGTGTGCACATCATGTCACTACAAAGAGGCAGTCAGTCAAAAGTGAAATGGACCAATCAGGTTTATTCGTAAAGCAAATCCAAAAAAAAAAAATCCCATCATAATTTTGGAACTTAAAAAGTCTGCATACAAGATGGAAAGCAGTTCACGTACAGTGCGTTTCTCCACAGATCCCAGGGGCTCCACTTCCCGCTTTACGCTGAGCCAGAAGGGCCGGTTACCAAGGTAACTCTGACACCACGTGACTGGGGCTGGGCCTCTCTGGGGTTGGGGGGCTGCCTAGCACTTGGGGTGTGTCTGCGGGCACACACCTGTGCTTACAGACAAGCCTGGTCCTGCCTCCCACTCTGGCTGGCCCCTGGCTTCCCTCCCAAGGATCTCTGGGCTGCGGGAGGAGGGTGATGGGGAGGGGCGGGATATAAGGGAGGAGGAAGTGGAGGAGGGTGTGAAAGTCGGGGCCCATAGTACCCTGCACACACTTTCCTCCAGGGGAAACAGCAAGTCCTCCCAGCAGCATCTCCATCTGGGCCATCGTCTGTCAGTGGAGGTGCCCACAGCCTACCGTTCTTGCCCAGGGGCGGGTCAAAGGTGGAGGGTGGAGCCCGAGACTCCTCTGGCTCTGAGTGCTTCGTCCCCACCCAACGGCTCTGCCCCCCAGCACCAGGCCCCTGGAGCATCCAGCTCCCACAGGCTGGTTTTCCCTGCAGGGAAGGGAGTGGGCGCAACTGGCAGGGATCCCTGGGTGGGTGAGCTGCGCACCCTTCCTTCCCTGAAGGGACCCCAGGACACACCTGGGTCTGCTTCTCTCAACCATGACTTTGAGGAGGGGCTATAATTGGGTGAGAGTGTTTAGGTCTTGTTCTGTAAGGGAGCCAGCCTCCCTGGGCTGTTGGTTTATCTGCAGTTTGGGGTGCTGTCAGAAACAGGGAGCATTCTCCCTCCCCAGCTCCAGAGGAGCGGCTAGAAGAGAAACAAAGGAAGGGCCAACTCTCCAAACCTGAGGAACCCACACAAAAGGCCAGAGGGTCAGCTCTTCCAAGATTCCCCCCCTGACGCCCTCACCCCCGCCCCCTTGCATGAGATGGCCACCAGGAGCCTTGGTTCCCACCTGCTCCCCAGAAGGTGGGGAGACCTGCCTCCTGGCCCAGGGCCCCTCAGCCCCACTAGCCCCGCGGCTTGCGATGATGAAATGGCAGCATGGGCAGCGGCTCGCAGAGATGGTTTCCAGGCTTTGAAATGGGCTGAGATAGATGAGCGTCCGCGAGAGGGTCATTTTTTTTTAAACTTTGGAGCAAGGAGAACCCGGTGTCAGGGCCCTCAACCAGCAGGGCTGGCTTTTTCGCCCTCGTCTCCAGGCACCACCGACGTACTTACTGTTCAGACCAGCAGCGGGCGCCAGGGGCGCACACAGGGCTGGGGCGGGGTGGGGGGTTGCTGGGCATTTCCTTGGGTTTAGCTCCAAGGGGTCTGCCCAGGAGGGGGATCAGGGAAAAAGTCCCAGGCTATCGGGGGACAGTCTGTGAGAGACAGGAGCAGAGTACAGTCACGAGAACCGGCACAAGTCATGCAACGAAACGAGGAGAGAAAAAGAGAGAAACATGATTAGTGGAGAGAGAGAAAAAGAGAGAATATGAAAAACACAGAAAGAACACCAGGCCTGGCCCTCAGAGTTGCGTCATTTTTCTGATCCTTCCCTCTTAGCCCGCTTGGGGGCCACACAGACCCCACACGGGCCCCAGCTGCCCACCCTGACCCTGTATCTGAGCAGAAACTTGATCAGCTCATGCAGAGGGGCCCTGCCCACCCTGCCTGGTCACCTCTGCCCCAGGGGTCACTCTCCCTGCCCCGGGCTAGCACCACTCCCAGCCCTCTCTGCAGACAAGCAGCATGGGAAGGGAGGGCCAGGAGAGGGGCACTGTGGACTTGCTGCTCAGGGGACAACCTCCCACTGCCACCCCACAGGTGACCCAGAGACTGCAGTGGGCTCCCAGGGGGGCTGGGCAGGGTCTTCGCTGGGGCCTCACTGCAGCTCTGTGTGCCTGTGGGCAGGAAAGGGGTCTGGCCACCACCCCTCCCCCATGCAGGCCCCCCTGCTCACCTACGGCGTGACCCGGTAGTCTGGACACCACATCATAGAGGACTGACCCACACCACAGGAGCAGAGAGGGACAAGACATACGTGAATGGACGTGAGCAAGTGAGCTGGGCCCCCTGGTTGCAGAGGGGAGCGGGGAAGGCCCTTTCTGGGAGAGGAGCAACTTCTCCTGGGCTATGAGCCCCAGGCATCCTCTGATGATGTGGGGTGACCTCCTAGCATCCCTCTGTAAGGTCCTACAGCCCCCCAGGCCAAGTCCCCCCAACACTGAGGCCATGCCAGCCATGGTACAGAGGAAGACACCAGATCATCCTTCACAGACAAGGGACCTGAAGCTTGGGGAGAAAGCAGACGTAGAGGGGAGGGAAAGGGGCTGGTGGCAGGACTGGGAGGCCTTGCTGGAGTCCCAGGGATCCTGCCCTGGTAGGGGAGGTGTCCTCAGAGACCAGCATGCGAACTCGGCCCCATCCCAGCTTCTAAAAGAGGAAATGGCGAACCCCGGGTTTCCCTGAGGCCTCACCACTGCCCCTGGGGGTGGAGTGAGGCTGGAAAGGCCTGGGGTGCTGCATCTCACCCTGCTCAATCCTTGCAGGGCCGGTTCTCCACCCATATTTGCCTTCCTTTCCTCTGGCCTCCCCACTCACTCATGAATGCACCCCCAGCTCACGCCCATCCAGGTGCATAGCTGAAAGCAGAAAAGGAGGTGAATGGGAAGGGACTCAGGGAGGCAGAGATGGGGACACACCCCTAAGGACCACACCCCTCTCAGTGACAGTTAATCTGGGTCTCACATGCCAGCTGTTGGAGGAAGGGGTGTTCTGGTGAAGCTCAGAGGGGGTCTCAGAATCAAGGCAGGTGGGTCTGGACGTTAAAACAGCACCGGCCGGGGAGGGGAGTACTTGGGAAGGGGGTAGAGATCCAATGTGGGGAGGGAGGGGAAAGGCAGGAGGAGGATCCCGGCAGCTGGGCTCCAGAGGACAGGCTTGGGAGGGCCCAGAACACCTTCTCAGCCACAGAGACTGCTCCTGCCAGAGCTCTGGGTTCCTGAGGCCTGGGGCCAGGGCCGGAGGCTGCAAGGGCAGGACTGCCATGGCCGTGGGCCTGGGGCATCCCACAGGAATGCATGGGCTTCCCAGGTCTGGTGCAGCATGGGAATAGGGCTTGTGTCCCAGGACTGGCTGGTGTACATGTCAGAGCACAGTCTGCTCTCTGTGTGTGCGCATGCATGTGTGTGTATGTGTGCATGCATGTGTGTGTGTGCGTGCGCTTAGCACACGAAGAATACTGGCATTGTCAGGGATGAGGACAATCGGTGCCTGACTGGAGTGAACTGGGGATCCTTGACAGGGTGGCCTGGGCGCCCATGCTTGGGGCACCGATATGGAAAGATCCAGTGTAGGGGAGATTGACGGAAGGGCCAAGTAGCACCATGGTGATGCCATTCAGGCTCAGCTCTTCCTGAGGGGCTTGGAGTAGAGCTGGAGGCTAGGCCAACCTGGACCCTCTCCTAGATCCCCAGGAACTTTCCTTGTCATGGTGGTGGCTCCTGAGGTCAAATAGCTAGTTAACCCAGAGCAGGAAGGTGGGGCAGGAGCCATGCCTTAGCAGGGAAACCCGGCTCCCCTCTGGCTCCTATTCCAGTTCCTGCCACCCTCTGGCCCAGCCCAGGACACTAACCAAGTTCCTTTCAGGTGCCTATGGGAATCCCAGGGAGGGTAAAGGTATGGGGACAGGAAAGGGGGCTGGAGAGCCCCCATGGGCAGAGAAGTGGGCCTTGGAGGTACTGCTCTGGGCAGCATAGCTGTGGAATAAAGCCGGATCGTGAGCAGGATGGGGCGGTTGGGTAGAGAGAGCATCAGCAGGGAGAAAGAATCAATCATACGCTGGGGGAGACCACCCAACCTGGGGGAAACTTGCTCATCTAGGGCTGAGCTAGCCTGCAGCCCCTGCCAGACTTTGGACCCGGGATGTCCCTCACAAACTAAATGCTACCTATCACTCATTCAGCCCCCTCACCCCACGGAGCTTCACTCAGTGCTGTATTCTTCTCTGGGTCATCCATTCCCTTGAAATCCCTGTGTCCACAGAATAAGTCGATGGTATTCCATGGGTAGAGGTAGACTATGGGCTTTATATCTTCGGACCAGAGCCCCGTGATCAACTTTATGTGCTATGTGCAGGTTCTCATAAAACTGAGATAGTCCCATAACGAACCACTAGCCATGGAATATTAGAATATATCCCACGGTGACTAGTATTGTTTCACGCCCCCCTCCCCCTCCCCACTCCCCGACCCCCACCGAATTCATGGGAAAGTGGTTGGACACTGGCTGGGGTGTCATGTATTGCTGCTGCAGTCCCTTCCATCGGAAGTGGGGAGAACCATCGGTGGGAGGTGGTGGCTGGTCTGTAGCGCTTTCGCCTAAGCTGCCCGGGGTGGTGGCCCCGCTAATCCTTTGCTCACCAGCCGCTTCCATCAGAAGACCATCGGAAACTCCCACTCAACCATCAACCCAAACAGACAACGTGAAAGCTAGAGTCACTCCAACAGTTTCTAAAGATAAACGCTAAACTCTAGAGTGATGGTAGAAGATGAGTTGGTTCAGCATGCTATGGGGAAGTAAGCTTGTTACGGAGGGCTGGAGATGTCTCCTAGGACACACCTGGAGCCAGGCAGCCCAAATCAGAGCACGAATTCTACTCGGCTATGGAGACAGGCTCTGTCGGGGGTGAGCATCCTTGCTACTGCTTTTGCAGGTACCCTCCTGCCAGGCCCCATGCACCGCTTGTGCCATCTGCACAGCCTGAAGGGAGCCGTGTAAAGACCCAATCAGAAGCTGTCTGCCATTTCCAAATCACGCCCACCCCCACCCGGCCCGGACACCAGGTCAGTGGCCTGAGTCAGAGACTCACGCTGGACTCCTGCCCACCAAGCAGCAGCTCCCGGGCTCCTGCTAAGAGAGTCCTCGGCAACCTCGAGGGCCACGTCGTCTCTTCAGAACCTCATGAGACCAGCGCGTCAACCTCCTTACCCGGGGCCACCAGTGAGGTTCCTCTAGCTGGCCCTCGCCTCGTGAACTTGGCTGCCCAGCATCTCCCTGGGCCCCCAGGCTCCACACCTCAAGATTGAGTGTGGGGGTCCGGGGTTTCCCATGGAACTAAGGAAGCAGTCTGACTGAATCTGAAATCATCGCTACAGGGGGCAGAGGTGAAAGGTCAGATCGACATGCCTCTAAGAGGTTTCCTACCTGCTCTGTTAATTTCTAAAATTTCTTCCTGGGCCAGCGGGCATGTGTCACTCTGAGTACTGTGATGTGGAGAGTTTACGACAGATTTACAATAATTGGGAGATCCCAGCTGCGGCGGCCGTGGAATATGCTTCTTTTTTTTCTTTGGTAGTTTCTGCTTAGCCATGGCTAAGGAGTAGTACATCCCGAAATTGTTCACGATGACAGGCACGGGCATGGCGATGGTCAGCACGCCCGCCAGTGCACACAGTGCTCCCACCAACATCCCGGACCAGGTCTGCGGGTACATGTCTCCGTAGCCCAGTGTTGTCATGGTGACCACGGCCCACCAGAAGCCAATGGGGATGTTCTTAAAGTGGGTGTGCTCACTGGCACTGGGGTCGTTGGGCTGGGCCCCTATCCTCTCGGCGTAGTAGATCATGGTGGCGAAGATCAGGACACCCAGGGCCAGGAAGATGATCAGCAGCAGGAACTCGTTGGTGCTGGCACGGAGCGTGTGGCCCAGGACCCGCAGGCCCACAAAGTGCCGGGTCAGCTTGAAGATGCGCAGGATCCGCACGAAGCGGACGACGCGCAGGAAGCCCAGGACGTCCTTGGCAGCCTTAGAGGACAGGCCGCTGAGGCCCACCTCCAGGTAGAAGGGGAGGATGGCCACAAAGTCAATGATGTTGAGCGAGTTCTTGATGAACTCTACTTTGTTGGGGCAGAAGACGACACGCATGAGGAACTCGAAGGTGAACCAGACCACGCAGACGCCCTCGATGTAGGTGAGGAAGGCCTCCGTCTCTGCTTCCCGGTAGTAGCGCACTTGGGTGCCGTTCCGAACGTTCTCGATCTCCGTCTTGTTCACGATGGGGTTGAAGCGCTCGTGGGTCTCCAGGCAGAAGGTGGTGATGGAGACCAGGATGAAGAAGAGGGAGGCCAAGGCCACATACTGTGGGGGAGAAACACAGTGTCAGAGGGCAGGCCCTCCCACCCAGAGCAGAGAAACTGGGAGTGCCTCTGTGTTGGGTCCCGTCAGGTGCCAGGTCAGGGAAGACGCCAGCACAGTGACCCTGCCAACACAGGGCCAAGCGAACAGGCCACTTGTCCTTCCTCCGGGCGCGGGGTAAGGGCGCTCAGGGAGTTAAAGGGTTGTGGCAGAGATTCCTTTGTTTTCACAAACGTGTTTCCTTTCCTCTTGGATGTGCAGCTAGCCTACATTTCCCAGCCTCCCTTGGGTTAGATGGGGTCAAGTGACTGAGTTCAGGCCAGAGGACAGTGAATGAAAGGAGTATGCATTGATGCCAGGTCTGCCAGGTCTGGCTCATGAACCCTTCCTACTCAATCTTCTATGCTCTTTCTTCCTCCTTCTCCCCTCCCCCTCCCCGCCCCACTTCCAGCAGTGCCACCAGGAGGAAGGAGCCTGGGTTCCTGAGAAGAAACACCACTAAATATTCTCATTGAACTATTACTTGAATGGGAAATATACTATTTTATTAAGCCACCATGGTTTGGGGCATTTAGCCACTCTGACTAATAAAAATGACCAACTTGCTGGGCTAAAGTTGGCAAAGAAAGGAGAGGGGGCAGCTACGGTGGTATCTGGCCACATCTCCCATCTTTTGTCTGTACTTCACTCGTGGAATCTCTTTCAGGTTCTATCCTATCTAGATCTAAAGAAGATGTTCATCTGCCTCAGGGCCTTAGATGACTTTTTTTAACTGCTCCCTCTATCCTCCTAGGAACTCACACACCCAACCTGGAAGTGAGTTCCCCATCCTTGGGGGTATTCAAACAGAGGCTAAATGATCATTGTCAGAGATCAGAGATACGGTGCCAGTTCTGGCATCAGGAGGTGAACTGGACAAGGTATCCTCGAAGGCACATAAACCATAGGGTCTGCTTCTTCCCTGCTGCCTGCCAGACCCAGGGTAGGGGTGTGGGTGGGAGAGAGGAAGAAACTGTCGGGATGCTGGGGCTTTTTAAACATATGTGAGTACCTGCTTCTCTCAGACCCCATCAGTGAGAAGGAAATGGCCAGAATATCCCAGTCTGTCCAGAACCACCTGCTCTGTCCCTGAGCTCCTGGAAAAAGATTCAGGAGACCCTTTGGTTTGGTCTGGTGGCCCCATATGATGACCCCTTGAGCTTCTCGACCCCACAGCAGACATGGGAATCCAAGGAAAGAGAATCAAGTAGCTGCCTGAGCTTCAAACCAAGACTGAATTCCAGGCAAGGTCTCTTCTTACAGACCCCAGGTGGGTCCCCCGGAACTCTAACAGACCATGGCCTCCTTAGGCATTGCCCTGGGCAGGTGGAACCCTGGCCAGTCAGCTCTCCTCCAGGGGCCCAGCAGGTCAGTCTTGCCCGCATGTTCCTGCTGCTCCCCTTCCCTCTGGACCCTCCTTCTCTCCGCTTGGCCAAGACAGACCATGGCCGGAGGCAGCCCTGGGCTACAGGCTGGAATAAGTGGCACTTTTGGTCCATAGATAACTTCAAGGAGTGCCATGGTCTCACCCTGTATCTTCAGCAGGAGGCAGCCATGCTGTTTCTAGTGATTAGTTTGCATTGACGCCCACCTCCACCTGTTGTTTTTGGGCTTTTTTTGGGGGGGGGGGACTGGAAGTCCCAGAACAGCCCTGTCTGGCACCCAACTGGAAGGGATCTAGAAGCCCAGAACTATGTGGATCTTCCAAGCCACATTCTGGGTGGGGAAGGGGAGAACTAAGGGGAAGGGACAAAGGCAGCATTTCAGAATGTCAGTATAGAGAAGCCGTCAGAGATGATCTGACCCAAGACACTACCTGCTACAGATGGGGAATCCTGTGGCCCAGAAACAGGAAGAGATCTGCCCTAGGCAATCATTACAAGATGCCGATAGTTCTGTAGGCTTAGCGCTCTGAGCAATTTGCAAAAACTTTATCTAGACTACTAGAGATGGATCCCTATGCACCCTTCATCCATTCACCTCTGCTTCCTTCATTTTATCTACCCATTATCCATCTTTCCTTCCTTCCTTTTCCCCTCCCTTCCATCCACACATCATTCACCCTTTTCCCTCCTTCCCTCTCTCTCCCTCCTTCCATTCCTTCCTCCATTTTCTCCATTTCTCTCTTCCATCCAACATGCATGCATCCATTCTTTCTTCTTTCCCTTCCTCATCAAGCGCCAGGTTATGCCCAGCACTGAGGGGAATCCTCAGGGAGGAACCATCAGGGAGGATTCCAGCCCAGGCCTCAGGGAGCTCCTTGCCCAGCGGAGGGTAAAGGACACTCACAGAGACAATGCGGTGGCCTGGAAAGGTGAGCCCCTCAGCCCTATGAAGTGGTGAGGCTTGGACAAGGCGGGACAGGGTAGGGACTTAAACCAGGTCTTCCACCTCCAGAAACAGCTCTTCGAGGGTCCGGACAGTGCCGCCCTGGGTCACCACAGAGGAGGACCAGGAAAGCAAAGTGGAAGCACCTGGCAGAGGTACACTTCCAACCCAGGTTTACCCAGCACTTTCCACACCAGAGTTGCCAACGCTCTTGGAGCTAAACCATCCCTGTCTGCTGGGTATTTGGTCCCAGGTTACCTCTGGAGGGCCTCGTCTTGGAGCTTGGCATTCACAGCCCACACTCCCCACGGGCAGGTCATGCCCCAGCCATACCCACTTCCCTGGCCTTTGAGAGAGAGATATGCCAAGAGGTAGGGCCCATTGTACCCGTGGGCTCCCGATCCTGGGCGATGGCAGAAGGCAAGAGGCACCTCTCCTTGCTGCCCCACCAGCCATGGCATCACCCTCCTAATCTGACCCACATCCATCCTCCTCTGTCCCCTCTGCTTATATGTGACTCTCTCTCAACAGGGCTACTGCCACCAAAGCTAACAGGTTTTAGGCGTCAGTCTTGGCCACCAGTCCAGCCTCCAAGCCAGAGGGAGGGACTGGCTGGGATCCCAGCTCTGCATGCTGCCTGCCCATGCTGCCCACGGAGAAAAGCCTGACTCCTCAGCCGGGCATGAGCTGCTGTGCCCTGGCCTCCCCGACTTCCTTACATGCACCCAATGTTCTTGCCAGATGCAACTCTGCCATTTCTGACCCCACACCTCCGTGTCTCCCCATCTCCGCATCATCACACCTGTTGTTCCTTCCACCAGAGTGTTCCTGCCCATCTTTCTCTGGAAAAACCCCTCATCCTTCAGCACCCCAGGAATTAGCCCTTCTCCTGGGGCGCCTTCACCAGGTGGGGCTCTTCATTGCAGCTGAGACCCTTACGAGGCAGCAAATAAAGGGACTCCCCAAGGAGCCTCTACATTCACCCCCGGGAGACAGCCAGCCTGTCTCCAACTCCGTTCATGAGTGCCCAGGGAGGCTCATGGGAACAGCCCAGACAGGGCACTGATGTCCCAGGAGCCGTCTCATTCCCAGGTGCCCCACAGGCCCCTAGAGCTGTCAACCCATTTGCTCCTCTCACAGGACAGGTCTCGATGGGGAAAATGAGGCCCAGAAAGAGGTCAAGTCTTATAAAAACTCGGGGAGGAAAAAATCGTTGGTTCTCAGCCATCAGCGGAGATCCTGTCTAGATTCCTTCCTCTCTGGGCCCCAGAGCCAAAGGAGTGGGGATGGGGTGGACAGCAGCAGCCAGGCCTCGAGCCAGACACTAGGCCTTCTTCCCAGGGAAGCTGGCAGAGGTGGAAGCCGGCCTCCCGCCCTGCCTAGGCTCCCTGGTGCCTGCCTTCTGGCCTGAGCTGCCGGCAGCCTGGTCCTTTGTCACAGGCAGAGCCCCAGCAACACCGGGGTTCAAGTGTGCTCTTAGGAGGGCTGTGGAGGAAGGTGCCTTGGTTGCTCAGGCCACATTCTCCGAAGCCTAGAGACTAGCAGGGCAGCCACGGTGCACAACCAGCGCAAGAGCTCACATCCCGCTGAGTCCCCGGCTCCCTTCTGTCCAGCCTCGGGGAAGCTGAGCACAGGAAGGAGAGAGGAGGACGCTGCCCAAGCTAAGGGCCTATTCTGCGCCTTAGTCCTCACACACCCAGTCAGACTGGTGGCTGTGCTACGTTGTGCCAAAAAGCGAACCCAGGTGCAGAGAGGTTCAAGGACCAAATGTTGAAAGCTAGGGATGAAGCAGAGGCTTGGACCCGAATCGATCTAGCTCCAGAACCTAAGCTCTTTCCACCACTAGAGTGACCACAGCTCTTGGGGCTAAAAACACAGTCCTGTGCACTGGGGAGCTGACCCTGATCATGTCTGAATGGTTCATCTTGGAGGTTGGCACCCATAGCCCAGACTATTTGAGGGCAGGCTATGCCCATTGCCAGTGACGAGAGAGCCGGGATGCCTGGACCCACAGGCTGGAGCCCAGCCACGCCTGAATGGCTCTTGGGCCGCTTTGCCCAGGACTTGGTAGTGCCTGGGGCTAGAGCAGCCCCGGGGGCTGGCGTGCAGCCACACCTTGCTCAGGGAATCAATGCTGACAGCAGCCTTGGATGGTCCAGCCTGCACCCCCACCTGGCCCACTTCCTTGAAGACTCAGAAGGCAGGTGGAAGATGACTTCAACTTGTTCAAGAAGCTCAGCCAGAGGGAGGCGGGGAGAGTTTAAGGGAAGGGGAGGATCTGGGATCAGTGGACCCCTAGCAGGGAGGGAACCTCTGCCTAGCAGACCCAGGGCAGTAAGCCTGGGCTGTCGCTCCCTGTAGGGGCTGCAGGCAAGGGCAGGGCTGCACCCCATGTGAGCTGTCTGCCTCCCAATCCCAGTCACCCAGAGAACAGGGAACAGTCACTCACAGACCACAGGCACACAACTGCCCAGAGTACACACCTCACCCATTACCTAAGCGCATACACTGTGCATGTGGCCACACAAGCTACAGCACAGTGTCCCGCCCACACACACACAGAGAACACAGGGCCCATGGAGCATACTGAAACACATTGCCGCACACCAAACACACACACCCAGGTGCTGCACTGCCAGGCGCACTCCCTGCACGCTCCACACAGCACGCCCTGTACACTCAGAGCATACGGAGGATGCAGAAGTGGTCACCACACAGCACACCCACTACAGATACAATAGACCTCGGCATTGCCACTCAGCCGGCCCCTCCTCTGCCCACTGCACCCCCAAGGGTATGACTGACTCAGTGTTGTCTCTCCAGCCCGCCTCGCCTCTGCCCTGATCTGATGGTGCCAGTTCCTGGATTGCCCATCCCTAGGGCCTGCCCATCATCAACAGGCTTCCTGGTTTCCCGCCACCCACCAGACCTGTCTCCTTTTCCCAGCCCACCCCTGCAGCATCTGTGCCCCCACAGCCAGGATCCAGGCCAGCTGTGAGGCCAGTCCCTCCTGGGCTGCTAGCTGGTGAGGGGGCACAAAGGGAGCTGTCACCCAGCCCGGTCACCTCAGCGACCACCCTGTGAAATTTCAAGACAGTAATAGGCAAGATCTCCTGATAATGCAGCATAAAGCCAAGCCAGTAGTTTCTGGCTTTTTCCCCCCCAGAACCAAATCACAAACCATGAGAGACCCACCAATTGTGTTCTAGAAAGTGTAGCCATGGCAACGAAGCAAGGCATCCCATTTCTATAGTAACCAGGGTGGTGAGGCTATTGGCTGTAAAGTCAAACAAACCTACTAACGATCTGTTGACTTAAGAAGATGTTTTATAAATCACCAAGTTATTTTTATCGTAGCCCCACCCTTGAAACTATAAATCAGAAAGGCAATTTACTATCTATTAAAATGACCAATATGTGCTATGACTTTCATTTATAAATTATTTATGCCGCAGTCATCTTTAAAAAAATTGTACTTGCTTTTCAGAACTGTGCAGGGCGGGTTCGCTGTGGGGATCTGCGTTCTTGCAGTTTATTCCAGAAACAAGGCGATGGCGGGACAACGTCCCGGTCTGGCCGCGCACTCGCCCTGTGACTCTGGCAGGTTCATTCCCCGCTCTGGGCCCCGGTGTCATCACTGGCAAAGTGAGAACTGGACTCGGTCCCTGCTGAGAGGTTTCAGGCAGTGGGGCTGGTCGGGGAGCCCTGGCTGGGCTCCAGGCCCCGGCCCCCAGAGGCTCCAGGTCAGATTTTCCGTCTAATTAAACCTGCCCAGCGGGGGTGTGCGGCGTTTGAGTCAATCTGCGTGGAGTCAGTGATGCAGAGCAGGCGGGATGGCCAATTGGCCTAAATAAATTGTCAGTTGAGTTGAGTTTGGAAACCGAATTAGACTCATCTGCCCTTCCTTGCGCTGGGCGTGCCCACAGTGTGTGGGGCTGGTTGGGGGTGGGGAGGAGGGGAGAAAGGGAAGGAGGCACTTTGGGGTCGGGTCCCTTTTTGGGTCCATCAGTAAATGCCCCCACCGTCAACTCCAAGCAGCCTGGCTGGGTCCTGAGCACGCCATCCGGGTGTCCAGGTCCTGGCCCCCACTCCTTCTCACAAGTCCTCCCTTCTTGGCACCCAGCGCAGGGAGCAGTGGGTGACAGGAGCTCCCGTGGTGCTATGTGGAGGGTGGGAGTGTGTGTGGGGAACATGGCTGTGTGGGCTCCGGTTTGGGAAAGTCTGTGTGCTGGGAGAGGGCTGGCGGGAAGGGCGGCAGTGTGTAAACGTGGAGTAGGTGTGTACCTGATGAAGGTATGTCACCCGCTTCTGTGACCTGACTCGAGGCATGTGCAAGGAGCCCAGACTCCCCAAGAGGTAAGAACCCACTTCACTGAATCCATGATTCATTCTCACCACCCTAGACCAAGGTCATGCCCAGAAAGGGCTGCAGAGGTTCCCATGTTGCTTCATTCCAAGATGCACATTTTGGAAATGCAAATATGTCATGAAATGTACACATCCGTAAAACAGGATTTCTTCCCATTTCCCCAACATGCTGTTATTTGACTCATGGGCATGTCTTAAATCGGCAGCACCTTGGACTTGTGAACACATGCTCATTAGGAACCCAGAACATCGAGATAGATAGAGGTGGAGAGGTAGAGAGGTAGAGGGGTAGAGAGATAGAGAGAGAGAGATAGAGAGAGAAGGAGAGAGAGAGAGAGAGAGAGAGAGAGAGAGAGAGAGAGAGAGAGAGAGAGAGGAGGCCCTCAGAGGTTTCTGGTGCAAAGGCCGCCCCTTGGGCAGACATGGAGAAATTGAGGTACAGCGAGGGAAGGGACCCGGACAAGGTTACAGAGCTCTCAGGTAGAGCAGAGTGGAAAGCCAGGTTCTCCGGAAGTATCAGTGCTGGGCTCTAGCTTGGGGCTCCCTTCATTGCGGCCACTGAGCCTTTGCTTAAAACGCCCTCCCAGGCCTCTTCGCTCCCCAGGTCCTGTCTGCCTTCTAGACCCCAGGTCTGAAGCAGCTCGAGTCCCTCTTGTCAAAGGAGGCTGCAGCTGGAGCAGAAATGGTGGGACCCTGAGTTCAGACCAACCTGAGTTTGGGGGCCTGGCTTGGCTGGTGACCTTGGGCAAGTCACTGGCCCTTTCTGAGCCTTCATTCCCCCTATCAAGGGATAGGGAGGAGGTGGGATAGGATTCCCTGCCTCCCAGTAGCTGTGACAATGAAATGAAATAATACATAGAAAATAGGAAGGAGCTATTCAAACACATTGTTTCAGTTCCCACGCAAACCTCCCACTCTGACCTCCAGTGGGCCTCCCACCTGGTCCTTTCCCACCAAAACGGAGAGCTTGGGATCAGTGTCTCACATGCAGGAGAGCTGAGAATCTTAGTCACGGATGGGAACCGCCGAGCTGGGAGCACCTGGGACGGGGGCAGATGTGCCCCCACATCACAGAACAGCACGACTGTTCTTCAGAGAGCCTCCGCCCGCCCGGCTCAGCCCAGGCGGCCTGAGTGAGCCTGAGTCCACTGGGCTCCTGCCTGGGCCTGGCTGAGCAGCACATGACCAGTCTGCCCAGCCCCATCCTGGCGTTTGGGATCGGGACCAGATGAGACCCAGTGCAGGCAGCTCTGATGCCCAATGAACCTCATCATCCTGAGACAACATTAGGGGCTGGGGAGCCGGCAGCATAGTGGAAGGGAAGAGTCCTGGGCTTAGCCTCAGAGACCTGAGTTCGAATCCCAGCTTTGCCACTGGCTTATGATGGCAGGCAAATGACATCTTGGAGACTCAGTCCCTTTATTCTTCAAATGAGGACAATGATAATAACAGACTCCAGGAAGGAAGACATTACTGAGGGGCCTGGAGGAGCAGGTGGGTGTCTAGAAATTTTCCAGATCCAGGGCAGAATCCTGGGGCAAGAGAAACCCCAGGGCTGCCAGTTCCCTCGCACACTGGGATTCACACTGGGATTCCAGGAGTGGAGTCAAAGTTTTCCTCTACGAAAATCCAAACACAGCATTTTTGCCCCCCAGCATTTTTAACATTATTAAAATCCTCACTAGAATTATGGTGGTGGTGTTGTTGTTTTCATTGATTCTAGAGAGAGAGGAGGGGAAAAGGAGAGAAACATTGATGTGAGAGAGAAATATCCATCAGTCACCTCCTGTATATGCTCAGACCAGGGATGGAATCTGCAACCTGGGAATGTGCCCTGACCAGAAACCAAGCCCAGGACCCTTTGGTGCATGGGACGACTGCTCTGACCACTGTACAACACGGGCCAGGGCCCATTAACATTTTAAACCCGGAGAAATACTAGTGTTCCATACAGGAGATTGCTCTTCTGGTCACGCCTTAGATTGGTGTGTGTCTCTGGGTGGGCTTGTCTGATGAGTTATGGAACCCTTCGTATTTCCTTGCCAGGGAGCTCAACTAAATTTGGTGCTCACCTCTGGACTAATCTTTTACCCGGGTTTGGGGTATCACTATTTCTTCTCTATTATTCTTATTTTTTCTTTTCTTCTTCATTTCTAAGGGTTCTGTTGTAGGTGTGTCTCACGGGCCTCACACATTTTTGTGCCGCTATTTGGGATAAGGAATAGGTGACTGAGATGGCCAGGTCAGGAAGTGAGTAGGAAGGCATCCCATATGGGTGCACAGGCCTCCCACGGGGGCAGGTCAGTAATGGCCGCTGTGGTAGCCCTGAGGCAGATGTCTCTGCTGGCGACCACCAGTGAGAGGGGCTCCTGAGGCCACTTGTTCTGTCTTTAGACAGCTCTAGAGACATGCTTTTATTCCTTGTTTAAGTCAACCCCCCCACCCCCGTGATCCCAGTTCTGCTCTATGCAGTCACCAAACACACCCGCTTCCCTTCTTCTCCGTGACAGCCCTGCCCACAGCTGCAGGTGGGCCTCCGACCTCACCCCTGAGCCATCCCTGCTGCAGACCAGGCCTCTGCTTCCAGCACACTCCCTGTCTTGGGCCAGCTCCCTGGCCTGGTTCGGAGCCTGCTTTTCTTGAGCACTCACTGTGCATGGCTAAACGCATCACATGCTTTACCCTTTTCAGTCCTTACAGTCCCCTTGGTGGCAGGAGTGTTTAGCTTTGTTGAGCCTCACTGTCCTCTGCTATCAGGTAACAATGACCGCCATTCCCAACATGATCTCTTTCATCTTTAAAAAAACCTCTCTAAGGGAGGTATCATTTCCTCCATTTTGCAGACAAGAAAATTGAGGTTCAGAGTGATTACGAAGTGCAAAACCTCAAAAACCCACACAGTTCGGAAGTGATAGGCAGAATCTGAACCCGGCTGTTCTGACCCCAAACCACTATGCGCTACAGCTTCCACTTGCAAATCTCTTTCATACACACACACACACACACACACACACACACACACACACACACACTACCTGCCGGGAGCCGGTCCATCCTTGCTGTTTCAAGGGACCTGGCATATATGGCATACGGTTCTTAATATGTTTGCTCACCTTCTTGGCGCTGTGTTTTAACCAAGGTCACCTCTCCAAGAAAGGTTGAATCCCCAGGTAGGGATTTTCCCCTGAAGTTAGGGAGGGAATAAAACCCCTCAACTAAGTGCCAGGCGGGTAATTAATCACTTTAACTACGAACAATCATGCTTAAACTACATAATCTTTTCTCCCTGGAATGGAGATAAGAAACGCCCTAACCTTTGTAATAGAGATTGATAGGATTGAATCAACTGGTATAAATACAGTTGTAACAAGACAGAAACACTCAGAACTTAGAACACAGAACTCAGGAGACAGAATTCAGAAGACAGAACTCAGAACGCAGGGCTTGGAAGACAGGACCAAGAGAGACAGAGCCTAGGCACAGAACCTACACAGAACGTTCTCTAGAGACAGAAGAACTTCGCTGGAGAGGATCCTGGACAGGGACTGGCCTCGGAGCCTGGAGGCGGAGCCTGGCGAGAGAGCATGGCAGGGGATCCTGGACTGAACCTGACTGCGGAGATTGGCAGGAGAGCCTGACTAGAACCTGGTGACTGAACCTGACTGGAGATCCTAAGCAGAACCTCTCTGGAGATCCAGACCAGAACTTGGCTGGAGATCCTGGCTAGAGATCCTGGCTAGGCTGCTGATCAACTGAACACTGTCTCCGTGTCATTCTTTCTTCGCCGACTCCGTCTACACCTTTGGGGAACCCCTGGACCCGCTGGGGTTGGACCCCGGCAACTACCTGGGCCATCAGCAGATCTGTCTTGATTGTCCCCATTTGACAGATGAGAAAACTGAGGCTCCAGGCTTCATGGTATGTCCACTAGAAATCCACTGGGAAATTTTCCCCTGTGCCCATTTGTGGTTTTGCATCAAGTCAGGGATCCTGACTCCCAATAGGGTATGCATGTGTATATGTGTGTGTGTGTGTGTGTGTGTGTGTGTGTGTGTGTGTGTGTGTTGGGGGGAAAGGAATAAAAAAGTGACCCAAGAGGGACAGCTCAGGGAGGGCAGTAGGCACAGCCCAGGTAGGACCACAGTTGACTGTCCACCTGCTCTCTCACCAACAAATATTTACTCCTAGTCCCAGGCCTGTGTAGGGCACTGAGTACAGAGTGAACCAAACAGCCACCTGGCAGAGGAAACTATTTATGAAATTACCATACAAGCAAATACATACCTATATGAGGTGATGAGGGCTTCAAGAATGCACAATGCATTTGATGGGAGAATATATATATATATGTATCTTGATTTCAGAGAGGAAGGAGATGGGAAGAGAGAAAAAAAGATCAGTAATGAGAGAGAATCACTGATCAGCTGCCTCCTGCATGTCCCACACTAGGGATTGAGTCCAAAACCATGGCATGTGCCCTGACTAGGAATCAAACCCTGACCTCCTGGTTCATAGGTCGAATCTCAACCACTAAGCTATGCTGGCCGGGCCATTTGATGGGTCTTTAGCAACGAGTGTTGGGGTTAGAGCAGCCCCCAGGAGGAGGTGACACACGCAGAGGTTGGAAGGATGGGTAAGAATCAACTAGGGAAACATAGGCTACGAGGAAGAGCATTCTAGGCAGAAAGATAGGAACAATTCCCAGTCCTCATGTCTTTTGACCACCAGCAGCATCTGAGATAGCTGGTCACTCCCTCCTTTTTGTCACCCTCCCCAGGGCCCCACTGCCTCTTGACTTTCTCCCGCCTCACTGACCGCTCCTTCCTGATGTCCTTTGCCAACCTCTTGTCCCAGCCTCTAACGATCGGGCAGTCCTTGGTCCTCCTCTCTGTCTACACTCATTCACTTTAGTGATTCACCTCGTTTCCAGGCTTAAACAGCATCACCCATTCAAGTCCCACTAACAGCACACTCCTAAATGTTCACCTGCTGTCAAGCTCTCCTACGGAGCTCAGGACTTCAGCGTCCCAGTCCTTCGCATCTCTAGGTGGAGGCCTAATAGCTCTCTCACCAACCTAACAAGTCAACCAACTGCTGTACCACCCCCATGGCCTGCAGCCTTCTCCATCTCATGAGATAGCAACGCCATCCTTAACAAAGACCGGAGTCATCCTTGACACCTCTCTTTCCATCACACCTCCCATTTAGTCTATAAGGAAATCTTGTTGTCTCAGCTTGATATAAATCCAGAATCTGACCACTTCCCACAACCACTGTTACCACCCTGTCCCAGCCACCATCATTTCCCTCTAGATCAGTGGTTTTCCACCTGTGGGTCGCGATCCCTTTGGGGGTCGAACGACCCTTTCACAGGGGTCGCCTAAGACCATCGGAAAACACATATATAATTACAGATTGTTTTTGCGATTAATCACTATGCTTTAATTATGTTCAATTTGTAACAATGAAAATACATCCTGCATATCAGATACATTACGATTCATAACAGTAGCAAAATTACAGTTATGACGTAGCAACGAAAATCATTTTATGGTTGGGGGTCACCACAACATGAAGAACTGTATTAAAGGGTCGCGGCATTAGGAAGGTTGAGAACCACTGCTCTAGGTTATGGTGAGAGCCTCCTAACTGGTCTCTCAGCTTGCAAGATTCCTGGTGTGCTAGGACTACTTTCATCACAGCAGCCAGACATTCCTTTTAACATGTAAATCTGACTGTGTCATTTCTCTGCCCTGAACCCTGCTCACCATTTCTCTCAGAGGAAAACCCAAGGTCCTCACAGTGCCCTGTAGGTCCGCCATTACCCCTCCACGCTCCTCTCCTGCCACTGGCCATCTTTGTTCCAGCCACACCCGCCTCCTAAAACATAGTCCTTAAATATGCCAGACACATGCCTGCCTCAGGGCCCTCACACTGGCTGTTCCCTCTGCCCAGGCATCCTCATGGCTCATTCCCTCACCGTCTCATGAAAGTGCCAGCCTACTCTGACCACTTTATTTTAAATTTCAACCAGCACCCCGCAACCAATCTGGTTTTCCTTATTCCACACCCCGCACATTGCACGTACCATTTTTGAATACACACTTTCCCCCAGCTTTACTGAGGTAGAGTACACACACAATAACAGTCTCCCATCCTAAGTGGCCAGTTGGATGAGTATTGATACTTAACACTATCTAATTTACTGAGTTTTCATATTTATCACCCGTGAAGTGGCTGGATCTGGGGATCAGGCTGGCCCTGCCGCCAGGCCTAGCTACAGGCAGCACACTGTGCTCAGGAGCCAGGAGCACAGCTAAGCAAGAGCACAGCCTCCCCTCTGTGGGAAGGTCCTGGATACATGTCCTGTGTCCGCTGGTCTCAGTCTTTCTATCTACACAATGGGCATAACAAGTTTCCTCCCTTCAGCCTCCTTAGGAAGGGAACCTCTCCTCTGGGGCCCCCTTTCCCTCTTCTGTACGGGCAGTGCACACAATCACTGACTTACTGCTGCTTTATCTGCATCTACACTGGCAATGTGCACGGTCACTGATGTCAGACTGGCCTTTACACTGGCCCTGACCATGCTTACCTCAGATCTTCATCTACGCTGATAGAGGATAATCTCTATCCACAAGTCTGTGACTAAACTGGCCCCGGATGCACTCACAAATCACTCAGCTATGTTCCCATCAGCTCAGTCTCCACAGAGGTTGTTTGTTACGCTGGCAACGGGCACAGAGATTGAGAGCAGACCCATGTCTACACTGGCAATGGGCACACTCATTGACAGCAGACTCAGCAGACACACATACACATGGGCAGCAGGCACAATCACGTTCATCTCTGGGCAATGGACACACTCAATACACAAAGACCCGAGTCCCCACCAGCATTGACATGAATGACTGAGGAGCGTGAGCACAGGGCACAGAGGCTCCTGCCAGCTGCAGGCACAGGTTATGAAGTTCAACACCCCGAGTACTGCCAGGGGCAGAACCTGGCATGGGAACCTGAAATTCAAAACCAACATGCGGGCACTGGGGTGTGGAAGCTAGAATCTGGGCATCAGATCTGGAATCTGGGACACATGGCGACATGAGACCATGTCTATTCCCAGCATCTTGAGATCACTCAAGGTGAGGGAGAGACTTGGGCTGTGTGACTCCAAGCACCGCCTGCCCCCTCCCTACCCCACATCCAGGCCGGCCCAGCCACCCTGGGCTTTAAAAAGCACCAGGAAATGTCACTTTCTTTTTGAGGAGGTGCGATGGGAGGAGATGGCCAAGCCAGTTTAGCTGCCGGCCTAGTCAAAGGCTGGGAACAGTGACAGCACCTTCAAATCCTGAAGCTTGTTTCTTACTCAGGCTGGATAGAATTCCAGCCCTTTTCCCGCAGACGGAGCCCTACCTAGTGCCAGTCCAGCACTCCCTGCGCCCACTGGCTGCATTTCCCCACCTGCAAAGCGAAGGGTGGCCTGGATCCACTCAAGCTCCAGCTCTGTCTCCAGGACTCATGTGCTACCCACAAGAATACCTAGATCTACCAGAGACAGCCTGGATGAGAGACAAGTGCGGGTGGCTCCTCCCGAAAGAAGAAAGCTCCAAGGACATGCGGCCATCCATTGATGCAGCTTTAACACAATTGTTCGTTGATTTAATCACCAAGTATTTACGGAGTGCCTATTATACAACAGGTACATTTCACAACCACCTCCAGAAATAACAGCTTTAAAGCTCCCAGCACAGAGTTGGGCACATCGTAGGTATCAATCATGAGGATAAAGATACCTACTGTGTGCTGACACTAATGCCGAGATGGACCTGTTCCTAAGCAGTCTTACCATACATGACTCATCTCCTTGCCCATACATCACCTCTGAAGTCCACACTGCGGTTACCATCACAATTTTACAAAGGAGGAAACTGAGGCGTGGAGAGGTTAAGTTGTCCATGATCATGAACCTGGGAGGTGATGGAGTTAGGCTTTGTCTGACTCCAGAACACATGCTCGTAACCACTCCCCTAGACCCTCAACAAACATTGTTAGAATGGGTGCCTGAGTGAAAGAATGAAAAACTGTGTTGGTGCAAGGAGGGGCCCACGAGCGTCCAAGGCCATTGGCATGCATGACTGTGGGGAGCATGTGTGTGCAGATGTTTGTGTGCTTGCATGTGCAGCTTTTGTACGGAAAGACTTTCCCTTGTTGTCTTGGTCTTGTGTGAGCCGGAGCTATACTTAGCTGCAGCCGTGATTGTAATGAGCAGTTAGCAGCGCACCAGGCACTCTCTTTGGGACCTGGTTTCCCAGGGAGATTGCTGGGGTCAGTGTATGTGTGGGGGGGTGCAGCCTGGTGCCGGCGGACACCGGAGCAAGGCTTTGTGTCTGTGAGTACAGACGCTCACAGCGCTGTGCCTGGTGCGAATGGAGATCCTTAGCTCCAGCTGGAAGCATCTGCTCGAGGCTAACAGATTCTGAGCCTCCAGGCCCTGCCAAGCTCAACTACTGGCCACCTATTTCATGGTCCCTTTATCGGCCCTTGATAGGCAATTAGAATGAAAGCCTTGGAGCTCATATCTTAAAGCCTGGGGATTGGCAGCAAAGAGCAGTGGGAAGGTGGTGGATCTCGGTATTCCTTGGTATACCTCAGGAAGGCACATTCCTCAGGTATGCTCAGCATGTTCTGGGGTTCAGAGGCCAATCCCCAACTCACTGTCCACCCTCCAGTGGCTTCAGGGAATCTGAAATACCCTGGGCCTGACGCCTCCATTGTCACATGGCAACTTCTTTCCAGCCTATCCTGGTGCTGCTCCATCAGAGACTCTAACCCAGTGGTTCTCAAGCTTCTGGCCCTTTAAATACAGTTCCTCATGTGGTGACCCAACCATAAAATTATTTTTGTTGCTACTTCATAACTGTAATGTTGCTACTGTTATGAATCGTAATGTAAATATCTGCTATGCAGGATGGTCTTAGGCGACCCCTGTGAAAGGGTCATTCGACCGCCAAAGGGGTCGCGACCCACAGGTTGAGAACCGCTGCTCTAACCTTTGAGAGTGGACCAGTTCCCTAGGCCAGTCCCTGCCTCCAGTTCCCAGCTCCCTCACTCCACAAACCATCCTTCTCCTGCACCCGGCAAACCCACCTTCTCCACACATGCACTGGGCTGCTCCACCCTGCCTTCCACCTTAAAGTCTTGAGCATCCAAGTGCCATTCTCTGGGCTGTTTTCATTTAATGAGAGGTGGGACTTCCTCTCTTGCCTTGAAGCCTAGAGATTAGGAATTTATTCATCCACCCTCACATTCATCCATTTGTTGACCCATCCACGAAGATAGCCACCCATCTGGGTATCTATCCATACATCCTTCCCTCCCTCCATCCATCCATACCCATCCATAAACCCATCTTTTTATCCATTCTTTCATCCACTGGTCCCTCATCCATCTGTCCCCCTCATTCTTGACCAGAGAACCATAGCATAGTAGGGCAGGAAGGAACACTGGCCCTGCTCATTTACCTTCTTAATCCCCCAAAGAAGACTGGGGTCTAATCTCCTTTCACCAGTTACTAACCACGTGGTCTTATATAAATATAGTTAATCTCTTGGGGCATTTTTTTCCTTCGGCAATACAATGGGGATAATATCGAATCCTTCTGCCTCACAGGGCTGCTGCTTCAGCCAAGACTGATTGGCTCTATGTTACATAACAGGCACTATCATTGCTTAAGCTGGTCCTTGCCCTCTAAGAGGTTGCAGCTGTCAGAAGACATGTAACCTCAACAGGTCCGCTGGGTCAAGGGCAGGAAGAATTCTCTGGGAGAGCAGCCTCTTCGGGGAGGGGGGGAGGGGGAGAATCAGGAAAGGCTCCAGACAGAAGGGGCCATCAAAGCTGGCCTTGGAGGAGGATCCATTCAGATATGTAGAGGTGGAGGAAAGGGCATATTAGTGGAGGGAACAGAATAGGCAAAGGCAGGAGGCAGGGGGAGCCAGAGCATGCTGGGGGCACGGCTGATGTGCCTGGAGGCCAAGGGTGGGTGACCTGGAAAGGCAGGACTGCTGGAATTCCCAAGGGCAGCACAGCGGTGTTGGAGAAGGGCCAATGGCCATGGAAAGACGCAGCGAGCCAGGGCAAACCACAGTGATTCCTCACTCTGAGGCTTTTACTCAGATCCCTGACGGCCAGACAGGAAAAAATTATCTGCATGGTGACAGCCAGGCCTCGGGGAGAGACGACTCCTGCCGCCCAGAAGGAAGCCAGCTCCCGGCATTTCTGACCTTTGTGTCGCTAAATATATCATTGGCGACAGTGGCTCGTGCCCCCGAGGCTGTGGGGCCATCGGACAAGGCTTCCACGGCGGGCTCCCTGTCTCTGTGGCTCAGCCAGGGCCTCATTACACCAGCTCCCTGGGGAATCTGGACTCAGGGCCAGGGTGACAACGGTGCCTCAGGTCTGACCCCTGGTAAGGGCCCCCTGTATGCCAGGCACCATCCTGGGGCTCTGGCCTGAGACTCCCTCCATTCACACAGGAGGAAACAGGCTCAGCCAGATGACACTTGCCCCAGCCCACACTGAGGTAGCGGGAAGACCAAAACCCAGGCCAGCCAGGTCCAAGGCCTGTGCGCTCACCTCTGCCGTGTCCCCTCTCAACACTCGCCCTGCCCTTGAGATGGTGGTCTCCTCCTGCACAGGGCCCTGCAGCGAGCCATATTTCTCCCTCACAAATGATCTTTCTGCCTCTGGTCTTAGTGGATCTTCCCAGCATTGCTGCGAGGTAGGGGACATCATTATGCATGCTTTATAGGCGAAGACACTAAGGCCCAGCAGGACAAGGGCCATGCTCCTGGTGTGTGGACTGGTCAGGGGACAAGTTAGGAGCACCACGGCAACACGGGGAGAAGCACACTGCCCTGGGCAACCCTGAGCAGATGACAGCCACATGCGCTTCCAGGAGCCCAGCCGCTGGCCCTCAGCCCAGGGCTCTGGCTGGCTCGAGGTAGCTCAGCAGGTGACTGTGTTTCTCACAGCTGCTCAGAGAGCCCCTGAGGTTGAGCATAAAACATCAATCTCTAAGTGTGAGACGCTGGCCTTAGTGGGGGGCTGGGGTCTGAAGCATTTCACAGTCCTGGTGACAAGGCCCAAGGGAGTCTCACTTCCCTATTCTACCACCTGCAGGGGTAGAGACACTCCCGGGAACCACTGAAGCCTCCCTGGTCACAGACCCCCCCCTCCCCGCCCCCCGCCGCTGAAGACATTAGGTTCCTATTCTCAGAGCCTCCAGGGTGTGAGGCCAGTGTCTGCAGAGCATCCTAGAAAGAGGCCTCACGTGCCAAATGGTGAGAATGACAGCAGTGCCTGATGGGACACTGGGCTGTGCCAGGCACTGTGCTGAGGGCTTTCTGTGGCTTATTTCTTTTGGTCTCACAGCAGCCCCTTGACATGGGGACTCTTATGAACGCCCCTCGGCTGAGGTGGCTGAAGCTTGCAGAGGGCACACAGCTAGGTGTGGACCCTGCCAGTGTGGCTCCAGTCTGCTATGCTAACCACTACACCAACCGTCTTCTCAGCACACCTGGAGTGAGAGCCAGGTGAGCGGCCACCGAGGGCTATGAGAATGGAAATTGCTCACAGGCGCTGTCTGGAAGGGCCCCTCACCTCCGGCTCCCTCACCAACTTCTCTCCAGCTGCACGCCCCCCTCAGGGGACAACAGCTCACCCCTTCGTGTGTGGTGGCCATGAGTGGCCCCACCATCTCCTCCAGGGAGATGATAGAGGCCCCCTCTCTGAGGCCCAGCTGCCTGGAGGTCCAGACTGCGCAGCCCCTGTGGCCAGGGGAGGGGACTGCAGATATGAACACAGCCAAGAACTGGCAACCCAGGGAGCCCAAGGGTAGGCCCTATGAGGGGTAGGCCCGCTCTGCTCTTTCTGACCTGCCACTGTTCCCTGGCTCTCTAAGGCTGACCCTGGACACCGGCCTCTTGCTGTGTCTTAAACCCCAGGCACACATCTGCTTGGGGCATGTCGCATTTCCCTTTATTCCCCAGATATCATGTCTCCCTCCCTCACCTCCTTCTAGTCTTCGCTGAAACATCACCTGCCTGCCCTCCTAGTTGAAGTTGCCACCGCCCAGATTTCCTGGGCCATTACCGCCATTATATATCTCCATACACTCCTCACCGTCTGACACACGTTATATTCCATGTTTCCATTTGCTTCTTTTTATTCTCCTTGCACCAGAATATATGCTTGTTAAGGGCAGATATTTTTGACTGTTTTATCCTTTGCTCTATTCCCAGCTTCTAGAGCAGTATCTGTTACCTAGTAAGTGCTCAATAAATATTTTTTGAATGAATGAGTGCTAACAGCAGCTCCTGGCCGGGGACCTACACAGACTCTTTATGTACAGAGTAGGGATGTAGGGAGAGAAGTCCCTTCCTGCACTGAGGACAGGAAAGGAAAGAGGTAAAGTCAGGGAGACATTAGGGGCAGTAGTCCAAGGGGTTTGTGCACTGGAGCCGCAGCCAGGGTGAGCAGGATCAGGCCTGCCAGGCCAGCATGGTCTGGGTTGTATCAGGTGGATGGGGCACCCGAGGCCCTGCACAGGCTTGAGAAAGTTTCCTCTGGCTGCCATGGACCAGGCTGAAGCAGCATCTGATCCCTGGCCCAGCGAGGCTGGCCCCTGCAGCCTCCTGAGCTCAGCTGTCTGGGGTCACCTCAGCTAACATTAGCTCGTCCCATCCGCCTGGCGTCGGTGTGGCAGGGCAGCCCAGCCCCAAGGTGGGTACCACCCACTGGCACCAGTAGGAGCCCCAGCCCTAGCGCCTGTCCTGCAGCAATTCCTGGGGTCTGCCAGGCTCCTGCTGCCACTGCTCCCTGTGCCCGAGCATCCCCTATAAAAGAGGTGTGATGCATACCCCCGCCTGCCAGCCTCTCCATGCTGGCATACTTGTCAGCATGTCAGGTCCCCATACTTGGCGCCTGACCATGACCACAGCCTGGTGTCAATGGCCCTCCCTCCCTCTCCACCTGTAGATGAAAGTTCCATCGTTCATCTCTCTCATTCCCCAATACAGGGCAGGACGGTAGAGCCCAGATGAGCAGTCCATTACAACAGATGGGGAGACTGAAGCTCTGAGGGGACCGTGACCTGCCCAGGACACACAGCAGATTTGTGGCAGAACCAAGGCAGAAGCCAGGCACTCTGAAATCTGGCCCAAGGCAGGTGAGGGGACCCCCTAGAGAGGCATTTGAAGGGAGAGTCAGTGCAGAAAGAAGGAAGCAGATGGGACAGGTGTGGGTTTGCTTGGACCTTTTAGAGCCAAGCACTGATAAGAAGACAATAATGGAACCCATGGTAATTAGGCCCTGATGTTCGGGGTTCTAGGCGAAGTGCTTAACACGTTCTATCCTAACGACTTCCTTACGAGTCAGATGCTATTAATATCCCTCTCGTGAGGCGCAGACAGGTTAGGGAATTGGTCCACGGTCACACAGCTGGGAAGGGGTCGAGCTGGGATTCGAACACAGGTCTCCTGGCTCAAGAGGCTGCGCTCTTGGGACAGAACAAGGCCCCAGGTCGTCGCGCCAGGTCACGTAGCCAAGAAGAGGGGGCGGCTGAGAAGCCCGCCCACTTTCTACTGAAGACATAACAAAGGCTCAAAGCAGGGGGATTCAGGGGGAAAAACGCACGCTAGGCCTTCGAGGGATAGAATCTGTGTAGAACGCCAGCAACAAATGCCTACAACTTCCCACCAACACAACTGGTAGAGGAAAGGGGCCCATGGGAGGGGGAAGGGAAGGGAGGGAAGTGGACGGGGAAGGAGTCGGGAAGGGAGAAGGAGAAAAAGGACCTAGCTGGCCATCAGGGGAAACAGAGTCCTAAGGGAGTTGGACTTGGGTGTTGGGCTGGACCGAGTGGGCCGGGAACTCCGTGTCCTTGCAATGTCACCATCCTAAGAGCTTGTGCATCCTGGTTTTAGAAAACAGCTTGTTAGCCTCTGAGCCACGGCTGCTGGAGGTGCTTGGCTGATGCCGCGTGGAGAAGTTTGGAGAGATGGAGGGGCCAGCGTGTGAAGGGCCTCACCTGGCCCTGGGCAGTGACAGTGGCAGGTGGAACCCTGACGAGGGCACCCAGCACTCCCAGTACCGCCTCAGCCTCCGCCTCTCCGTCGGGGGCTGCAGGCTTGTGGGATGGAGGGTCTGTGTTTCTAGGTGCGACAAGGAAGGAGGGGGCCAACCAGTAACAGGCTCAAAGGTGATGTGCCAATGTCTGACCTGCGTCTTGAACTGTGGCCTCCTTATCATTCTTTCAATCAATATTTATTTCGCACCCACTATGTGCCAGACCCGGTTCTAGGTTCTAAGCAAAGAACAATGTATAAAAGAGACAACATTCCATGCCCTCGTGGGACTCACATTCCAGTACCGGGGGGGGGGGGGGGGGGGGGACGGGACAGACAAGAAACAAGGTAAATAAGTATCATACTTAGATGGCAGTGAATGCCAAGGAGAAAACAGGAAAGTATGAGGGGGGGAAGGGAATGGCAGGGTGCGATCTAGACAATGACATCTGAGTGCAGACCTGCAGGTGAGGGAGGAATCTGAGGGAAAGTGCCCCCCCCCCCCCCCCGCCCCTGCCTCCCGCAAGGAAGGCATCTCAGGAGCACAGGTCCTGAGGCAGAAGCAGAGCAGCTGCTGGTGGAAACCAAGGAGGCCAGGATGAGCCGGAGGAGAGAGGCAGGGGAGCAGAGGGATGGGTGGGATGCAGGGACTCGGTGGAGATCGTCAGGGGCTCCTTATAACCCTCATGAGGACTTGGGTTCCTCCCCCGAGGGAGACAGGGCGGGGTGGCTCGGTCTGACTAGCGGTTTACCAGGACGGCCCTGACCAGGGTGTGGAGAAGGTGCTGGCAAGGACAGAAGCAGTTTGCAGCCATCCAGGGGACAGAAGATGCAGCTTCAGCCAGGAAGGTAGCGGTGAAGGTGGTGAGACGGGGTAAGTTTTCAACGTGAAGACCACAGGATTTGCTGAGGTGTGAGAGAAAGAGAGGCCAGGATGATGGCAAGGTTTCTGGTTTGAGCAACTGGACACAGTTGCCATTTACTGACCTGGGGACTCATGCCCAGGCCCATCACCCTAACTGACGCCAACGTCTTGGGCACCAGGAAAGGTCAGAATCACCTGTGAAGCTTTGCTACCCTGAACGCACCCGTCCAGGCCTCTCTGTATCCTGACACTTCCCCTCGACTGGGAACTGTTGCCCACATCAGTACTTCTCAGACTCTAACGGATGATTCATCTGAGACTCTTGTTAAAAATGCAGATTCTGAATGAGTAGGTCTTGGGGGGAGGGGCGCTATACTCTCCTTTTCTAAACACTGCCCAGGATGTCCCCCAGGGGCCCAGCGCCAGAACAGACCCCAAGCAGAGCGTGATTACTGTGCCTTGAATGAATGGGTGAGAGCAGGTTGAGGGAGCCTGAGTGAGTGTAGGAGGAAACTCTTCAGGCCCTGCTGTCATGGGCTCCTACCACTTGGGATCAGCACCCTTGCCAGGAGAGTTCACAGGTGCCCTAGAGAACAGCTGGGCCGAGGAGGAGGAAGGAGAGCTGGAGAAGGACTAGCGTGGCTCCCACAGAGCCTCTGGGAAGTTGAAGCCCAGAATTCCTCTACTCCCGGAATGCTGGGCCTGGGAAGGGACTTGATGGTCATTTAGAATGACCTCTGTATTTTACAGGTGGAGAAACTGCAGCCTGAAGGGACCATGGAACTTGCCCAAGGGAAGCTGGTTGGTTTGATGGCCTAGCTACAGGTCTTGATCCGGCTCAGTTGCATGATGCCTGCAACCGGGGCCTTGCCTGTGGCCTTATCTCTCCACAGACCTGGGCAGGTCCCTAGTCCTGCGGACCTGCCTGTCCCCAGCCACAAGCCTCCATAGCTGACCTCAAATCCTGCAAGCCTGGTGACTCCGTGCCCAACCCAGATCCCTCACTCTTAAAGGAGGGCATCAAGGGCCAGAGTAGCCAGGCTAGGAATTGGTGACCTTTCGTGTTCAGCAAAAACTAGAAAGGACACTGAAGGAGGGGAAGAGATGAGCAAAAGCCAGAGGTTGGAGCCTGTCGGAAGGGAGCGGGAGACATGGTAGGTTCCAGAGCAGAAGGCCTGGAATGCCAAGCTGAGGAGGAGCCAGCACTGCTACCACGCATCGCCTCGTGCAGGGTAACTTGTGATCCTCCCAAGCTCTCTGCCATCTCCCTGCGGGCCTTATGGAGCCTGCAGTGGGAGTCGCTTGAGGCGCCTTCCGGAAACCCTCTTCCTGGGGCTGCCAGGGCATCTCTTAGCCCCTCCAGGCTGAACTCTCACTTACCATTGTTCAGGGGCCAGAAATGGCTGGGCAGGACTCTCATTGGCTGAGTTGTTGGGAAAGGGTATTTGGTGGGGGAGGGAGGGAACCAGATAAACACCCAAACCTGGGCCACAGCAGCAAGCCACAGACCCCCACCATCCTTGGACGCAACAGGAGGCAGTACTGAGCAGTGGCTACGGGCAGAACTCTGGTGGCAGGCAGACCCAGGTCTGAATGCTGGCTCTACCACTCGTCAGCTAAGTGACCTTGGATAAGTTACTAAACTTCTCTGCGACTCAGCAGCCTCATCTGTGCCATTGGCAGGCTAATAATAATAATAATACAGTTCCATGGGATTTTTGTGAGAATTAAATGAGAATATGTAAATTAAACTCTTAAGGCTTCTGACACATAATAAATGCCTTAGTAAACAGTAGTGTTGTGACTCAGGAAAAGAAGGGGGTTCTGGAAAATCCTGCTTGGGGAATGATAAGAGCAGGATGTTGGCGAATCTGGGTGGACTGACCTGTGGCGGTCTCACCTAGCTGTGCTGGGCCCGGAGGGAGGAGTGGGGAAGAGAGGTAGGAGGGCAGGTAACTGCTTATTCTCCCTCCCCCAGGGGAGGAAATAAAGGGAAGAGGAAAAGAATGCCACAGGTGAGCTTTGGTGTTCTTCGAAAGCTGAGCGCCAAAAGAAATGCAAACGGCCAGACCCTGGCCCAAGAGTCTTGGGTGGTGTGAGTTTGAGTCTCACTGATTCCTGTGTGGTCTTGGGCAAGAGTCTTTCCTTCTCTGAGCCTGTTTCTTCTCCACTAGATAAGAATAGTGGCTAGAGGTGGCCTGGGGGCACCCATCTGCTCCAATTGTCCCATGTATGTGGAGGGTGGTCCCTCCCACCCAAGTGGTTCCCCTATTGAATAAGGTCTGGGCAGCCAGCAATCCCTGTAACTTCTTAACTCCCCGCTCCCCCCAAACACACACACAGTATCCTCTGAGCCTGCACCCAGGGAAGGGAAGCTCAGGCCCGGGTGGTGGCCAGACTGGCCTGGGGGCTGATGGGAGACAGTGGCTTGAGGCCCTGACCTTTTGGTCCGGAGCGAATACACTGGTCATGGGACTGCTCAGAATAGCTGTAGCACTATATTCAGCTGTCTTGGAAGTTCCCTGAGATCCCTGGCCAGACCCTGCAATGAGTCCCCACCAGACCCCCTCCCCCACCACTGAGACAACGTGGGGTGGGGTGGGGTTCGGGGGAGGCTCGAGCTAATCTCCGCCAAAGCGTCTGGCAGATGCTAGATCTCCTGCCCAGAGTTAGGGAGCACAGACTGCTGCCCCCAGAGCACCAGGCTCCAAACATTCCCGAAGTGTCTTAAGGTGGGTGGGGTTCCCAGGCTACTGAGCAGGAATT
This sequence comes from Myotis daubentonii, assembly GCF_963259705.1. Classification (NCBI taxonomy): domain Eukaryota; kingdom Metazoa; phylum Chordata; class Mammalia; order Chiroptera; family Vespertilionidae; genus Myotis; species Myotis daubentonii. The sequence goes on along the minus strand of NC_081848.1, from coordinate 55,735,830 downwards.
TAGAGACCTGGGTTTCTGAACCAGCCCCCCAAATAACCTGCTCACCTGTGGCCTCGGGCCTCAGCTTCCTCATCTGTCATCATAATAGCTCCTATTGCTTATGTAAGAAGCTTAGCGTCTGGAGGCGGAGACAAACCTGAATCAAGCAAGGCTGCTAATGAACACTTTACTACAAACCAGATAGCTTCTCTGAAGGCAAGGACTCTGGCTCTGAATCCTGACCCAGCCTGTGGAGTCTGGGAAGGCATCGCCAAGGATGTTGGAAGCAGGGTGTGAACCAGGAGGAAAGAGTGGGCCGGAAGGAACAGCATATGCAAAGGCCCCGAGGCAGGCAGACCTGGCACCTGCAAGAAACTGAAATGAGGCCAGGGTGGCTGGAGCTCGGGGAGTGGTGAGGACAGCCAGGCCAGAGGAGACTGAAGAGCAGGCAGCTATGGGCTGGGGGAGCAACAAAGGGTGTTAAGCAGGCAAGGAGGTGAGCTGTCAGATTTGTGAGTTGAAGAGGCCTCTGTGGTTGCCAAGTGGAGAATGCACTGTAGGGGCCGGGACTGGAGGTGGGAGAGCAGTCAGGAAGCTGTTGGAAAGGTTGCCTGAGGGAAACAGTGGTGTCCTGAAGCAGGAGGGTGGACATGGAGACAGAGGGCAAAGGATGGAGTCTAGAAAATCATGAAGTAAAATAATAATACAACTAATAGGAGTAATACCAGCAGCCAACATTTACTGAGCACTTACTGCATGCCAGGCCCTGTGACTCGGGGCTCCCCACATATTACCTCAGTTAATCTTTCTACAGCCCTCTGGATGTGGGTTCTATCGCTATGCCTATTTCAGGGGTGAAGAGGCTGAGACTCTGACTAGGAGATGCTGGGTTCGTGCCTTTCTTTACTAGGATGGGAGCTGGGGTTAGGGGGTTGAAGGTACCATTCAAAGACACGAGGACACCTGTAAAAGCATCCTGGGAAAGAGAACACCTAATGGGGGATACACTGTGGCAGGGAGCACTTGGGGTGGCTCCCTCACCACTCCTCACGGGTTTCCTGATCTGGGGAGATGGGCTCTGGGTTGAGGGGCAAGCTACCTGGAAAGGCCCTGATCACAGCTCTGTCCCCAGGCCCTCTGCCTCACAAGCCAAGGCTCCAAGAGTCCCGTGTCAGCTGGGACCCAAGGGAAAAACAGAAATCTCTGGCTGGGCTCTTCATCCCAGCCACTAGGTGAATTTCCTTCCCAGGGAGCTGAGGAAGCATTGGAACACAGCAGGTCCCATGGAGGTGGGGACAAGACAGAGTGACAAAGACCTAGAGTTGGAGGAGAGGTGGGCAGTGGGGCGGATGGAGGAGGGGTTCCCATTGGCATTTGCTCATCATTTTGGAAGGTCAAGTGACTCTAGGGGACAGATGTCAACACACACACAGAGACACACACGCGGGATACTCTCCAGCACAGGGTTCGCCACTGGCCCTGACCTGACACAGAACAATGTTCCTGATGACAACATGCAAATCATAGATTAAAGCCAAAGGCCTCAGACCTGCACCTGCCCCCAAGGAAGAGAGGAGGGCGGGCCGGCCCCAACACGGTCCTGCCTGCTCCCACGCCTCCCACGGCTTTGCATGCTGGGACTGCTGTTCCCTGCCATCTGCCTGGCCAATTCCTACTTGTCCCTCCAAGCTTCCCCCTGCATCACCTCCTCTGGACAGTTCTTACTCGCACAGTCCCAGGAAGCTCCCGCACAGCCCTCGCCACATAATGGCATCGTCATCCTTTCCTTCACCCCTTGCCCCAGAATACAAGCTGGGCTCACTGTGTCCCAGCTCACCTCCCCACCCCTCACCCCTCAGCCTGGGTACCCAGAAAACCACAGGAGAGAAGGCCAGGGAACCAGCTGCTCTGTCACCACTAAAGAGATGGGACCCCCCACCCCAGCCAAGGAGCCCCTAGCTTCCAGAGACAATGCCAAGGCCTGGGTGAGGTGCCTCACCACCTGGCCCATGCAACAACTGGCCGGGGCTACAGAGTCTTTCTACTGACGGGAAATGAGGAGCAAAACCGCTCACTAAGGCGGCTCAGAGGTCCCAGGAGATCGAGGCAGCAGGCAGGAAGCTGGCCTGCACTTTCATCTTCCTCCAGGAACACTCACACCCAGGCACCACAAGGTCTCTCTCACATCACATACAAGCACACACACCAACACAGACACAGTTTCTCACACACAGTCTGTATCACACACACACAGCCTTACACATCAGTGCACTCACACTCACCTCAAGTCTCACAGCTCTCCCAAGATCTCGATATCTCTCTCTCTCTCTCTCTCTCTCTCTCTCACACACACACACACACACAATATCTCTCTTACACATATAGTCTCTTTTCCTCATATACACACTCCCCCCCACGCAGTCTCATTCTCACACGCTAAGTCCATCTCTCAAAACACACACAATCTGTCTCTCACTCTCACACGGAATTTCTCTGGTAGAGACACAGGATCTCACAGTCAGTCTCATCACACACAACACCGTCACACCCTGAGCCTCACACATATTTTTATTCGCATATAGTCTCTCACACACATGAAGAGTCTCTCACAGCCACAAAGAATCTCTCTTGCACAGATCCTTTCACACCTGCAGCGTTTCTTTTACACACATATACAATGTCACACACATACAGGATTTTGGCCTAAAATCTCCAAAAAAAAAAAAAATGTAAATCCCACCACTTTGAGGAGGCTTGGGGCCCCTGTGGGGGAGGGGTAAACAAAGGTGACGGCAGCAGCAGCAGCAGCAGCAGCAGAGAAAAGATGGAGAGGGAGGGAGGGAGGGCAGCCCGCTGGTCTCTGCGCAGATGAGCCGCAGAGAGGCAGCGCAATGCAGCGAGGCCTGCTGGAGGGAGGGCAGCAGGAGGCCTGGGTTCTAATCCAGGCTCTGTCCTCGGTTCCATGTGCCCTTGGGCAGGTCCCTCCCCCTGTGGGCACCAGTGTCCTCTCTGTCACCTAAGGAAGTTGGAAAGACTCTATGAGGCTACTGGGGAGAGAAGGCAGTAGCATTGATCGGCTGGGTGGGAGGGCACCTTCCAATTTATCTCTATTCCCCTTTACTACCCAGCTTTCCCTACAAGTCTGCTCTTCAATGGACACTTGATAGAATTGGGACTTTTAAATAAGGTTTTGTACACCAACAAGCCTCCAAACCATTGCCAGCCCATTTATCTGCATTGGATGAAGTCCACCCCACAGCCTACGAATGTTCCGTGGGAGAAGATGGACAGGGGAGGGGGCTGGAACCTGCCCCACATGACCCCTGCCAATTCTGAAACTCAGGGACATAGGTCAGAGCCCTAAAGATGAGCCCAAGGTGGCCAGGAGGATGGCACCTCTTTGGAGGATGAGGTCCCAGGAGACCTCCTTCTAGTCCTGCTTAGCTTCTAGCTCCCTGGGTGACCTTGGACAGGGTCCTTCGGGGCAGCGTGAGGAGTTTGGCCCTCTCCCTGTTATCCGCCCCCGCCCCCACCACACACACATCTATTGTAGGATTTAATGTATAACATTCTGACCTCCTAACCCCTCCGTAAAGGATGCTAAGACACTGAGTGTTTATCTCAGTAACAAATCTACCAGGCCTGTGCCTAAACACAGCTTTTTTCTGCTGTGGATGCCTCAGTGTCCCCAAGCCCCTTCCCACACTGATGATCCCCAGCAGCTCCGCAGACACTCCTGCCCCCTCCCCCGCCCCATCTTCCCCACCCCCCTCAGTTCTAATGGGCGGAAGGGAAGGCCTGTGGAGCAGTAGAGAAAGAGTGGGCAAAGTCAGCGGTTTGCCAGGTAGGGGGTGGGGGGTGGCTATGGTTGGGGGAGGGGCTCTGCTTTAAATGACTACCTCTGACCCTCTCCTTCATGCCTCAGGCTCCATTCAGGCCTCTTGAGGACAGAGTCCAGTGCAGGCAGGGGTCATCTCTTTCAAGGGAGGTGGCTGCTACCAGTGTCTCCCTTTTGGGCTTAGTTCAGTAGCAAAACCCCTTAGAAGTCACCAGCCCACCCCTCTCCTATTTTACAGATGAGGAAACTGATCCTGAGAGGCCACCTGCGGGGCCAAGGTCAGGTGCCCTTTCTCCCCTGAAACAAACTGGGGTCAGGAAAGAGGAGTGGCTGGTGAAGACAGACCCACCCCCTCACAGATTTCCTCCTTGTAGGCTCCCCCTGTACACCCCCTCTCTGCCCGACAGGTCCAGGCATAAGGCCAGCGGCCCCCTCCAATACCCTGCCCTTTTGACCAGGAAGAAGGACAGCCTCTGTGCCCAGGAGCAGGTTTCAGAGGAGTCATATCCACCTCCCCACAGCTGAGTCCCACACCAACTTCCAAGCCTGTGATTAACCATAATGATCCTCCCTGACCACCTCCTCAGAATGGCCTGAGGCTGCTCCCTGGGGAGGGAGGGGGTCCATCTCAAGCAGCAGACCCAGGCTTCCAGCCCTTGTCCATGGGCCCTGGCTGGCCCCAGATGCCCTTACCTGGGAAGACGGAAGGGTGCCCAGCTTCCCTCCCCACACCTAAACCCAAAGGGGAGGTCAGACCTTCACCGTGTACATCTGCAGACACACATGCACGCAAGGCACTCCTGCACACTCAAACATACGCACATGCTCGCGCCTTCTCACTACATCCTTCACCCACCCAAATCTACACCACCACACTTACATAAATATGCACACACAAACACACCCATTCATACTCGCTCATACATATTAAATCCGGAAATACACAGACCTTACTACATACAAAACTAGTCACCCTGGAAAAAAAATCATCCCCTCTCTTACACACACCACACGCACCCCTTTCAGTTTTGACTCACTAGGTCCAGTTATCGAACACACCCCCACCCCCGCCCCATCTTCCGATGGGTAAGTGTCGCTTACCCTGGCGTAGCGAGATGAGTAGGGGTCCTCAAAGAGCGCCCAGATACGTGGCTGCCAGCGGCGCCAGAAGCCGCCGGGCCGTCCGTCCGGGGAGTCGCTGAGCGCCAGGCGCTTGGTCATCTCCAGCTCGTCCTCTCCGTCGCCCGAATCTCCAGGGCCGTCGGCGTCCGCGTCGTCCGCGCTGTTGTCCAGGGGCGCACCGCCAAAGCTGTCCAGCGCCTCCTCCGCGTCCCGGTGCTGGCGGTAGGTCATCCAGCAGCAGGGCTCCACGTCGGTCTCGTCGATGCCCCAAAAGGCCAGCTCCTCTTCGTAGAGCGGCCCGCACACGTCGGCCGGGCAGTGCAGCTTGCCCGTGCGGTAGTAGTTCAGAATGTGCGCGAAGACGCCTGGGTGGCGGTCGAAAAAGAACTCGTCGGCACGCGGGTCATAGTCGAAATGGCTGTGGGCGTCGGGCTCCGCCAGCCAGGCGAGCCGCGTGCCGGGCAGCGTGCGCAGTGTCGAGCGGTACGTCTGGTGGCGCGTGCCGCCCACGTTGATCACGATGCGCTCGCTCTCGTCCCCCTGGCCCATCGCGGCGCCCCCTTAGGCATGGCGCGGCCCAGCGACACCCATGGGAGCGGCCGCCAGGGGGAGTTGGCGCCGGGGAGGGGGCGCGCGGCCTCCTCCCCTCTCCCCCCAGCCGTCGGGGGTGCGGGGTTGGAGGGGACAGAGATCAGCGGCTCTGGCGACCCAAGCCCCTCAGGGAGGTTTCTGTCGGGTGCTGGTCCAGGGCAGTGAGTGTGTGCGGGATCCCAAGGGTCTCTAGGCGCCAGATGTAGGAGGGAGCTGGTCCGGCTGCGGAGGAGGCAGAGGAGGAAAGGAGGGCGGGAGAGAGGGAACGAGGAAGAGAGGGAGGGGTGGGCGCTCAGCGGCGAGCCCCGGGAGGAGGGAAAAGAGGGTGGGGGGACCGGGCTCCCGTCCCCATCTCAGCGAGAAAATGTAGAAAGCGACACAAAGCTTTTGAGGGTAAGGTCAGCTGCTCCCAGAGCCAGGCAGATAGACCAGCCCCCAGGAGGAGGGGTGGAGGGGAAATTGGCGCTCCGTTGTGCAGTGGTCGCCGCAGCGCGCTCTCGGCGCGGGGGAGATGGGTGCCCGCTGCCTTCCTCCCTGCGTGGCTGGGCTGCAGCTAGGGGCGCAGGGCGGGCTCCGGCCCCCTCCCTCTTTCCTTGCCTGGCTGCCTGCTCCCCCCGGTGGCGGGCGCGCCTGCCCGCCTGCCCGCCCTGCTCGCTCCTTCTCCCCGCCTCTTGGAGGAGATGGCGGGGCCCCTGGACAGGGGCACGGGAACGCTGCTCGGTGCGGCTGCCGTGGAGCGCTGCGCTCCGGCTCAAGCTGGGGTTCCGCTGGGCTGCGCTCGGACTCCGGCTGCGGTGCTGAAGGGACAGCTCCCAGTTGTGGAGCCTTGCGGGGCCCGGCGGGGGTTCTCCGGGCTGGATTCGGTCTGCGGGGCCCGCGGGCACTGGCTCCGGTGCCTCTGCGCTCCGCGCTCCGCGCTCCGCGCCTCGCTCCAGGCAGGCGCTTGGCGATGCCGGCCGAAGAGAGGGGGCTGCGGTGGTCGCGCCGGGGAGGTGGGGGTGGCAGGTCGGGGCGCGGCGAGGCGAGGCCGGGGTGGTGAGGCGCGGAGCGGCCGCCGCCGCGACGCTGCTGCCGCCCGGGCTGCTGCCTGGCTCTCTTGCTCGCTTGCTCGCTCGCGCGGTCCGCGTCCAGCCCGCCGCTCTCCGGACACGGGCAAACGGCGCGCGCAGCCGCACTCGCCCCCGGAGGGAGGCGCCGCGCTGGGTCCTAAAGAGCCCTGATTCCGCGCCCCCTCCCAGCCCCGCAAGGAGCTGGGCCTCCCTCAACCCCGGCGCTGGGGGCGCCCTCCCGGCACCCGCCAACGCTTCATTTTTCGGGGAGGGAAAGCCACTGGATGGACGAGGGCTCCGGGAGACGTCTAGGTCAGTCTCCCCAGGTCAGACTGAGGTGAGAGGAGTATCGCACCTGCCCTTCTCTTTTCAAATTGGGGACTGTCTTAACCCCTAGTGAACCGAGAGGCCCCATCCCTATGAGAGACACCGCTCCAAGCAACCCTTTAATACTGACCCTTGCCACGGGAGCTGAAGCCCACGTGATCCTTTCAAAGGTACCCTCTCGCATGGACCCCAAAATGTCTCCCCCACCTCCATACATATAACACACATGCTGTCCCCTAAGCTCTCCACTAAGAATCCAATAACCCAGGATGCTTATTAACCCCTTTTGACCCCTACTGACCCCGGCCTTTCATAACTGCAGGCTGACCCTAGTCTCCTGTGAGTGCCACACATTCTACCATATTGATCCCGCTCACTGATTCTCCCTCACTAGCCCTGGATCCTTATGGGGATCCCTTATGAGAGGGGCACTCTACCCTTAGAGGTCAGAAGGTGGTCCTGAAGGTTGACAATCCCTCCTCTCACGGCAGGACGTCAGCTGCCCTGGGTCTGGGGCTGGATGGGAGCAGCTGCCTGCTGTGATCCCTACAGCTTCAAAGATGACCCTGGGGGTGGGGGGTGGGGGGGGGGGAAGTGGGCAGGTGGGCCTGGACAGGGCTGGGAAGGTCAGGCCCAGCTCCAGGGGTGGCTGTGCTGGGAAAGAGGCTTATTGATCTCAGCCCAGCTCAATCGAACACAAGGCTGCCTGGGCAAAGGGCGATTTAATTAAGAAGACAGGAGACTCTTATTTACCTGTCGGCACTTGCTAACTGTGCGGACAGCTGTCCCTTGACACTGACCCGCAGACACTGTTGTGGGCCTAGGGACAAAGCTGTGCTGCTGGCATCTCTCTTCTCGCCTGGCCAGGGGAATCCCAGCCCTGCCCCAGGGAAATCTGTGAGTGGTGGGGGAAAGGTTTGGAGGAGTAGAGAGGGTTGGAGAGAGGCCAGGGGTGGGGCAAGAGATGAGGGATAGGAGAGAAGGACAAGAGGAGAGACAAGAGACAGGCAGAGTTAGGGCAGAAACGGGTGGAGATGGGCAGAGTTAGAGAGAAGGCTGGAGTATGGGGCCAGGACGGAGGGGCCAGTCCTCCCTCAGAGATTGGTCTGTGTTATTCCTCTAAATGGGAGCCATTCCCCCTGCAATCTCAGAATCCCGCAGGGATGGGAGTGCTTTGAGTTTCCCTCTCAGCCCAGCCAGTGAGCCCCATCCCCTCACCACAAGGAGGCCTGACCTGCTGTGGCTCAGCCTGGCCCAGAGTCAGATCTCCTCACACAGGCGCTCAGAAAGCCCTGCCCCAAAGCAAGGAGGTGATACAATAGAAAAATGGAGACCTAAGAAGGAAAAGAAAAGGAGAGACCCACAGGGACGGAGACACGCATACACCTGGCTGGGAGAAATCAGGATGGGGAGAGCGAGAAAGAGCCTTTCCAAACCTTCCCTTCCTTCCAGCCGGACAATCACCCCTCTTTACCTCCTAGGAAACCTTCTGTGGCAGCCACAGGGCCCAGGATTCCATCCCTTCCCTCTCCTGCAGGACCCCCTGGGATCCAAGTTAACTCCGCAACCTTCACTGTAGCTCATCTTGTTTCCAGAAAGCGAGATCAGCTCCTCCGGGCATGCTTCTTGTTTGCTTCCCTCCCCAGTGCCCAGGGCACAGGAGCTCCTCAATCAGAGCCTGGATGATCTGAGAAAGGCCAGGAGAGGGGCCAGGGTCCTAGAATCCAGTGTCAGAGGCCACAGGAGTCTGGAGTCCGTAATTGAGACCGAGGCAGAGGGAGGGACTTAGTCAGGGCCTCTCAGGGAGTCAGTGTGGAGCCCACTCAGGCCACTACCCATGGTGAGTCACGGTGGGAAGCTGAAATATGCCCAGATGGTGGAGAGAAGAAGGGGGAAAGACAGAGAGGCATAGGGCTCCTAGGAGCGGGGAGGTTGGGTGAGAAGGTTGGGGGACTAGGAGCTCTGGTTGGGCCTGGTCCTGCAGGATGTGCTAGAAAAAGAAGCAGGCCAGGGTTGGAGGGCAGGGGAGTGTCAAAGGGTGTCCATCACATCCTAAAACCCAGCCCCTCTGAGGCCAGCGGAGAAGGCTCAGAGAGAAGAGCCGCCCAGGTGGGAGAGGGGAGCTGCCCCCGAGGTACCCCACACTGTCCCACTTCAGGATTCTCACCTTTGTCCTTGATGACACCCCCAGCGCAGGCCTCAAAGAATGCCCCACCCCCCACCTTCTCTGTCCTAAGCAGGGACATAAAAGTCTCTTTTCTCACACCCTCTTCACACTGTAAGAAGGCTGGCATTTGCAGAAAGCCCAGAAAAACCAAGAGGGCACTATAGGACAAGAAGGAAAAAGGCCCCAGAGAAAAGGGGGTGGGAGGAGGAATTGCTGATGGAGCCTTAGCTTCTCACCCACAACCACTAACCACAGACCCTCAGCCCAGCCAAGAGCCTCACTCCTTTTCATTCTTGAGGTGTGCTCCCCCCCCCCCACACACACACTCATAGCCATTTGCCCCCTCCCTTTCAGAGAGGAAAGTTTGTGGTCCCATGCTAGGGTCGTTAGGACCAGTGGCGTGGGGTGGGCGGGGGGCAGTGCACTGATGAAATGGTTGGTGTTCAGTGGCTACGAGCATAGAACCAGACTGCCTGGGTCACATCCCAGCTCCACCCCTGACTAGCTGTGACCTTGGGCAAGTTACTGGAATTCCCTATGCCTCAGTTTCTTTATCGTTGGCTATGAATAACAATAAGCCCTATAGTAACACCTCAGCTCTGGAATTTCTCTTGTTCAGACTAGAGGGGAGGGGTTGCTGGGCTCCAGGAAGATGGGTGGTGGGACTTGAACTGGGGCTGGACTAGAAAAAAAGGTGAAGGGAGTCCTGAAGCCAAATTTGGCCTATGTCCTCACCTGGCACTTGCAGGCCTTTGATCTATCCCTGCTAGGCTCTGGAACTGGCCCAAGGCCAGCCCCCAGGCCTTTGCCCAGGTTGGCACATCTTATATGCTGCTCTCCCAGGCCCAGAGCCTTAGCATACCTGGTGGGTTGGGGTGCCATCTTGTGGCTACATCCGGAAGCTAACCTAAGCTGGACACAGAGTAGGCTTTGGGAGGATAGTAAACAATGGGACTGACAGGCATTTTCTCCCCAGACAGGAACCCTCCCTTTAATGGGCAGGGGAGAGTGAATCTGCAGGTGGAATAGTGGGAAATTGGTGACTGTGGCTGCCGGACCCTTAGCTTGGGCACGGACCCTGGTCCCTAACCTGGGAATGTGTAGGTGCTGAGCTGTTCCTTCCTGAAACCCCTGGGCAAGTGGGTCCCAGATCTCTTAGAACCGGGGAACTTGAGAAAGGAGCCAAGTTGAAGAATACTCTGGGGAAGTGCTAGGTCTGGGTTTCTCAGTCTCTGCACCGTTGGCTTTTCGGACCAGATAATCCTTTGTGGTGGGGGCTGTACTGTGCATTGCCGAAAGTTTAGCAGCATCCTGACCACTTACCCACTAGATGTCAGTAGAATCCCTTCCCCAGTCATGACCATCAAGGGCTACAGACTGCCAAATGTCTTCTGGGGGGGTAAAATGTCCTCAACTTTGGTTAGAAATATCATTTTGTTGCTTTCTAGCTGTGTAAACTGGCCACTCTCACCTCTAGGTTTCTGTTTCCTAGTCTGCATAAAAGAAATAACACTTTTGTGAGGATTAAATGAGATAGTGTCTCTCATTGAGCTTCCTCTCCTTCCCCTACGTCCCTTCTCTTGGATGGCCACCCCTCCACACCCTTTGTGAGCAGCCCTTACCCCCATGAGTTCCTGCCATTTCTCAGCAACGCCCATCCCTCAAAGTGTCAGCATGGCCCAGGGGCAGAGCATCAGCCCTGCCTAGGCTTAGTTCTGGGGAAGATAGGGTCTCAGTGCCTCTTGCTGCTGGCCATGGGAGTGAGGGAGGGCAGTGAGAAACAATGATGGCTGTGGTGAAGGATGCATGAGGGTGTCAGGGTTGCAGGTGCATAGGGAAAGCAGGTGGGTGTGGGCATTTTTGCAAGGGCATCCCCAGAAGGACTGGGCAGGGGCCACAGAGCTCTCCCAGAAGCTGCTGGAGATGCGTGGCTATCCCAAGAGCCTTCCTCCCTCTTTGACTCCCTTGATAGGAGTCTTGTGGGTTCTCCTGTGTGTGTTCCTGGTGGGCGCCTGTGCGTGAGTCAGTCTGCAGGTAAGCATGGTCAGCAGTGTGCAGGGGTGGGCCCAGGTTTTGTGAGGCCTGAAGTTTAGACATTTGGGAGTCACTCTTAAAAAAAAAAGAAGACTAGAAAGTTGGGCATAAAAGTGAATATTTATTTAGACTTAGAAAAGAAATCAGGACCAGATGCAAATTTTAAAAAGCTCACAATTATTATAAACATGAAAAATCCAGGGAAACTAGCTTAATATTTTTATTAACTGCCGGACACACCTACATAATGCTTTTTACATAAGTTATGGTTACAGAGAAGCATTCATAATGCTCCCCCAAATAGTTGCAACATTTTTTTTTGCAATTACAGAATGATGTTCAGTGAACAAAACAACATTTATTATGTAAAAGCTGCATCAGAAATGACTAGAAATGAAAAAAATCAGCATACCCACCTATAACTATTTTTTCTGGGCACCAAAAAGAACCTGCTTTACATTTTCATGCCATATTGTACCCAGCAAGGTTTGTGGTTCTTGAAAATATCACCAGGACAAGCTACTTAAAGGTACATTCATGAAATGCACAGGACCCAGTATAGCTGAAACATCTTGGAAAAGAAAAAAGTTGAAGGACTTACACTTCCTGATTTCAAAACATATTACAAAGCTACAACAATTAAGACTGTATGTTTGGCATAAGGATGGACATTTAGATCAGTGGAATAAAATTGAGAGTCCAGAAATAAACCCATACATTTATGGGCAATTAATTTTTTACAAGGGTGCCACAACAATTCAATGGGGAAATACAGTTTTTTTTCAACATAAATAGTGTGGGGACACCTGATATCCACGTACAAAAGGATGAAGTTGGATTCCTTTGTCCTATCACTTACAAAAATGGACTAAAAATGGATCCAATACCTAAAAGTAAGAGCTGAAACTATAAAACTCTTAGAAGAACTTGGATCAGGTAATGGTTTCTTAGATAAGACGCCAGAAACACAGGCAACAAAAGGAACATATGGGCATATTAGACTTTATCAAAATATAAAAAACAAATTTGTGCTTCAAGAAAGCAAACAAGCAAGAAAGTGAAAAGACAATGCAGAGGATGATGGAAAATATTTGCAAATCATATCTCTGGTAAAGGTCCAGTATTTAGAATGTATGAAGAACTCATCACAGCAATAAAAAGACAAAGAACCTAATTTTAAAATGGACAAAGGATTAAAAAACTCAATTTCTCCAAAGAAGGTACAGTGGGGCCTTGACTTACGAGTTTAATTCGTTCCGTGACGGAGTTCGTAACTCAAATTACTCGTATGTCAAATCATAAAGTGAACGGGTGAGACATGTGATGCTGGGCGGATGTTGTGGTGTTCACTGTGACATTCGCTGCGCCAACTAGTGGTGGGGTATCTGAAGCTGGCTCGTAACCCGAATTTTAGCTCGCAACTCAAAGCAAAAAATCGGCCGAGAGACGGCTCGTATCTCGAAAAACTCGTTAGTTGGGACACTCGTAAGTCAAGGCCCCGCTGTATACACATGGCCAAAAAGCACAGGAAAAGTGCTCAGCATCGTTAATCATTAGGGAAATGCAAAATCAAAACCACAATGAGATACCACTTCACACCCACTAGGATGATGGCTACAATAAAGACAATAACAGTGTTGTTAGGATGTGGAGAAATTGGAACCCTCATACATTGCTGATAGGAATGTAAAATGGTGCAGCTGCTTTGGGGGAATCTTTGGCAGTTCCTCAAAAATTTAAACATAGGGTTATGATATACCCAGCAATTTCACTTTTAGGTATATGCACAAAAGAATTAAAAGCATATGTTTACCCCAAAACTTGCAGGTCAATGTTCCTAGCACCAGTATGTATAACAGCTAAAAAGTGGAAATAACCCAAATATCTATCAACTGATGACTGGATAAACAAAGTGTGACATATCTATACAATTGAATATTATTCAGCAAAATAAAGGAATGAAGTACTGATAAATGCTACAACATGGATTAACCTTGAACACATTGTGCTAAGTGAAAGAAGCCAGACACAAAAGACCACATCGTGTGTGATTCCATTGCCCGGAAGAAGCAAACCCATAGAAATGAAAATAGATTAGTGGGGATGGTTGCACAAGATTGGGAATATAGTACAAGCCACTGAATTGGACACTCTAAAAGGGTGAATTTTATGGTATATGAATTATATCTCAATAAAACATAGAGAAAAGTAAAAGGAGGATCAGTAAAGCAGGAGGTTATAAATTACTTGCTTACGCTGAGAAAAATCTATTTGTCATGGTCCCAGTTCCCTTATCTGTAAAAAAAAAAAAAATATCTTTTTCTGAAATGCTTTGAGTGAATTACTAAAGAATTTCAGAACATACCTTTTAAGCTCACTAATCTCTTCCACAGAGAGAAAGCCCAAGTCCAGATGGGTTAAGCCACATCCCCAGGATCTCAAAACTGGTCAGCAGCACAGCCGGCTTAGATCCCAGGAATCATGCAGCCATTGACATCAGCTGGGACTCACGCGCCCCTGATACTGGGGAAGTTCTGTATGAATTAAAACCTGCTGTTAAATGTTGTCTGTAAAAAATAACTATGGGCCGTGTAAAAACAAACATTACACCGTCTCACATTTTATCATTTCCCTTTAACAGTGGTGAGGTGTGTGGAGAGGATTTAAGTAGTATCTTATACATGAGAAAAAACCTGAGCTAGGACCAACTGTTGTTCAGCAGCAGCACCATCATCATTTTTGTATTTATCTCCCACCTCATCTCCTCTTTCTTCTGCCTTCCCCATCTTGCTCATTTTTCTCGCCAGGCTTGCCCACTCCTTTCCACTGCATCTGGTGGGCTGCATAGTCTTTACTGCCTCTTCCACGTGACGATTATGCAGGCTGCTCACTGCACAAGTGCACCTGGCTGAGCAGTGAGTGGGGCTGCAGTCCAGTCGTGGCTGCCTTGTGCACGGCAGTGTCCTCGGGAAGGAGGGACACCTTTCCCTAATTGCACACTAGCTCCCTCTAGGCCACCGGAGCCCTCTTCATTTTTGTGATTAATTCCCTCCGTGTAGAAACTCTGCCTCCTCCTCTCCACACCTGGTTAACTTCTCATACCCCATGATCATCTGTCATTACACTCTATACTTTTTAAAAATTGATCTTTATTGTTGAAAGTGTTACAGATGCCCCCTTGTAACTTTTTCTTATAGCACCTCTCAGCATTTATAACATTGCATCTGTCCATTTGGTTCTTTGTCTAATGGCTGTTTCCCCAGTGGATTTTCAGCTGTATGAGGGTAAGGACTGTGCCTTCCAGGTTCTCCACGGTACCCTCAATACCGAAGCTTTGCCTGGCACAACTCTTTCCACTCTTATGCTTTCTCTCCCATCGCCAGTCACTATCCCAGTTCAGGCCACGCTGTGTGTCCTCCGGTGGCACTTCTGACATGTCTCCCATCCTACCTTTTCTGCCAGCCCAGACTGGCCTTTCTGAAATATAGACTTATTTGAATCCTTCCCCTGTTTAGACTTTCTATGGCTCCCCATTGCCTTCAGGATAAAGCCCAAATGAGATCACTGTGGCCCTGCCTCTGCTTTTTCTCCATCTCGCCTCTGGCCCCTCACCGTGAGCAGCTTTGGTTTCATGAAGGCACAGTTTGCTTTCTGTCATCTCCGGGTCTTTGTACTGACTGTCTCCTCAGCTTGGAGCAACCCCATTGGCTCCTCTTTCCTGACCAACTCCTTCAAGATTCTTATTAGGGGCGACCTGCTTGTCTGTCCCTTCTGTCCCTACTGTGTTCCCTCTGCTGCATATACCCCCATTATAGCACTTAATTCATTGTCATGTAACCAGCTGCTGACAGATACAATTTTCCCAAATGTCTGGGTGCTTCCCGAGGGCAGGAACTGTGTCCACTGGTCTCTGCATTCACCCAGCATGGGGCTTGGCATCTGTTAAATGAATGAATTCATGAATGAGCCCCAAGGGGTCTCAACGAGTGTAAGACACCCAGAGGCACATCTGGGGAAGCAGCCAGGAGACAAGCAGAGGATCATTAGTAACAGAGCAACCCTGCTGGCTCCTCAGGGACCCTGCGTTGGGGAGAGCAAAGGCTCTCCTGGGAGCAGAGAGCAGATGCTCAGATAGGAAATGAGGCCCTTCCTGCTGGCATCACATCGTGCCTGCTTCCCCCAGGGCCTCCACTTGGTGAGAGGAGCCCTTGAAAGTGGGCTTATAAGGTTTTCGAGGGGAAAAGGGTCTGTAAGGGTGGGAATAGGAAGCACTGATGTCTTGAGTGTTAGGGGGTGGGGTTGGGGTGGCATGTGAATGGGGAAGAATTTTTGCCAGGCGGGAGGATGGGAGGGCAGAAGTGCCTCTGTGTGTATTTGTGTGAGTATGTGTGTGTATGAACTCTCCCCTGTGGTTGTGTGTGGGTTGTTTTTCTTGTTTCTCAAGATTCAGCTCAAGTGGCACCTCTTCCCCAGCACCTTGGCTAAATCAGTGGCCCCATCTCTGCTCCCAGAGTGTCCATATCTTGATGAGAGCATCTGTGCCACCTGCGGGATGCAGGTTTGCACGTGCCCCTCTCCTTGCAGGGTCTGGGTCTTAGGGGATCAGAGTGCTGGCTGAGATGCTCTACCTGAGGTGCCTGGTTACTGGCTGAGCTGAGACGTCTGGGCCTGCCTCATCTTCAACGATGTCCCCTTGTGTTTACACCTATCGCTAAGAGCCTGTGAGTACCAGGCAGCTTGCCATGCCCCTTTACACTCGTTTAGTGTTTCCTTGTAATGCGGTGAGCACCATAGCACACCCTCTGTACCCATGAGGATTCTGAGTGGCACCTGGGGCCATGACTTCTCAGTGACCCTTCTGGCTCCCCTCTGTGTATGGAGAAGTGTGATTCTCAATCTCTTATGCTCGTCAGAATCACCTGGGAAGCTTTTGGAAATACCAATATCCACCCCAGCCAGTGTGTCTCAGTGGTTGAGCATCAACCTATAAACCAGGGGGTCATAGTTCAATTCTCAATCAGGGCACATGCCCAGGTTACAGGCTCTATTCTCAGTGTGGGGTGTGCAGGAGGTAGCTGATCAACGATTCTCTCTCATCATTGTTTCTATCTCTCTTTCCCACTTCCTTCCTATCTGAAATCAATAAAAAATATATTTTAAAAAAAGGAAATACCAGTATCTGGCCCCAGGTGTCTGGGGCAGATAGATAAAACAGATTCTCAGGGGTGAGGTGGGGGCAGGCATGGATCACTTTATAAACTAGTCAGATCATTCTAATATGCATCTGACATGAGAACCACTGACTGACGTGTGATCATGTTGGTCATGGTCATAAGAACCTCCCCACATGTTGGAGACACAGGTGCCCCTCCATTCCTTCTCCCAGCTCCTCCTTGCAATCCGCCTGCCACCTGCAGGGCTAGCTGCTGTATTGGGTCAGTAGTCTGCCCCGACCCCTAGGGAAAGCCAGGACCGCCTTGGTATAAATTAGCATTTTTATTTCCAACACCTGAGCGAGGCCAGCGGCTCGCCCCCCTTTGGTATAAACATACAAAGTTCCTTTCGCACTGCACACCATGCCTCAGAGATAAATACAGCCCTCGGGGCTCCTGCTCGGGCAAAGCAACTCTTATTTACAGGAATAGATTACAAAAGTATTACAAAAAGTGGTCCTGAATAGGGAGTGGGAGAGGTTACCGTTACACTTGTTACACTTGGGACCGGAGCTCGGCGCGCAGGGGGTGGGAAAGAGCTGTCTCCAGGGCTCACGAAAGGAGAGGCCATGACCGACGACGGACCGCATAAGGGATTGGGGCGTATGGGTTGGGGCCTAGGTCTGCGCGAGTCCCACCCACGCGGCAAGGGGTGAGGAAGAGGAAGGGCCTGGCCCCTCTAGGATCAGCTCTGGCCCACGGAGGAACACAGACCGCTCATCGCAGTGGGTCTCAGGGAAGGGTGGGGGAAAAAAGACTGTGTCCTTGCTCTGGGGTACGAAGGCGGAAACACATCAGTTCTCCTGCCTCTCCTCCCTCGCGAGGGGTCGCTTTTAAAGCGCGATTGGGGGCAGTGGTTCAATCTTTTGGGCGCGAGGGAACCCTAGGGGCACCATCCCTCGGGCGGTGGATCGCGTCGTCCTTCCACACGGGCCCGTCGACACCCTCAGAGCACCTGGTAGATCGGGTTGGGGTTCGCGCCCCCGGGGCACTGCGGCGCAATATCGGGGGTAGGGGTTGGGGCGCCGCGATCGTCCTCGTCCGGGGCGGCCGCCTCGTGCGCGCCCGGGGACGGCTCGGGCGGCGGGTCGGCCAGCAGAAGCGCGGGCGCGGCGGGGCTCTCGGTGGAGATGCGCTCCACGATGCTGGACAGGCAGTCGAGGCTCGACACTGCAGCGCTCTTCCCGGGCCTCGGTTCTGCGCGGGGAGGGAGAGGTTAGTATGCAGGGGGTGAGTCTCCGACAACTCTCCCACGCGGGTCCCCGTGCTTTGGGGCCGACCGGAAACGGATGGCCTGCCACTGTCCGGCGCGATC
Source organism: Myotis daubentonii (assembly GCF_963259705.1). NCBI lineage: Eukaryota > Metazoa > Chordata > Mammalia > Chiroptera > Vespertilionidae > Myotis > Myotis daubentonii. Next base: position 55,718,195 of record NC_081848.1, on the reverse strand, counting down.
CACCGAGAGTGCGGGCAAAAAGAGAGGGAGCTAAGCGCTTAGTATTTCGTTCCTTGCACCTTCTTCCAGGATTTGTGTGTGTGGAGCGGGGGTGGGTGGGGAGGTGGGGGAGGTGGGTGTGTGTGTCGGGGGGACGGTCCTAGGGAGGGGGAAGCCAAGATTGTTCAAAGGGGAACGTGGGAACGAGGCGCGAATACGCACCGCTGGGCGCCTGGCTGAAGTAGGAGCCATCGTAGCAGTTCCGTCTCCGGGCGCCGCTGGTGGGGCCGCTGTAATCCATCTGCAAAGGGCAAGGGCGATCGACTCAGGCCGCGGGGCCACTGGAACATCACTCTCTGTGTCCCCACCCCAGCTCCCCAAGTCTCAGCCACGAATTTCCTGTCCTACTTGATGGTGGAGCTGGGATTAGGGTGGACAGGAGCTGTCAGGCCAAGTAGAAGGCGGACAGTCACCTAGGAGTACATATCTTAACTTTGGAAATAGGAATACGGCCGGGGGTGGGGAACAGACCACGGCGCAGCAGTGTTCTAATAGCACTCCCAATCAGGTGGCTCGCATGTTTGCCGTGCGTCCCCCAAACACTACCCAGGACACGGGATCCACTCCCCGGAAGGTTCCCTGTCCAACCCTCCCCACAGAGGAAATGCTTCACAGATGTACCCCGAGAGCTGCCCCACTCCTCCTCTATCCCGGGGTTCCAGCCTCACCATGCCGTCGGAGCAGTTGGAGCGCGGGCTGGATGCGTCGGAGTCGCCGCTGTAGTGCTCGCCGCCGCGGCCAGAAGGCAGCGGGCCGGGCGCGTAGAAGGCAGCCGCGGTGCCAGGGGGCGCGGCGTCCTGGTCGCGTAGCAGCGCCTGCAGTCCCTCGATGTAGCGGATGGCGTTGCGCAGGATCTCCACCTTGGGCAGCCGCTGGTTAGGATTGCTAGACGTGCAGCGCTTGAGCGTCTCGAAGGCCTCGTTGACTTTGCTCAGGCGGCGCCGCTCGCGCATGGTGGCAGCCTTGCGGCGGTCGGCGTTGGTGGTCTTGCGCTTGCACGCCTTGCAAGCCCAGAGTAGACAGCGGCCCGCCTGGTGGTGCCCACTAGGCGCGCGCACATGCTCGTCCTCGCGGGCGCCGGGGGCCGGGTGCACAGCCGCAGGGAAGTGGGAGTCCTCAGGTTTCAGAAATGCGCCCACGTGCACGAGGCGCGGGTCCAGGTCCTCAAAGAAGCGCAGGTCCGGGGAGTCGAAACACGGGTCATCGTAGAAGTCGTCCGCTGTAGCAAAGTTGCAGAGAGAGCCGTCGGGACCCGTCAAGTCTACGTCGCGTAGCGGTGGCGACAGCAGCTCCATATCTCGGCCCGGGGCGGCTCAGTCCAGGCTTTGCCCAACCCCAGCGGCAAGGCTTGCCCTAAACTTTCTGCCACCCTGGAGCCCCGGCCGGGCGCCGTGTGATAGCAAAGTGCTGGGGGTCTGGATGTATACCCACTCACCCCCCACCCTGCCTTGTCCGGTCCGGCCTGACGGGCACCCGGGAAAGTGGCGGCAGTGCCCTGGGGCTTCTCCACCCCTAACTTCAAGCCGGGCGCCGGGGGGCTATTTATCCAGTAGTAGCCTACGGGTCCCCCGAGCTAGAGCCGGCTGCTGGGGGCGGGGGCGCCCGAGGCCAATAGGAGCAAGGAAGGGAGGAGCTTGGGATCCCCTGGGTGGCCGCGGAGGCCATCCCCCTACCTCTCCACACCCGGAGCGCGCGCGCTCTGACTCCTCCCCAGGCAGCAAGGGAGGCAGAAGCTGGCAGCGCGACGCGGCGCGGCTGCCCTTGGCTCCCGGGCACACTCTTTCCAAACCTCTCCAGCACAAGACTCTCCCTGTGTCCACAGGAAACGCTGGCCAAGGGCGCTCACCTCCCAACTGACTTTGGGTTCCTCTGTCCTCTGATTTGGGGTAGGAGGACCCAGAAACAGGGTAGGCGTAGAAGTCAGATGGGAAGAGATTTGGAGAGAGACACACTCAGAGCTGAGATAGTGAGTCCGTGAGAGATATACCCAAGAGGCTGAGAGACAGTCAGAAAGCAGAAGGCTAGAGTCAGAGGCAGAGAAACGCGCAAACGAGAGAGAGACTCGAGAGATGGACTCCGAGAGTCTGAGTGGGTAAACCTGAGTCAAACTGGACGTGACAGCCTGCTCATTAGGCCAGCTCCTGCTGTCTTCCCTGGACGTTTGGAAGTCCAGCTGCATCTATACTGGAGTCTAGGATTGCTGCGAAAGCTTTGCACTAAGCTTTCCAAATGCAGCTCCGGTCCCTGCTTTGAGGGAGGAAAATGGACTCCTTGACCATCTCAACCTGGGGTATCCAGTGCCGCTCTAGGAGGCACTATCTCTTCATCTGGAAAGAAAACTCCATCTGCTCAGGTCTTGCCTCCTGTCTGGCCCGCAGTGCTGCACCAGAAATGCTCTTTGCGCAAAAGCCTCGAATACCCAGACCCATCCTGAGAACACCACTTCAGTGTGGAGTTTGCAGAACAATGACTTAAGTTCAGTACAGACCCCAGTTTCCTGTCTGATTTTGTGGAAGTCACTGGCCTTCCGAGCCTATTTCCTCACTTTGCAAATTTGGGGATAATAATAGTGATCTCTAGGAGTGATTGTGGTGAGAATCTGGAGACAAAAGATGTGGTAGCCCACAGTCTGAGGTGCAAGGCTATATTAACAAGAAGGGCTTGCTTCTGTCACTGGCAACGGTGGACTGTGCCCTCCCTGTAGGCTCCCCAGCTGTTGGCTGGGCATTGAGAGCCCTGACAGGGGCCATGTAGTCTCAGGGCTCAGCTCTCACTGAGGCTGCAGCTGCATTTCTTCCCAGAGGGCCACTGCAGAGACTGAGAATAGGAGGAGGCGGCCACCCCATGGGATCTCTGGCTCCCTCACAAGCCCTGGGGTGTACCTACCCCCATAGGGCTTGTCAGCCTCTTCCTGAATCTGCAGTCCACACATTCCTCTCAGCACTCTGGCTAGAGGTCTCACTTGGACTAGACACTCCCTTGGGTCTCTTCTTCTGGAGCACAGAGATAGAAGCAAGAATGATTTTTGTGCCTTTCCCACTGACTTCTGGAAGCCTTCCTGACTGGTTCCCTGGATGCTGGGAAGCCCCCTTTCCCCACCAAACCTAGAGAGGGCTCTTTTGGAGCCCTGCCTTCTTCACTCGTAGTAGTGCTGAAAAGCCCTCTCATGAAATGTTCGCCTCCCTTGGCTCCATACCACCACTTTCATTTATTTATTGAACACACATTATGGAGCATCAATTTGGTGTGCCAGGTACTGGTCCAGGTGTTGAGGATAAAGTAATGAACAAAATTAATGGTGCTTACATTTTAGGGTAGGGTGCTAGACAATAAATGAATAAACAAAGAAATATACTGTATGATGTCAGGAGGTTATACGTTCTATAAAAAAAATAAAACAAGGCAAGGGAACAAAGTAATGAAGATTATTTCATTATATGGAGTGGTCCGGGAAGACCTCTTTAGGCTGATTACATTTGAGCAGAGTCCTGAATGAAGGGGGTGGAGCAGAAGTAGACATCTGGAGCCAGACAGAAGGAAAAGCATGTGCAAAAGTCCTGGGGCAGGATTGTGTTTGGTAGATTTAAAGTACAGCAAGGAGGCCGGTATGCCCGGAGAAGGGTGAGCCAGTGGGAGAGTGGTGGGAGATAGGGTCAGAGGGGGAGCAAAGAAATTGTATTCTGGAAAGTCATTGGAGGGCTTTAGCAGAAGAGAAGAATGTCATAATCTGACTTACATTTTAACAGGAGCATAGTGGTTATAGAGAGCAAGGGCAGAAGCAGGGAGAGCAAATGGAGGCTATTGCAATATTCCAAGTGAGTAGTAATGGTGGCTTAATGTGGGTGGCAGCTGTAGAGATGGTGAAAGTGGTTGAATTCCAGATATATTTTGAAGATGGAGTCAGCAAGGCTTATTCATAATTGGATGTGGGCACTGAGATGAGAGGACTTAAGGAGGACTCCTGGAAGAGTGAAGTGGGGGAAGAGCAGGTTTGTGGGTGACAGATCAAGAGTCTGAGTTGGGGCAAAATTTGAAATGCATATTCAATATCCAGGTGGAGATGTCAAGTAGGCAAGAGGATTTACGAGACCGGAGTTCCAGAGGAGAGATCTGCATGTGGAGGACCTCTCCACTTAACCTCTAAGACATCTCTCAAGTCTCTCCATCTCCAGTGTCACCATCCTGGACTGAGCTGCCACACTGCTGGCATGGACAACCCCAACCGCCTCCTGGCTACTCTTCTTACTTCCACTCTTGTTCCAGTGTATTCATTCACTACACGTCAGCCTGAGTAATCCCTTAAAGACATAAATGGGATTATAACCCTCTTCTGCTTCAAACTCCCTAACAGCTTCTCATTGCATTTAGAGTAAAGTCTCATTTCCTCACCCTGGCCTAGAAGACCCTGCATGAGCTCCCTCAGCCCATCTCTGGAATTTCACCTGAATCACTGTCCCCTTTGAAATCCATTCTAGCCTGACCACCTTTCTTGTTTTCCAACCCTCTGAGCACGGTCCTGCCTCAGGGCCTTGTTCTTGCTGATTACAGCATCCTCTCCTGGGCTCTTCAAGATTGGTTGCTTTTCATATATCAGGTCTTAGCTCACATGTCTCTCACCACCCTAAGGTAACTGGGTCATATCAACCTGCTCATTTCCTTCTTAGCACAGCTACTCCTTAATTATCTTCTTTATTAGTTTTGTTCATTGATTGATGTAGCTCCATAAAGGCAGGGACGTTTTGTTGAACATGGCATTTCCAGAAACCAACACAGTGGCTGTCACATAGTACAAACTTGATAAATGTCGAATGAATGAATGGGTGGCCCTTTGAATCTCTATATTTGAACTTCTTGAAATGTGTCATTAATGAAGATGGTTGTATTTCTTTTAAACTGGACAGTTGCATAGATGATTAGAGATGCGTGCTCAGTCACACTTGCTCTTCCCAGGCAAGACTAAGGCCCGTTGACCTGGGGCATGTTACTTTATGTTGAGCAATTACACATGGCTTGCTATAAAATTGTAAAAGTTTACCAAAGAGAGATTTGGTGCTTATTGTAAGCTTGAGTCTTTTCATTTGACTACCACTCACAGTGAAGAATGTGAATAATTGTTACATTAGTGATTTAGATTGAAACAAACATTCTTCCCACTTGCTCAGGCCTCAGCAGAATGCCTGGCACATAGTAGGCACTCAGTAAACATTTGTTGGATGAATGAATGAGTGAGTCAAACCATTTTATTGAAGAGTACTTTGAGATTTCCAGGTGAGCTCTTCCAACCACATATCCATACAAATCTAGACTTTTCTCAAACCTGAGCAAGCAAAGAAAACACAGAAATAAATTGCACGCTGAGACTTAAATGATTACAACTTGGCTTTTTTGTGTGTTTTGCATTCAGAAAAACAACCTCAGGGCTGCCATCAAGGTGACAATAAATACATGTTATGTTTAAACTTACCAAACACGTTTAATATTTTATCCCTTGTGGCTCAGGAATCTAAACTGCTGTGGTAGCTTTCAACGTGATTTGGAGCTTTATCTTCTTCTTCAGTAATTAGGGAGCACTTTTTAAAAACGCTCACACACCCTAGAGGTGCACGCCACTTTCATATTAGACTTCCGCATGGAATTTTGTTTGCTACGAGGCTTCTGCTGCTTGATGAGTTTGGGAATCCCTGGGCTCGGTGAGCATCGCAGATCTCTCCGGGACTGGGACCCATGCCGGCCCAAGGTCGCTCTCCTGGTTGTGCCGCTGCATCTTTTGGGGGAGGCTTGCCAGCACCACCATCTCATCCCTGTTGCTAGAGAAGGATATCCTGAGCCCTGCTGCTGGGTTGGGGGCAGGGAGGAAAAGGACATCAAGTTTGGAAGCTGAAAGAGTCCAAATCCTAATATTGCAGAGTCTAGTCAAGGGTGTCCCTCGGGGATTTGTCCTGGGTGAGCTCAATGACAATGTGCTGAGGGTCCTATGGAGGGGCCACCCCCCCCAGTACCTCTTCCTCCAATTCAAGGCTGAGCAGACTGGTGGGCTATCTGATTTGGGGCAAGTGCACACCTCACCCCGGGCCTTGGTTTTCCGTTCTTCTCACGGAAGAGCTCTTTTGGTAGCAGGTGGGGGGTGGGGAGGGCTCCCTGCCTCTTCTTCCTCCACCCTCTCTAGTCCCCCCTCCTCAGCTCCCTGGCCTGCCTGCCTCAGGCTATAAATGGAGAGCCAGCCTCTGGACAGGAATGCTGAGCGTTCCTGGCTGGGCCCCGAAGTGTTGCGCCCTCAGGGAGCGGCCGGCCCCTGGGCTCCCGGCAGCCTTTTTATATATATATATAGCCTCTGGAAACCCAAGCCAGCCTGCACCTGTCCCGGTCCTCAAGCACCCTGCCCCTGCCCAGACTGGACGTGCGGCCTCTCCCTATGGCCTGGCACATGCCTGGCCTTGGATGAGGGTGCCACAGGGCCAGACGGTGAAAATATGAGTGGGCCAGGTGGGGCAGGGCCAGCTGCAGGTCCCCTCTCTGTCCCCAGGCTTTCCTTTCTTGTTTCTGGATGCACCCTGAGCACACTCCTCTGTCCCCTGCCAACCTTCCTCACTGGGGAAGTCTGAAACTGCCTGCCACATGGGCATGGCTCCCGCCCTGGGCCCATCTGGGTGGTCAGAGGGTATACCCATGGTCCTAGATTCAGGGCCAGGGTCCCAGAGATTCTCCACAGATGGCCACACTTCCCACTTGGGGGTACTTTCCAGCCTCTCACATATCAGCAGGGCTTGGGAGTTTAGCAGATGAACTGGGAGTTGAAGAAAAGGAATCCACAGGGAGGGGGAAGGGCACAGGGAGACCACAAATAGCAGGCAAACTTCCTTCCTGCCTTGGTGAGCAGGGGCGGCTGTGTGGGTGGTGTGTGCACTGTGGGCGCTGTGGGGCCCACGCCCACTGTCAGTCATCCACTCTAATCCACTCACTCACTCAGCAAATACTTATGCAGCTCGCGTTCTGTGCCAGGTGCTGGGAATAAAGCAAAACAACGTTCCCTGCCCTCGTGGAGCTGACATTCTAACAGAAAGAACAACAGGAAGCAGTGAGCACACTAATAAGGAAATGATGGGTATGCTAGCAGGTGAGATGTGCTGCGGGAACAATATTAAGAGCAGAGCAGGGTGAGCGGGATTGGGGTGTCAGGGCGGGACTGGTTGCAGAATTAGAGTGGTCAGGTTGACAAAGTGACATTTGAGCAAAGAGGTCAAAGGGATCTGGGGGTGAGCCATGTGCCCATCTGGGGAACCAACCCCTTTCCAGGCAGACAGAACATGCTGAGCACCTTCTATGGGACAGTCGCCATCCAGGAGCGGGATTCTATGGGGAGCAAGAAAGGCATGGCTCCTGCTCTTCCAGGAACGTGTTGCCTGAATGTCTGTTGCTGCCTGGGCTGGGTGAGGGGTGTGGGGCTGACATAAGATGGGGTTGAGGATGGATGGCTGACAGGGTGAGGTGAGGATGGGATGGTTCACAGGGTGAGGTGAGGTGAGGATGGGATGGTTCTTGCAGGTGAAAGCGTGTGTACAGTACATTGTGTACACGGGGAAGGGGCGCCTGGTGCCAGCGTGGCATTGTTGGAGGAGAAACCCCGGTAGCCTGCACTGCTTTTCACCCCAACAGCCCCACATGCCATGTGCACCTCACTCATGCATCCCTCACTCCCCTCTTACAGACAGGTTCTCCCCCAGGACTGGGAAGCCAGTGAAGGAAGTTAGCAGGAGCTCAGATGACTGACAGAGGCAGGGACGGCTGAGGCTCAATTTAAGATCCACCCGATATCTGCCTCCTGGAAAGACCGGGGTTCATTCATTCATTCGGTCTCTCTCCTTCAAGCTTATTCTTCATGTAATTAAGGCCTTTTTCTGCCTCTGAGGTGAGCACAGGGGTCTTCGTGGACCCAGATTCCCGGGGTCTGAAATACAAACTCACTGTGCTTTGCTAAAACAGCACAAATAAGGTGACTATTTGTGTGAAGGCGGGCATGTTAAGGGTTCTGTTAAGACAGAAAGCTCATGAGAAGGCCTCTCTGAGTAGCTTTTTAATCGACACATGTAAGAATTTGTGAATGGCCAGAGGATGTCCCTCTGTCTCTCCTGCCGATGATGCCAAGGGTCCAGCGTATGGGTCCAGGACAGAGTGACAGGCACATTTCCCTGGATGGACCATTTGTCCTCACCCACATACCTCCCTCCCGCTTTCTGCTGTGTCATAGTTATGAGCACCTCATAAACTGTGGACACCTCACACTCCATCTACACCTCCCAAACCGAACACCTCTTTCACATCGTGTGCACTTCACACTCCAAGGGAACCCCACACTCCACGTGGACCTCACACTCGATGCACACATCTCACTCCATGTGAACCTCACACTCCACATGGACCTCACACTCCATGTACACCTCACACTCCATGTGAACCTCACACTCCACATGGACCTCACACTCCATGTACACCTCACACTCCATGCACACATCTCACTCCATGTGAACCTCACACTCCACGTGGACCTCACACTCCAGTGGACCTCACACTTCACATGGACCTCACACTTCAGTGGACCTCACACTCCATGTACACCTCACACTCCATGTGGACCTCACACTCCATGTACACCTCACACTCCATGTGGACCTCACACTCCATGTACACCTCACACTCCACGTGGACCTCACACTCCATGCACACATCTCACTCCACGTGGACCTCACACTCCATGCACACATCTCACTCCATGTGAATCTCACTCCATGTGACCCTCACACTCCACGTGGACCTCACACTCCATGTGAACTTCACACTCCATGTACACCTTGCATTCTGTTTACACCTTCCACACCATGTGCACCTCACTCATGCGTATATCTCACATAAAGGACATATCTTCCATACTGTGTACACCTCTCACACCATCTCTGCTTCACACACGTTCCACATCATATACTCTGTATGCCTCATATTCCTTGTATTCCTCACACGTGTATATACCTTACATGCTGTGTACCCCTCACCTACAGAACACACCTCATGCCTATGTCCACACCACACCCGTGTCTCACACTCACTGCTCATATTCTGCATCAGGTACGTCCACACCTTGGTCCCAGTGTGAATACTTGCCTCCACCTAGGTGTCTGTTGTCCCCTACTCCATCCAGAAGGAAGACACTAAGGGGCTGTGGCATCCATCTCTTCTTTGCAGTTTCTAATATAACTTAAAAAAACACCCTCACCTGAGGATATGTTTTTATTGATTGAATGAGAGAGAGAGAGAGAGAGAGAGAGAGAGAGAGAGAGAGAGAGAGAGAGACAGAGAGAGAGAGAGACATATTAACTGATTGCCTCCAGTATGTGCCCAACCGGGGATCAAACCTGTTACCTTTAGGTGTAGGGGACGATGCTTCAACCAACTGAGCCACCGGCCAGGGCTCTATTTTAAACTTTTTACTTTGAGTCTTCCTGCCTAGAGAAGACCAGGCCTTCATGTAAGGGCTGAGGGAGGAGCAGCTCTGGGCAGAGGAGAGGACTGGTGATGGGAGGCCTGGTGATGGGGGCAGCACATGTGGCAAGTTCCAGTGGGCAGCTGTGGGGGCCTGGGGAGGGGCCTTGGCTCCCTACCCCTCTACCATTGCCTCCATTCTGCCCAATCGGCCCACCTGCCAGCCTGGGGGGCTCCAAGGAGCCGGGATTAAGGCACACACAGCCGTTGGGCTCTAGGGACAGACACCAGCTGTTGCCCCCAGCAGCTGCCCCAGCCATACGCTTCCAAGGGGAGATCGCATGCCTTGGGGCCTGATTCTTTCCTCTAAACCTGCCCACCCCTGTCCAGTGGCACCAGGGCAGGTTTCCTGGCAGAGAGAGACAGAGGGAAAGGGCCTCATGAGTGGTATCCAGGCTGCCCAGGACACCTGTCATCTGCCTCTGCTCCATATCTTGTCTTGCCACCTCCATGAAGCTCTCCTGGATTGCTGCTTCCCCCCCTGGTTTTGAAAAGTGATTTACAGTCTATGTGCCCCAACAGGCCTACTGTCCCTCCATTCCTCAAGCATTCTGTAAGCACCTACTCTGTTCCCAGGCTCCAAGCTAGGCACTGTGGCAGGATCTAAGGTGTTTCAGACAGGGTCTCTGGCCTCTGGGAGCTCCATCTAGTGGGGAGCGGGAGACCCACAAGTGAGTCATTAAAACACCCTATGGGAGCACCCGGGGTGGGTGACGAACTTTCCTGTGAATCTCCAAGAAGACTTCCCCAAGGGGGACATATTGGGACTCTTCTTGGGTATTGAAGGATGAGAAGGAGTGGCCAATGGGAGAACAGAAGGAAAAGGCTCTCCAGGCTTAGAGAATCGCAGGAGCAAAGGCCAGAAGGCATGACAATATGCCACATACAATGTTTCCCCTGTGGCTGACGTTGCATCCGGGGTTCCTTTGGTCATTTGGGACCTTTGGTAATTTGTGATCCTTCAGATCCCCAGAGGGATAAATGGGGGTCTGAGGTAAAGCCCACCAGTTAAGACAAGCAAGACAACAGGTTAAATCAAGGGTAGACAGCGGAGTGAGGAGGGATTGCAGGGGAGGACAGTAAACGTGCAGTGGTGGGAGCCTGGACTGGAGCCCAGAGACCAGGGTTTTCACTGTGCTGGCTGTGTGCTGCGTGTGATACTCTCTGAACCCTCCCACGCCCCTTCCTAGGTCTCATTTTCTCCATCTAGAATGAGCTATTGGACTCCTGGCTCCACTCACACTAAGGAAGAGGTCTTGCCATGGTCCCTGCTTCTGCCTGGCCCCCCAGCCTCCCTCATGGGCCTCCCTTCCCTGTATGGAGGGCAGAGGCCTGTTCTTTGACTGTCCCCCTGGCCCAGCACAGAGCTGGGGGTGGGGGAAGCAGAAGCCTGAGTGAGGCTGGGGCTCAGCATGAGATGCAGAAACCTGTCCCTCAGACTGAAAGGCACTTGACTTTTTGTCTCTCACCCCAGTGAACACCAGGGGCCATGAATGTCATAGTCTTTGGCTTCTTCTGAAGAGATAGCACAACCTCTCAGGCCCTGTCTGAACTTGGCTTTCAAAAATATGGATCTGGTTCAGCCAGTGTAGCTCAGCAATTGAGTGTCAACCTATGAACCAGGAGGTCACGGTTCAATTCCTGGTCAGAGCACATGCCTGGGTTGTGTGCTCCATGCCCAGTAGGAGACCTGCAAGAGGCAGCTGAATAATGATTCTCTCTCATCATTGATGTTTCTTTCTCTCTCTCTCTCTCTCTCTCTCTCTCTCTCTCTCTCTCTCTCTTCTCCCTTCCTCTCTGAAATATATATATATATATATATATATATATATATATATATATATATATATATATATGTATATATATAGAGAGAGAGAGAGAGAGAGAGAGAGAGAGAATATGGTGCTGATCTTGCCTGACACAGACACCAGTGCCTGGAGCTGTGTGCTCAGGGGTCTCCTCTGGACTTAGAGGGCAGATCAACCCAGACGCCAATGCTGGCTCTGCCCCTTACTTACCTTGGGTAAGTCACTTCTCCTTTCTGAGTCTCACTTTCTGAAGCTGTAAAATGTGACTAGTCCCAGCACCCACCTCCTAGGACTGTAAGAGTGCAATTCGCGAAGGCATGTGTCTCGTGTGGTGCACAGCAGGAGTTTGGGGATTATTATTGCCCTGTTTGCTCTCCCTTTGGATGGAAGCTATGAGCAAGCAGTGGGTGGGGTGGGGATGGGGCACTGGGTGGCCTGGCTATTCTGGGCTATGGACTTCTTGGAACTGGGGGCCATGGTGGGATGTGGGGCGGCTGGAAGTGTAGGTAACCATGCAGCCTGTGAAGTATTGTCTGCAGCAGCGGGCGTCACTGCCTCTACTGTGCGCACGGGCAGCCTGCCAGTCGCCCCCAAACAAAGCCTGGTCCTGGGGGAGCAGAGCGGACTGATGACAGATGCAGAGAGGCTGGTGCAGGCAGGGCCAGGAGGCGGGGGCTGGGAGAGGCCCAAGGAGGCAGCTCTGTGCAAAGCATCCCCAGAGAAAGCTGGGCCCAGCAGAGTCCACATCGCAGCGGCCAGTGGCCCTGCCCCGCCCCGACACCAGTGACAGCATTTATTCCCATTGTACATTCCCGCTGTACAGGGACTCTGAGCAACTTGCCCAGGGCTCAGATAAGTTCAGATATGGCAGCTCTGGGACAGGAGCATGGGTTTCTTGGCTCTCCATACCCAGCCAACTCTACAGAGCCCAGACCTTGGGGACAGGGGAATGGAGTCAATGGCTTCTTGAGGCCCCTTAATGGCCAGCATTCTCCAAATGAATAAAAATGAACTTGTTCCATTTCATGCCCTTGAGGCAGGGACACTTTCACCTGTGTTACTCAAAGGCAAACACAGGGTCACCAGGGCTGGCACTGACTTGATTTCTCTATGGTCAAGAGGGTCACCCTCTGCCCTGACATTTGGCCGCTGACCATCTGGCTCAGGGGTTTTGCGTCTCATTGCCCCTCCGTAGCGATTTTCGGATGAGGGCTCAGAGTGTGCTTGTCCCAGGGACTAGGGAGAGGCAGGGAGATGGGGAGAAAAAGATATCTGGTCTTTGGGACTTGCTGGGTCCATCGAATTTGCTCCCATTCCATTCAGTCCTTCCCCTGCCTCTTCTTCCCTCTCCAGCCTAACCTCCTATTTCACTCTTCATTATGAAGATTTTCAAACATTTAAATAGACACAATAGCTCAATTAGCCCCATCATCAGCTCCCACAACCATTAACCCATGTCCAAACCTGACCTGTTAACATCCTGCCCACTTCCTCCCCTCCTGTATTATTCTGAAACAAATTTCAGACGTCATATCATTTCATATGTATATGTATATATATATATATATATATATATATATATATATATATATATATATATAATTATATATTTATAAAAGATAAGAACCAATTTTTACATTAGCACAATACCATTAGTGGCTGGAAGTGTTAAAAAATCAATAGTAATTCCTTAAACCATCAAATATCCAATTAGTAATCAAATTTCCAATGATCTCATAAATGTTTTTGTTTCTTTGAATCAGGATCCAAATAGGGGCTATACATTGCGATTGGTTGACCTGTCTTTTAAGTCTCTTCAAACCTAAAAGTTCCTCCTCCGCAACTTTTTGTTTCCTTTGCAATATATTTATTGGGGGCGGGGGGAGGTATGTTTGTCCTATGGAGTTTCATATGATCTATTTTCTGATTGCATACTGACAGTGTTTTGTCATGTGTTTTTTTAAATATTTTTATATACTGATATAATTTTTAGCTTGAAACATGGCCACCTAGCAGAAGATTACATTTTCCAGATTCCCTTGCAGTGATCTGCGGCTATGTCAGTAAGTTCTGTCCAATTAGGTCTGAGTGAAAGTGATTTGCATGCAACTTCTTGGTTATGACTTTTTGTCTCCTTTCTTTCTTCCCTCCATTGGCTGGAATATGGGTGAATGGCAGGAGCTGGGGAATCCATCTATGGTAGACAGAATAATGAGCCACCAAAGATGACTACATCCTAATCCCCAGAACCTTTGGGTATGTTATCTTACATGGCATAAAGGACTTTGGAAATGTGATTAAGTTAAGCACATTGAGGGGAGATTATCCTGGGTTATCTAGGTGAGCCCAGTGTCATCTCCTGTGTCTTTATAAGAAAAGAGGGAGGCAGGCAAGTCAGAGTCAGAGAAGAAAATGTGACTACAGAAGCAGAGGTTGAAGTGATGTGTCCATGAGCCAAGGAATGCAGGTAGTTTATAGAGCTGAAAAAGGCAAGGGAAGAATTCTCCTCTAAAGCCTTCAGAAGGAAAACTGCTCTGCCAACACCTTGATCTTACCCTTGTAAGAACCATTTCAGACTTCTGACCACTATAATTGTAAGATAATAAGTTTGTGTTGTCTTAAACCACCAAGTTGTGGCAATGTTTCAGCAGCAATAGGAAATTAGTATACCATCTTAGATTCTGTGATGGAAGTTGCTTATTGAAGATTGCAGAGCAACAAGATAGAAAGAACCTGGGTTCCTGGTATTGTTGGGCTACTATACAAGTCTTTGACCACAGTCCTGAAATTTTATGTAAGAAAGGAGTAAACAAAAATTTTAGGTGTTTTTGTTGTTATAGAGGCCAAACTTGTCTCCTAATGAATACCTACCACGCAACTGGGCCCTGAGAAATAAAATGTGTAATGCATGTGGATGGCTGAGATAAGCCCAGGACATTAAGTAAACATAAACAAAAGGAGGCAAGAAATAGATGTTGGACTAAGTTGATCACAGCTAGGTAAGTAAAGATTGTTCTCTTCATTTTGCAGATAGGGCTAAGAGGTTGGTGAATCTCCCCCAGGCCAACAGATGGTGTGTTTCTGAGATGGAAGTAGAGATTCTGAAGTCGCTTCTGAGAAGGAAGAGCCACATAAAAGGAAGCAATGTAAGTCATGTGATTAAGCCTGCGGGCTCTGGGAGTCACACTGTGTAGGTTGTACACTTAACTCTGCCATTAACTGTGATTTTGGCAAGTCCCTTAAATATCTGAGCCTCAGTTTCCCCATCTAAAAAGTGGAGATATTAATTTACATACACAGACTTCTAGAATAGTTGATGTTTAAGAGCTCCTGACCACAGAAGGGAGGAAGAAGTGAAAGGGTTTGTCCTGCCTGGCCCCTCCTTCCATCAGCCTCTCTTTTATCCTACAGGAGGATGGAGACCGCGCTTGGCCTAATGGGAGCAACTATCAGCAAATGTGTAGAATCCAGGTATAACTGTATTAAAAATGTTTCCCAAGGGCGGCTCTCTGGCAACTCTCACCTCTCATAGCTCTCAGGAGGAGGGACCAGAATAGAGCTGGCAGTTTTATCACTTGTTGCAAATGGCTCCCATTGGCTTAGCTCACTTGACTATTCTTTCAACAAACCACGTGTTTTCACTTGGTGCCCAGCTCTGAAAGGTGTAAAATTGAATATGTTTTGATCTTTTCCTCTAAGTCTCTAATGTTCAAGGGAGGAGGATTATTGAGGAAATATTTGCTAATTAGTGCTAACTAGAGGAACCAGAATAGGCAAAGCAGAATATTCTAAAAGGGCATAGTTTTAGCTCTGGCCAGTGTGGCTTGGTTGGTTGGAGTGTCATTCAATTCCAGGTCAGGCACATACCCAGGTTTTGGGTTTGATCCCCTGTTGGTGTATGTACAGGAGACAACTGATGGATGTCTTCTTCTTCTTCTTCTTCTTCTTCTTCTTCTTCTTCTTCTTCTTCTTCTTCTTCTTCTTCTTCTTCTTCTTCTTCTTCTTCTTCTCTTCTCTCTCTCTCTCTCTCTCTCTCTCTCTCTAAAATAAAAAAAAGTTAAAAAAATAAAAGGGCATAGTTTTATAGGGACAGTCCAACAAAAGAATATAAAGTTCATGACTTCTGGAATAAGACCTAAGTTTGAATGCCAGACTTGCCACTTTGGGTTGTGTGTTTTTAGACAGACTATTTAACCACGTTGTGCTTTAGTTTCCTCATCTAAACAATGGTGTACCAAAACTTGAGAGCAATCAAGGTGTTCTTCAGTAGGTGAGAGGACAAACTGTGGTACATCAAGACAATGGACTATCATTTAGTGCTAAAAAGAAATGAGCTATCAGGCCATAAAAAGACATGGAGGAATCTTAAATGCTTATTACTACGTGAAAGAAGCCAATCTGAAAAAAAAAGCTGCATACTATATGATTGCAACTATATGAACTTCTGGAGACAGTAAGAAGATCAGAGTTAGCTAGGGGTTATGAGGTAGGGAGAGATGAATAGGTAGAGCACAGGATTTCTAGGGCCGTGAAACTATTCTATAGGATGCCATATTGGTGGATACATGTCATTATACATTTGTCCAAACAGATGGAATGTACAACACTAAGAGTGATACCTAAGGTAAACTATAGGCTTTGGATGATTATGATTCAATGTAGGTCCATCGGTTGTGACGAATGTATCACTCTGGTGCAGGGTGTTGATAGTGGGGGGCGGGGAGATTTTGTGTATGGGGACAGAGGGTATATGGGAACTCTCTGTATATTCTGCTCAATTTTGTTATGAACCTAAAACTGACCTAGAAAAGAGAGCCTATTTGATTTTTACAAAGGTGTGTATCTGTTATCCATCACCATGACAGTGCTATGTAATGATCCACCCCCAAATACAGTGTCTTCAAACAATGAGCATTATTTAGGTTACAAGTCTGTAAGTGGGCCACTTGGATGGGGCTGCTCTCCTGGACTCACCTAGGAAGCTGTTCTGGGCACAGCTGTGCTCACATGTGGTGGCCAACTGGCTGTTGGCTGTTCCAGGCTGGCCTTGACTGGGGTGACGGGGGCAGCTCAGCTCTTTTCTATCTCATCGTCAAGAAGGCTAGTCTGTACATGTTTTCACTGGAGTGGCAATGGTGCAAAAGTGGGCCACACCAAGTTACATGATTGAACTCAGAATTGAGGGAGAAATGTGCCTCTTGCTGTGAAGGGCTACAAAGTCATGTGGCAAAGGGCATGGGAACCAGGAGGAGTGAAGAATAGGGTTCATTCATATAATTAATCTACCACATGGGGATAACAGTATGTTTACCCCACAGGACTGCTGCAAGGATTAGATGGGGTCAGATATATGTATTTAATATAGACCTGGCCCATAATAGAAACGTATAAAGTAGTTAGTTCCTCTCCACCACAGAAATCTTAGGCTTCTCCTGGGACTTTTTGGATAGAATAGAAGATTCCGTTATTTTCTGGAGCCACAGCAGCAAAGGTTACCAAAGCTTAGAGGCGCTACACTGGGATCCTCTGCCATGTACCTGCTTTAGCTGTTTCTCAGGTTTGGTTTTCAGCCTTAACAAGCACAATGCCACTGGCTAGCACACATTCGCTCATCATTCACAGAGTTATGTTCATCTGAATAGATCCCTACCCAATGAAAGGAGTCATCAAAAGCCTTCCAGACCATGATTTCCCTCCTACTACACAGTCAGTACCTGAGAAATAAACATGGATTCTCCTGCCTTTTGAGCAATGATGATGATAACAATATTAATAACTCCCACCTACTAAGTAGGCAAAACAACCTCATCTGATTCTCACACTAACTCACCAAGGTCAGTACTGTTATGATCCCCATGTTGCAGACGAGGGCACTGAGGCTCAGAAAAGCCATTCAGCCAGCAAGTGGTGGATCTGGGCCTTGAACCCAAGTTTCTCCAACTCCAAGGCCAGTACTCTTAACTACTTCACCTTTTCTCCCTTAAAGGTCTTGTGTTTACTTGGCTCATTTCAAGTCAGAGGCCACTGGACATTTGTGTTCCCTTCTGGAAGCCTGCTTTAGCCATTCTCCATGCCCTCACATCACACTCTGACAAGGAATGGCAGATCCGTAGAGAGGGCTCATGATTGAAAGGGAATTTCTCCAGGTCTGTACAGGAGAGAGACCCCCAATCGGTAGGGCTGTCCTCTCTCCCAGAGTTACACTTGAAATTGCACCCTTCCCTTGAAGGCCAATGCCTGCTGGTCATTCCTGGGGATAGCCTGAGGTCTTGGCCAAAACCAAGGCCCTGAAACTGGCTTTCCTCCCAGGGCCCTGACCTCGCATAGCTTGTATCTAGGGGTCAGTGAGAAGCAGGACTACAGGAGGGAAGACAAGGCCCCAAACCTCAGGCCTGAGTTGGAGAAACCTGAGAAGGCCCCCGGAACAGCTGACTGTGGGCGCCACGTTTGGGAGGCGGCTGCCCCCTCCCCCCACACTGGCTGTGCTGTGAGTCACGGGTTTTAAGCTGAGCACTCTGGGAGATTAACCAGCTTTGTGACCAGCTGCTGGAGGAGGATACTTGGCCGAAAGAAGCAGGATAAAGTTACCCTCTCAGAAGTTTATAGGAAGGCCCATAAATGCCCCCAACGGCTGTGGGGCCCATGATCTGGGGCGCTCGAGGTGCTCCCCCAGCCCAGACCCTCAGTGGCTGTACTTATCCCCCCACTCCTCACCTACCCAGCGGGTTCTGCTGATCTGGCACCTATTGAGAATGCCCAGTGGTTCCAAGAGGGGTGGCGGGCAATGGGCCTTCCCATCCGGATGATACACATTAGGAACAGAACGCAGGCCGGAGTCAGTGGAGAGGACCTGACTCCTGCTTGACTCAGGCCTGGGGCAGAGGCTGGTGGGAAATACCCAGAGCAGGATGGTGGGCCAGTGACACAAAGGCTGTCCCAGGCGGGGTGAAATGGACAGGAAAGACCCACCCTAGGGCTCCAGAATGCATTCTGGGGCTGAAAGGGAGCCCTGGAATGGGGAGTTGGGAGGCTTGGGTTCTATTTGACTCTACCAGTGACCCTCTGGCCTTATAGTG
The DNA here is from genome assembly GCF_963259705.1 of Myotis daubentonii. Classification (NCBI taxonomy): domain Eukaryota; kingdom Metazoa; phylum Chordata; class Mammalia; order Chiroptera; family Vespertilionidae; genus Myotis; species Myotis daubentonii. The sequence continues at coordinate 55,699,741 of NC_081848.1, read as the reverse complement.
TCCTCACTCACAAAAAAGAGGACTTTCTTAGACCAGTTGTTTTCAGATGGTGCCCTGTGGAGTCCTGGGCGATTCAGAAGTGCTACAGGGGTTCCACAAGGGCTGGATTAGAATTTCAGGCTGGTAAGTTTCTACAACTATCGTCCAGAACCCTTCCTCCCATTTCACATATTTATATTCACCAGAACAACCTCCTTTCCCCACCGATGAACTATCCATCAGTCAGAAGTGATTTGTTGAGAGCCTGCTATGTGGCAGGCCCTGTTGTGCCTGGTGGAGAGCAGTGGTGCTCTTTATAAGAAATATATGTGATACATTTGCACTAACAAAACTAATTTACAACAACAACACGTTACCTCGATGTACTTTATGTGCAGTGTCTCATGTCAGAACTCAACTGGAGATAGGATTCCTCTCCTAAAGAGGTGTGGCTTGGGGTGATCTACTGGGTGCCTTCTGTTTACCTGACTTAATTCCCAGAGCCCCGTTCCTCAAGGAAGACCCAGTAAGGGGTGAAGGGGAGGCATCTTGTGCCCAGGCTGGCCCTGCCGAGGGGGTTTCTCCACATGTTGGAGGGCACAGTCTGAGGGAGCTCTGTGCCCCCTCTCTACTGGGGCCTGAAGGGGATGATGGCGGGAGGATGGTGCTGGCCACAGCTTCTGTCCTGGATTCAAAGATGGGGTGTCCAGGAGAGCCCACGCTGGCCCTGGCCCCCATCAACCTATCCACACAGCCCCACCGGTGCCACTACCAATGCCAGCCCCTCCCCTGTGCCAGGTATTTTATAAACAGCTCCTTAACCCTGGAAACTGGGTATTTTCAGCCACATTTCACGGATGAGGAAATGGAAGGAGCCTGCCAGGCCAGGCCTGTGCACAGTGCTGGGAACATAGCAGAGAGTTGGTCAGGGACCATCCTAGTCCAGAGCGAGATAATGAAAGTAACAGCTAACCCTTACATACGACCTACCACATCCAGGGACTTCTCCTAGATTACCTCAACCTCCTAACACCACCATATGATTTCCTTCTCATTTTATAGATGAGGAAACTGAGACAGAAAGATTAGCATCCAAGTTCATAAGGCAAGTAAGATGCATCTTGGGTTTGAACCACATTTGCTGTGCTAACAGCCAAATTAACATCATTCTGCTAGCAGTCCTTGGTACTGTCACTGGGGCAATCAGGAGAGCAGGATAGTCCTTGCTATCCCACAGTCCCACCCTAACATGGGAGGCACATGTGTAACAGGTCACCACCGCCCAGGGTGAGCAGAGCAGCACCTGGGTCAGCACAGGGGGACACGGGCAAGGAAAGGTCTGTGTGTGAACCCTGGCTCTGACCAGTGAAGTGACCATGGACAAGGCATAGAACCTCTCTGAATCTCTACTGCCTCATCAGAAGATGGGGATAACAGTACCCATTGCTCAGGATTGATTTGGGATTAAGCAGATAATGCACAGACATCCTCACTGTGTCAGGCAGACAACGAGCACCCAGTGAACGGTAGCTGTTGTTAGTAACAGGACTAAGGAGGGGACGGAGAGAATGAGGAAGAGGAAGATTTTGGACTTGTCTCTCTCTGAGTTCTGTTCTTGGCCAGAGGCTGGCCTGCTGCACCCAGCCCTTCTCTCCAGCCCCAAGTCTGTCCAGGCACCTGCTGTGGGTCCTGGCATCCCCAGGCAGGGCCAGGGCAGGGCCAGGGTGAGGCCAGGAGGGCGGGTGAGGACAGCTCAGCCCAGTTCCTCGCTGCTGGGGAGCGTGGTGAGGGGGCAGGGCTGCTCCTGGCAGCTTGGTGCCTCTGTGGGAGGAGAGAGGACATGTGTGCACATGGAGGAGTGAGTGAACACAGGGCTTGCCTGACCCTCCTGCCTCTCAGGAACGAAGCCCCTGGGAGACTCTCCTAGTTGTTGGAGGGCAGGAGCAGGGTGCATAGCGCCGCCTGCCCAGTGCCTCAGCTCAGTGAGCAGCCCCTGCCATTATCATGTGTCCAGACCTGCCTCCGTTCCCAGCGAGCTCCTATCTTCAGGAGCTGCAGATGACATTGGAGTAGCCCATGCCTGGTGTGAGCCAAGATTCTGCAAGGAGAGGGAAGAACCGGGTGGGGTGGAGGTACTACAGGAGGGCTTCCTGGTGGAGGTGGCTCCTGAGCTCTAGGAAAAGGAGAGGCCTCCCTCCAGGCAGCGGGAACAGCAGGTGCAAAGGCCCAGAGCTTTATCTATGGCATGGGATAAGACCTCCCAATTCCAACACAATCTCTGTCCGGATCCGATTTTTTTTGGTAGAAAAATGGGCTGTTATAGCAAGTCTGGGGCCCTGAGTTAGGTCAAGGTTGGGGACAGGCTTGAGGGGACAGGCTTGAGTTCAGAGCAGGTGAAATGCAGGGACCAGGACTCCCCTCCTGTGGTCTCCACTCAGCACCAGAGAGTTGGGGCCCTGCGGGGTACATGGCTGAGATACTGTTGCTGGGGAAGTAGATAGCTTGTTGGGGGAGGGGTTGTGTCCCAAAGGCTACAACTGCAGAAGGGACCTGGGCAGCAGTCCCCAAAGAAGGTTCTTCCTGAGAGTTCTTCCTGATACCGCTAAAGAATGGAGGTGTCGCATATAGTCTGGTCCAGGGACACATGGTCTCAGACACGGGTTAAGGTCCTGGGTGGGGGCACAGTCCACACAGAGTCATAGCAGGGCCTGTCATTCCAGAGAAGCACCCCCAGTCAGACCTCCAGACAGACCCAGAGCGATCCCATCACAGGTGGCCACTGCTCACGTGGCACACAATCAAGCGGCCTGCACTTGACCCTCAAAGCCTGACACAGGGGGAGACACCTTCAGGCCGCGGCCCTCCGCCGCCCTCCGCCCGCCGCCTTGCTCCAGGAATCCTCAGGCCTGTGATCAGCGAGATCAGCGATCAGCGACAGCCGCAGAGCCGGTGGCACACGTGCGCCTGCCGCCTGAGGCCGCACACCCCCGCGCACACGCCAGCGAGGGCTAACGAGCTCACAGCCCTCCTGGGCGGCGGCGGCGGGAGGGAGCCAGTTGTCAGGCGGGGCCTCGCGGTCACACAGCATTAGCCTTGCGGCCGTCCCACCAGGTGCGGCCACTGCCCCTAATCCCTGGCCCTGGCCCGCTAAGCCGGGCCTGAGCGACGCCACAGCTGGGGTCGGCGGGCCACGCGCCGCCCATCACCGCAGCCCGGACCCACCGCCCTCCCCTGCCACGCGCCCACCGCGGGCCCCTCCCCACGCTCCACCCATTCTCGCCTCCCCCTGCCTTGCGCAGTCTGCCCTCCACCCGCTGACCCTGTGCTCCCTGCTCCATATCCCTTAGCACCCGACTGCCCCGCCCCCAGATCCTCCCCCTATTTGCCCATCAGCCTCCCTGTGGGTCTCCAGGCAGGCTGGCGCTGCACCCCATGCCAGCCTCCCCACCACAGGCCCTGCAGTGCCCAGCCCTGCCCAGCCCTGCCCAGCCCTGCCCAGAGCCTCCCACCTGCCTGCTCCAAGCCCACCCCCTCTACCGGATCCTGACTTGGGCTTCCCCCTGCTCACTCTCCCTCTCCACCCTTCTTTCTTACCTGCTCCGCCCTTTCAGCTGGCCAGACCTCAGTTCCCCCACCCCTACCTGGATTTGTAAAGGTTGGAGGGGGGTTCCATCTTCCCCTGCCACACATATTTACAGCCTCCACGTGCTCATGTTATTTTGAGCAGAACTCACCTTCCCCCCAGGCAGCCAAACTTCCGGTTTTAATCCTCTGAATCTTACTAGACCCCAGATGGATTCCGGAATCTTTGGGGGATCCCAGGGCCTCTTTGAACCTCAATTTTACTTGTCTGGAGAAATAGAGGTGTGATATAGATGACTTCTGAGGACCCTTTCGCCTTTTCTTATCTCACAACATTAGCAAGGTCATGTGTACTTGGGATCATCTGAATGTTGAAGACAGATAAGTGTGGGAGGGCTCCCACTGATGGTGTGTCCCCAGCCCATCTCATCCCTTCACCTAGCTTTCAGGGTCTGAGGCAGCCACGGCAGCCTTTAGCCTCTGGTGTGCGGGCTGGGTAAGAGAGGACAGGGAAAAATCTGGGTGCTAGGTCTTGGACCAGGGCTTGGAGCTGGCTGTGTGTGTATGTGGGTTTCTGCCACCTTGGGATGTCCCCTGGAAGGCTGTGCCTCTGGGACTGGCCTGCTGGGGGTCCTGGCCTCAGGCACTGCCAGGGTTGGTGCTGATGGACAGCCCCGGCAGGTGGGAGCCGGCTGGTCACCCCTGCCCACCTGTCACCCTTCTGCTCGAGTGACCAGCTGCCTGACCCACTGACCAACTTCCTGCTGCTTCCCAGCACCCTGGGCACAGCGTGATCAGGGCTGCAGTGCCCCGCCCCCTTTCCTTCAGCTTTTCCCAACAACTTGCTGGCCCAGAGCACACAGGCACCCAAATATCACACAGGTGCAGTTTCACATGGCACACACAGACACGGGCACTAATACAGGGCTGCATGCATGCATGCTGCACATCAAAGCCTGCTTCATACTCGTGCAAACAGCCAAGTTGCTTCTTCCCAGGTGGGAGAATGTGGGCAATAGGGCCATGGAGTAAAGGCAAAGGCATTGTCTGGGCCACCAGACACCAGTCCTGGCTCTGTGATAGCCTAACTGTGTGATCTTGTCAACTTCCTTGTACCACAGGTTCCTCACCTGTTCAGCGGAGCTGATTATAGTGTCTATCTCATTGTTTCGAGGATCAAATGAAACAATCCACAGAAAGTGCTTAGAATAGTTCCTAGTACAATGTAAGCCCACAATACATGTTAACTGTTAACGTTATTATCCAGTGGGGGCCGAGAGGCTCCTGGGAACACCCTAGTCGATAATATTCCTTTAATCAGTCATTTCTGGCCATCACTGTTGAAATGGTTATCAGTCACCCTAGAAGTATTTTTATTCCACTTTTCCATAAGAGGCTATCAACTGGCAGATGAAATCAGGATACGTCATTTCCACAGCCTTACCTGGATCCTGGCTTTTATTGCTCGTTCTCTGCTGTTTAATATTCCAGAAGGTTCACAAGCCTGGACCTGTGTTGTTTAGTGAACTCGAGGCTGGGCCTGGAGCTCACACATCATCTCTTCAGAATCTGTTCTGGACCCTCTCCCAGATCAGGATCGATTCACCTCCTTCGTTCTGGAAAGACAGTCAGTGTCTGTCTCCTCTAACAGTATGACTCCTCCCATCTCCCAGGCCTCCCAAGGGCCACCAATAGCACTTCAACAATCTTACTTCACATGCTCTTGGGCCCTCGGAGTGGGGTTTCTTGGGGCCTAAGGAGAGTGCACTTAGCGGAGCTCTGAGCTCTAGGACAATCCTCAGCATCTCCTTCTTCATGTCCACTCAGACCTCATTTCACCCTTGGCCATTTCTGAGAAATGAATGAAGTAGCCGGAGGCACACTGCCCACCTATGGAGACAATAGATATGGGATGAAATTGGGGAGTTCCTTGCTTCTCTGCCACCTTCTGCCCCAATAGAAAGCCTTCTTTGTTCTGCTTCTTGCCCCAGACAAAACTGAAGAAACCTTGTTTTCTGCCTTTAGCATTTCCCCAAGTCTCATCCCACATATGTCTTCTCCTTCCTGACTCCCTTCTCTCAAGCCTTTGCTAGGTGTATATCCTGCCTCTGATTTGGGGGTATATTCTTCATTTATATTCCTTATTATAACTATTATGAAGTATTATCACCTCTATTATAAATCTTCCTGCATTAGTTATCCATTGCTGTATAACACATCTCCCCCAAATTTAGCAGTTTTAAACAACCACCTTTTATCATCCCACTGTTTCTGTGGGTCAGGAATCCAGGAGCAGCCTGGCCGGGGCTCTAGCTCAGGGTCTCTCATAGGCTGGAATCAAGGTGTTGGCTGGGGCTGCAGTGATCTCGAAGTGTGACTAGGGGAAGGTCCATGTCCAGCTCACTCATGTGGCTGTTGGCAGCCTCAGGTCCTCAGTGGCTCTTGGATGGAGACATCAGTTCCTTGCCATGTGGGTCCCTTCATGAGGCAGCCAACAACATGGCAGCTGGCTTCTCTCAAAGCAAGTGAAGAGAGAGAGAGAGAGAGAGAGAGAGAGAGAGAGAGAGAGAGAGAGAGAGAACCCAAAATAAAGCTGCATCTTTTTATAACCTAATCTTGGAAGTGACAACCCATTACTTCTGCTGATATTCACACACAGAGGAAAGAGATTACATTATACCAGGAGGTAGGGGTCATTGGGAAGCATCTTGGAGGCTGCATACTGCATTTGCCATTGGGTTTCTCCCTGTGTTGTCCCACCTGGCACAGTGCCCTCAGTAGATACTTGTTGAAAGAAGGAAAGCAATCACCAGAAGACATCCTGCAGAGCCCCTATTATTCTCTATTGCTCTACTCTTCCCTCCTCTCCCCCAAACTTTTCTTCTTCATGGGAATCATTTGCAATTATGTTTTTAAAAAGTGGTTACCTTTGACTAGCACATCTGCTCATGGGTGCCTGTCTCTCTTCTCTCCTGCTTTTTGAAATCTGCCTTCAAAAAATGGGGACATGCTTGGCATTTATCTCATGTAGATAACCTCTATGGTTACCACAAGCTCTAAAGTGACTTGTTAATTTTTCTCAGGGTTCCTGTCACTTCTCTTTATGTAACAGGTCAGGACCAGTTTCAGAGACACCATTCTTTACATCAAGACCTCCATTTGTACTTACCTCTCACAGCTATTGGCTCCTGAACCTCTCCAGTACATGGATGATTCTGTCTTCTCAAATGATCAGGGACCTACCATAGGGTAGGGATAGTTCAGCAAACACATGATGGATATTCATTAAACACATATCGTGTGCTAGGACTGGACTAAGGACCAGAGAGATGGGGCGGGCAACTGGTGGAACTCCCAGCATCTGAATGCAACAGGCACTCAGGAATGCTTGATCATTCTGGGAGATAAAATTGTCAGTAAGTCCACTTGAAGTCGTTATCAAGTGTTGTAGTGGCAGAATTTCTAAGAATGACTCCTAAGATTCCATGCTTTAATCCCTGGAACCTGTGAATGTGATGAGATACCTCATTGTATTATGTATGTTATATGGTACAGTTGATCTTAAAACGGGGCGATTATCTGAGGGGGTGGTGGAGGGGAGTCCTAATCTAATCTCATGAGTTATTAACAGCAAAGAATTCTCTCAGGTAGAGAGTTATGAAGTTTAAGAAGGACTCAATGCACTTATTTGATTTGCTAGTTTGAAGACTGAGGGGGTCATACAAGACAGAATGCAGGTGGCCTTAGGGTGCTGAGAGACAGCCAGCTAGGAACCGGGACCTCATCACTATGATCACAGTGACTATATTCTGCCAACAAATAGAATGAGTTTGAATTCAGATCCTTGGAATATGTCTCATGTCACCCTCCTACTGACACCTTGATTTTACCTTTTTGAGACCTTAAAATTAGAACCCAGCCAAGCCCACCCAGACTTCTGATTTACAGAATTGTGAACTAATTAATGGGTATTTTTAAGGTGTACAATGCATTTTTTAAGTATATTTACGAAGTTGTGCAGCCATCAACACTATCTAATTCCAGAACATTTTCCTCTCCCCCTCTACTCTCAGCAACGCCTATATTCATTAAGTAGTTATTCCCTATTGCCCACTTCTCCAGTCCCTGGCAATCACGAGCCTACTTTTTTTATGTGTGGATTTGTCTACTCTGGACATTTCATATAAATGGGATCATACAATATGTGGCCTTTTGTGTCTGGGCTTCTTTTGCTTAGCATAATATTTTCAAGGTTCATCCAGGTTGTAGCATTTACAGTACTTCATTTCTTTTTTATGGTTAAGTAATACTCCATTATATGGATATATCACATTATATTTATCCATTCATCAATTGATAGACATTTGAGTTGTTTCTACTTTTTGGCTATTGTGAATAAAACTGCTATGATAATATGTGAACAGGTTTTTGTGTGGACTTATATTTTCAGTTCTCTTAGATATATATCTAGCAGCAGAATTGCTGGGTCAGATGATGACTCTGACTCAAAGTGATTGTACCAATTTGCATTCCACCAGCAATGTATGAGGGTTCCAATTTCTCCACATCCATGCCAACAATTGTTATATCTGTCTTTTTATTATGATTAAACCATCCTAGGAGTTACAAAGTGATATCTTATTGTGGCTTTAATCTGCATTTCTCTAATGACAATTGATTTAGAGTAGGTATTGTTTTAAGACACTAAGTTTGTTACACAGCTACAGAAAATGAATACAGGTGTTTTCTCACACACAAGTGGCAAAAATGGGAATGGGGCAAAAGTTGGTAACAAAATAAGCCATTTGAGTTGAAAGGCCAAAGAAGTAAACAGATGGTACTCTCATAAGGTGGGTCTGGACTATTCTGGGTGGGAGAATAGACATCTAAAATTAAAGGGCTGGACTAAATTGAGAACCAGGACAGTTACCCAGTTATGAAGGCATGAATAGGGCAGCAGGCATGGGGTGAACTCAAAGAATATCAGGAGGAAGTTCCTTCTAGTTTTTGCCCATTTCTATTGAGTCAGCTATAAGTAGGGCTGTCTTAAAGATACCTCAAAGTCTGCAACATTTTTGACTTTTAGCCACAAGTCTCTTGTAGAAGGACATCTAAATGGATGGAGACCCCATCATTGCTTAAATAGATCTCTAAAGCAGCCCTGGAACATATTTCAATAGGCCAGCCCTCATTTTTTGTAATCTAACCAGAAAGCTTCAGGGGACACTCCTCTCCCCTTTACCACCTTGGTTCATCCATTCATTCATCAATGAGCCAAGTTCAGTTCTAGGCACTTGGGGATACAACAGTGAACAAAATGCAGATCTTGTGGGGCTTTCCTTTTAGTGGGAGAGATGATCAACAAGCATAATGATATTGAACAAGTGAGTTATATACTCTAAGGGTAAAAGTGTTATATAAACAAAAAGAAACAGTTGATTGGGTAAGGGTGATCAGGATGCTGGAGAGACAAAAAAACATATTTCAGCAAAGACTTGAAGGTGGTGAGGAATGAGGAGGGTAGGTAGACATCTTGCAGAATATTCTAAGCAGAGGGAAAGATGGCAACAAAAGTTCTAAGGCTGGAGCATGTCTATCAGATTTCAGAAACAGCAAGGAGGTCAGTGTACCTGGAGCAGAGGAGGAGGAAGAGTAGCAGGAGATGAGAGCCAAATATTAATGGAACGACATCATTTTGAACCTTGTAGGCATTGCCAGGCCTTTGGCTTTTAGTTTGAGGAGATGGAGAGCCTTGAAGGGTTTTGAGCAGAAGGGTATGAGACCCAACTTGCATTTTAAAAGGATTGGAGGGTAAGGGCGGGTGCGGGGGCAAGGGCAAGGGTAAAAGCAGGAGGACTGTATGAAAGCTTTGCAATCATCCAGGTTAGAGCAGTTGTAGCTTGGTTCACAATGGTAACAGTGGAGGAAATAAGAGGTAGTTAGCTTTGTGCTATAGTATTTGAAAGTAGAGCCAATAGGATCTTATGATAGATTGGATGTGGGAGTGGAGAGGAGAGACAAAGAGAAGACTCAAAGGTAGCATCAAGGTTTTTGCCTGAGCTACGTGAATGATGGAACTGCCATAAGCTGAGATGGGAAAGGTTGTATGTAAAGGAAATTTGAGAGAGGAGATCAGGAGCTCACTTTTGGATAGGTTAGTTTGAGAGGTCTATTGGACATCGCACAAACTGATACTTATAAGGGTCTGGAGTTCATTTGAGAGATCTGGGTTGAGGGTAGAAATTTGATAGTTATTGGTATAAAAATGGTATTTTCAGCAAGACTGAAACACAACATGGATATTTTTTTATATAGGATTGCTTGTCCTTCCCTCTGAACAGACCCATTTTCTTTGTGCACATGAAACATTTCCACACTATTTCTGAAGGATGAGTTGCATCTTAGTAAGTCTCTGACTTTGCTAACTTAAAATCGCAAGTTCATGGGTTTATCACCCTACTCTGATCTCTGCATTGGAAGCCACTGCTCCCAGGTGGTATCTCCAAAAAGCTGGGTAGCATCCCTACATTGCTCTTCTTTCTGGATCATATCAGTAGATGCCTTAGCAGTTTTATCTGCCATCTTTCTCTCTCTTCCTCCATCTTTAGTTTGCTGGAAGATTGGTGTCAGATCAGAAAGCTCTTGGCATGACCTTCAATATCTTATGCGCATAGGGAATCTTAAATAGTGTTTTTAAGTTATAGAGTAATAGAATTTTAAGGTCAGTCCTGTCAATTATGCTATCAGACAGGAGGTGAGGACAGCTGGCAGAGGTGCCACCTCCACCATAGCTCCTCAACAAGGACTTGGGGTGGGTCCTGGAGTGAGAGGTGTTCCCTAGTCTTGTCAGTTGACTATTCTCTGTTCATTTCAGGGATGGAGATACAATAGCCAGGGTGGATGTAATATGTGAAAGAGATGAGATTAGAAGCTGATGTCTGGGTTCCATGTCCTCATCACTCTGGTGTATGAATTCGGGATCTCACATAGAGTGACAGGGAAGGTGATTGAGTTAGAACACCCCTAGGAGCCAAGCCTGGTTCCTCTCTATAAACCCCTTCCCTCCTCTGGGTTCTCACTTCCCTCTTTCCTTTAGGCCTGGTTCTCCCTGCCTCCTCCTCCCTCAACCGAGGCAGAGAGGGGGCCAATTCAGGGCCCTGTGACTCAGGCACAGGGTGGGGGAGGATGTTTTGGATGCCGCTCTGCTGACGCTGGTGCCCTCTGTTCTTACATCCTCCTTAATTTACTGCCTGAGGAGGGGGCCAGGGCTCGGGAGAGGGGATTAGATGGTCCACAATGATCTGAGGCAACAGCTGCTGGGCTGGCGGCCGAGGAGTGAGCAGGAGGCGGGGGAGGCTCATGCCTTCACCAAGCCCGGAAGGGAACTAGGCGGGCATCCGGATGGGGCTCCTAGGTGAGGTTGGCTTTGAAAGAATCTGCCCTCAGTCTGAGCAGTAGGACTGCAAAGTTTACCTGGCCAATAAAGTTCAATCCAGGAGCCATACATGTAATCCATGGGAGCCGTCTGGTCAACCATCTTGCCTAGAGAAAATGAGGAAGTGTTTTCTTTAGCTTCCTACAACTCAATGAGGGGAAGACTGGCTCTGGGAACAAAGGCCTAAAAGGCTATCTTGTGAAGCCCTAAATTTCCATATAACTATGCAAGAATCTCCCTAAGTCAAGGTTGCCCCACATCACTTGGAGCGGTCCTTACATCATTACAACACTTTCTTTTTTCCCCTCACTCATCATCATTCATTTGTCCCTCACAAGGCTGAAGGCAAACCAGATAGTAGCATTTCCATTTGACAGATGGGGAAACTGAGACCAGCAAAAGTTTAGTGCTTTGTCCCAGGTCACACTGGGGTCAGTGGTGTGACTGTGGTTACAGCCCAGTGCTCCTAACTGAATTAGTCTGCATCTTAAATATCAGGGTACACATGTTGACTTTTAGCATTGGAGACAGGCCTCTCTCCTTCCTTCTAGTTCACAATTCCAGGTGTTAGCCTTGTCAAAGGAAAATGGCCCAGGTGTGGAAGCCATAAACCTGGACTCTTTGAATCAATTAATGTTTGGCCTTTGTGGGACTTGGTTTTACTGTCTGTGTAATGGGTGATATCTTTAATAGCACTATGTCTATCCTTAAAAGCCTAACAGAGCATTGCCTTATCCAGCCAAAAGGCAGGAAAGGCTTTTGGGATCATTGAAAAAGTCAAGATTTGAGCTCAGGAATCAAAAAATCTGGAACCAAATATAATCTTTGTCACTATTATTTCTAATTACTCCCCCCCCCCCTTTAAATCCTTTGAGTTACCTTAATGCAAATGGCTATTATGTGGATTAAAAGAGACAATGCATTCTAAAAGCCAAGCATTATTCTTGGTATATAGTAAATGCTAAATAAATTATAGAAAAAGCAATAGCAGTAGTATTACTTTTTGCTTGCTGATATGCATAGCCACTGAGATTGGACCAAGAGACCCTGGGCTAGTGGATGGCTTAAGGCAATGGTTCTCACCCCTGGCTGACCAATCAGGATCACTGCTTTGGAGATTGATGCTTAACAAGGTTCCTAGTGACCTTTAGGATCACTAGGTTGGTAATCACTATCTTAGGGGGTCTGCTTCGATGATCAGATAATTGACATATCAGTTGTTTGTAGGTAAACAGATGCTCAGCGATTTAATAGTTTAAACACTTTCACTACTAATTAACTCCTAAGGAGCCCTTCCTTTTCTGGGTCATGAACAGGAATTCCCCACTGGGGTTTCCCAATTAATGAGGTTTACCCAGCTTGGGGGCCTCTGGGAAGCAGGCAGGACTAATTATGCTCTAGCCACACCAACCCCCTGGCCAAATCCTCTCCCTGTCCTTCATCAATCTTGTCCTAGCCTCCAGCTGGCTTGCATTAGCTCTGGTTTTCCAGCCCCCATGGTTGCGGCTGTAGCTGAGAGGTTGAGCCAGTCCAGGCTGGATGGATCTGTCACCCGATCCTGGGTCTGTGCCGCAGCGAGTCCTGGAATCTGGGGCAATGTGATCCTGCCCTGCGGGAGCCCCTTGCCAGGCCAGGGACGCCATGGCGGGGCTCAGAAAATCCCAGCTATCCAGGGACCTCTGCCTAAGCCCCCAAGGATCACATTCACTGATTCTCAGAGAACCTCACCTTAAAGAACAGGAAGTTGGTGCCCAGAGAGGCGAGGCACCTGCCCAAGGTCACACAGCCTGTTCACAGCAGAGCTGCACTAGAACTCTGATCTCTCCACTCCCAGCCCAGACTCTTTCCTTGGCTCTTCCCAGGGAAGTTCTTCTGCAGAACTATTGTCTGGGTACTAGGGCTGAAATGGGGGTTCATGTCCAACCCCAGCCCCCCAGGACAAAGCAGATCAGGAGAAGGAAGTTTTTAAATGAGAGCACATGATCCTTTTAGTCCAGATTTAAAAAGTCAACATTTAGGTCATTTAAAGTTGAAAAGTTGAGGAGTAGCAGGGATGTAACTATGGGAATAATTGAAATAAGAACAATAAATAATATTGTTTTAAAAATGTTTTTTAAAATAGTTTTAAAAATGTGTTTTAAAAATAGTTTTAAAAATGTGTTTTACAGACATAGCACCATTTTTAACCCAATTGAGGAACACAGATGATTGGGTTTGACACATAGGGTCACTCACCGCTAGAATCTGAGTTTGCTTATTTCAATGTTCACCCAAAGGAATGGGAACACAGACTATAAAACAGTAAAATGCATAGGGGGAAGCTTGCATCTTTGTCTTCAGTAGTTGAGGGAAAGGCCAGGATAGTTCTCCAAAGACTGATCATCCCCACATCCTTCCATTTTCTTTTAATGCCTGAATTTTACATATCTCACTCAAATCTACTTCCCACGTACCTCCTGAATGGTGCGAACCAAATCTCTAGGAAAAGAAGTGGCTCTTTTAAGGTTCTGAGGATGAGGACAGCAGAGGCCACATGGTTATCTGGACTGGCCTTTGAAGTGCCAGATTGCCGGCATCTCTAGTCTAGAGAAGGTGCAATAGCCACCTTCCCTCAGAGACAGCCTGGAGCTCAGAGGTGACTGAGGGTATGGAAAATCTAGTGAACAAAATAAACTGATGAACAAAATAGATCCAGAGACATAGAAGCATGGAACAGACTGTTAAATCTCAGAGGGAAGGCAGGGATGGGTGGGAAGAGAAACCCCAAAGAACTTGAATGCATATATGCATAACCCATGGATACAGACAATAGTGTGGTGAAGGACAGGGGGTGGGGTGGGGTGGGCTAGAAGGGGTCGATGGGCGGGCGGGGGGGGGGGGGAAGAGGGGCATATGTAATACTTTCAACAATAAAGATAAAAAAGAAGAGAAAATGTAAAACATTAAAAATAAAATAAAACGTGCCTTTGTTGAGAGCTGCCATATGTTGACAAAGGGCTTACCATGTCCCAAAGGCTTTGTACAACGTTTTTGTAAGGTAAGTATTTTAGCCCTATTATACACTTGAGGAAAATGAGACCTGGAGCAGGCAGGTGGCATGCCTAAGGTTATAAACTCTCAGTGTGGCACAGCCAGGATTTGAACCCCAATTTGCAGGATTCAGAAGTCAGTACATTTTCTCCAATGCCTTCCGGGTAGAAGTGTGAAAGACTACATACTTCAGTCTGGGTGAGGTAAGCCCATTCACATGTCTTGCTCCTTTTGCGTTTATTTCCCTGTTGCTCTCTATCAGACTTTATAACATTGTTCAGGAAGCTTCCAGTCAGTGTCTGTAGCCTGTGGTGTCTGCACCGTAAGCCCCTGGCCCACCTCTAATTTCAGCCACAGCTGTGGAGGACAGCTCTACACGGGCTCAGGCGCCTTCGCAATGCCCCGCTTTAAGCTGGAACCAGAGTCTTTCCAAGTTCAATTTGGGGTTTCTCCCACACCACAGGAGCTTGCTCACAGCCAGCACATGCCCCCTGGAAGCACCGGGAGTTAATGGCCCCGGGAACAACTTTCAATCAGTGAGGAAGGGAGACAGAGGAGAAAGACTCCAGCTATCATCCGACATCTGGATACTCTGGAGGCCTCCTATACACTCCTCAGAGGTTCCAGCAGAATCCACCCCTGTGTCTGCAGACACGGCCTCAAGGACACACGCCCTCGTCTTGGCTTTTTCTATTTCCCTGACTCACTCTTCCAACTCCACACTCTGCTTCTTGGGGTCACTTTCTGAGTAGACCAACTCCATCAAATCCTTGCCTCGGGCTCTACTTTCAGAGTGACCCAAACCATGAACCTCGATGGTGTGGTTGTGCCTGCAGGGCTGTGTGACCTGGGAGCAGCATGATGGGTATGTGGGCGGGGATCCTGGGTGACAGGGTAGCATAGAAAGTGAACTTTCCAGGGATTCAGTAGCCAGGACAGCCTTCCCTTCCCTAGAGATTCTCCACATGTAAAATTCCTGGAGTTCCGGAAGTTTCTGACCAAATAGAAGATGTCACGTGGTTTATGGGAGCCAGCAGAGAAGCGTGATCCCTTGACATGTGTGGCAATGGGTCACCACTCAGCGGGGGTGTTTCAGGATGGGGCTGCCTCTGTCTCTAGTGAGGGATGTCCCCTAGTCCTTGGTGCTGGCTTCCCCAGGCTGTGGTTCTTGGCAGTTTCAATGCCAGTTTCATCGGTCACAGAGTCTGAATCTTGCATGCGTGGGGTATGGAGCTCTTTTACCTGGTCATAGCTTTGGACCTGATATCCAGCCACATCCTAAGCCTCTGTAGAAAAACAAAGGGGAATTTATCCAGCTGGAAAAATCAATTTAAATGCTTACAGAGAAACAGCAAGGCCTGACACTGCCGTCTCATTTTCACGAGGTGAGTCACCAAAACGGTTGACCTCATGGCTAATCTATGAGCAAAGGCGCGCTGGCAGTGACTGCGGGCGCGGGAACCGCCTCAGACCTGTTTCCTGGAACCTTGGCGCCAGTCAGAGCCCAGAGTGGCCTTTCGCCATTAGGAAGTCAGATTACCTCTCCAAGGAGAAAGTTCCCAACTCAGAGCCAGGGCCTCACTGTGATGCCTTGATTGGTCGGTTTCACTAACTAATCCCCCTTTTGAAGTTTCTGATTGGCGAGTTGCCCCTCACAATATGTAGCTCTCCTTGGTCAAGTCCACCCTATGTTCTTCAAAGATTTTGTTCTCTGCCCGGCTGGTGTGGCTCAGTGGTTGAGCGCTGACCCATGAACCAGGAGGTCACGATTCCCAGTCAGCTGAAATGAATTTCTGTTTATTTGGCTCTCACACACATCCATGCAATTTTTACTTAAAGGCGAATTGCTGCTATGGCCATGTGAATGCATGCTGCTCTCATAGGCCTCTTCTCTGTCCCCATAGGGTGAAGAACAAAGGTTTGGAGTTGAATGAGAACTGGATTTGAATCCCACCCGAGCCACTTACTTGCTTTATAAGACTGGAGATCAGCTATTTAACTTTTATAGGCCCCAGTGTTAATGGCTTAGAGCCCTAGAGTTAGTTGGGTACGAATTACAGCTTCATTGTTTGCTGGCTGTGTGATTTCCAATGGGGTACTTAACTTCTCTGAGCCCTACTTTCCTCAGCTATACAATAGGGATATTAGCAGCACATACCTTAAAGACATTATGAGAATTAAATGAGATCATAAATGTAAAGTATTTGGTACACAATACGTTCTCAATACATCTTAGCTATTGCTATTATGTGTTCAGAGGGAAGGGAACTTGCAGAATGAGAAAGCCCCAGCCTGGTGTTCGAGTGGCTAAGGATTCAGTCCAAAATCAGCCTGTGTGCAGACCTGGGTGATGCTCAGTGACCTTAGGGATGCAGTTTAACTTCCTGGGTGAGGACAACCTCAGTGCCTGGTTCTGCCTGGGCCTGTCCCTTGCGAGGTGCAGGCAGAGGCTTATGTGTGAGCCAGAGGTCCAGGATGATCTAGAACAGCGATTCTCAACCTGTGGGTCGCGACCCCTTTGGCGGTCGAATGACCCTTTCACAGGGGTCGCCTAAGACCATCCTGCATATCAGATATTTACATTACGATTCATAACAGTAGCAACATTACAGTTATGAAGTAGCAACGAAAATAATTTTATGGTTGGGTCACAACATGAGGAACTGTATTTAAAGGGCCAGAAGGTTGAGAACCACTGATCTAGAAGAATGCTGCTTTTAGATCAGCGGCTCTGAGAGACTGTGCGAGTCAGAAGTGGCAAGAGTATTGGTTGTGGCTATTAAATATGCTACAGCATTTTAAAATGAGCATAAACACCCTAGCAATGAAATAAAAAGCATACTTAATAGGATTCAAGTATATGATAAAGGATCTGGATTCAAACACTCAATTACAGTATCACAATGTACACTTAAGACAACAGAGGAGGTAAGAGCTGAAGCATATTAAAATCCTCCATTAATACAATTTTCTGCCATTTTCCCAATAACACTTAATAGCCATCCTCTTAGTCTTTAATTGGTTAAGCAGTTACAAGAGCAAAACACATTGTGCTGGTAAAAATAAAAGCATCAGTGGGTTTTTAAAAAGGCACAGGGAGTTACTGTATTATTCAAATTCAGCTTTGAAACTTAGACTTTATTTTGCCAATGGATGTTTCACTTGCACTTATTATCCTAAATTTTTAGGATTAGGCTGTGCAGTGCCCGGATAACTTTCATATGCAAAAATACATACGTCTGGTCAGTATATTGGGAGGCCCCAGGTAAACTGGCTACTGCCTGCCCTTCACCAGAAGAACCTAGGTGTTTGTGTGAGCATTGTGTGAATAAATGCCCAGTGAGTAGTTGCTGGCCCTCTGAGACTTGGCTGCTTGTTAGCTGAAAGTGTATAGAAATCTTTGTCAGAGTCATATGTCAGGGGCAATATATATATTTTAATACCTCCTGATGTCTTTTGCTATTCTAAGTGGTTTGGGTTTGTGTCCTCTAGCATCTCTGGCATCAACCTTCAGACTGTGGGGTGGAGTGGGAAAGGAGAAGGTGATGGCGGGAGAGAAGCCTTGACAGACAGGAAGGGAGACAGAGAGCTGTTCAGTTGCAGGGACAAGATGAAATAAGGTCAGGGTGCGGGTGCTGCTGCTGCCTTAGCTCAGGGATACAGGGCAGAGGGAAGACAACAGATGCCCCAGTAGGAACACAGCCCCCCAGCAGGTTCAGGGAAATTCTGTAAGCATGTATGCCAGGTTACAATTTCTCCCAGCCCTTCCCCTGTGCTTCCAGATGTGTCTAGACTGGTAGCCGGACATTGTCTTTGTGTGTATAGAAGACAGCCAGAAGCATTTACACGACTACAGCAAACAGACAAGGTGGCTGAGAATTGAGAATCAATAGGCCTGCCCAAAGGTTGCCATTGCATGGAGGTACAGGGACCCCCAATCACATGGAGGTACAGGGACTTCCATTACAAGGGGCTGCAGGTAGGTAGCCCAAAGCTGGGGGTTCAGGTGAGTGTTGTAGCCGAGTCTCAGAGCATCAGCAGCTGGAGCAGGAGCCCAATAGCAGGGGGAGGGGCCTCTCCCAGAAAGCAACCAAGTGATTGTGCTGCCAACACAGGCTTCGAGGTACTCAGCCACAGGTTCCCCAACCACGCAGGAGGGAGGACCGGGGCTCATGTCCAGAGGTCAGGTGGGTTGAGCTCCCCTT
Organism: Myotis daubentonii; assembly: GCF_963259705.1. Taxonomy (NCBI): domain Eukaryota; kingdom Metazoa; phylum Chordata; class Mammalia; order Chiroptera; family Vespertilionidae; genus Myotis; species Myotis daubentonii. The sequence continues at coordinate 55,681,510 of NC_081848.1, read as the reverse complement.
CCCCTTAGATAAGCAGAAGCTATGGCTCAGCCCAGAGGTCCCCTACCTGCTGGTGCTCCTGCCCACGCAGGGGACAGAGAGGAAGGGGTGAGTAGAGATCTCCTTGAAGGACTGAGTAACTACCATAGACTGGCTTTACTCAGAGGCTATTTTAACTAGAAGAGCTAGAGTATAATTTTTCCCCCACCCTCATTTTTTTTAGATTTTAAAACAAGATTTTAAAAAAATGTCTAGAGAACAAAAAAGTATATTTTCTTGCATGTTTGAATTGAAATGCATAAATTGTAATCCAATTACTAAAGTATACAGTGGCCAGTGGCATTGTGCTAAAGGCTATGCTAAACCAACTGTTTTAAATCACAGTTCCCATATTGTAAACCTTTCTTGGTTGAAAGGCTAATACTGAAAACATTTTTATGTCATCTGCTTCAGAGCATATGATGGTTCTCTGATCTGCAGATTCTTTAGGAGAAAGGATTATAATTCACCATTTTTCATCCTGTAATTGATACACTAACTGCCTATAGAGACTCAAGATTTCAGAGTTGAAAAACAGCTACTGGCTCTGTTTGCATGGCTTACACCCCAAAGTTAAAAATAGGTCAAAACTTCACTGTGACAGAAGCACCAAAGGTGTAAAAGCAGTTCTCAAGTGACCCTTTAGAAACATTATCGACGCTGCTTTATGTAAAATCATAAAATGCCAAACTGGCAAAAATTTAAGACTGAACTTGTTGGAATGGTTACTATGAAATATTACAACTCAACTGCCCACTTTTCTGCAGTGTATGCTGCAGTTTGAATAGCCCTATCACTTTTGACGTGGACAGAATATTCTTTCTCCAAAATAAAAATAATTCGAGCCCCTTTAAGGAACTGTGGGAGACAGCACCATTTGTGAGGGTAGCTTGGCTTATCAAAAAGGCTCAAATAGCTCAGGTTTTGCAAAATCAGAACATACCCTTTGTCATTTGTATAAAGTTCTTCATAGCAACAAGATATTGTTTAATTATTATATTGTCAAGGATTATTAATAATTTCAGGGTATTTTTTTCAATGAAGAGTATTTTTGTCTTAACCAACAAACCAATAAATTATTGGCTTTTAGTAAAGTTATGTGCCAGTAATTATAATAAGCCTTTTTTATTGTGTTCAGTGCCAGCAGGAGGCATGTTAAATGTCACACTGAGGTTTATTTTTTCTGCCAGGTGGTCTTTTTCATTCCCAAATATCTGCCTGGAATGCCCACCCTTAGTCCTGTGGGCCAAGGCATCTGCTTTATGAAATGTGCTCACCTGGGTGGTGGAGGGGTGGGGGGACAACACAAGAGAGAACCTGCCAGGAGAGTAAGGTAGGAGACGGCCACAGACATAGAGACATGATCCTCCTGGGCCCGTACAGTGTGTGGGGGCACTGGGCCAAGTGCTATGAGCATATCATTGCTTTTTCAGAAAGCACACACAACTTTCTATTGAAGTATAATATACATAGAAAAAGATGCGCATACGTTTACAGCTAGACGAATTCTCGTAAAATGAACACACCTGCGTAGATAGCCCCTAAATTGAGAAACAGACCACGAGAGCCCCCCCTAAGGCTCCTAGTGTCTCCTCCCAGTCACACCTGACTCTCCTAGGGCTAATTACTGCCCTGACTTCTAGCGCCATAGATTAATTTTGTTGTTTTTTAAAATTTATTTTAAAATAATTTTAGACTCATAATATGCAGAGTTTCTGCATACCCTTTACCCAGCTTCCCCCAGGGATATATTACTGTAGTGCATTATCAGAACCAGGAAATTGATGTCAGTACAATAGTAGTAACTTAGCTACAGATCTTGTGATGCAACTTTCACTAGTTTTCACATGCATTTTTATGAGGTTTTATCATAGCAAAATTGAGTGGAGCCCTGTCCAATATGTCTCAGTTGGTTGAGTGTCTTGCTACGCACCGAAAGGTTGCTGGTTCAGTTTCCAGTCAGGGCACATACCTGGGTTGAGGGCTCAAACCCTCTAGGGGGCATGCAGAAGGCAGCCGATTGATATTTTGCTCTCATATTGATGTTTCTCTCTCTTCCCCCCTCCCTTCCTCTCTCTCTAAAAATCAATAAAAACATATTTTTAAAATTGAATAGAAAGTACAGAGTGTTCCTATATTCCCATACCCTACACATTCACAGCCTCTCCACTGTCAACAGCCCGAACCAAAATGATACATTTTTCACAATTGAAAAAGGGATAGGCAAAGCCCATAATTTATATTATGGTCACTCTTGGTGTTATACATTCTATGGGTTGGAAAAATGTATAATGAAATGTATCCATCATTGTAGTTTCATACAGTATAGTTTCATTGTCGTAAAATTCTTCTGTGCTCTACCTACTCATTCTTCCCTTCCCCATAACCCTGGTCACCACTAATATATCTTTTTAAATATATATATATATATATATATATATATATATATATATATATATATATATATATATATATATATATATGATTTCAGAGAGGAAGGGAGAGGGACAAAGAGATAGAAACATCAATGATGAGAGAGAATCATTGCTAGGCTGCCTCCTGCATGTCCCCTATTGGAGATCAAGCCTGCAACCTGGGCATGTACCCTTGACCAGAATCAAACCCAGGACCCTTCAGTCCACCGACACTCTATCTACTGAGCCAAACTGGCTAGGGCCACCACTAATATTTATATGTCTCCATAATTGTTCTTTTCCCAGATATCATACAGTATGTGGCCTTTTCAGATTGGCTTCTTTCACTTAGTAATATGCATTTAATTTTCTTCCATGTCTTTTCATGGCTTATTAGCTCATTTCTTTTTAGCACTAAATAATATCCCATTGTCTATATGTACCACAATTATTTATCTATTCATCTACTGATGGACTTCTTGGTTGCTTCCAAGTTTTGGCAAATGAATAAAGCTGATAAAACATCCATGTACAGTTTTTTGGTGTTTTTTTTTTTTTTTTTGGTGTGGACATATATTTTCAATTCCTTTGGGTACATACCAAGAAGTGCAATTGCTGGGTTGTATGCTAAAAATATGTTTAGTTTTGTAAGAAACTGCCAAACTACCAAGTGGCTGTACCATTTTCCACTCTTACCAGCAATGAATGAGAATTCCTGTTGCTCCACATCCTTGCCAGCATTTGATGTTGTATCTGGGCATTCTCATGGGTGTGTAGTGGTATCTTATTGTTCTAATTTGCAATTCTCTTATGGCATATGATGTTAAGCATCTCTTCATATGCTTATTTGCCATCTGTATATCTTCTTTGGTGAGGTGTCTATTCAGATCCTTTGCCTATTTTTAAGTTGAATTGCTCATTTTCTTATTGCTGAGTTTTAAGAGTTCTTTGTATAATTTGGGAATATTTTTTCCACTAAATATGTTTTATGTGAGTATTTTCTCCTAGTCTGGGACTTGTCGTCTCATTCTCTTGATGTGTTGCTTTTTTCACGTTCTCAACAGCATCTTTTCATGAACAGACATTCTTAATCTTAATATGGTCTAATTTATTTTTAAAATTCCCTTTTTGGTTAGTGCTTTTTATGCTCTACTTAAGAAATGTTTGCCTATTCCAAAGTCACAAAAATGTTTTACATTTTACTCTAAAAGCCTTTGTGTTTTACCTTTCACATTTAGATTGTAATCCACATGGACTTTATTTCTGTGTATGGTGTGAGATGGGGCGGGGGGTCAACATTCTTTCTTTTTTTCTGTACAGATGTCCTATTGGCCTATCACCATTTATTGAAAATATAATCATTTCCCCATTGCACTGCAGTGGCATGTTTGTCATAAATCAGGTGTGTGTGTGTGTGTGTGTGTGTGTGTGTGTGTGTGTTCATGTATATCTATCTTATTCTTTTCCACAACTCTTTGTAAGAGTTGAACTCTTGCAACTCTCCAAGAGTCTGCACTCAGGACTCCTGCCTTCTAGAGCTGCTCAGCAGAGACCTGGCTTGAGACTGGCTGGAAGTTGGGAAATTTCTGTCTTTGGAGTGAATTCTGTAGGCTGTGTAGTGCAGCAGATCTGCATTTTAGTCTTTGTTGTATGACTTTGAACAAGTTGGGGTAGCCTGTTTCCATATGTATAAAATGAAGCTAAGAATACCATTGTAACAGAGTCCTTGAGAGGCTAAGACAATTAAATGTACATTATTATGGTGGCTGTTTTTACTATTTATTATCTTAAGAATGATGGTGAGGAGAACAGGGTGATTCTACTACATCCTTTAAGTCAGTGGTTCTCAACCTTCTGGCCCTTTAAATAGAGTTCCTCACGTGACCCAACCATAAAATTATTTTCGTTGCTACTTCATAACTGTAATGTTGCCACTGTTATGAATCGTAATGTAAATATCTGATATGCAGGATGGTCTTAGGCGACCCCTGTGAAAGGGTCGTTCAACCTCCAAAGGAGTCACGACCCACAGGTTGAGAACCGCTGCTTTAAGTGCCTTAATTTTCCATCCAGACCCTAACTCCTCTTACCCCCAGTCCCCACTATTCCCATCTCTCTGGGGAAGCCCCTAAATTAATGTCTGCCTCTGGGTGGGAGCCCATTGCTTCCTATCCTCAAGGTTCTGCTTTACCCAGAGCTCTGTTCTTTCCTGAGACCATCTCTAGCCCCTGCCCTCCCGCTTCCCTGGGGAATCTATTAAATGTAAAGCAGGCTTAGGATGCAGAAGGAAGAGCAAGGTGTGGCAGTCAGGAAACCTTGGTTCTCAGGCTTGGCAGTGTAGTTCATATACTTTGACAATCTCAGACAAGCCGCTCCCCTTCCCTGAGCCTTAGATTCTCACTCATGGTGGGGTGGAATTATCCCATCATGTCCCCAAGACTCCTTGGCACTCATATTCCATAACTTCTTAGTGAGAGGTGACACCAATAAGCTCAGGTTTATGGTGAATTCAAGGGTAGGTTTCCAGAGGAGCTGAGAGGAGGCTTGCCCCAATCTGGGAGCCTATCCTTCCCCAGATAAGAGCCAGGTAGTCTGGTTGCTCCTCTTTCTTATCTGCCCCAAGGAAAGAATCCAGAATAAGGAAATAGCTTAATGCACGAAGATGTTCGCCACAACATTGGTTATACCAGTGGAAATACCCAGTTTGGAAATAATTGCTCTGCTGTATGCTCCAGACTGGTCCTCAGGATCCTAGATTCAGCACAGAGAAATGTAATGTTGATTTGGTTTCATGAAGGCAGCCACAGCACTTGATATAGAATCATTTAGTCAAACATCAAATATTTCAATCACTCATTATGCCCTGGGCTAAGGAATGCCTGTATGAAAGATGACTCAGACACTATTTGTGCCCTCAAGGAGCCCACAGTTGAGCCAAAGAAGCAGAAATCTAAGGGGCGAAGTAAACACCAATGCAAATGCTGCATTAGGGGCATTTGAAAGGCGCCATGAAAGCCCAGAGAAGAAAGAAAATGGGATAAGGGAAGACTTCCTGGAGAAGGTGGCATCTGGGTTTTCCAGATGAGAAGCAGGGAAGTAATTTCAGGCAGTGTAAGCAAAGCAGTAGAGGGAACAGTACATCTCTGTAGCTAGATTGTAGGGTGCATGGGAGTGGCATAATATGCAGGAGAGGTAGGGTATCAATCAAAACAGAAGACCTTTATGGGTCAATTATGAAGGGCCTTGAATGCCAGGTAAGCAGTTTTGGCTGCATCCCACGAGTGGGGGCAAGATAGGTGGAGAATAGAATAACAATGGAATGACCGTTAGGTGATATTTTTGAAAGATGGGTTGGAGAAGGAAAATGGAGGTGGGATGATCAGGAGAGAGAGAGAAGGAGGCATGGAGGCCTGAGGTCCCTGAAGAGGGAGAGAGGCAGAGTCCAGGTGCTATTTAGGAGGTAGAATCAACAGGTCCTGTGTGCTGAGAGGATATGGGATGTGATGAGTTTCTGGCAACTGCATGGATGATGGCATCCTATTCTGAATTGGGCAAGCCCAGAGCAGTTGGGAGAAGACAACGTCTGGACTGTGTTGAGTTTAGGTGTCTGGAAGGGGCTGTTAGGAGGTAGATTGGTGGATAAATCAGCGGCTCAGCGAGAGACTGAGGCTGGTGATATTGCTTTGGGCCTCATCAGCCTAGGGTTGGTATGTAAAGACTTCAGAATAGAAGGCATGTCAGGGAGAGTGTATTGAGAGAAGGAAACTGAGGATAGTGTGAAGAGGAGCCCTACCTTTAAGGAAGGAAAGGCAATGTAAAGACAAAGGAAGGAAAGCCAATGAAGGGGACAGAGGAGGAGCAGTCCGAGGAAACAAGGAGGGTGAGGTGTTCGAGGAAGGAGAGAGAGGCTTGAGAAGGAGGGAGCTACCAGTATGTCTTATAATGCTGGGAGGTCCAGGCAGTTAAGGGCCAAGACGTGTCCATTAAATTTAGCAACAAAGTGATCAGAACAGGATGGTTTCCACGGCAAGGAGATGAAGCGTGACGAAGTAGAGGATAGCAAATGGAGACCACCTTTTTGAGGAGCTTGGCTAGAAAGAGAAGGAAAAAGATGGGGCTGTGACTGAGTATGCGGAGAGGCTGGGGGAGGGTCTGAAGCTGTGATGGTGATCACAGCACGCTTCTTACCAACTTCCAGCTAGTGAACAAGATCAGAATGTGCTTTGGGGCCTTTCTCCTCTGGGCCAGGCTTCCCATGGAAGAAAGGGCTGGGTCAAATGTCTGTTCTCTTCCCTTTTCTGTGTGTGAGTGTGTCTGTGGGCATGTGCACACCCATGTATACAGGCAACAAGAGTAAAGAGGGCCCCACCTGGTCTGGTGACAGCCCTGGGGCAGCCCCCAGCTTCCCCAGGAGGTCCAGGCCTGCACCGTTTTCTCCAAGATGAGGATGAGAAGTGGGAGGCAGGCTGGGGACCATCAGGATCCGTCAGCAGCCTCTGCAAGTCTGCCCACCATCTGGGCCCTATCAGACAAGCTGGGCTTCTCCTACGTTAATCTCTGATGAGCTTGGCCCGGCTTTCATTTCAAAAGCCTCCACTTCCTTTCTCTCTTCCACCAACCCTTTCTTTACACCCTTTCCCAAAACAGGCCTAAAATTATGCCTTCTCCCTTCCTTGATTTCCAGCCCAACTGGGACTGGAGAAAGAGTGGTAATTGGAGCAAGGCTCAGGATGACGGATGTGGGGGGAGTTGATGTAGCTGTGGGGAGGGGCTGAAGGAGGAAATGGCCAAAAGGGTTTCCAAGGAAGGGCAAGACAACAGAAATCCCTCCGGTGACCAGTTCTGGCCCCTCAGAATCTACAGTCTTTCCTTCCCATCGCATACCAAGTGTCCATCCACCACCCTAGTCCTTCCTCTCCTTGTCCCACAACCATGGAAACCATTTCCTGGCACTTCTACTCCTCCCCTGGCTGCCTCTAGAGATGAGGGACAACCCGCTTGGCCTGTCAGGACGTAAGTCCCTGAAAACAGGAGGTTCCAGGGTCATGAGCCAGGGACTTGAGGAACTTGGTCTTCTATCTTCCTCCCTCTGTACTTGAGCCAAAGTCAAGGATCAGTTTGTAAGGTCACTGGAGAGTGAGGAGAGGCTATGTGGCTAAGTCTAAAAGTCAAGGTTAATGGGCGCCCATTCTTATTAGGTTCTTGCTTATGTGAGGCTGCTTGTTTCTGTTTTCATGAAGTAGAGATTCATTCACTAATGGAGACTGATTATATGGGTGCAGGATGCGTTTGGCTACATGTACCAGAAAACCCAGCTCAAACTGAATCAAACAATGAGAGCATTTATGAACTCACATAATGAGACGTTCAGAGGTGAAGTGGGCCTCAGGACAGGTTGACTCAGCAGCTCAGCCACACCATGGAGGATTCAGGTTCTTTTTGTTTCTCAGCTTGCCTTGCTCCATGCCGTACGATGGGTACTTCCTAGTTATACGATAGCTGCCACAAGAAAGGGGGATTTTCCCCTCTTTATTCAGTTTAATGGGAAAGAGAAAAACAATCTCTCCCCAACCATGGAATTAAGTCTTTCTCTTGAGTCTAATTGGGCAATTTTGGGTCACATACCCATCCCTGGACCAACAATGGTAGTTACCAAACCATAGTTCATGGGCCAAACATATTATTAAATGGTTATATTTTAGTGGTTATATAAGCACCCATGTAAAATAGCTTTCATATTGCCTCTTAGCCCGCAAAGCCTAAAATATTCACTATCTAGCAACCTCTTTACAGCACCACAAATTTGTTGCTTTTTCCATGCCAGCCCCTACCACATACAGAAATCTCTTTTCTGTATGTCTTTATCATGTCTCAATTATTCATACCTTCTGTTTATGAGCATGCTTGGTGACTCTTGGCTTCTGCTGACTCATGGGTGTACTTACTCATGGCCTGCGGACTCATGGCACTGTTGACTATGGCCTCTACTGCATACCAGACTTTTTCCCTTCCACTTTCTGGTCCTACCACCAAATGAACAGTCTTCTCTATTTTATATTCATGGTATCTAAGAGAGAAACCTTGATTAGTTTGGTTAAACAAGTCTTTACTAGGCAAAGATCTCTAGTCAGGCTTTTCCTGGTCCCAATCTTGGCCCTGGCTCCCTCTCTATACCAAGATAAACAGAGAAGTTCTTATCTGAATACCAGGCTCAAACTAAGCTCTGTGAACATCCTGATAAAGCTTTATTGTTCACACTTTCTAGTTTGTATTTTATGACCACTGAGCTAGAGGACTGAGCTGAAGTTTCTTTAAGAAAAAACAAAATCAATATCTAAGTCACTATCTAAGATCTATCATGATCTTCTGTGATTGAGGAAATCTTTGAGCTCATTGCAAGGAAGCCCCATTACCAGTGCACTGCGGAGGGAGGGAGGGGTGGTCCCTCAGTCCAGCCTGTGCCCTCCACAGTCTGGGAGCCCTCAAGGGATGTCTGACTGATGGCTTAGGCCTGCTATGAGCCTGGCTTCTGGCTTACTGTCGCTTCCCCTGTGGGAGCACACTGACCACCAAGGGGCAGCTCCTGCATTAAGTGGGATTGAGCCAAAACCGGCTCTCTGACATCCCCCGAGGGTTCCCGGATTGTGAGAGGGTGCAGGCCAGTCCCAGGGGCCACACCAGTGCACGATCGGGCCAGGGAGGGATGCAGAAAGGCTCCAGGGCATGTCTGGCCCATCTCACTCAGTCCCAATCAGCCCGACCCCAGCAGCAAGCTAACCTACCAGTTGGAGCATCTGCCCCCTGGTGGTCAGTGCACGTCATAGTGAGTGGTTGAGCAGCCTTAGCATATCATTAGCATATTATGCTTTGTTTGGTTGAATGGACGACTGGACGACTGGACACTTAGCATATTAGGCTTTTATTATATAGGATTGAGGTATAATTGACACATAACATTATATTAGTTTCAGGTGTACAACACATGACTCAATATTTTTACATATTGCAAAATAATCACCATAATAATTCTAGTTAACATCCTTCACCACATGTAGTTACAATTTTTTTTCTTGTGGCGAGAAGATTTAAGATCTACGCTCTTAACCACTTTCAAATATGCAGTCCAGTATTATTAACTCTAGTTACCATGTTGTACATTACATCCCCAGGGACAGGAATCCACTTACACGGTCCCAACCTAACTGCGAAATATTATCACTTCTTTGTTGATTCTTTGGGATGTTCCACAGAGATAACTATGTCATTTGCAAGTAGAGCCAGTTTTGTTTTTTTACTCTCCAATCTGTAGACCTTATTTATTTTATAAACTGAAAGTTTGTACCTTTTGACCCCCTTTACCCATTTCTCCCACCCCACACCCCTGCCAACCACCAATCCGTTTTCTGTGTGTATGAGCTTGTGATTATATATGTATTTGTCCTTCTCTGTCTGACTTACTTAATGAAGCAAGTTTTTAAAACAAATTGCTGCAAAAATAAGGGCTCTTCTTGCAGGCTCTTCTCCATCAACCTTCACTGGTTGCTCATGACAAAATATTAGTGACAACACAGGAGAATTAAGAATCACATCACCCTGCACCTTGATCTTGGACTCCCTGACCTCTAGAACCATAAGAAAATAAATTTCTATTATTTAAGCCACCCAGTCTATTGTATTTTTGTTATGATAGCCTTAGCTGACACTATAACTTATTTTAAATTGTAATTTCAAATCCTTTATTGGTGATATGTTGCCCTTGTATCCTGCAACCTTGCTAAACTCACTTATTAGTTCTATTGTTTCTTTGTTGATTCTTTGTTATGTTCCACAGAGACAACCATGTCATCTGCAAATAGGGCAGTTTTATTTTTTCCTCTCCAATCTGTATTCCTTTTCTTGCCTTACTTCACTGGGGAGACCTTCCAGTATAATGTCGATAGAAGTCGTGAGAACAGATAGATATCTTACCTTTGTTCTCAAATTTAAGGGGAAAGCATTTAGTCTTTCATCATTTCATTCTAAAAGTGTATAGTAACGCTTGTAGAATGTTTTACCCTTTATTCATTCCCAGATTAAGGAAATTTCCTTCTATTCTCAGTTTGCTGACAGTTTTTATCATGAATAAATGTTGAATTTTGTCTGATGATTTTTCTGCATTTATTGAGATATTATGTTTGTTTGGTTTTTTATCTTCTGTTGACAGTGATTTTCTCTGTTCCACTTATTTTCAAATGTTGAACTAAAATTGCATACTTGGGATAAGCTCCACTTGGTCATGATATACTGGTCTTTTTCTATATTGCTGGATTTTTATATTCTAATATTCTCTTCAGGATATTTGTATCTATATTCATGAGGGATATTGTGTCTGTCATTTGTTATTTTTATGATTCTTTTCTGGTTTCACTATCAGGCCACATAATGCTGGCCACATAAAATGAGTTGGGAACTAGTCCCTCCTCCTTAATTTCCTAAAAGAGTTTGCATATAATTGGTATTATTTCTTCCTTAATATTTAACAGAATTTGCCAGTGAAACTATCTGGTCCTGGGGTTTTCTTTGTTGGAAAGTCTTAATTTACTAATTAAATTTCTTTAGCAGATACATTGCTGTTCAGATTATCTATTTCTTCTTGAGTGACAGTTAATAGTTTGTGTGTTTAAGAAATTTTTCCATTTCTTTTGTGTTATTAAATTTATTGGCATTCTGTCTTTTATTAAATATGTTTTTATTAATTTTAGAGAGAGAGGAAGGGAGGATAGAAATATAGAAATATCGATGCGAGAGAAACATTGATTGGCTATCTTCTTCATGCCCCCTACTGGGAATCCAGCCGGCAACGCCAGCATGTGCCCTGACCCAGAATCTCACGATGAACTCAGTCCATGTGTCGACGCTCAAACCATTGTGCACACCGGCCAGGCCTGGCATTATGTTTTCACCATATCTTATTCTGCTTTAGTGTTTGTAAGATCTGTAGTAATGTCAACTCCCTTATTCCTGATATTGATAATTTAGATAATCTCTCCTTTATCTTAGTCTGGCTGTCTAGAAGTTTATCAGTTTTATTGATCATGTCAAAGAACCTGCTTTGAATTTATTGATTTTTCTCTATAACTTTTTTCCTTTTTAATTTCATTGATTCCTCCTCTTATCTTTAGTATTACTCCCTTCTCCTTGCTTTGGATTTAGTTTATTCTTTTTTTTCTGTTTTTTAAGATGAAGACATAAAACTGGTGTATAGCTTTTCTTTTTTTAAAACATAGACATTTAATGCTGTAACATCCACCTGCACAGTACTTTGGCTACACCCCACTCGTTTTAATTTGTTGTATTTTCATTTCATTCAATTCAAAATGTCTTCTAATTTCTCTCACAGCTTCCTCTTTGACTGATGGGTTAATTATAAATACATGTTTAAATTACAACTATTTGTGGATTTTTCCAGACATCTTTATTGTATTATTATTAAATTCTAGTTTAGTTCTGTTTGGTAAGAGAACATACTTTATATAATTTCAAATTTTTAAGCAATTTTCTCGAGGTTTGTTTAGTAGTCCAGAATATGTTCTCTCTTGAGCGTTTTATGTGCACTTGAAAAGAATGAGTGTTCGGGTTGGCCAGTGTAGTTTTCTTTAAGCGTCCATTAGGTCAGTGTGAGCAGCTTTTCTTGTGCTTATTGCCATTTGTTTATCTTCTTTGGAGAAATGTCTGTTCAAGCCCTTTGCCCCTTTTAAATTTGTGTAGTTTGTTCCTTTGTTACTGAATTGTAGGAGTTCTCTATATATTCTACATTCAGCCATTATTTCTTAAGATAATTTTTCTTTCCCTTCTTCTCTCCTTCTGGTTCTTACGTTATATGGATTTGAGATCTCTTTATATTATTTTACAGGCCATTGAGGTCCTGTTTATTTTTTTCAGCCTTTCTTTCAGTCTGTAATTCATTTTGGATCATTTCTATTATGTCTTCAAATTCACTGATCTTTTCTTCTGAAGTCTCTAATCTGTTGTTAAACCCATTTTCATTTAAAGTTTGTGGTTTTCATCTCTAGAAGTTCCATTTTCTGTTTTTTTACACCTTCCATTTCTTTCCTCATGATTGTATTTTTTCCTCTACATTCTTGAGCATATTTGTAATAGTTATTTATGAGTTCTTATCTGCTAATATCACCTTTGTAATTTCCATGTCTTTTTCTATTGACTGAGTTTCCTCCTTGCTGTGAGTCACATTTTCCAGCTTCTTTGCATATCTAGTAATTTTTTATTGACCTTTGTACATTATTATTATGTTGTGGAGTGGACTTTTTCTCCTAAAGAATATTTAGACTTTGTTATACCTTATAGGTAAGTTACTTACATATCAGCATGGTCAATTTGAGGTTTGTTTCAAAACTTAATTAGGGCCAGTTAAGGGTAAGATTTACTCTAGGTCTAATTTAGTCCTCTTTCTAAGGTGTGATCCTTTCCAGAGGATCAACGAAGTGCCCTGGATGTTCAGTGAGGCCTCTCCACTCTGGCTGGTAAGAACTTGAATGCCCCTCAGCCCTGTGCAGCTCTAAGTCTTGCTCAGCTTACCAACGACCCAGTCGTTCTTTGCTCAGCCTTATGGATTTCTACCCTACACTGTGCTCTTTAGTATTCAGCAACAGACTTAATCTACGCAGATTTCTGGAGCCCTTTCTCTACACAGCTCCCTCCACTCTGGTCTCCGCCACACAAATTCCAGTCTGTCAGACTTCCTGAATTTGATCTCTGTCGTTTCAGCTCAGTGAGACCACCATGCACTGCTGGGCTACTTCCTCTCTGTGCCTTGTTCCAGCAAATGCTTCTAGATAGAAAGCGGAGGTTTTCTAGTAAGACGCATTTCATTTGTTTCCCTTCTCTTGGGGGTCCCAGCCCTGCATTGCCTGTTGTCCAATGTCTAAAAACACATATTGCATGTATTTTGTTCAACTTTCTAGCTGTTTATAGTTGTAGGTAAGTCTGTAATCACAGGTTACTCTGCTGTGAGGTCATGTGCATTTTCAATTTCTAAAAACTCTTTTTTTTTTTTTTGGTTTCTGATTGTGCTTTTACATATAATTCTCCTGTTTTATGGACACTGAATTATCTTCATGAATCATCCTGGGAATGTCGATTAGAATACTGTTCATGTCCTTCCTGTTTCTTAAATTGATAGTATTTCACTGAGCAAAATTTCCACTGTCATCTCAACTTACACACCATTTTGGCTTTGTCTATTATTTTCAAATAGCTAGTGAGTTTTAATTGGCTGATACTATCCTATATAATAAAAGCCTAATATGCAAATTATCTCCTTGACCAGGAGTTTGACTGCTCGCTATGATGTGTGCTGACCACCAGGGGTGGCGCGGAACATGACGGGCATTGGCAATGCAGTGCTGGCAGGGGGCGGCAGTGGAGGCACTGCTGGCCCCGATGAGCCCTATGAGAGCGGGATCGTGGTGGGATGGTGGAGTAGGTGAGCAGGTGGTGCCAGGCCAAGGCAGGTGTGAGCGGGGCCCAATCACCCAGCGGATCATCCCACAGATGGTGACCAGTGGCAGCGGTTGGGGGGGCAGGGCTGCCACCCAGCTCCCAGGTGCTGAGGGAGCCAGACGGGGGTTGATGACTCAGGTGGAGGGGGGTGTGTGGAGGCCTGGGGACCCAGGTGCTGCCCAGGGCCCAGGGGTCAGCTGGGACCTGCGCTTCCACACCAGACACTCATGCTTTGATCACCGGCCAGGCCTAGGGACTGCACCCGTGCACGAATTTTGTGCACTGGGCTTCTAGTTTATAACAAAAGTCTAGGTTAATCAGAATTGGTCCTGTGTGGGGTTCATCAGCAGATGTGTTAGTGGTTGGCTGGGGGAGTGGGAGACAGACCATAACCATTCACTCACTAGGTGGATGCTGGTTCCTTTGCTGGTGGGATCACAAGGAAATTTCCCACATAATTCTCACAACTATTGTAACTATTATTCTAGTTTACAGTGGAGGAAACTGAAGCTCAGAGATGCTCAGTAACTTGCCAAGGCCACAGAGCTAGTGAGGGAAGCAGCCAGGATTAGACCTCAGGCAGCCTGTCCAACCTATATATATATATATATATATATATATATATATATATATATATATATATATATATATATATATTTTTTGCTGTATAGCTTCCAGAAACTCCATCTATTTGGCCTACTGATGCAACTATACCATGCTTTTCATTACAGGTACTGATATTTTCTAGTTTAAAATTGTCCTGTATATTTCATGTAGCTTTTCATGTGAGTATTTTAAGAATATTCGTGGCAATAGTGTTTTTTTTTTAATCATGAAACTATATTCCATAACATTTCCCCCACATTATAAACGATGCAACTTCAGTGCTTCTCTGAGTTAAAGTCCTCAGGAAACTAATGGACAAAGGAATGGACATTTTTGAGCGACTTCATGTATTCGTTGTAAAATAAAATGTTCATACATTTTACCAAGCCGTTCCCCGCAAGCAGTGCATAAGGTCGCCAGCTATATCATGGAGTGTCGTTTTTAACGGGTGTCTTTGGAAGACCTGAAGCTTCTGAGGTGTCTAATGGTGGAATTGGAGGCATAGTGACATATGGGCAGAAGGGATATTTTTGGGAGCAGTCCCTTCCCTGTACCTCCCAAATCCCTTACAGACCCCCTTTCCCCTCAGGGGGCCCCTCCTGCACATGGTGGGGGCAGGGCCTGGGCTGGGGCACCTCTGCCAGGATCCTGCTGATCTATGTTCTTGCCTGACACTCAGCAGCTGTCGTGGAGGCGTGGGCTGCAGGCGTTGTTCCCCACGGGCCGTGTGCAGGCTGCAGGCCGGGGATCCTTTCCCGCCTAATCCGAGGGGCACTGAGGTGGGGAGGGAGACAGCTGGGTGTAACTGATCTGCAAAGGAATGGAACGGCCCAGGCCTCCCCAGTGCTGGGCTGGGCGTCTGCAGGCTGCCCTCCCCAGCTGCTGAGCCCTTAACCCTTCCCTCTCTTGCTTCTCTCTCCCCTCCATCCTGGGAGGTAATGTCATCCAGCTCAGCCAAGCCCCAGGAATGACCCTAGAGGGGTCCGAACACCTTGGAGAGGACCTGGCCTGGAGATTGTTACTGTTGGGGAAGCGAGGGCAAGAGCAAAAGGCGTGGGTTCTCTAGGCGAGTTTCCTGTCTTAGAAGGAGACAGAGGTCTCCAAAGGCCCAGTGGGTGATTCAGAGAGCGGAGGCTGTGAGGTCAGAGGGGGAAGGCCCAGGCTGAGCTGGAGCTCAGGGAAGACTCCCTGGAGGAGGCAAGGAAAGGAACACTGGGTTTGGAGTCTGGTGCTGCCTCCACCATTGCTCATTTTGCAGTAAGACCTTGGGTGAGTCACCCTCTTTCTAGAATCAGTGTCTTGCTCCTGAAAACGTGGAGTTCCACGAAGATGATGTCCAAGGTTCTGTCCATAGTGGCAACAATAGCTCCATTCATCAAATGCCTAGTATAGGCCAGGAGCTTTATCTATAAGCATTCTCACCATCACCTGGCCAGATTCTCATTCCCATTTTAATGACGAGGAAGCTGAGGTTTGGGGAGAAGAAATCGCACAGCTGTTCAGAGACAGAGCCTGTCCCCGTAATCCAGGCCCCTTCCCTGCGCCCTGCTCCTCCTCCAGCTCCAACAGCCTAAAGACGACGATTTAGTTCAGGTAGAACAAGGCAGGAAACACGGTTGGCCGGGGTGTCGCAGAGGCAAAGGCTCAGCGGTGAGCCCCAGAGCTCTTGGGTGAAGGGTGGGCGAGGGCTGGGTAGGGCGCTTTGTTCCTGCTCTTCTCCTGCCCTGGGCACAACCGGCCTGGGATCTCCTGGCTCAGCCGGCCAGCCTCGCACATGGCCACAGCCTCTGCAGTTGTCCAGCCTGTTGCCATCCATGATCTCACTTGACCCTCATGCCAACCCTGGGATGTAGAACCTGTCACTCCTTCTCACAACAGAGGACTGACGCTTGAACATCCTCTAACTGGTAATTGCTGAAGAGAGACTAGAAACCCCTTTTCACTGCCCGCTCTGGCTTCCTGGAGGAAGGGTCCTAGAGAATGAGCTATGGGCTCCCCCAAAACCCCTCCATGCTCCCTCCTGCTTGGAAAGGGAAGTCTGAGTGTGGGCTGTGGCACTACACAAGCACGGGCTCAAATCCTGACTCCTCCACTCTCCAGCTGCCAGCTGCCTAACCTCTCTGGGCCCCAGCTTCCTCATCTGTTGTGAAGGAAATGTAGGTGAAGAATGAATGAATGAGTGAACCTACATCCCCCTGCTCTGAGCAGAGCACAGGCACAGGCCAGCAAGTGAGGCCCCAGACAGCAGAACCTAGGGGTGTGGTGGGGCTAGGGGCCGAAGAGAGGAATCCTGTGGGATGGGGTTTTAAGGCTGGTGTGAAGGTTAGGCAAGAACTATCTAGGAATATGGAGGAGAAGGGCATTCCAGATGAGGCAAAGGCCCCAGGTAAAGGTGCAGAGGCAGGAATGGACTGTGTGGGAGGAGCAGGGATGGGGTTTGGGTCCAGATGGCTGGGGGGCACTGGCCCACAGGGAGGTGGGACCTCATGGCAAGTGGGGGCTGAGTGGCAAGCCTAGAGAATGGCTCAGCTCTCTCCAAGGTCGCAGCGGTTGAACCCATCCTGTACCCTCCTTATCCCCCTCCTTCAATTCCCTGGGCTGCCAGGACCTCTGGGCAAAGGGCCGGGTGGGAGAGACAGCTGTGCAGGCCTCCTGCCTGCTGCAGGGGATTAGTTGGCACCACCACAGTGTGGGGGGGGGGGGGGGGGTTAGAGGGAGGAACCTGGCTCCCTGGCGCTGTCCACCCCTATATACCTTTTAACTTTTTGCTGCCCGGACTCCTCACTTTCATGTTTAAAGGCATGTTCCTACTCATTTTTCAGTGCTCTGTGTTAGACACTGGGGACATGGACATTGGGGACTGCCCAGCTAGAGGTGCCTTTATCCATCACTGTCCCAGCCCCAGGCCCTCTGAGACCCTTGATCTCTCTCCCAGCAAAACCTTTCTTCTCTTTCCACTGGCTCCTTCCAGGACATATGGTCAAGTCACTGCCTTCTTCAAACCAGCAAACAAACCTTTGCTGGACCTCATGCCTTATCCCTCTCTGCCCTCTCAGCTAAACTCCGTGGAGTTGTCTGCACTCTCTCCACTTCCTCACTGAAGACACTGTCCCCCAGATGCATCTCCTCTTCTTCCTGGGCACAGAGCTGGACTACATTTCCCAGCCTCCCTTGCAGTTAGGTGTGGCCTCGCACATGAGTTCTGGCCAGTGTGATAAAAGCAAGCCACTTTCAGTCAGGCACCCCCAAACCTCCAGAGCACGTTCCCCGCACTCCTCCCAGGGCTGGCCTGATGCAGATGAGCATGGCGGCTTTGGAAGGCTCTTGCTGGTGATGCTAGACTCCCAAGACAGAGGAGCCAGGTTCTCTGAATCGTTTTGGATGAAAGGTTCCAACTACGCAGGAACATTTGTTTCTCTCTCTCTCTCTCTCCCTCTCTCATTAGAAAGGAAAAATATACTATCATATTTGAACCACAGAAAATATCTGACTTGCTATCCATTAAAAAAAGAATGAGGAATTTGGTTCCCCTTCTCCTCCATCTCCCCAAATGGGACAACCCAGGAAAGCAGGGAAGAGGGGGCCTAGAACCTTGAAAAGAGGGTTGGAAGTGGAAAACTTCCTGCTTCTGGGGCAAGATATGGCCAATGAACTTGCACAAGTTTGATCTTAACTTGAAGTCGTTCCTGTTTGATTCCATCTGTGACTGCCATCTGCCTTCCCCGAACCACTATGACAAGTGTGTGAGTGTCCTTGGGGAAATGTGAAAGGCAGGGCCACACATGGGTGACCAGGCCTTGGGGACCTAGCCCTTGGGGAGGAGGCTAAAGGTGGGCAGGTGCTGACACGGTTGATGGGAGTGGCGAGGAAAGGGTTAAGGGGTCTGTGAGCGGGATTGGCTCTCTGCTCAGGGAGGGCAGTAAAATCAGCATGTCGCCTCCAATTTGCTCCGGCCTGACCTTGAACGTGAATCATTCCATCACAATGTCCTTATTGATTTCCACAGGAAGAGGATTAAGCCCAGAAAATCGGGGCTGGAACTTGAGCCCCAAGCAAGGAAAATGGGATGGTTCTGGGGCTCAAAACCCCTCGTGTTTGCAAATACGTCACAGGGGGCTGCAGGCTAGGCAGCCGCCCAGTGCGCCCAGCTCAATACCAGCTCTCCGAGTGGCTGGGACCTTGGCTTCTGTTTCTTCCTTTCTTTTTTTTAAATAAATTTATTTGGGTGACATTGGTTAATAACATTATCTAAGTTTCAAGTGTACAACCCTATAACACATCATTTGTGTATGTCACTGTGTGCCCACCACACAAAGTCTAGCCTCCCGTCACTGTATATTTGACCCCTTTACCCTCTACCCTCCCACCATGGGCTTCTATTTCTTACCAGTCTGTGTGGCCTCTGGGGTTTTCTTAAGCTTTAAGTCACACACAGAGTGGGGAGGACACAAGGGTTGGGGAGATGCTATAGATACCCCTTGAGTCTTGAGGCTATTCTCTGGATTCTCCCTAACCCCAGCACAGTCAACAGTGCTTGCAAAAACTTACTGAGCTTTATGAGACAACGGGAAAATAGATACAGAAACATTGAGACATGAAACTTACCCTCAGGACCTGCCATTCACATCCTAAGTGAGAAGCATGTGCCCTGGCCCCACAGAGCTGGGAGCATTCCCCAGGCCCCTCACCTGGGTGCCAGCTCCCCAGCTCCCAATGTCCTCTTTTTTCTACCCACCCCTCCTCCTAGGAATCGGTCCAATTCCAACCAACAGATACCAACTGAGGACCTGTCTTGAGGGGGCACGGTGCTGGGCATGGGCGGGGCAGAAGTCAGGGTGACCTCCGGGGCCATAAAATAGGGTCTTATCTTCACAGCTGAAAGCCCTTCAGAGTCAAAGCACACCTGACACCCTCAGAGATGCTCAGAGGCTCGATGTCTTCCCATGGTTTATTGGATATATAAACAGAATTCAGGTGCAGGCGCAGAGAGTCTGCAGGAACAGCTGGGGACCACCCTGGCACAGAACCCTAACCCAACCCTGGGGGCACAGGACAACCACACCCATCCAGATATACAGGACGGTGCTGGCCAGAACCGCCTCATGTTCATGCTGTTTGGATCCAGGAGCACAAGTGACCTGGTGGTGGATGTGTGTGTATGTGTGTGGAAGGGGCCCTGGCCCTGGTTTTGGGGAGACACTCTGGTTCAGAGACAAGGGTCTGAAGATGCTCAGATAATCGGGCGGCACACACAGGGCTTGCATTTCCCACTGACAGGTGCTCTCCTGCTAAACAGGCCCAGGAAGCAGTGAGCTGAGAACCAGCTGAACCACAAAACCCACCTGAAGTCCCTCCAGACACCAACGCCACTGTGTCCTTAGAGAAATGGCCACCGCAAAGCCGAGCTGCTCTTGCTTTCAAGCTGAAGGTACCCCTTGAACACTATGGCCCTTGGAGGGTGGGCTGTGCTGGGCCCTGGCTGAGGAAGCCATTCCCTCCCATCACCACCCACAAGAGCCAGCCCACATGCCAGGAAGGCCAGCTGTGGTGGATGGGGGCGGGGGGGGGGTGGTATGGAGTAGGCATGGGCCTGCTCTCCTAAACCTTTCCCAAATCACAATGTCAATAACAGGATACCAGGGCACTCAGGGGACTTGAATGTCACTGAGCTGCTCCTCAGTCTCTGGGTCTCAGCGCACAGATATTGGTGAGACTAGACCCAGGAACCCGCCCTTTTTGCTTTTGGGAATTCCTTCTGGGCAGCTCTGTGCAGGCTGTGTGTTGCAATTAAAGCTGTCTTTCCTTTTACAGTGTCTGTGGTTCTCCGTGGCCAAGAAAGAGAATGGGCTCCCACATCCTGACCCTGCACTTGGTTTTGGGTCCAGCTCTGATCCCAGTGTCCTAGGAAAGCTCTCACCCCCTCCACCAAAAGCACTGTGGCCAGAGTCACGGGTGTGCAGGGGCTGCCGCCCTGACCCAGGGCCCATTCCAGCCTCAAGCCAGAGACAGAGGTCCCCAAGCCCTCTGCTGTGGCACTTTCCCAAGTGTGGAGGAGGGGCAGCCTAGAGAGGGAGCCAGGATGGGCAGGTGTGGCCTGTTCTGGTCACTCTCTGTGCCTCTGCTCATTCCAGGCTTGGCATGAACCAGCTCTCCACACCTGAAGCGTCCCCTCCCCCCCACACAGGCCAGCTGGAAACTAAAAGCAGGGGTGATGGAGGTGGCCCGACCAGCCCAAGGCCCAGCCCCCCGCCTCCCGCAGGCCTCAGGACCACTGGCAGGCACAGTCGGTGGGCTCCTGCACTGTGTAGGGCACCCAGGTGGCGTTGGTGGCACAGAAGAGCTGCACGGAGCGCCGCTGCAGGCCCACTTCTCGGCAGCACTTGCAGAAACGGGCGTAGGTGTTGATGTTGTAGTTGTAGATGCTGGCGGACGGGCACCTCCCATCACAGGACACTAGGTTCACCTGGGGATGGGCAAGCCCGTGAGGCGGCCTGTGTAGTTCCCACCTCCCCAAACCCCCCTTCCCCATCGTTGGCTGCCCCTCCCCCACCGCCCGGTGGATGCCACGCACAGGGGTGTTGCTCCTGCATTCATTCTTGCGGATGGTCATGCGGATGGTCACTTTCTTGCAGGAGCGCCCATCCTCTTTACCTAGGGGGACAGGGTGGGTGAGGTGGCCGTGGCTGAAAGGTGCTTCCGGTGGCAGCAGGATGGGCCGGACTGGGGCAGTTAGTGTCATGCTGGAGGGTCCATCTGCCAGCGTTAGTGCCCATGCATTAGAGCCCCTCCCCGTCAGAGGGCAAGCTTTTCACTCAGAGCCCTGGAGGGAGACGGTGCTGGCACAGAAGGCAGGGGAGACAGAGGAAGGTGCCTGGGATGGCCCAGGGGGCTCTGGGCTAGGGAAGAGAGGATTTGGGGACAGGCAGGATGCCTCCCCACCCCAGTCCCAACATCTGTCTCTAACCTCTATCGGTGACCTCACCCCCATCTGACTTTCAACTTTTCTATTCAAGAGGGCTCCTAGCATTAAGATTCTGCAATTTCTTGGATGAAGGCAACCCCAGTCCTGAGTATCATGTGTGCACACAGCAGGCTCATCCATATGGAGACCGATCAGAGTGCCGTTTCCTCTGCCTGGACCATGCCTCCCACGGACAACAGTCACGTGGCTCATTCATGCCCCCGACTGCTCAAGCATCTCCTCACCACTGGCCTACCCTGAATCCCTTCTTGGAATGGCAGCTCTCCCTGCACCAGTCCTCCCTGCTGACCCCTCCCCAGCCGGTTTCTGCCCAGGACAGTGTCACCACCCAGTCAGAGACGCCCTGCTGGTTATGCTGCTGAGGTGTAAGCTGCAGAGCCTTCTGCATGGCCTCGTCCACAGTTTGTTGTGAGTTCTGTCCTCATTCTAAATAAATATTTCCTTTCACACCTCAATCTGGCTTTGTAAGTTTGTGTTCTTTTTCTGAATGAGGGCCTCCACATTGCATAAGCTTCCGTCCCCATAAAACCAGAGGCATCCCCGCTATTATACACTGTGTTTTACTAGTTATTCTGTCTCCCCCGGCTAAAATGGCAGCTCCATGAGGCCTGGTGTATGCTGTGTCTACAGTGCCTAGCACAGGGCCTGGCACATTGGTGCTCAGTAAATATTTGCCAGGAGCACGGGCTTGCTCTGTGACCCCAGGTGCCTTCTGGAAATGGGGGGGGGGTCCTTTCTTCTGGCCTCGGGGCCTCACCATAGGTTTCCCACCACAGCGGCAGGAGGACTCCCAGCCAGAGCTAAGCTGACTTTGTCCACTGTCTGTGCTCCCACGAGGCAGGAGAACGGAGTGCTGTCCTGGCCATGGCCCCTGGGTCCGGACTGAGACTGGCTGAGTGACCAGTGGGAGCAAAGCGGTGGCAGCATTGGGCATTGGTGGGCGCCAGGTGAGCGGGCACCGCTGAAGCATTCCCATGCAAGCCCAGGGGGCACAGCTTGCTACCCAGCATGCACTGTTGGCCGAAAGGCCTCTGCCAGAGGCAGGGAGCAGGGGCGCCACCCTCCCCACCCCCACCCCCAGAGCTGGGGCCACCTAGCAGAAGGGACATTGTTGGAAATAGCAACGCGGCTGCCCGCCTCCAGTTCCATGGGCTCCCGAGAGGAGTACCTGGGCGGCAGTGGACACTAACCCGTGGAGGAGAGGCGGGGCTAACGGGGACCACGGGAAACAGGGTCCCCGGGGAACCTGGGGAGAGGGACACGGGTTGCAGGTCACATGAGAGCACACGGGACATTCAGGGAACATGAGCTGTGGGTCAGAGATCAGCCAATGAGGCACTGAGCCCAACTTTCTTGGAGTATGTGCGGTGAGCATAAAAAGTCTTACATTCTATAGCCCTCCCAGGAAGCGCCTGGGACCTGAGGGGGAGGGGAGGCATGTGGGCAAAGGCGCTAAGGCTGACTGGCCAGGCATGCCTATGTGGTTGGGGCTGCAGGTCCCAGGGCCAGGTGTGAGGACCGTTGTGCAGACCTCTCACTCAGACTCTGCAGGGAGTCTGTGGGCCTGAATCCCACCCATGAGGCCCCTCCAAGACACGGCTCTTGGCCACAGGGAGAATTCATGTAGTGGGCTGGGGGCCTTGGCAGGGGCAGGCCAGTGAGCTACTGACCTCCTGGACTCAATATCCCAACGTCCCCGTCTCCAACAAGAAGCAGAGGCCTTGTGTTGGGACAGGAAGGTGAGCATGGCCTCTGCCCAGCTGCCTGTCTGTGCCAGTGCCTGGACCTCGTGGTTGGGGATTATCCCTTCATCTACTCACTCCCGAAGAGCCACCACCGGAGGTGCCAGGCCAGGGCCTGGCCTTCTAGCCCCATCATGACATGCTGTCCCCCCCACCCCCGCCAGAGCCCCTCACCCCTGGGTCGCCACCATGATCACTCACATGCCCTGCAGCATCCTTCCAGGGAAGGGACCACCGAGCCCCCGACCTGGAGGGAGAAGAGGGCAGGTGGGTGGGAGGTCCTGTCCAGACCAGGAGCCACGATCCCAGCAAGAGGCAGGGAGTCCCAGGGACTTGACTCCTTTCCTCCCATGATGCCCCAGGCAGGACCTCCAGGCCCTGCTGGCCATCAGGCCTCGGCCAGAGGAAGACGGGGGCCCTGGGCTGGCCGTGGGAGAGCCACAGGTGGGAGCTGACTGCTTGGGACACTGGCACTGAGATTGTCTGCGGCTCCCACTGAGGCTGGAGCCCGGGTTAAGGTGATGCTTTCCAGGGGCAGCTCCCCGCATGGAGGGCCAGGGCGGGAGGGGAGCAGTAGCTGACCCCCTTGGGTGAGCGGCCTGGGCTCCGTCTCAGCCCTGGATAAGTTGTCCCTTTCTTCTGGGCTTAATTTCCCCATTTCTAAAATGGGAGCAATTCTCCTCAGAGCCCTCCTCCTCTACTGTGAAATGGATGAGACAATGGACATGGCAGTTCTTTGTGAATAAGTGTGAGTGTGCGTTTCTATGTGTGTGTGATTTTGTGAGCATATATGTGTGTGTACAGGTGTGATTGTGTGTATGAGAGTATGACTGTGTGTGTGTATTTATCTTCTGGGTAAGGTCAGAAATCTTTAAATGCCCATATTCATCTCAGGAGCTTTCATCATTTAACAATAACCCCAAACCCTCCAGGAAATCCTTGTCCTTGGGGTGTACCCATAGTGACAGCTGTCCACACTAGTGCAAAAGTGCTGTGGTGTGTGACAGTGAGCATGTGTGCGCTGGCATATTGAGGTGTTAATGTCCCCGCGGAGTGTGTGGTGTGTGCGTAGTTGACTGTCCGTGGCAGTGTGTCTGTAACAGTGTATATTTGTGTGTGTCTGTGTGTGGCCCTGTGATGTGCGAGGTGGGCAGGCATGGAGAGATGTGGACCTGGGGCGGCGGGGCAGGCTCAGGCTCCGGGAACCCCTCCTCCCACACCCCTGCACAAAGGACCTCTCCCCAACCCACTAGTAAGAGCGCCGACGCCCCTGGCCTCAGGCCATGCTGCGGGGCGGGGGGACTGGCACTGACCTTGGCACACTCAGTCTCATTGAGCGGTGGGCAGCTGATGGGCGAGCGGACAAGCACGGCGCCCAGGGGGGTGCTGCTGCAGTGGTGGCGGGCGCACTCTGCAATCCAGGACGCCCCGGGCTGGAGGGCACAGAGGTGGGTGATGGGGACCGTGGCCAGATGGATGGCCCGGGTGAACCGATCGGGTATAGCTCCGAAGACAGGTGCAGCCCCAAGCCTAGCACTGCCCAGGACCCCATCTGTACCCAGCCCTGGGTCCTGGTCCTCGGTGTCTCCTGCCGGAACCCCTTCCTAGGTGGGTAGTCAGGGGGCTGCATACCAAGAACAGGGAGGTGGTGCCGTTGGGGAAAGTGAAGAGGCAGGACACGTTCCTGCAGGAGCCGCAGCAGGCCGCCAGGTCCCGCGGGTGCTCATACTCCTGGTTCTGCAGGACAGGGAGAGACGGATGGGCTCGGCACATGCCCACCTCCGCCCTCCTGCCTCTCCCACTGTCTTTGTCTCTGAGCCCAGAGCAGGGCCCTCTGTAGACGCTCAGGAAGGGGCCCCCCAGGCTCCTTCTATCTCGGCAGGAAGGTCATCCCACGGCTACTCTGTGATTCCTTTGCTGCAGGTCCTGGGCTCAGCCCCAGTGATAAAGCGCTCCCCACCCCTTTCGAAGACGGCATCCATCTCTGGTAATTACGGGTACCAGTTTCGGTTCCAGATAGACCTCTAGCTGAGTCCCAGTTCCTGTGGGGCTTTTGACAAAGGACTGGACCTCCCTAAACCTCAGTTTTTTCATCTGAAAAACAGGAATAATTCTAAGCCTGTTTATTCAATTAATAGTTCTTTAGCCCTCACTAGAAGCCAGTAACTATCCTAAGCATCGGGCATGTAAACGTGTTCAACAAATGATAGCAGCAACGCAAACACAGAAATAAACAAACTAGGGGATATGCCAGCCATAGAAGGTGCTTCATACATGTTCTCTGTCAAATCCCCACCCTTGCCAGGTCTTCACTCCCGCTGTTCCCCTCCTGGCCTCGCCCAACCCAGCCCTGTTTCCAGCACTTTCCACAGAGGTCTCCGGAGCCCCTGATGCCCATGCTCTAGACTTGTCTAGAGAGCTTGGGGAGAGCTGGAGGGACCCTCTGGTCTTGGAGCATCTAGGCTCTGCCAGGCCAGCCCTTCTGACCATCCCTCCCCCACCCCGTCCCATGCTGCCCCCTACCGCCTCGCAGTGGACGTCACACAGCACAGAGGTGGTGTTGATCTGGTAGAAGCCGGTGAGAGGGTCCAGCAGGTCAGTGCAGCGGGAGGTGTGGCACACGCCATCGGCCGAGAGCTCCACCACCGTCTGGCCCGGCTGCATCACCCCCAGCTCTCGGCTCAGACATACGGCAGCCTTCACTGCATGGGTGTGCAGGGCAGTCACAGTCACCGAGAGCCCAGCACCCACCCCCGCGCCACCCATGGCTCACTCACCCTGGCTCTACCTCCCCGCTCACCGCACTCGTATTTGGCGCAGCCACACACGTTCTCCTCGCTGTGCATGAACTCCTCATCCAGCTGGGACTTTTCCCACTGGGTGGGGCAGAGGCGGTCAGCACCCGGGTGGGAAGGCCCAGCCCCGCCCTCGGGAGCAGTCTGCCACCTCAGCCCCTCTCTCCTTGCAGCAGTGGAGAAGGGCCTGGGGCCTGGGGACCCTTGGCACCCTGTGAGCTCAGTCACCCTTCCGCTGAGGTTCCCTGCTGAGGAGCACCCCAGGGTCTTCTCTGGGCCTCAGGCCTCTCCTGTCACTCTGAGCAATAGGGGACCGATGCGTGGCTGCAGCACAGCATCTCACTGGGCTCATGCTACTTCCCTTCTCCCTTCCCCAGTTGAAGGGAGAGAGAGAGGACGGGGCAGGAGGCAAAGTGAGAGGAGATGCATGTTGAGGTTTGGGGGGAATACCTATAATTCATAAAATTATGTGAAAAACATAACTTTAAACATAACTTTGCAGGTTTCCTGGCTCCTGATCCTGGCACTGTGATTACTAGCTATATGACCTTAACCTTAATGTCCTTGTGTGTAAAACTGAGTTAATCATAGAATCACTGGGTTGTCGTGAGAATTAATGTGATAATATACATAAAGGCCCTAGGATAGTTCCTGGCATATAGTTAACTCTCAACTAATATTAGCTACCGTCGTAAGTATCATCATCACCATCACCATCTTCACCATCCTCCCCATCCCCACCATCATCACCAGCATCCTCATCATCCCCATCTTCATCATCACTGTACTTAATCCTCACAGCTCTGAAGCATGACCACGCCCACTTTACAACTAAGGGCACTGCGCCCAGGGAGCAGGGCTTAGCACTCGAACACTGACCTGCAACCCGAGGCTCTGTGTCCTAGATGGAAGGCACAGGGTCTCCAGGGGAAGGGGCGGGAAGGGAGGAAAGGAAGCGGGGCCGGCCAGGGGAGGACAGGCTCTACGTACCAGATGGCACCGGGGCACTGGGATTGTGTCGCAGTCACACTCTGAAAAACAGGAGGGGCCAGGACCCACCTCACCAGAGATGTCCAGGTGGAGGACCTTCGGGCCTCCGGACGCCTCACTGCAGGCACAGCCCTCCTCCAGCCTGCCTTCCTCCCCCTCGCGGAGGCACCACCGGCCAAGTGAAGGGAGGCAGCAGCTCCAGCTTCAGGGGGAGGCGCTCCAGGCAGAGTGGCTGTGAAACACTCCTCTGGGGAACTCCTCGGCAGATGGCTTTACGTGCCTGCTCTATGCGGAGCTTTCCTCGGTGCTCTGGGGCCAGAGCAACGACTGAGACAGACTAAAACCCCTGCCTTCACGAGGTTCACATCCAGGCGCAGAAAAAGACAAGCAAGATATCCAGGTGCAAACTAGAGTTTCCTGACTCTTTTTTAAACAGGTTTTTATTGATTTCAAAGAGAGGAAGGGAAGAGGGAGAGAGAGATAGAAGCATCAATGATGAAAGAGAATCATGGATAGGCTGCCTCCTGCATGCTCCCTACTGGAGATCGAGCCCACAGCCCAGGCATGTGCCATAACTGGGAATAGAACCGTGACCTCTTCGTTCATGGGTCAACTTGACCACTGAGCCACACAGGCCAGGCTCAACTCTTTTTAAAATTACATTTTTATATAAAGCTACTGGTGTTCATGATAGATCACTTCCACCTACTTCCCCAAAGGATTTGAGGTGGATTTAACAACATTATATTACTAGTTGCAATAAAGACTGTTGATGGAAAGGGGCCCTGGATCTCTGCCTTCGGGAGGGGCCGCCCTGTCCGGGACTTACCACAGGACTTGTAGGGGCAGCAGCGGTCTGGGCTCCACACCTCCACCAGGGCAGTGCCCATGCCACACTGCACTTGGGGGCAGCGGAAGTTCTCACACACTGCACAGAGGGGAGGCAGGGGACACATTAGCCGCAGACAACTTGGAGCGTGAATCCTCAGAAATGTGACATCGGCTAAGGAGGGAGTCCCCCCAATTTCCTCAGACACCCTCCTGGGCTGGAGTCCAGGAGAGAAGTCTGGGATCCCGGAATGTCCCTGTAGAACTACCTTGGGAGGCCCTACTTCTGCTCCGGGAGGCATTACGATGTGGCAATGGCAGAACCTTAAGGTCACTCAACTGGGCCTCCCCATCCGGGCTCTGTGTCACCCCGAGAGTAGCGATCAGAGGGGAGCCAGTGACCAGGATAAGCTCACTGACCAGAGCGGTTTCCTCTGGGGGAGAGCACACCCTTCCCACCGGTGGACATCACCACATGCAGCCGCCCGAGCTGCTCGGCGTGGCCACGCTCCAGGCTCACACTCCCTTCCTACTGTTATTCAGGCAGGTCCCTCTTTGCAGAGGGTTCCTCGGCCACGCTCATGTATCGAGAGAGCAAGACCAGGAGTGAGGAAATCTCTAGGCTCAACTTCTTTGGTGGGGAGGAGAGGCACAAAGGTCAACGCTGAAGGGGAAAGACCGTAAGACTTGTTTGATTTACTACAAAAATTGCTGGCCCAGGTCAGCATTGTCACCTGGTGTTCACAAAAGTATGAAGCGGAGAGGAAGAAGGACATCGTACAGCATCCAAGTACTGGGCGACTTTCTGGTTGTAATAGGAAGCATGTAAGTGTCAGATGGAGGGCTGTGACCGTCCCCACCCCAATCCAGGGCCGAGGTTCACATCAGTTACAGTGGCTCAGCCACGCGGTATGTGTCTCCTGGTGGGGTGTACTACGAAGCTCATGCACTCTCCAGTTAGAAAACGTTTTAGTTGAATCCACCAAGTCTCAGGTCTTCACTTCCGGTTTACAGGAAGTGTACAGGCTAGAGAAGCAAGATGAACAATCCAGACGGTGGGACTTTCCGCAGGACCACAGCCAGGCCCTACAATGTAGTGTCACACAGAAAAAGGGACCCGTGCTAGATTAAAAGATGTTTAAGAGACGTAAGATTAATGTGTGGTCCTGGACTGGATCTTGGGTTGGACAAGCCAGGAGAATTGTGGACTGGGTACGAGATAACTTAAAAATGTTATTAATGTGGAAAGGTGAAGGTCACGTGTTCACAGCTGGTTAAAGAAGAGTATGTCCAGGTGACGTCCTTTGGGTAAAGCACACACACTAAAGGCATCAGGAGGACAGGGATGGAAATGCTGACAGTAGGCTACCTGGGAGGCAGGAAGACAGTGTTTTCACTTGGATGTTGTACTTTCAACAGGCAGATATAGGGCTTTGGTAATGAAAGCATAATGAAGACTGGGGCGGGGTAATAACATGAGTGTCCTGGGGAGGTGGGGGGCTCTGTGAAGGGCCCGGTGGCACATACAGGACCCAGGAGCCCCTTCCGGCCGTGGCCCACGTCCGCCGGGACTCACCACACTGGTACAGAGGGCAGCAGAGCTCCGTGGTGTTGCTGTCCACAGTGAGCGCCTCCCCCTCCTGACACTCGGGGATCGGATCTGGGCAGTCGCCACAGGCTGAGGGGAGAGGGGCACTGCAGTCACAGGCAGACCCCCTCGTCGGGGGGGTGGGGGTGGCGGGGCTTGGGAGAGGACAGGTAGCGAGGTGGGGACACCTTGAAAATCCAGGTGGGACGGGGCTAGACTAAGGGCAGTGGTTCATGGTCCCCCATGGCCTGTCCTGGAGTCAGAACGCGCACGTTCTCCCTGTGTCCACCTAAGTCTTGCGCTGAGCGAGCACCGACTTCCTCGTGCTCAGTCATCCACAGAGGATCGGTTTCCTCTTTCTCCTACACGTCTCTCTGGACAGGGACCTCACCTTCTCCTGTGCCCCCCTCCCCACCTGTGACCCCCATCCTTTCCTCCCCGCCACCCAAGGATGCCGGGGTGCAGAAGGGGTGGCTGTGGCCCAGGTGTGCACGCTGACGCCTGATGGCTTGCCCACTCACTGCAGAAGTAGTAGGTGCAGCACGAATCCCCCAGGCGGCCGGCGATCAGGATCTGGTCCTGGCGGCAGCTGGGGATCACCTCGGCCTCACACTGATCTGGGTCACACTCTGGAAAAAAAACAAAACAGAATCGAGGCGCTGGGAGCAGACCCTGCCTGGCCACACTGGGCCACCCACCCTGACTCTGCCCTAATCTCCAGCCAGAACCCAATCCCCAAAGCTGTCCTTGCTCCCCTACCCCAGGGGCAGGTTCCCACCTCCCCCAGGTGGTCGGTATCCCATTCTCCCAGCCCCCGACCTCTCACCACAGCTGTAGCTGGGGCAGCAGGATTCCTCCTGGAAGTGGGTGATGAGTCGGTGGCCAGGCTGGCAGGTGGGGGCAAGGCCCTCACATAGGGTCTGGTTACACACTGGCCCGGGGGCCACAGGGCCTGTCACCTGGAGGCCAGGACTTCTCCCAGCCTCCAGCGGTGCTCAGACCCTGGACACCTGGTCCCCATGACGCCTCCCAGCCCCCAGGTCCCTCGTTCCTAGAAGGAGCCTCAGATGGTGACTGGGACAAAAGAGCAATAACAGTTAACATCCAACCCAATGGACCGCGTGCCAGCGGCTGTTCTGGATCAGCATTCACTTCTGTAATTCTCACAGCAGCCCGGAAGGTGGGTACTATCAGCCCCCTGTTACAGGAGGATCGACTGAGCACAGGATGTTAGATGATCTGCCAGTGTCCCCAGGCTGCCAGGTGGCAGAGGAAGAGTCCACTCCAGAGCCTGTGCCTTTAAGCCCTGCCCACCCTAAGGTGTGGCTCCTGTTCCCCAGGTGGGGTTCTCTCCCTCTCCCCAGTTCCCCCCCGAAACACAAGACACGTTCACTTTCCCAGCCTTGTGCTATCCATCAGGGTCAGGGCTGGAGCCTTTTAACTGTCTTGGAGTCCAGGCCCAGGGAAGTGAACAGTGGAACTCACCACAAACAGCCCCCAGGCAGCACGGATCCTCCGTGGGCCGGAGCAGGGCCACCTCCCCAAAGCGGGGACAGGTCTCAGGGCGGGGGCCCGGGCAGTCCAGGTCCACTGGGACGATGGTGTCCTGAGCTTGGCACTGGTGTTGGCAGCATCCGCTGAGGGAGCTGTTCCAGGTCTCCCCCAGGGCCCGCGGCACCCCCGTGCTGTCTGTGCAGGCTGCAGACGGGTGTGGGGAAGGCACAGGGGCCTCAGGAGGGTGGGGAGACCCAGACTGTCCCAGGTTACACCCCCCCTGGGACAACGACCAGCCCAAAGCAGACCTGGAAGGATACAGGCCATGGGTGCAGGAGTGTGAAGGAGGGCCTAGGGAGAAGCCAGCTTGGAGGGTCCCACCCTGGGAGGGCAGGAACCTACCGCACTTCTCCTCAGGGATGCAGAGCGCCGAGTGGCGGCGGTGCAAGAGGGTGCCCTCAGAGCAGACGCAGCCCTCGCCCAGCACCTGGCACTGCTCCGGGTCCAGCGGGCCCAGCATCCCATCTTGGCAGGACTCGGGAGGCTCACAGGCCGCCACACAGGCCTGATATGTGGAGTCGCTGGAGCACAGGAAGGCTGCAGGGACACAGAGGGCGTCAGTGAGCACCATCTGCGACTCAGCAGACAGTGCGAAGGGGTTTCACGAGCTCTTTCCTCTAGATCAGCAGTCAGCAAACCAAGTTTTACTGAATGTTTCACAGCCACATCGTTGATTTACTCCTGAATGTGGCTGCCTGTGTCCTACAGGGCAGAGCAGAGTGGTTGTGCAGAGGCCGTACCACCCCAAAGCCTCAAAGATTCATCTGGCCCTTCACAGACAACATTCCAACCCCCTATTCTAAGTCAGTGCTTTCAAACTCTCTTGACTGTAAAAATTAGATTTTACATTGTGGTCCAATAGAACAGTGGTCTGCCCTATCTGGTTTGGCCTAGTGGATAGAGCATCGGCCTACGGACTGGAGGGTCCCAGGTTTGATTCCTAGTCAGGGCACATGCCTGGGTTGTGGCCTCGATCCCCAGTAGGGGGTGTGCAGGAGGCAGCCGATCAATGATTGTCTCTCATCACTGATGTTTCTATCTCTCTCTCTCCCTCTCACTTCCTCTCTGAAATATATATATGAAAGAACAGTGGTCCTCAAACCAAATAGCCAAAGAATTACCGGGAGTTTTTGAATTGCTATTATGGGGACCCTACCCCAGACCAATGGAATCTCTGATTGTGGGGCCCAAGCATCACTGCTTTTTGAAGTTCGCTCGGCAATTTCAAAGGGTAGCTGGAATGGAGAATCACTGATATATTGCAACAACAACAACAACAAAAACTTGTTCATGAGATAATATTTAATTTTTCTAGTATTTTCTATTTTATTGTATTTCCCAAATGCTGGCGCTGACCCCATTTTACAGATGGGGCAAGGAGACTCAGAGAAATAAAATAATAAATAAATAAGATTTACTTGACTTGGTAATATAAATTAGAGCAAAAATAAATTTGTTAATTTGTTAAAATATGCATAGATTTATTTATGAAGTATATAGACATTTATTAATTAATGCAATTGAATGAATGAATAATTAAGTCTGGAAAGCCTCGACTTGGACTCAGGTCTGTAAAAGTATTTCCGGCTCTAACTGTGGGAGCAAAGGAGCCATGGAGGAGATGCCTGCCCCCGCCCGGCCACCAACTCACGGCAGTAGTCAGAGCGCCGCCACTCGATGCACACGTGGAACTTGTGGCACATAGCCACGTACACCGTCAGTGCCACGCAGGGCTGCTGCACGTACTTGGTGTCCCGGATCCACAGCTCACAGAACGACTCTGGAGAGACCTGGGCACACGTATCAGGCAGTGCTGCCTCCCTGGATTCCCCACATCCCGGGGCCCAGCTCTCCCTAGCACTGCCTGGGGGCGACAATGAGCCTCTAACAGACACCCAATCTGGTCCCAAATAAGACCTCTGGGGAGCTCACCCAGATCTGCCCCTCCCTTCCTGGCCATTCTCAGCCAAGGGGGTCCCCCCATTCTGAACCCAGGTGGCACATACAAAGCTGTGGCAGGCGCTGAAGGTGCGGTTGGACACCATGCGGATGCAGGGAGAGCAGTCAGCCGTGGCACAGCTGTCTGGGCGGAAGCGGGTCTGGCCCACGGAGGTCAGGGAACTGGGCACCTGCCAGCTGTCCAGAAAGGGAGCAGGGTCCTCGTCCTCGCCCACCACAGAACCATCCTCCAGGGTGAGGTCATTGGTTGCATCCCCATCACAGATACCTGAAGGGGGCAGAATTAGCCAACAGCCACAATAGTCACCACACTCCCAGGTCCTCAGCTGTCACTTTGCATATTCCTCAGAACAAGTCTTTGAGGCTGGTATTAGTATTATCCCATTTTATAGGTGAGGAAAATGAAGCCCAGAGAAGCTAACAAACCTGCTATGTAAGAAAATGTCTTTGTTCTAAATACATGCCCAAGTATTTAGGGATACAAAAGTATTTTCAAATGGTGCAGGAAAAATGCATATATATAAACTAGGGGCCCGGTGCACGAAATTCGTGCACTGGGTGTGTGTGTGGGGAGTGTCCCTCAGCCCAGCCTGCCCCCTCTCACATACTGGGAGCCCTCAGGCGTAGACCCCCATCATCCTCCAATCGCCTGATCGGCCCCTTGCCCAGGCCTGATGCCTCCGCCAGAGGTGTCAGGCTTGGACAGGGGACCCCCATCTCCCCCTGATCACTGGCTCCGGCCCCCGCCAAGGCCTGAGGCCGTTGGCCCAGGAATCATGCCTGGGCAGGGGACCCCCATCTCCCTCTGATCGCTTGCTCCACCCCCCCCCCAAGCCTGACGCCTCTGACCCAGGCTTCAGGCCTGGGCAAGGGGACCATCATATCCCCCCAATCCCCGGCTCAGCCCCCTGCCCAGGCCTGATGCCTCGGCCAGAGGAGTTGACCCTCATCACCCTCTGATCACCAATCACCGGATCGGCCCCTTGACCAGGCCTGAGGCCTCCGGCAGAGGTGTCAGGCCTGGGCAGGGGACCCCCAGCTCCCCGCAGTTGCAGGCTCCGCCCCTGCCCAGGCCTAACGCCTCTGGCTGAGGCTTCCGGCTCGGGCAGCGGGGACCTGCAGCTGCAGCGGCCCCACGATCGTGGGCTCCGCTTTAGGCCCAGGCAAGGGACCCCTAGCTCCTGAGACTGCCAGCTTCGACCGTGCCCAGCTCCCATTGCTGGCTCCATCCCTACTTCCTGCTATCACTGGCCAGGGCGGAAAAGGCACCTGATTCTCTGATCATGGCTGGGGGGCAGGGCAAAGGCGGCCCCAGGGCCGCCTTTGCCCTGCCCCCCAGCTCTTAGCTCCCCCCTGGGTTTCTGATCACTGTCAGTGGCAGGGGGCTTCTTCCTGCTTTCCCTTTCGCCTCCCTGCATTGTGCCTACATATGCAAATTAACCGCCATCTTGTTGGCAGTTAACTGCCAATCTTAGTTGGCAGTTAATTTGCATATAGCCCTGATTAGCCAATGAAAAGGGTATCGTCGTACGCCAATTACCATTTTTCTCTTTTATTAGATAGGATTGCATATGCACAGAAAAGTGCATTGATACAAATACACACACACAGTATATCTATCTCTATTGCTATCTCTATATCTATCTATATCTTAGTATACAGAGAGAGAAGCAAATGCGGCAAAATGTGAATACTTGGTAAATTTGAGTAAATAGTACATGGGAGTTCCTTATACTATTTTTGTAACCTTGAAGTTTGACATTATATGGAAGTTAAAAGTTACTTCAAAAATATCTGCTTGACCTGACCGATTTGGCTCAGTGGATAGAGCGTCGGCCTGCAGACTGAAGGGTCTCACGTTCGATTCCGGTCAGGGGCATGTACCGTGGTTGCGGGCACATCCCCAGTAGGGGGTGTGCAGGAAGCAGCTGATCGATGTTTTTAACTCTCTATCCTTCTCCCTTCCTCTGTGTAAAAAATCAATAAAAATATTTTTTAAAAAATGTCTGCTTTAACAGAGATGGCTAGCTAGTTGTCACACCTGTTTCTTCTTCTGCCTGGGCAATCTGCTAGCTTATTTTTCCCAGGCTCCCTTGCAGTTGTTGAGACCATGTGACTGAGTCATTGACTGAGGCGATGAAACCCGAGTGAAGGTGATGGCACTACGTCCAGACCTGGCCCATAAACATTTCCCAACGCTTTCCTTCTGTGGAGTTGGAAGCTCGTGTTGAAATGGCAGCGCCACAAGATGGGAGGAACCTCCATTGGGGAATTTATGTGTGCAGGAAATAAACTGTGTGTGAAGGCACTGGGTGAGGGAGGGGGCTGAGGTTTACCTGTCATAACCTCTAGCGTGGCCTTAACTTCCAGCTTCTCTCTCATACTCTGGGCATCAGACACACACTTCCCTCCCTGCCCTTGACTTTGCTCAGGCAGCTCCCTCTGCCTGAAATACTCCCTTCAAGGACCCCTTTAATGCACCATCCATGACCTTCCCAATTCTCACAATATTCTCACTCGGTATCCCCCATGCCTAGCAGAGTGGCCATGGTACCAAGTGTTGGTTTGGGTAACTTAGCTGTCTTCTGCTCTGACACTTCCAGCCACCAGCTTTGTGAATATAAAGCCTCATTTAATAAAATTTTATCGATGGTCCCAAAGGTCATATTTTTGGTCGTGGCATTGCGTCACTGAAGGGTGTCACAGAGCGACCCTACGGAGGAGTTGGCCTGCCCAGTTACCGCTGACCACAGCACTCTGCCAGGTGTGAGCAGTAGAACAGGTGAGAAAAGGGTGCTGGTGGTGCTGGTGCTGCTGGTGCTGTTGTGTGCAAGGAGAGATGCTTGTATCAGTAAAAATAGAAGTTCCACCAAACAGGAGGTTTGTCTTTTTTGCCTCCTGTTCTGCCCCCAGTGACTGGTACCTGGTAACTATATGTTGCACAAATGAAAGAACCATCAGGAAGCAGACTTACATGTGTTAGTCTAAGTGTAGAGGGCATTTTGACTACAGGAGCGTGAGTGTGAATGAACAAAACGGGAGCAGACTTACGGATGGAGGCCGTAAGTGTGTGTGTGTGTAAGTATCCCTATGTCGTCCATCACCATAATCAGGGCAGTCTGTCATGGAGTCCCCTGCCCCTTCAAGGAGTAGCAGTCCATACTCGAATTCCTCCTGAGTCCAAGTTTGCTTATCAAAATACACTGGTCCCCTAGGGCACGGGCCAAGGGCAATCATGCTGTGGTCTAAGAACACTAGCTCTATGTGTGTGGCAGCTCTGCTGTGTGATCTTAAGCAAGCCACTTAACCCCTCTGAGCCCCCTTCCTTCTTTAGTTCAATGACCACCTCTCAGGGCTATTGTGTGGATGACCTGGAGTAAGTGCGATCGGAGCGTGGAAGTGCTTTGTGGAGTGCTCAGGCATACGCGGGCTGGAAGGATTATCTGGTATTAGGGAGCCACCAGGGAAGCTGACAGACAATCCTGCCGGAAGCGACAACTGGCCGAGGCCAGAGCCCCGAGCCATCTCCCTGCTGGCAGCTTCAGTTCCAGAATAGAAGACATTAGGGACGTTGGGTCTCTGCCTGGCAGCTCTCCTGATCCCCACTCTGGCCTGACACTCTGTCCCAGCCTTCCCTGGTACAGGGGAACCCGTGTCTGGGGGGCAGGGGCGGACCCAGGAAGCAGCCCCCTGCCCCCAGCTGGGTCCCACCTCACCGCACAGGCCTCGGCCCTGGGCCTCGCTGGCTTTGCTGGCCTCCAGGATCATGAGTCCCGAGCTGTGGAGCCACTGGATCAGGATGTGTGACGGCGTCCGGATTACGTACATGTGGCCTGTGTCCTCAATTCTGAACCCATACCTGCTCACGGGGGGCCGTACAGGCTGTGAGTCCACTGTCACCTTAAAGGGGGGAGGGGTTGTGCTGAATGTGAGCACAGCTTGGTCATCCATCCATCCATCCATCCATCCATCCATCCCTCCAATTATCCAACAACAGTTATTAAGCGCCCTCTCTGTGACAGGCTCTGTTTCAGGCACCGGCAGCCAAGACACAGTCCAAGGTGCACAGAAGAGTTCCGTGGAGGTTTTATGAGCACACGACAATGAAGCCAGAAGTGCAACATCTAGAAGCAGGCCACATCTCTATGGGCAAATTAAATTCTGGGTCCCTCTAATCACTCTCTTCTTTCCTGCTTCTGCTCAGATAATTTCTTCTGGGAGATCTTCCCCAAACCCCCAGCCTCTGGGCCGGGCACTCCTCTCTGGGGTCTCCCCATCTCTGCGCTGACCACTAAGACAGAATCCCTCAGAGCCAAAGTGCGGAAGTCAGATAGTTAACCACAGTCATGAACGTCATTGTTTCTTGCCCCTCTAACTTCTTCTGTCACAGTATTCCTCCCGGTACTCTTCCTTGCTTGACAGTACGGTGGCCAAAGTATTCTAATTAAGACCCCTTCCAAATATACTTAATTTTGCATTGTTTTTCTTAAAATTGTACTTCCCCACCCAGGTACCAACCATGAATAAGCCTCAGGCCCCTCCACCCCTGGACGCCCCGGCCCTCCACTGACTGCTGCCCGGCCCCGGAGGACCGGCTCTTTGATGGACTCACCTTCCGGTTGAAGCGATCAATGGTGACCTGATAGGCCAGGTGAGTCACATTCAGCATCACCAGACAGAACGGGGGCCAGTTCAGGTGCCCCTGCAGAGACATCCCAGCCCCCATCAACCCATCAGCTTGGAGCCCCGTCCTGCCTCCCATCCTGGTGAGCAAGTGTGAGCACCCTCCGCCCCCGTCCCTGACTCCTCTCCCAACACATGCCAGCGGCACCATTGGGGCTGTGCAACGGGGCAGAATCCATAGAACAGGGGTGGGCAAACTTTTTGACTCGAGGGCCACAATGGGTTCTTAAACTGGACGGAGGGCCGGAACAAAAGCATGGATGGAGTGTTTGTGTGAACTAATATAAATTCAAAGTAAACATCATTACATAAAAGGGTACGGTCTTTTATTTCAATAGTTTTATTCATTTCAAACGGGCCGGATCCGGTCCGCGGGCTGTAGGTTGCCCACGGCTGCCATAGAACATTTTTGGCTCTACCTGACCTCCATGCAAGCTCAGCCACAATGAACAAACAAAGAACCCGGCCTCCTCCACCTGGCTCATGGGGCATCCTAGTGGGGATTCCCTGCAGCTGGCACCCTTGACCAGGCCACATCCCTGGAATGGCATCCCAGATCCTATGCACATGCCTAGGAAGCTGGGACAAGCTGGGGATGGCACAGGCCCCAGGAAAGGCCAGCAGGTGGCAGACGCCCCTGACTCTTTCCCCACGCACCCATTTCAGGAGACCCCTGGGAGACAGAGCTTCCGCATCTGTCCTCACCGCCTCAAAACCCAACTCACTGCTAACCCCCCTCCAGGCCTAGTCATAGCCCCAAGTGCGGGCAGAAAGAAGCAGGCAGTCACCAGGTTGGCGCTTTTGCAGTCGAGGACGTGGACGGTGACCACTTCGTCTGGGCTCTGGCTGAGGGTGTAGATGGCCTCCTTGAACAGGGCTGCATGGCTCCCATCGAAGGTCACAAAGCTCAGATCAGGGAAGATGGAGCATCGGCCTGCGGGAGGGCAGGGGACAAAAAGAATAAACAGGTGCCTTCAAGGCCAAGGCTGCGTAGGAACACAGAGCCGGTGCCTGGGCCTTTTCCTGGGCGATGCAGAGGCCCTGGGGGCTAGAGGGTCACACAGAGATTGCTAGGGTAGGAAATCTGCCAGGTCAAGGGTCGCACTGAGACAAGAGGTCCCACGGGAGGTCATTTTCAGGTCAGGGTTACTCTAAGGCTGGGAAGCACCAGGTCAGAGGTAGAAATCAGGCTGGAGCAGAGGTACAGGAGGACACAGTACGAGGACAAGGGAGGCTCCAGAGGACCCCAGACTCACAGGCACATTCCCAGAAGGGGCAGCAGCGGTCCCCGCCCACTCTCACTGAGAGGCCCAGGACCCCACAGTGAAGGGGTGCAGCACCCTGGGGACAGTGCTGAGTCAGGTTCACCCGGATCAGCTGATCCTCCAGGCAGATGTGGCGGATACAGTCCTCCTCCGCGATTGGCTGGGCACAGGGTGAAGGGACGTGTGAGGGCCCAGGCTAGAAGCCACAGCCGCTCACCCCCAGCCCACCCAGCCTGAAGCCATGAGGGCCCGGAATCCTTTCAGATGCAGGTTCTAGCAGGAGGAGACCCTGAGGTAAACCTACCAGGGAATGGAGCCCTCATTCTCCATCTACCCAACTCATCCGGGCCTGGGGCTGGGCTGTGAATGAGACTGAGGGTCAGAGGACTGACTCCCCAAGTCTCTGCATATCTGCCTGGTCTGTGCTGAGATCCCCAGGTACACAGTGTGCAGACACACTAGCTCAGACTCAGAGAAGCCCAAGCACCCCTCCCACAAGCACCCCTCCCACACTCTATCTATCTATCTATCTATCTACCTATCTATCTATCCATCCATCCATCTCACAAATGCACAAAGACAGTCTCTCAGCATCATGTATCACACATACAGATCTCTGAGTGTTCAGAGTCTCACATACATGAACACAAATGTGCATACACAGTCCCATGCAGGCACCCAGACACAAACATGCACACTGGCATACCCATGTTGTTATACCTGGATATCACACCAAGCCATCCAATTAGCCCCTGGGACCCCTTTGGGGCACAGTGTGACCCTGATATGGTATCAGGGGCCCAGAGGAGCCTGGAGAACTTTTCAGGCTCCAGGAGCATGGGGAAGGGGTGAAGGCAGTGACTAGACCCCATCTTGTAGCCTGGCCGCTGCTTAAGAAGCTTCTATAGGACTTGCCCCTAGCCCAGGTATGTGAGTGTGGTGGTGCCCAAGCCCAGTGGCATGGGAGGAGGGAAGGCATAGAGGGTCCATATACAGGAGGCCAGAAACCTGACAAAACACTCACGACACACATGGCAGATGCGTTGGCCTCAGTGGTGGTGGCCAAGGCCACGGCTGAGCCCTCGGAGATGCTCTGGACTGGGGCCGAGCGCCCGGACTGCTCCGTGGTGGCCTCTCCCACTGGCCCTGCGGGGGGCCGAGGTCCTGCCGAGGTTCCATGGGCCTCAGGGAGTTGAGGGAGCAGAACCAGTGAGCTCTCTCGGGAGGCGGTCCTGGCCGAGACAGGGCTCAGGGGATGGGATGTGGGCACCAGTGGCCCTGTGCTGGCCCAGGGATCCTTGGCCTCGGTCACCAAGGTAGCAAGAGTGTGGGCCACAGCAGGCGTGAGCGCTGTGGGCCCCTCCTGGGCAGAGCCGTGCACCCAGGTGGGCAGAGACACCTGCTTGGACAGGATGGCCGTCTTCTCCGTGGTGCTCTTTCGTGGGGCAACAGATACTGTGGAGGCCACCCCCTCGGCCACAGTCACCACTCCAGAGGTTGGCAATGTGGCTCCCAGAAGCGGGCCTGGAACTGTGCCTGCTGCCGGAGGGGTTGTGTGACTGGGTGGGTGCACCTGGGCCACCATAGCTGGGGTGAGAGGCCGTGCAGGGCTGAGGGGCTGAGCAGATGGAGTCGTGGCCATGGCGGGAGATGTGGCCTGCTGCTGGAGTGGAGGGGTGATGACAGGGCCCTCAGGGCCAGGAGTGGCCACTGGGGCAGATGTGCCCACCTTGGCCAGGGGTAGGCTGGTGTCGGGGGGTAGGCCAGAGAGGAGCTGGGGGGGTCGAGTTGACTCCGGAGATACGAAGGGTGTGGCCCCCAGCCCATGGGCAACTGTGGACAGGCCAGTGGCAGCCAGAGTCCCTGGGGGTGGCACTGGAGGCCTGGTGGCTGTGGTGGTGTGCCCAGAGGGGTGGGGCGGGGCAGTGGGGAGTGGGCTGGGAAGTGGGGATGGCAGCAGGCCCGTGGGCTGGCCTGGCCCCAGGTGGACCTTCTCTGTGGGTGGCATCATCTCCACTCCCTGGGTCGCCACAGGGCTGACAGGAGCTTGTTCTGCTGCTGCCCCAGGCTTGGCTGGGGGGCTGCTGGGACTGGGAATGGGCTGGGTCTGTATGGACTGGGGGATCCCTGTCCTGTTTGTGACCTTTGTTACTGCAGGTGTCAGCCAAGTCTCGTGGGACTGTGAGGAAGTGGGAGGCCTGGAGGTCACTGCAGGGGAAGCCACAGGCCTGGAGGAGGGACCTGCAGGCAAGCCCAGGCTGGGCAAGGCCTGTAGGGGTGTCGTCCTAACAGGCAAGGAGCCAGGGCCTGGGACCGTCACTGCTTTGGTCATGAGTGGGAAGCGAGGTGCAGGGGGTGACTGGGAGGAGACTGTAATGTTGGGGCTCCCTGCAAAGGTCATGGTTACCCTGGTCGTCTCCATGGCACCCAACCCCATGCCAGGTGTGGACATCTGCCGCAAATGGGGGAGGGATGAGGACCTTGGGGCGTGCGGGGTGCTGGGGAGGCTGGCGGTCACTCCCTTGCTGGCCGGGGCCCCTGTGGCATGGGCAGGGAGGTTAGATGCCGTGACCCTCAGGGGCTCCTGGGTAGGGGCTGGAGGCAGCGGTGGCCCCTCAGTGGCTGCCAGGGATGGGTTCAGGGCCGTGGTGGGCGGGGCAGCTGGGGTGAATGCCGGCCTGTGGGAGGGGGCCCCGGGCGTGTCCTGTGGGAACTGCAGCTCCTGGTCCCTGGGGGTGGGCAGCTCTTGACTCGGAGGCAGGGTCTCGTTGCCACGGGCCTCCGTGGGAGCCAGAACTGCAGGCTCCACACCTGGGGCAGACGAGAGAAGAGGCTCAGAGGGTGGGGTGACTGCTGCCCAGGGGTCACACTGTGCAGGGCTGGGGTCAGATGGGCACCCGAGGTGAGCGGGGAAGACAGCTTCCCACGGCTGGTTAGGCTGCCTGACCAACCCCCGGCCTCTGCCACGTGGGTGACTCAGAAGAGCCAGCGGGTCTGGGCTCTGCCGCGTGACTTCAAGCCAGTCCCTTCCTTACTCTGGGCCTCATTTTTCCTCTGTGAAATTGGGAGAATGGGCTGGATGAGGTCTCAGCCTGCTCTACAGTGAATGTTCTTCCAGAGGCTCCTCTGCTGACCCGGCCTATCCAGGGACCTGGGAGGTCTGGGTATGACGGGTCCATGAGACCCTGGGGTTTACAGCGAATCTGAGGGAGGGATGAGAAATGCCGGCCACTCACAGTCCTCCACGTAGACGCATCTCTGTGTGACTTCATCCAGGACCTTGGGGGTGGGGCATGCCGGCACACAGCCTTCCACCCTGGGGACAGAGCAGGGAGGGTTAGTGGTCCGGAATGTGAGAGGGTCAGCTCTTTTCACCTGCATTGAGCACGGGCCTCGTCCTTTCTTATGATGTGTGTGTGCTCTTATCATGTACACACTCCCATGAACCTCCATATCCTGTCACATATCACACAGAAGCACACATACCCCAACATGCATGCTGCACATCCTGCCCTCAGACCGAGAGGGAAACACACAAACAAGGTCCAGCTAAGCACACACTGTGCGCTCCCTTGCATGTGCTCACCTGTGCCTCTATCCAGGCACATTCTCACACACACCCCCATGCCTGCAGGACTCAAAAATATTCACACAGATAAACATACACATCCACACAGACCACTACAAACATCAGTGCACACACGCTCATGCACACAGCTGCACCAACACCCAAACACACGCAGCACAGACACATGCGTGCACACAGCTGTACAAGCCCAGGCACACCTTGTACACACAAACACACACAGGGCTCAGCTATACGCACATTGTGCACAGATATTCACATATGCTCAGATGAGGCACATTCATCTGGTACACACCCCTCATACACACAGCACACATGTGTATATAAGTATATGTGAGTACACACACACCTCAATACATGCTTATGCCTCTGCCCACAGATGACATAAAAACCCATTTCCACATATGTATGCTCTACAGCAGTGGTTCTCTGGCCCTTCAAGTACAGTTCTTCATGTGACCACAACCATAAAATTATTTTCGTTGCTACTTCATAACTGTAATGTTGCTACTGTTATGAATCGTAATGTAAATATCTGATATGCAGGATGGTCTTAGGCGACCCCTGTGAAAGGGTCATTCAACCGCCATAGGGGTCATGACCCACAGGTTGAGAACCGCTCCTCTACAGGCTAATGCGCATACCTTGATGCCATGCCATCTCACCTGGGCACATCCTGGCAGCTGGCTGCCCCGGGGTCCCGGCAGGTTTGGAAGCAGGGGCTAGCACAGGCATCGTAGCGCCACTCGCAGATGGGGTAGGCAGCCCCCGATGGCTTGGCATCTGGAAAGTCACCCGCCCCAGAGTCTGAGGACGGGGCGTCAGTGCCAGAGCACAGAAGCAATCCAGCTCAGCCCACGCCCGCCCGCCCACCCGTGGAAGAGACAAATGGACTCATGCGGGAAAAGTGGGGACAAATAAATAAAAGCCAACCTCAGGGGACACTGTCGCTGAGAGTTGGGGTGAGGGCCTGGAGGATCCTTGGAGGGGGGTCAGGAAACTTGGTGGAAGGGCTGAGGAAGGGGGTGCTATGGAGCAGGCATTGGCATTGGGCTTTGAGGGGTGACTGAAGAGAAGGCTGTGATCCCTGATCTCTCCATAAGGCTGCCCGTCACCCTACCCCTCTGAGACCTTGGTGGTCAGGCTTGCTCTGTACCCCAGGACACAACCCCATCCTTCCTGCTCTGCCTCTGGCCAGGCCACTGCAGACCTCCAGGGAGCCAGGAGGCTTTCCCCTGAGGGTGAGGGAGGGGTTGGGGAATCTCCTCCCCTCTCAGCCAAGGCCCTGTGGGGCATCTGGCCCCAGACAAGGAGAGCTGTTCTTTACAAGCCCTACCCCGCCCCCCCCCCCCCTGTTCCCAGAGGGCCTCCGTGAAGTAGCCAGTCTGAGACGGGGTGCGTGGAGTTTGTCTGAGCGCTGTCTTTGTTGCCCCTAGTAACGTGGGCTACTAATAATAACAACAGCTGACTCAAATAGCACCAAGTAGGATACTCAACATTTCACACAGTATGCACTCATTCATCCTCACAATAACCTTACGAAGTAGCATTATTATTATTCCCATTTTATAGATGAAGAAGCTGAGGCACACAAGCTGCTGGGGAAGTTAAACTCTCCCGGGGCAGAGTTCCTCATAAAAGGCCGGGTGGCCAGGGCCTTGGCTGATGAAGGGTCCTCAGGGGAAGCATGTGTAGCCTCTGCGAGGCTTCAAGGCAGACAGGACCCCAGACCTCCCTGGCACACGTGGGGGTCTCTGCTCCTGGCCCCGCCCTGCAGCCCCTTCCAGACTTCCTACCCCCGCACTGCTGCTGCCTGCGAAGAAACCTTCTTTCCAAGATCCTTGGGACCAGAACCGAGAACTTCACTATGAACCAGGCCCGGAGCAAAGCGCATGAGATACATTCGACCGCCCACAATAACCCTGAGGCAAACACCACCTGGTTCGGGTGAAGAAACAGTCAGGGAGGGGGTTCTCCTCGAACGCCGAGGACCCCGGTCAGCACTCGAACCCAAGGCAGTCTGGCTTCAGAGCCTGGGGGCTCACCTGCTCTGCCTCAGGACACAGCCCTGCCATCACAGCCAGCGATGACTCTGTCCTGGGTGGGGTTCTTGGTGGACTGGCTGGAGGACCGCTGAATGTAAGCATGAGCTGGCCCAGCCTGGTGTGTGTGTGTGTGTGTGTGTGTGTGTGTGTGTGTGTGTGTGTGTGTGTGGTATGGGTGGGGGTGATCAGTGAACAGCCTGGCTGGAGACACATTTACACATGTGTGGGTTCATCCATATAGTGGGAGGTGCCCTCACAGGCATGAACACACATGTGCGCATACGGGTCAGAGAGGCCAGCCTGGAGCGGTAAAGAAACTGTGATCACTCCCTCTCGGGTCCAAGCAGAGACTAAGTCATTAGGGGCAGGCACACCGGCAGGGGGATGGCAAAGC
Organism: Myotis daubentonii; assembly: GCF_963259705.1. NCBI lineage: Eukaryota > Metazoa > Chordata > Mammalia > Chiroptera > Vespertilionidae > Myotis > Myotis daubentonii. Next base: position 55,636,562 of record NC_081848.1, on the reverse strand, counting down.
CCTGGGACCCTTTCCAGTCCTGGCTGGCAAGGACACGGTGCTGCCCCATCACAGGGGCTCGGGCCTCAGGCGGGGTGGGGCGGGGGGGGCAGGGAGAGGCTGCGGCTCGCAGGGCGGGCATGTGCCCCCATCAGCACGAAACCTGAGCCAGAGAGCTGCGCAAGCAGCGCCACGATCACTCTCCCTGTGTTTCCACAAAGGCCGCCCTATTTTTAGACGTGTGACTGGCCTGTGGGCGTAGGCAGGACCCGGGAAGCTGGCTGGGCCCCGAGCCACGCTGCCCACACTCCTCAGGCCACCAACATGGAGGCCAGGACACTTCCCGCCTCAGGGTGGCACCCACATGGCCTCCTGGTGCCAGGAGAGTGAGGATTCCGTCTCTTGGGGGCAATTGGAAGGGGAATAAGAGAGGGCAGGAAGGGCGGTTGAGCGAGGGGCTGAGGGGCTGAGGGTGATGGCAGGGCGGACACTCACCCAGAAGGCGGAAGAGTGTGCCCCGGCGGAAGACCTCGGAGTGTCCATATGGCCGCAGGGCCAGTGTGGGGCCTGACACGTGAAGGAAAGAGCCAGGCTCCGCCAGGGACTCCAGGGCCACCAGGCCTGCCCGCCAGGTCCCCTGGTGCAGTGAGAAGGAGGCGTGGTGGTGGAAGGCGTCGCTGCCCTGCCACTTGGCCAGTTCCAGAGACCCGTTGGCTGTGACGTGGAGGAAGAAGTTGGGTCTGTCCGCTGCCTCCAGGGATACCACATCCGGATCTGCAGAGAGCCACATGGTAAGGTCAACGCAGAGAGAGGCCCTGATGGGGGACAGACACCCGGCACCCGTCTGCACTCTCAGTGACACAGGACGGCTCGCACTCTGTGGAGAGCAGGCCCTGCTCCTCCAGGCCCGCCCGCCTCCCCTCGGCCACCTCCTCTGCCTGCCGGCTGCCCCTCTGCGAGCCCCCTCTTCCCCAGGGCAGGTGGAGGGTTGGAGAAGCCACCGACTGCCAAACCTCGGGAGGTGAGCGACCTCTCCCTCTCCCCCCCTTCCTTCCGCAAACACCTTGAGGACGCCCCCTGTGCCAAGTGCAATTCTAGATGCCAGGACACAACAGTGACCAGAACAGACGGACACGGCCGTCCTGGTGGAGTTGCGTTTTATTGGTCACACCAGACAAGCTGGGCTTGGTGATTTGCCAGATTTCAGTGACCCCAGCTTGGTCCTGCTCCTCACAGAATCCCAGGGGGTCAGAGCTGGTGGAACTAGGGGACCCTGAGTCCAACCCCAGATGGGAACAGTGTCCCCGAGGAAAGGCACTTGCCCAGAGCCTGTTTCTCTACCCTTTCTCCAACCTCCACAAGGACCCATTTCTAAACAGTGGGGCTCACTGCTGGCTGGATATCCCCCTCCCTACCCAAGACAGTCTCTACTCTCCATTTGTCCTCATCACAACCTTTCCCACCCCTCAAGATGCACCTTCTCCATGCAGCCACCCAAGACCTCACCTGGAAGGCACTTTCTCTTTTGCTGTCCAGTACCTTGTATATAGTTTGGGGGGTGTGGAGGGAGGAGCACAGGATGGAATCGGGGTGGGAGCCTGGGTCCTCACTGGGTCTGCCCCTCTACCCCCAGCTGCCCACGAAACCCAGGCCTGACTGAGAGGGAGGCTGGACTCTGGGCCCAACTTCTTCCTCCCCACAGTGATGCTCTTAAGGCCAGGCTGCTCTGGAGTTCTTAATATGCCCGTAAAACCTCTGGAAAATCAACACTTCCTCTAGTGCAGACCTTACTAGACTAAAATATTGAGTGGGGAACGGAAAATCCCCACTAACAGATGGCCTATCACATCTGGAAGGTTGTGAGACACCCTTGTTCACACCGGGCCACACAGACCTGGGGGTCAGCAATGTCTGGGGAGGAAGTATCCTTCTTGGGGTGGTACTTCTGGCCCTCCTGTGGCCCAGTGCTGGCTCCTCACTCCCAGGCCCCTCTCGTGCAGTGACATGGTTCCTCTGGCACCTCCTACTGCACCTCCAGCTCATACCACCATGAATATCACCCATTGCTGGGAACTCTGGCTGTGTGTGGAGCAGGGCTGGAGCCGGGGTGTGCCTCCCCTCTGGGCAGGGTCTGCGGCTGCTCAAGCACCACTGAACTCTGGAGAGAGGTCGATGCCTGTAAGGCTAAGCCCTCGGGGTTGCTGGTGGTCTGAGACCCAGGAGGCGGGTCCCAGGTGTGCTCCAGTGTGTGTCCCACCTGCCTGGAACTCAGGAGCATAACCTGAGCAAGTCAAGAGCCGGCCACTCCATTCACAGGAGGAGGCCCTGCTGGGGTCAAGGTTCCAGCCAGTTCCCCTTGGCATTTAAAGTCTATCCCGGCTCAAAAGTGGGACTAGGAAGGAGCAGAGGGGCAGGGAAAAAGAAGAGGAGAAGGGGGGAGAAGGATAAAAAGGAGGAGGAGAAGGGAGCGGAGGAGGAGGGGGAGGAGGAGGAGGAGAAGGAAGGGGAGGAGGAGGAGAAGGAAGGGGAGGAGGAGGAGGAGAAGGAAGGGGAGGAGGAGGAGGAGAAGGAAGGGGAGGAGGAGGAGAAGGAAGGGGAGGAGGAGGAGAAGGAAGGGGAGGAGGAGGAGAAGGAAGGGGAGGAGGAGGAGAAGGAAGGGGAGGAGGAGGAGGAGAAGGAAGGGGAGGAGGAGGAGAAGGAAGGGGAGGAGGAGGAGAAGGAAGGGGAGGAGGAGGAGAAGGAAGAGGAAGAGGAGGAGAAGGAAGAGGAGGAGGAGGAGAAGGAAGGAGAGGAGGAGGAGAAGGAAGGGGAGGAGGAGGAAGGGGAGGGGAAGGGAGAGCAAGGAGGAAGTGGGGAGGAGAGAAGTAGCAGTGTTGCCACCTGCTTTGCTGGAACACAGCCATTGTGTAAGGCTAGATACAAAGGTGTCTCTGGACTTTGGCCTCCGTTTTTGGTTGTTTTGTTTTGTTTCTCAGGAAGAAGATGGGAGGTGTCTCTTCAAAGAAGCTAAGAGATTGAGGTCAAACCCTGTCTCAGTTGGGAAAGGAGCACCTGCTGGAGCCCCACATGTCTTCAGCTACTCTCGATAGTTTAGAGCAAGCATGTCAACCTCCTGCATGCGGCCCACAGTGAATATTTTTGCGGCCCAGCCAATATAACGGTGTGTAAGAAATGTTTTAATAAATATTTCATAGCTTAATTTTTACAATATCCTGTTATACATAGTTATTAATAACGAACTACAACATTCACGAATGACTGATTACTGTAATCATGTTGCATTTATTTCCCTGATGCTCCTTACGCGCAGGCGCACCATTTCTCTCCACTAATACTAGCAGCGAATATTTTAGCAGCCGACTGCCACATCATTAGTCATGTACTGACTTGCTTGGTGTGTGCAACAGGAAATATTTCGCTTTTGGAGAACAAGAAAAATAGGTTTATTTGTGTTACGCCTATTAATTTGTGCAGCTATTCAGTGTCTGGTAAGTTAATGTTCAAGAAAAAATATTAATTTTTATTAAAATGGTCTAGTATGTTAACGATGCCTCATTTATTTCAGCCCTTTGTATTCAGCATGTCTCTATCGAAATAAACCTATGTGTCTATGAAATTGAAGCTTTTGATTTTTGCGGCCCACATAAACGTAAACCTTTGTATTTGGCCCACGTTAGCCTTTGAGTTTGACTTGCTTGGGTCAGAGCCTCAGCACCTTCCCTCCTCCGGCAATGCCTCCCCAGAGGCAGCCTTACCGTGGGCCTTGGCCTTGTCCAGTGCAGCCGTCAGCAGGAAGTTCACGATGTCCCCCGGGGCCACATCCTCTGCGCTCACCAGGACTATGGCACCGCCTGCCGCCTTCATGGCCACGCGGGCACCACCAGCCCCCTGGCTGGCCAGCTGGTAGGGGCCCTTACCTAGAGCTGGAGAGAAAGGGCCAGTCAGGAGGCCTGCCTCCTGGGGCCTGTGCCCACCTCCCGTCCCTACCTGCCCACCCCTGCCGAGGTGGGGCTGAGGGAGGGTGCCAAGGAGGTGCTGTTGGTCCCTTCCCTCACCCCAAGCTCTAGGGACCTCGATTTCCATGAGAAGGAAGGACAGGAACTTGAGGCTGTCACCCTTGATGGGGACCGGCAAAGCGCCTGAGTAATTTCACAGGAAGCCTGGGAACAAGGTCACCCCCAGGGGTCATAAGGAGCCCCCAAAAGTCTCTCCATGGGCCTGTCCCCTTGCCTGAGACTCTACACCGCCAGCCACTGCTCTATTCAGGGTCCCCATTGGGAGGAGATAGCAGACCTGGTCTCTGCCCAGCCTGGCCTCTGCCCAGCCCGGCCTCTGAAGGGATGAAGGCCAGGGGCTTGGGCTCACACTAGTGTTGCCTTATTCCCCGCATGTGCCACTTTTGTGTCTCATGGGGTCCTGCACTGTCAGTATAGGCTGGTTTCCTAGACCAGTGGTCGGCAAACTCATTAGTCAACAGAGCCAAATATCAACAGTACAACGATTGAAATTTCTTTTGAGAGCCAAATTTTTTAAACTTAAACTATATAGGTAGGTACATTGTTATTACCTTTATTAGGGTACTCCTAAGCTGGCCTTTGCTAAAAACGTCCTCAATCTGATTGAGGTACGTTCGCTGAGGTCGAGCCCTTCCAATTCTCCCATCCACACTCGTCTTGTATACTTGTTTCATCTATCTCTTTCCTGAAAACCGACTTCTGCGCATGGGCCACGAAGTTTCAATCGCACTGTACGTGTGCGCCCGCACGTGGTATTTTGTGGAAGAGCCACACTCAAGGGGCCAAAGAACCGCCTGTGGCTCCCGAGCCGCGGTTTGCCGACCACTGTCCTAGACAATTATAACAGCCTTGTAAGTGACCTCCCTGCCTCTGGTGTGCTCCCCACCTCCAAAGCCTCCTCCCCAAGTGCCTGAGTCACCTTCCTAACACTCCATGCTGGGACTCATCAGTAGCTCCCATTGCCCTCAGGAGAGAGTCCAAGAGCCCAGCTTGAATTCAGGGGCCTTTCATGCCCAGCCCCTGCCTACCCTCCCCTCCCCACACCTATGCCCCTGCCACACTAAGCTTCCCTTATTGTTCCTTGAAAGGGCCTGCTGTGCCCCGCCTGCCTCTCATGTCTCCACTCATGCTGCCCCCTCCCGGCCCCTCAGCGTAGTCCTCCCATCCTGTGCCTGGCAACCGCCTCCTCATCTCTGGGGCCCAGCTCAAATGTCACCTCCGCGGTGAAGCTCTCCCTGCACCCCTCCTGCCACACACCAGCATCGGCCCTCCCGCTGGGCTCCACAGGCCACAGCTATCACAGATCCTATGAGGGATCTCAGTCGGGGGTCCCTGTGTGTCTCCTCTCCTAGATGGGAGTCAGGCAGCGCTGTGCCTGCCCACAGTTCATAATCAGCCCTCAAACACAAAACCCCAAAGTGCAGTGTTTGCTGATGTCCACGCTGTGAACACTCCCACCGGTGGTCAGTTTCAAACTACCAACTGAATGCGGAGTTGGGGACACACAGTTGGTTCTAGAGAGCCGGTGTGGGCCAGCTCAGCCAGTGCCCCCCCCCCACCCCCCGTGACAGCTCTTGTTGACCATCAACTCCCCACCACCCGGCAAGGGCCTGGGCCAGAGAAAGTGTGGGAGAAAAGCAGAGCAAGGAATGGACGGGTGGGTGGGTGGGGAGGTGGAGGATGCTAGAAACAGCCTGTCCTTTGCCAGTCACTGCTACCCAAAATGCCACAGAAGGCAGAAACTCTGCTCAGAGCCGTCTTGCTGAAATGTCTTGCCTGGTGTCAGGCAGACACCGCCTGTCCCAGGGACCACAGTTCTCCCATCACAGATTTATCCCTTTAGGGCTTAAAGGTAATTGTCCGTCAGGAGCCCCGAGGCGCTAACACATAAGTGGGACTGCAGTCCCTGTGAATGGCGCTGTACCCTAGCCCAGCCCTCATCATTCAGACCCCCTAACTGGTATGTTGTCTCTAATTGGTCCCCTATCATTTCTCCTTGCTGTACTCTTTCCAGGAGATGTTTTTCAACCCAAAATCTGAGAATGCAGGGAACTGGACAAGAGGACAGAGCCTGGAAGGACAGGTGGGGTATGGGGGTGCATTGGAGGTCAAAGGTGAATGACACCAAGGACCTGCTGAGCATCTCGCTCTGCCAAGGTCTGCCCTTGGCCCAGCTGGACAGAGATCCGTGCGAGAAACTACTCCTGGGCAGCCCTCCTCCCACTGCCCACTGGCCCCAGTGATTAAATGGACTAATTGGCTCTAACGCGGACATTAGCCTCCCTGGGGTCTTCACGCTAGTTATGACCTGTGTTTCACTCTGATTAATGCAGGGGAGGGAGCGTGTTCTGGGACCCCATGACCCTGGCTAAATTTGATGACGAATCTGAGGGGCTGAGCCAGGCCATCCTTGGGGAGAGCAGTTTGCATTTGCCGTTGCCAACTTAAGACTTCGGTAAACCCCAGACAGTGACCCATGGGCCTGATGAGCTAGATTAGGAGAGCCGTGGGGTGGCCCACTGGTTTTTACTTCCTGGTGGAGCTGCCCTAATGAGCACAATCCCCAGGAAGCTCTGGGGCATCCCTGGGCCCTGCACTGTCCGGGTTCTCTCTGCATGACAGGGTCCCTCCCTGCCCCATGTCACAGCTGTGGCATCAGGTCAGGGCCGGCAGTGCCCCGGCCCTGAGGTTCCACTTGGGGAGGACAGGCTTACCTTTGTTAAAGAAGTCACAGTCGTATGCTGAAAGAGAGAGATCAGCCTTCTTAGGAAGCTGGAACAGATGGGCAGAGCCACGGCCCCAGCATCCCAGCTCTTCCTCCTTCCCCAAGGGGCGGACCTGGCCTGCCTCCCAAACTCCAAGATTCAGGCATGGCATTATGTTCAGATATCTTGAGCTGTAGGAAATACAATGGCTCCTCTCTGTGCCCCCCGCACAACGCTCAAAGCCGGCCCAGAGGAGGCACTGAGCATTTATGGAAAGAAAGGAAGGAAGGAAGGAAGGAAGGAAGGAAGGAAGGAAGGAAGGAAGGAAGGAAGGAAGGAAGGAAGGAAGGATGGATGTTGGGAAGAAGGGTCTGCTTTGTGTGTCCCCAAAGGGCAAGATTAGAATAAAGGGGTGGGAGTTCCAATCGGAAATGTCGTGGAAGGTCCCAGAGGAAAGCAAGCACAGATAGAAGTCAGTCTGTCAAGAACCTTGGATGGAAAGGGACCAGGTGAGTCCAAGATCCAAGATCCCTGGGTCCAGTTTCCACCAGGCTGTCACAAGCTCTTCTAAGCGTGTGCGCAGCGCGCCCTCTAGTGGCCCAGTCTTGCAACACAGCCTTTTCCCCTGGCTCCTCAGCCACAGTCCTCAGTGGGTTGGAGTAAGCTGGGGACCTTGAAAAGGACGCCTAAATCCAGGAGCGAGGCTATGAGGAGCCAGTTGGGTAGACCTGGGATAAGTGAGGAGGGGCTTCTCCATTCATAGGTGTGATCTGAAGAGAGCCACCAACTCCACCGCACAGCCCAAACCCCCTAATCAACACTACTGCTTTGCAGGGGTCAAAAGATTGAACTGCTGTACTGCTCTGGGCAAGTACCTGCCTCTCCTCACCTGTGGATCAGAAAACTGAGCTAGAAAATTAGAAGATCTCTGAGCCTCTGGTTTCAGGTGTGCACTAGGTTCATGGCAAGTCACCCACCCAGGATTGTCAAGAGCCGGCTCTCTAAAGTCAGGCCTGGGTTAACCCCATCTCTCTCACTGGTCAGTTGTGCACACTGGCGCAAGTCACACAACCTCCAGTCACTTAGTTCCCTCCTCTCTGAGATGGGACCACAGCTAGAATCTGCCCCATAGACTTGTGATGCCTGGACTAGGGTAAGGCAAGGGCTCACCTTGGTGCAAAATTTAAGGAGGCATCAAAAATCTCAGTAACCAATTTCTATTTATGTTCATCAACATTTTTTAAATTTCAAAATTAATGCAAAATACCTAGAATGAATAAAATATCAAAATTTTTAAAAATAAAGTTAGGATGAGTGACAGCACCTTGCTGAGTGATACTGGAGCCTGAGGCAAAAGGAAAAAATCAATAATACTAATCCTGTCATTCCTTAAAATGTTGGTATCTTGTTCATCAAAGTTATTTTTACATTTGTTTTGATTTTTAAAATATACTGTCAACATATGACCTATGTTGTGCCCCACTGAGTGCCTCGCTCGCCTCGCCCCAGCCCTGCACCTGCGGATTAGCGAGTTAACGCACAGAAGGCACAGGGCCTGGCGCACAGCAGATCCTGGTCCATGTGGGTCCCCTTCTCCTTCCTGGAGGATTTGTATCAGAGGAGAGGGAGCAGCAGACAGCAGGAGGGCCCAGGGCACTGGTGGTGGAAGGGTCTCAGGGGAAAACAGGCAGAGAAAAGGGAAGCCAAGGGCCGCTTCTGCTCCCCCTTCTTCCTGAGGTCATCCTGCCTGGAGCCCCAGGGCTCAGGACATGCCAGCACCCACGTCGCCATGACATATGACAGCAATAGCTAGAGCATCGTGCCGAGTGCTTTACATGTGCTACCGCATTTAAACCTCGCAGCACCCTGCAAGGCAGGTACAGTTCTCCGAACCCTCGATTACAGCTCAGTGCAAGCAATGTGCCCAGGTCACCCTGCTTGATGGAGCTTGAGTCCCAGAGGGTTCAGACCCAAGGCCTGTGTAATAACCATAGCACTGCACAGTGAGGCGTGCTTGCACCAGGAAGATCACTGTTATGCAGAAAGAAATAATCAATAATCAATCATTTAAACTTCTATATACTTTTTCATTTTAAAAATATTTACTTTTTTATCTATTTCGTGATGTACATTTGCCGGGAGCCGGTCCATCCTTGCTGTTTCAAGGGACCTGGCATATATAGCATATGGTTCTTAATATGTTTGCTCACCTTCTTGGCGCTGTGTTTTAACCAAGGTCACCTCTCCGAGAAAGGTTGAATCCCCAGGTAGGGATTTTCCCCTGAAGTTAGGGAGGGAATAAAACCCCTCAACTAAGTGCCAGGCGGGTAATTAATCCCTTTAACTATGAACAATCATGCTTAAACTACATAATCTTTACTCCCTGGAATGGAGATAAGAAACGCCCTAACCTTTGTAATAGAGATTGATAGGATTGAATCAACTGGTATAAATACAGATGTAACAAGACAGCAAGAGACAGAACTCAGAACACAGAACTGAGAACACAGGGCTTGGAAGACAGGACCAAGAGAGACAGAGCCTAGGCACAGAACCTACACAGAACGTTCTCTAGAGACAGAAGAACTTCGCTGGTGAGAGCATGCCGGAGGATCCTGGACAGGGACTGGCCTCAGAGCCTGGAGGCGGAGCCTGGCGAGAGAGCATGGCAGGGGATCCTGGACTGAACCTGACTGCGGAGATTGGCAGGAGAGCCTGACTAGAACCTGGTGACCGAACCTGGCTGGAGAACCTGAGCAGAACCTCTCTGGAGATCCTAACCAGAACTTCGCTAGAGATCCTGACCAGACCCTGACAAGAGAACCCGGCTATGATGATCAACTGAACTCAGTCTTCGTGTCATTCCTTCTTCGCCGACTCCGTCCACACCTTTGGGGACCCCTGGACCCGCTGGGGCTGAACCCCGGCATCTGGCGCCCGAACAGGGACCCCTAGGTAAGCGCCCCGCACTCTGGACGGATAGGACTCCACCTTAGGAAGAGGGTGGATAGTCTTCGCCGACTCCATCCACACCTTTGGGAACCCCTGGAAAAGGATTCCCCTAGGTAAGCCCCCACCCCATTGAGAACCCCCACACTCGGGACGGATAGGACTCCACCGTAGGAAGAGGGTGGATAGTCTTCGCCGACTCCGTCCACACCTTTGGGAACCCCTGGAAAAGGATTCCCCTAGGTAAGCCCCCACCACATTGAGAACCCCCACACTCGGGACGGATAGGACTCCACCGTAGGAAGAGGGTGGATAGTCTTCGCCGACTCCGTCCACACCTTTGGGAATCCCTGGAACAGGATTCCCTTAGGTAAGCCCCCCCCCTTGAAAACCCCCACACTCGGGACGGATAGGACTCCACCAGGGTGCTACAGACCCCCCTATAGAGGATAAATAGGGTAAGAAGGTGGATAGTACAGAACTTAGATTGAGAAGATGTGCCATACTGAGTCCAAAGAAAGAAGACTCTGTATTGATTCTTAGTTTGAGAAAATGTGCTATACTGAGTCCAAAGAAAGAAGACTCTGTATTGATCTTTAGATTAAGAAGATGTGCCATACTGAGTCTAAAGAAAAAAGACTCTGTATTGATCTTTTAACATATATGCTTGCTAGCAGAGGAATTAAGGTTACTCCCAGTCAGACAGAACGTTTTATACAAGAAATATGTCCATGCTTTTCTGAGGAAGGAAAGGTAAATGTAATGGCATGGGAGAAGGTAGGCTCAAGGAGCCTTATCCTTAACCCCACTGCAGCCTTTCTACCCTGGGAAAGTGCAGGATTGGCAAGCTCTCCCTGGGATGATAGATCAGGACTCAGGTAATAGCGGAAAGTGCCAATCCTACTCTTAAAATGGATATAAGAGAGCATTTGAGGTTTTTCTTTTTAATGCCTGCCTTTAAAAAATAAAAAAGGGGGAATTTGCCGGGAGCCGGTCCATCCTTGCTGTTTCAAGGGACCTGGCATATATAGCATATGGTTCTTAATATGTTTGCTCACCTTCTTGGCGCTGTGTTTTAACCAAGGTCACCTCTCCGAGAAAGGTTGAATCCCCAGGTAGGGATTTTCCCCTGAAGTTAGGGAGGGAATAAAACCCCTCAACTAAGTGCCAGGCGGGTAATTAATCCCTTTAACTATGAACAATCATGCTTAAACTACATAATCTTTACTCCCTGGAATGGAGATAAGAAACGCCCTAACCTTTGTAATAGAGATTGATAGGATTGAATCAACTGGTATAAATACAGATGTAACAAGACAGCAAGAGACAGAACTCAGAACACAGAACTGAGAACACAGGGCTTGGAAGACAGGACCAAGAGAGACAGAGCCTAGGCACAGAACCTACACAGAACGTTCTCTAGAGACAGAAGAACTTCGCTGGTGAGAGCATGCCGGAGGATCCTGGACAGGGACTGGCCTCAGAGCCTGGAGGCGGAGCCTGGCGAGAGAGCATGGCAGGGGATCCTGGACTGAACCTGACTGCGGAGATTGGCAGGAGAGCCTGACTAGAACCTGGTGACCGAACCTGGCTGGAGAACCTGAGCAGAACCTCTCTGGAGATCCTAACCAGAACTTCGCTAGAGATCCTGACCAGACCCTGACAAGAGAACCCGGCTATGATGATCAACTGAACTCAGTCTTCGTGTCATTCCTTCTTCGCCGACTCCGTCCACACCTTTGGGGACCCCTGGACCTGCTGGGGCTGGACCCCGGCATACATTTATGCTGATAATATACACATGTATGTGTACCTGTGTATGCATATGTGTGTGTGTTCAAAATATTTTTACTTGATAAGAGTGTGCAACCAAAAGTGTTTGCAAACCACAAGGCCCTAGGTAGACTGATGTCTTGGGCTGCCTCTGACTGCAGGTCTCAGCTGACAAAGGGCTTTTACATTCACTATCGCATTTGACCCTCACAATAAACCTGGTGGGACAAGTCTATTCTTTTCCAGATGAGAACACTGAGCCGCAGGGAGGTTGGGGGCTTGTTTGAGGTCACACAGCTCACAAATGGCAGCTCTGAGTCTGGAATCCAGGACTCCTGACTCCTCTAGCACAGTGGTTAAGAGCACAGGTTACAGCCAGGCTGCACTGGGTGAACTTGGGCATCTTATTTAATCTCTCTCTCTAACCTGTTCCTTCAACTCTAAAACAGGAATAAACAGTCCTGTTCAAGGGTAGTTGGTAAAGAATCTATACTAATAAAAGCATAACATGCGAATTAGACCAAACAGCCAAACGACCTTCTGGATGACCTTCCGGACGAAGCCAGGGCTGCGAGGGCCGAACCCCTTGCATGATTTTTGTGCATCAGGCCTCTAGATAATGAATGATACACACAGAGCAGCTGGTGCCTGGCACAGAATAAGTACTCAACGAATGCTAGACAGAGTGATGGTCCCCCCCAGGCCTGCCCACAGAGGGCCCCACTCTCCCCCTCAGGTGATTGGACACTCACGGCAGAGACGTGGGGTCCGCCAGTCGATGGCCACCCCGTGCTGGCAGCACTGGTGGGCATAGGCGGACACGCTGGCACAGAAGCACTCACAGTCACCGCCCCGGCTACACCCACATGTGTCCGTCAGGCAGTTTGAGTAAAACCAAGTGACATCAACCTAGAGGAGGTCAGAAGTCAGAGGTCAGAGGACCGACCCTGAATGTTTGCCCGGAAGCTTCTCAGCTGATGCCAATCAGACTCAGGGAGCAGCAGAAACACGAAGGGACCACAGGATGGTGTGAGCTGCCATGCAGGCAGGATCAGGGCCTAAGCCATTGGATCCCGGGGCTGGAGGTGGGGCTGAGGAGCAGACATGGGCATGAACTGCCAGCCTGGGCCAGAGACAGCTGCCTTGGGGGCCTGCAGGCTGCGGAGCAGAGCTGAGCCCCAGCTCTCCTGTCTCTACTGCTGCTGCCACAGCAGGAGGGTGTGGGGTTCAGAAGAACTTCCTGCCCCGGGAAGAGCCAGGTGGAGACAGGCTCGAAAGGGCACAGCTCTGTTTGTCCTGCTGTCTGTCCTGGGTTGTCTGGAGAAACAGGACAGACTATTTCATCCGAGCTGGAGTCAGGGGAGCGGCAGCAATGGGTCTCCCCTCTAGGCCTGAGGTGTCTCTCCCGAGGCATGACGGGGGTTGGGGTCTGAGAGCAGGAGGGACCCGAGGAGAAAGGTGGGGTCAGGAGTGGCCTTGGCTGGGGCCCACTCACCACAGGGTGGCAGGTCTCAAACACCTCGCTGAGCAGGATGCTGCACTCCTTCTTGGCGAACGGTTCTCGGAGAGGATTCAGGACACACGTGTCCCGGGCATCGAGGGTGTCTGGGCACTGAGGGCAAAGGCAGGGCTGTGGACCTCTCTACCCCCAGACGCCTGTTGCCAGATGTGGTCAGACAGACTCTTAGAGTGACCCCCTGATCCCACCTCCTGGGGTTCGTGTCCTTGTATAACTCCCTCCCCGTGAGAGTGGGAGGGGCCTAGAACGTGCTTTAAACCAACAGAAGACAGCAAAGGTGATGGATGGACGTGGCTATGTCAGTGATTGCATGACTCTGTTGCATTATTTGTAGAGCCCATCTTGCTGGAGTCTCTCCAGACAACAGCCAGCAAAAAACTGAAGCTCTCAGTTACCCGGTTGCAAAGAACTGAATGCTATTGACTGCCACGTGAGTGGGCGAGGAAGCAGATGCACCCACCCCACCCTCCGAAGCGAAGGAAAGCCCAGCCGAAGCGGACAGCTTGACTGCAGCCTGTGGTACCTGAGGCAGAGGACCGGGCAAGCCGCGCCCTGACTCCTGACCCACAGAAACCGGTCATACGTGTGGATGGCTGACTGCTGTTTAGCCCGAGGGACTGTTGCTGCACAGCTATAGATAACACGATTTCCTGATGTCAGCTGACCCCCCTCCTCCCTCAGGCCTACATGTTCACTACAGCCCCCCGGGGAAATGCCCAAGGCGAGTAGCCAGAGAGAAATAGCTGGTGGAAGGAGGGGAGCACTAAAGGTTAGTCAACCACTCAGCTTCTCCAGAACGAGAATGGGGCAGAGCACACCTTTCTGAGGCTGTGAGAACAGCCTTGTCCCGCCTTAGGATGACATGGAGCTCCAGGCCATGACTGACAGCTCTCCTGACCCCAGTCCACATGGGCGCATCTCTGTCTGCTCCCCAACAGAGAATTAAGGACCTAAAACTACTCAATCCAGGAAAGGCGACTGTAACACTCATCCCCACCCTCCACTGCTGCCCCATGGAAGACATAACTAATCGGTTTTCCTTCCAACTGAGCCTGACACAAGTCTTAGATATCTCTCAACATAGCACCCCTGGCAGCCTCTTCTCGCGGATCAGAGTTGTCAGATGAGGTGAAATCTATTCACCATACCTCTCCTGGCACAACCCCTTCACAGAGGACCAGAGAAGATGGGACTTAAGGTTACCCAAGTCCCTGATGACCCAAGACAAGAACCCAGGGTCAGTGCTCACAGCTTGGCAGCCTCAGTCAGACACCCCCCTCATTTCTGCCTCTGCTAATATTGTTCTCCCTTTTCAGAGGTCTTCTCTCTGACATATTCATCCTTCTAAGTTTGTCCTATTCTTGAAGTACCACACTAGTTCACCACCTTCATGAAGCCTTCTCAAATTGCCTCAACCCACACGGGTCTCTCTTGGCTTCTCCTCTATGCCAGGCCTAGTGCCAGGCACTGGGGGCACAGACGTGGGTAAGATGGTGATGCTTCAACAAGCCTCACCCTCCTGCTAGGTGGTCATCTCTCCTAGACAGAGACTGTCTCCTTCCCAGTCCTCCCCCGCCCCCACCCCCCCGGAGCCTGGCCCAGGCAGGTGTGCACTGATTAGTGAGATGGGATGGTAGGTGTCCTTGGGCCACAGGATAGCCTGGGCCGAGAGAAGAAGGAGCAGCCTCACACCAGTGTCCCTTTTGCTTGACCTGGGCCAGGTCCTCTTGCGTTGGCCAGGGCCCAGCTCACGGGGGCTTTACCTCAACTGCAGCCCAGCTGCTGCCAAATTCCTGGGGGTTAGTTAACTCCAAGTTCTCCGGGGTCCTCATCTCATTGATGGTTTTTAAGTCAAAGTTCCCACAGAGCCCCGCCAGCTGGCCCTGGAAGAAGAGAGGACCCATGTCAGTTGCAGGCTCGCCAGGGGTGAACCATGGGCAGGGGGTTGCCGTGAGCCCAGGAATCTGTCATGAGCCCAGAAGCAACTACTGAGGTCCCAGGATGAAGAGGACGAAGAGGAGTAGGTGAAGGGTCAGAGAAGAAGGGGTGGGGAGGACAGGACAGAAGGCATGCTGCTGCTGGCTCCCCCGGGAGGGTACAGCTCACCCACGGACACCCAGGGGCTCGGCTCAGCCCCAGGCAGGAGCAGATGGCTCCTGGAGGGTCACTCGTCATGTGACTACCTGCCACTGCGGCCCAGCCTGGATGTGCACTGTGGTCCTCTGGTCCCATAGGAGGGTGACGTGCTCCCGTGGGAAATGCACCAGCGTGAAAAACCCTGCTTGCCACGTGTGGACCTCTTGCTTCTCGTCCAGGAAGCTCTCAGGACTCTGAGGCGACAGAGATGGTCATTCCTGAGGCCAAAGCGTGCCCCAACACCTGGGGCAGCTGGGCCTGGCTACAGGTCACTGCCCAGCCCCGGGACCTCACCAACTCCTACGCCTCCCTCACACCTTGACATTGACCTCTGTGTTCCTGACCCTGGCCAAGGTCAGGAACAATCTGAGCTGCTGATTCCAGGGCTCCCAGAGAAATTGCTGTGGTAAAGAAACCAGTCCTTAGCCCTCTTCCGCCCTCAGCCCCTGTTAACCTGCCAAGTGACCCTACAACCTTCACCTGCACCGGGCCTTACGGGATTTCCCGAGTCGTCATCAAAGATGATGAGCGAGCTCCCAACGTTGATGGAAATAAATTTCCTGCAGATGATGCCAGAGCTGTAGCAGTTTACGTTTTCTACAATCACAGAGAAGCTGAAATTTGATGTGCTCTGAGGAGAAAACAAATTCCTTTAG
Source organism: Myotis daubentonii (assembly GCF_963259705.1). Classification (NCBI taxonomy): domain Eukaryota; kingdom Metazoa; phylum Chordata; class Mammalia; order Chiroptera; family Vespertilionidae; genus Myotis; species Myotis daubentonii. Next base: position 55,620,829 of record NC_081848.1, on the reverse strand, counting down.
TGAAACCAGCGAGAGAAGAGGTCTGCTGAGAGGCACAGGGGTAGAGGGACATGACTCTGAAGTGGCTTTCAACTCACTTCTACCTCTTATTAGCTGTGTGACTTTGGGCAACCTACTTCAGTTTTCTGAAGCTCAGTGTCCTTTGGGGGGTGGGGGGGAGGCACCTAGTGCAGTGTTTAGCATGTAGTGGCTCTCCAAAAAGTATCTGATGAGTGAATGGATGAATGAATGAATGAATGAATGAATGATAGGAGGACAGGCGTGTGGGGGAAGGGACACTGTCTCACATACAGTGATAATGGTAGGTGGCAGTGTAAGCCTTTCTGGAGGGCAATTTGCAGGCATTAAGCAATATTTTACATGTACATACTTTTTATAGCAATTTCACTTCTAAAAGTCTAGAGATACTTTCACAAAAATACTCATTGTGCATTTAAATATTGGCAACAGCCTAAAAATCCATCAATGAGGGAATAATAAAACAAACTAGAGCATGTCCTCTCTGTAGAATTCAACAGGAAGAAGAAAGAAAAAAGTGTGCACTGACTATATGAGATAATGTTCAAGGTATACTGTTAAGTGGGGAAAAAAGCAAATTGTAGAAACTTATCCATATAAACGAAACAAAGAGTGTATATGTGCGTGTGTGTGATGAAAAATGATCTTTCAGGATTCACACCTGTTAGGAACAGGGAATGAGAACAAAAAATATATGAGGAGGAATATTTGTTTTTAATATGTGCTATTCTATTATTTTAAATCTTAGTGAAGGACATACATTAGCTTCGAAATTTAAAAAATAAAATCGGGTCTGTGGAGCTTTGAAATGATGTGCCCCATAGATAGGATCATTCCATAAAAGGTTTATTATTATTACACTAGAGGCCCGGGGCACGAAACTCGTGTGCAGGTATGGTCCCTAGGCCTGGCCTGTGATCAGGGCCATCTTCCCCGGCTGCCCGGCAGCTGGCCCAGCCCCCACCGCCTCCCACCCCCCAGTTCCCTGTTTGCCATTGGGGGATCGGAGCCTGCCAGCCAGGGGGAGGGACCAAGAGGTGGTCAGTGCGCCTCATAGCGACTGGTCGAGCAGTTGTTCTGGTTGTTCCGCCGTTTGGTCGATTTGCATGTTACTCTTTTACATATATATATAGATAATGAAATAGACTGGCCCTTAGCAAAACCAAGGTCCCCTGGTGTGTCTCTGGCACCCTCCCACCTACCCTGCTGGTACCCTTTCCTCCTGCTGGAGGGGATCCTGCTTCTACTGTGCCCCACCCCATCACCATGCCTCTTCCTCCACGTGACTCCTTAAGCACCAATTCTCCAGTCGGACTTCTTAGTTCAAACCTGACCCAGCTCTGCCACTGCCTGGCAGTGGGACCTTGGGCAACATACCTACCCTTTCAAAGCCCCAGTTGCTACATCTACTAGTATAACATGGGGTCAATAACTACCTCGTAGGGCTGCTGTCAGAATGAAGTAAAATAGTCCACAAACAGTGCTCAGTCGACCACCATGCACATAACAAAAGCTCAAAAGGCATTAGCTGTTACTATAGACAGAAGAACACAGGGACCCAAGGTTCTAATGGTGAGTGAACAGGCAGTGGAGCACTTCAGGACTGGTGAGCTCTGTCCAGCCTCTGGCTTGCTCCTCGACATTTCCTTCCGCCTCTGGATAGCCGCACCCCAGGGCTTAGATCCCCAACCACCCAATTAGCGTCACACTGGAGTCCAGAGCATCACCAGGCTGACAGGTCTGCAGCTTCAGCTACCCTGGGCCCTCAGGGAGCCAGCCGGGCAGACGCACCCAGGGGCTCACCTTGACCAGGTGCACCTTGCAGGCGCCCACGAAGTCAAACGGGAGCCCGTCAAACGTGCGGTAATGCCGGTCGCCATAGGCCGTGCAGGTGGCGGCACAGGGATGGAGGGCACACTGGAAGGAGCCTTGCTGGCACACGCTGAAACACATGCACCGGACCAGCTGGCACGGTACCCCCACCCCCCTGAATATCCTTGACGGAGACATTGCCTACTGAGCTCTTACTGTGTGCCCCTGGGCCGGGAACCAACAAACATCATCAGCCTCCCACAGAAGCCTGGAGGGTGGGTTTGTGGGTCCCTTTATGTAGGAGACACCACCCTTGGAGCACACAGCCTCTGCACACTCCATGTGCACACACTCATTAGGGTGAGAGGAAACCCAGAGTCTAGGAGACGCTCCTCAGCCTACAAGAGACAGTTCAGGAGAGCTGAGGGCCTGGGAAGGGCTCGTACAGAACACACTCATCTCTGAAACACGAGACCATGGGTCAGTGCCCCCTGACCCAAAGCCACTGTACCCAGGTCTTGTACCCAGCCTGACCCAAAGCCACTGTGCCCAGGTCTTGTACCCAGCCTGACCCAAAGCCACTGTACCCAAGGTCTTGCACCCAGCCTGACCCAAAGCCACTGTACCCAGGGTCTTGTATCCATCCTGACTCAAAGCCACTGTGCCCAGGTCTTGTACCCAGCCTGACCTAAAGCCACTGTACCCAAGGTCTTGCACCCAGCCTGACCCAAAGCCACTGTACCCAGGGTCTTGTACCCATCCTGACTCAAAGCCACTGTACTCAGGTCTTGTACCCAGCCTGACCCAAAGCCACTGTACTCAGGTCTTGTACCCAGCCTGACCCAAAGCCACTGTACCCAGGGTCTTGTACCCAGCCTGACCCCTTTGGACAGTCACTGGAATATGATGTGAGACTAGGACAGGACATGGGTTCCACTGGGTGGGAGGCCCCATTGGAATGAGCTGAGGCATCCTGATCCTGTCTCCTTCCCCGCCCCATCTTAGCCCCACTGCTCTAGCTGATATGCTTTGGTCATTGGCCAGAGAGTGGCAGGAGCCAGGGCTTCGGGGCCCCTGAGCTGGCCCCTGGCCCCTGGGGCGTGGCAGGGCTGCCTCCATCCTACAGATACATGAAGGTTGGGGGAGCATCAGGACTCTCAGAGCCCTGGAAAGCCCCGGCTGGAACCTCTGAGGCACCTGGCAGAGGTGGCCGCAGTAGAAGCTGCCCAGCCTGTTGAGAGGCCTCATTGATTGTGAAAATGTATATGCTCACATATATATAAACATACCTGTATGCATACACAAATCCGTAATTGTATATATTCACTAACATATTCAAGTTTATGAATGCCCATCTGTTCATATACTAGTATATGCACTTGCATATACATTCATGTATACACTCTATGGGTTTTGGATTTCTGCCCACCTTATGCATTTATATAAATATGCAAACACACCATCAAGTTTACAAATATGCATGTATACATTTATATACATGTCTGAACAAATCACATTCATGTAAATACTCACAAAAACACCCCTAAAATTCTTTCTATGCATATACTGGTATATGGAGGCAAAACCCCTACAACATGAATATGGAAGGGGCATGCTTGATTGTGTTCATGATCCTGCATCCCATATCTATCCCCACCCCACCCCCAGATAAAGCTAGAGTCTGGGTGGGGCCTTCACTTACCAGGTATGACAGGGAGACATGACCTGGTCCCCAGGGAAATACTCCTTCCCCTTCCAGGTGCATGGGCACTCCTCTGGCAGGAAACATGCATCCCCGTGTCTGAGGAGGCTGCGGGACATAGTAAGCAGGTGGTCAGGAGAGCGCCCTTCCCTTCTGTCATCTGGGGAGGACCCCGTAACCACATGAACATCCAGGGTGGCTCTCGGCATTTACCCTAGAAGAGACTGGCCATGTACCCACTACCATCCTGCCCAGTGGGATTCAGAGGTACCTTGGTAACTGGAAAACCCGGACACAGAGTTGGCCCAGCTCTGCCATTCATCAGGAAGCAAGGCTATGCCCTACCAGCCACATCCCCCAACCAGGCTAGATGCCATTTGCCCCTCAGCACCAGCTGTAGACTAATAAACAGACCACGTTCCCCATGGAACACCCAGTAGACCTGCAGTAAAAGAAATGTTAAATGGAGTTTTTCAGGAAGATGGAAACGCAGCTCCAAGTGAAGGAATGAAAAGCTTGAAAAAAATGGAAAATCTGTTGGTAAACATAAAAAATTATTTCTTAATTTCTGTAAGAGATAACAGCATTGAGAGCAAGATTCATGTCAATGAATTGTGGGGTTTATAACATATAAAAGTAAAATGTATGACAATAATAAGAATGAGAAGGAAATAAATGAAAGTGCATTGTTGCAAATATTCTACATAGAGTGGAAAATATTAATTTGTGGTAAACTGATAAATGAAAGATACATATAATCTCTAGAAACACTGCAAAAATTGCCAAGATATATAGTTTAAAATTAATAAAGGAGATAAAATAGAATATTGGAAAATACTTAACCTAAAAGAAGGCAGAAGAATTAAAAAAAGAACAATAGAACAAACAGATAATAACTAGATGGTAGTATTGAATCTAGTCAAATTACATTAAATGCAAACGCATAAATCCTCCAATAAAAAGGGAGAAACTGTAACATAAGCTAAAAAAGCAACATCCAATTATATTCTGTTTACAAAAGACACAATTAAAATATAAAAGCACAGATAAGGTAAAAGTAAATGGTGGGGGAAATACCAGCCATAAGAAAGACAGAATGGCTATATTAACATCAGACAAAGAAGACTTCAAGACAAGTGGCATTAACAGTAATAAAGAGGGCTATTTCATGACAGTAAAAGAGTCAATTTATCAAGAGACCATAACAATCCTCAATGGCATGCACTAAGTAACAAAGCCTAAAAAACAAACAAAACAGAAGAAAAAACTCAAAGAACTAACAGGTGAAAGAGACAAATCTATAATTATAGTTGGTGATTCCAACACTCCACTCCATTGATGATAGAACAAATAGGCAAACAGAATCATCAGAGATGTAAAAGATTTGAACAGGTCTAACAATGCTCTCTACCTAATTGACAATTAAAGAACTCTCTATCCAATAATAGCAGAGTGCACATTGCTTTCAAGCACACATGGAAAGCTCACCAAGATAACTATATTCTATACCATAAAAAAATTTCAAAGACTTGAAATCATACAAAGAATATTTTCTAACCACCATGAAATTAAATTAGAAACCAGGAATGAACAGATATAAGGAAACCTCCAAATATTCCAAAATTTAGTAGCATTTCTAAATAAACCATGAATCAAAGAGGAAATTAGAAAATATTACCAAAAAAAATAAAAACACATTGTATCACTATTAGTAGAGTGCAGCTAAAGCAGTGCTTACAGGGAAATTTATAGCTTTAAATACTTATATTAGAAAATAAGAAGGAATTGCAATAAAATGTCTAAATTAGAAAATCTACCCAAATTAAATTCAAAGTAAGTAATAAGAAGGAAATAATAGAGATAAGAGCAGAATTAAAATAGAAAACATAAAATCAATAAAACCAGAAGTTGGTTCTTGGACAAGATCAATAAAATTGGCAACGCTCTGGTTAGACTGGATAGTAAAAAACAAATCTATATATATAAAAGCCTAGTTCAACTGGCCAGCTGGTAGCTATCATGCGCAATGACCACCAGGGGGCAGACACTCTGACTGGTAGCTATGACGTGCACTGACCATCAGGGGGCAGATGCTCAACACAGGAGCTGCTGAGCTGCTGTGACTTGGCAGCTGTGGTTCTTGGGTGACACACCCAGAACCAGAGAGGAGGGAGCCAGATTCCAGGATGTGTCACCCAGGAACTGCCCTCTCTCAATCTGGGACCCTTCGGGGGATGTCAAAGAGCCAGTGTCAGCCTGATCCTCACAGGCCAGGCTGAGGGACTCCATTGGTGCACGAATCCGTACACCGGGCCTCTAGTAAGTAAATAAAATCTTCAATATCAGGAACAAAGAGGAGACAGCACTGCATACCCTACAGATATTAAAAGGAAAACAAAGCAATATTTATACAGTATCAAGTCAATAAAGTTGACAACTTAGATGCAATGCACAATAAAAACATCAAATGCTTATGAATAAATTCAATAACAAATGTGCAAAAACCTTTATGTGAAAACTGAAGCATGGCTGAGAGAGATGAAAGAAGACTCCATAGATGAACTGATAACACCATGTTTGTGCACCGGAAGACTCACGAGTGTGACGGCGCCAGTTCTCCCCAAATTGATCTACAGATTGAAAAAAATCCCAGAGACTCTTTGGAAGAAATTAACAAGCTGATCCCAAATTTACATGGAAATGCAAAGACCTAGAAGGGCCAAAAAGACTTTGAAAAGCAACAAAGTTGGAGCACTATCACTTTCTGATTTTAAGACTTCCTATAAAGCTTTAGAAATCAAGACAGTGTGATATAGGCCTAAAGATAGAAAAGTAGATCAATGAAACCAAACAGAGAGTCCTGAAATAGACCCACATTTCTAAAGTCAATTGATTTTTTTTTTTTACAAAAGTGCCAAAACAATTCAATAAGGAGAGGAAAGTCTTATTTTTTTAAAAAAATGAGGCTAGAACCAGTAGATAGCCATCAGAGAAAAAATTAAAAACTTGACTTCATTTTGCAACATATACAAAATATGATAATTTTAGATAGCTTGTAGACCCAAATGTAAAAGCTAAAATTGTAAAGCTCCTAGAAGGAAACATAGGAGAATATCTTTGCAACCGTGGAGTTGGCAGAGATTTCTTAGGACACAGACAGCACTAATCCTAAAGAAAGAAACGACAAATTACTAGACCTCACCACAATTTAAAACTTCTGCTCATCAGAAGTCTTTAGACATATGAAACACATTACGTAAATGAACAGGCAAACCACAGACTGGAAGAAAACATTTGCAATTCATATGTTGGACAAAGGGCTTCCATCCGGGATATATGAAGAGCTTGTACAACTCAATTTTAAATATCGACCCAATGAAAAATAGGCAAAAGACTTGAATGGACACTTCGCAAAGGAAGCTGTTCAAAAAGCATGTGAAAAAGGACTCACCGTTAGTCATTAGGGAGATACAAATTAAAACTGTAGTGAGCTAGGGCTATGTTCTCACTGAAACGACAAAAAAAGTCAGAAAACACCAAGCGATAGTGTGAAGGTGCTGCGGCCAGCCCTCTCCGCGGTCAGAGTGTACGATTGTACCAGCGCCTTGGAAAATTATTTGGAAGCTTCTCATCTGGTTACACAGAAATCCACCCTGGGGCCCAATTCCATGCCAACCTGCTCACCCAAGAGAAAGACAGGGCAGCCTTATTCAAAGTAACCCCAAACTGGAAGCAACCCGAACAGCCATCAGCGTTCGAGTGGGTAAGTGAGTTACTGTCTATTCACACAACGGAATACTGCTGAGCAGTAAACAGAAACAAAGGACTGGAAAGTGTCGCCACGTGGATCAACCTCGAAAACATATGCTAAGGAAAGGAAGAGCGATGTCATACTGTCTGAGTCCATGGCCCTGAACATCCAGAACAGCCAGAGGCCGTCTATGCTGAAAGGAAGGCCCTGGTGAAGGTGGGGAGAGGAACCACCTGGGGAAAGGAATGGGCAGGAGGGAATTTTTTAAAGTGACAGAAGCTTCTATATTTTGAGAGGGGTGTGGGTTACAAGAGGACATAGATTTGTCAAAGCTTAGCACAGCTGTATACTCAGAATCTGTGCATTTTATTACATATAAATTATGCCTAAGTCTTTAAAGGAAAAAAAACACAGTGAGGCACCAAAGGCTGACTGGAACCTCCATTTTTAAGGGGGACCCACCATTTTCTTGGGAATCCCCCAAACGCTAGCTTCTGTTGTTTGTTTTCTTTAGCCCCAGCCAATTATGTAGAGAAGAATTCTCTTTCATCTGTGGCCTGGGAGGCTAAAGCTTTGATGCCACCGACCTGGGAACCAGGCTGGGGAAGAGGCTGGGGACCCAGTAGGTTTTCCTTCCATCTCCCAGTTTTCACTCCATCTCTCGTCCCTCCTTGCCCCCTAAGATCGAAGCCTCGGATTTGGTTTCTCTGGAAACTCTTACCACCTCTCTCCTGCTGGGTGGCACTAGGGCAGTCTCAGGACCCCGGGGGGGGGGGGGGAGAGGGGCCAGTGGACTAACTGATCCTGACATGACCTGCGACTCATCCGCCTGTCTCCCTGCCCCCACCCACCTTCTGGGATTCCCAGAGCCTCCTGTCCTAGAGCTGTCCGCAGGAAGTAGGCTGCTCTCCTGGCTGCCCAGGCATCAGCTGCCAACCTCTGCTCACAAGGTCAGTTTCCACACACCCAGCTCATTCCTCCTTCAGAAACAATGGACCCATCTTGTCCACTGTCACCCCACTGCTGTTCTCCTTGTCGCTGGGGATGTATACCTTATTTACTCCATCACCAGCACGTCACTGCGATTGTGGGAGGAAGCAGGGGGAAAGGCTTGCGTTTCATCCATTACGCTTTCCTTGAAGCCACCTTTCTAAGCCTCTACTTTTTATGTGTAAAAGGAAAATAATGACACCTTCCTCTCAAGGTCATTATGAGAATCTAATTACAGAGCTGGGCACACTGCCTCGCACCGGGGATGGACACAGTAACATTGTTTTCCTGCCCCTCCTCTCCCCATAATTGCATCAGACACCAGCAGTGGGCTGGCTCATTGCCTTCCACCTCCAGCCCCAGGCCCGGGCTCTAGACGCTTCCTCAGAGGTCTTCCCTCCACCCACCCTCCAGTGCTCCCTCCGGCCCTCTGCAGGCCTGACTGCGTCCCCGAGCACCTGCTTCGCGCCCACCACAGAGAGGAGCGAGAAAAGACTTGGAGCTTTGGCCTCTGTCCTCCAGGTGCCCTCAATCTGTGAGGCGCCCCTTCCTCAACTGTTTAAGGACCTTCTAGTTCCAAGGCCCCCTCGGGGGACAATTGCAAACGCATGGGATCCAAATGAAAGAAGACAACGCTGTCTGCTCACACGAGTGCCTACTCTCCGCCACTGTAAGATGAGGAACCTGAGGTTCAGGGGCTAACTCACCAGGAGGTGGTGAGATAGTACATCACCGCTGTGCTAGACTGCCTAGCGGCCCAGGTCCCTTGCAGTGACACCGCCAGCCTCCGTGGCCCCTGCAGTGGCCAGGTCCTTTGCAGCAATATACAGCATCCTGAGGTTCTTAGAAACACTATGGGGAGAGGCATGGGAGCCAAGGGGAGCCCAGAAGGTCCCCAACAGGGGTTGCTAGGACGGTGCTTGGACATCATTGGGAACCTTATCCCAAATCCCAGGAGGACGCTCCACGAAGCTAGGAGATGCCTGCCCTTTCCTTACAAGTTGAGATTGTAATAATTTCCCTTGGAGAAGCCCCCATGGGAGGTGTGGGAGCTCCTCATAGGGCATGAGCCATGAGGGCAAATACCCCAGAGGTGATGGGGCAGGGGAGGAGGATTTGGGTCCTGCCCGCTCAGACAGGTCCTACCAGCAGCCAGCCGGGCCTTACAGACAAGAAAACGGATGCCCGAGTGGCCGGGTAACCTGCCCAAGGTCACCCAGCCCATTGGAAACCTTCCCATCCTCTCCTCCCCTTCAGAGCCTGCGAGTGAAAAGGGAACCCCACTCTGGCTTCTGGGCTCTTCCGGGTTAAATGAGTCCGAGTGTTGGACAGGGCGTTAGACCCTTGATGCTCAAAGCGAGTTCCCCAGACCAGCACAGGGTCTCCGGGGAGCTGGTTGGAAATGCAGAGTCTCTGGTGGAGATTCGTGAGCACATTAATATTTGAAGAGCACATACATCCCTAGAGAACCCCAAAGCTCCTTCACAAGAGGGGTCTCGCTGAACCCTCCATTCCCCAGTCCCCTTCGGGAGGGAGCCCTCAACCCTCAATTTACAGACGAGGATCTGTTGAGAGAGGTCACGTGATGAGTCACTGGCAGAACGGAGCCAAGTCTCCCATTCCAGTCCACCCCCCCTCCCAGTTCCACCTTCCCTCTGCGGCCTTCCCACCGTGCTGGGCAGTGACTGGCCCTCCGCTCCTGACCCCAGAGGCCCTGGCTCGCCCTGTCCGGTGCACACAGGCCAGTGCCACAGAGGCCTTCAGTGACAGACACCCTTCGCACGCTCCTCTGGGGCCTGGCAGCAGGTGGCAGTTGGCCTAGGATCCTGTGCGGGTTCTTGAGACTCACGGGGCTTCTTGTGGATGCCCTTGCCTAGGAAGGGGCAGGCTCATCACCCACATTGTGACCTCTGTGTAGGGGACCAGGCCTTGGGCCTCGTGGAGCCAGCACGCTCTAACCAGTGGGCAGGCTTTAGAGTGAGCACCGCGGGCTTTGAGTCATGGCTGCCAGGGCAGACCATTTCCCTCCATCCTGCCCCGGCCTCAGTTTCTTCATCTGCAAAATGGGAATAATGATCCTTCCCTCCTCTCTTTGAGGGATGCTCTGAGATTGAATGGGATGGTAATATCGAAGTGTTTCATAACCAGCAAAGCTCCAAATGGCTGCCTCTTCCCTTTCCCACCCTAGAAGTCCTGATCCCCCACCCCCTCACTTCCCTTGGCTGCCAGGCCTGGCTCACGACTCCCAGCTGGCCACTGACCACTGCACAGGCTGAAGGACACAGCCCTGCAATGCCAAGTCATGGCACCATCTGTCTTCTCAGCCCAGACCTGAAGCAAGACCAGCATCAGGAATGAGAACTGGCAGAGCTGGGTACAGGGCCCCTGCAGCCACCTGTGTACAGAGCACCCACGAGGCAACCCACGAAACCCACCTCGTATGGATTTCACAGCTTTAATGGCACCTGAGGGACACTGGGTGGGCCTTGCTTTTGCGAGGATTATAGGGGCACCAGACTGTCACCAGAGGGCTCTGTTCAGACCTCTGTTCAGGGAAAGAGGTTGGGAGCTGAAACAAGGGTTTACGCTCTCACAGCCTTGAATCCACTGGATCTCTAGAGCCTGCCACACCCCACTCAGCGCTTCAACTTCAGTACCTTGTTTCATCCTCACAACAACCTGCTGCGGTGCTAGGTATTACTATTATTCCCATTTCACAGATGTAAAAACTGAGCCTCAGAGAGGCCAGGCCCCTTCCTTACCCAAGGTTGCCTGTTGGTAATAAGCAGGGGCAGGTACACTCCACCCCGCATGCTCCTGCTCTCTCTCAGGCTCCTCACTGGCCATTATGTTGTCACAGGCCAGCCCCGGGCTAGTGTCGGCCTGCAAGGCTGTGTGAGGTTTTCCCAGACCCTCATTCCACCTCAGGGTCGCAGAGTGGGAGGCCATGGCAACGTAGGTACCTACCCTTGGGGACAGGCACAGCCTGAGAGGCAGGGGCCCCGGGCTGGCACGCTCAGGTTCAGCAGCTGTTGCTCACACGTCCTCTCTCTGCTCAGCTCGGGGTCGGTGTGCAGGTCGCTGCAGTTCACGAAGACCTGGCCGGCTGGACAGGCAGCGGCTGAAAGAGGAGAGGGTGGGTGCTGGGAGGAGCACGGGCACTCAGCAAGATGCTTGGAACACCCGGGCCTGGGGGTGGGCTCCTGGGGGGCAGGGTTGGCGAGGGAGATGAGGGGACCCAGCATCTGGGAGATGCAGTGGGAGATGGGGCCCTGATGCTTTGTGGTGCCCTGGTTGCTTCTGGACGTTCCTTGGGTTCCCATGTGCACATCCCACGTGGAGAGGAGGGATGTGTGGTGTCCCAGAGCAGGACAACCTCCTCAGCTACCAGCCCCAGCTACCGAACATGTCCTCCCACCAGGCACTGCTCCCCGACTTCACATGCGTTTTTTTTATTTACTCCAGTAACAGCTCTGTGAGGTATTCTTTCCTTCATGTCCCCATATAATGTAGAGAAACCACTTCTGCTTGCAAAAGGCAGGATAGAGAGGAAGTGCCCAGAGGGATGAGGAGAGGAGCCAAAAATAGGGTAGCCCTGCAGTGAGGCGGGGTGGCCAGAGGGCTTTTAAAAACAGGAAGTCAGTTCCCATTACCTGTATTACTGTGACATAATCTCTCTCTCTCTCTCTCTCTCTCTCTCTCTCTCTCTCTCTCTCTCTCTCTCTCCTCTCGCCAGGTTTTCAGTCACGTTGACTGTGCACACTCACACTTGTGTGCATGATCTTCAGGAAAATCAGTACAAGGGAGCTGAGTTTCATGCCCAGCCTGGGATGGAGCAGGGAAAGGAATAGCCACAGGAGATGAAATGAAAGTCCCAAAGAGGCAGAAACCCAAAGCCAGAAGTGATCAAAGGAGAACACTTTTAGGAATACACATGGGACATGGGGAGAATGCAGAAGTCTAGGTTACTTACAAAAAGTTAACAAAGGCCCAGAGAGGTGAAGTGAGTTACCCGGGACTGCACAGCTAGTGAGTGCTGGGCAGGATCTGAACCGAGGCTGCCTGACTCTGGAGGCCCTGCTCTTGGCCACCGGCCATACGATTAGTCTCTGGTCCCCTCTGTGCTGATCTCCACCCTCAGTGGCCCCCTCTGCCCCAAGAGACCCTCCCTGAAGACCCCAGTCTCCGTTCTACCACCTCCAAGCCCCTCACAGGTTGACCCATCGTTGGGCCACCTCACCCCCATCTCTATGGCCTGGGAATGTCTCAAAGGCCCAGGCTGTCCTCCCCATCTCTGTGACCCCCACGTCCAGCACCCGACTGGGCAGAGAGTCTGCCTCAGTAGACACGTGATGGCTTAGGCCCAGGAAATCCAGGACCCAGGGGAAGTCCAGGGACCGTCCAGACCCCAGCTGGCCCCCCTGAGAGAGACGGTCTCAGGCTCTCCTAGAGAAGCAGGAAGGACGGGCCAGGGTGGGGCTGAGGCTGGGACAGGACTTCTGGACGCCACCCTCCAAGCTGGAGTCTTTCCCGAGAGGGCAGGGAACACAGAAGGCTCAGTGTAGGGCAAGATTGGGGGTGGCCGCTCCCCGTCCCGATCTGTTTTTGAGCTCCCCACTCTCCTCTCTATAACCCCACTACATGGAAGAGCCCCCTCCCTTCCAGTCCCCGTACCTGGGGCTCTGCTGTCACAGCTCATGACCCCATCTTTGCAGTGGCTGCAGAGAGAGAGAGAGAAGAGAGAGAGAGAGAGAGAGAGAGAGAGAGAGAGAGAGAGAGAGAGATGCTGGTCAGCTGACCCAATCACTGCACAGCCCAGACACCAAAGCCCTGTCACTGCAGGCCCCGGAAACCCTGAGTCACTGCACCCAGTCTCTGGGCTCAGACAGATACACCCGCTGCCTGTCCCTGGCTCCTGTGCAGAGGTGGGTGCCATCCATGGGACGTCCTGCTCAGATGCGCTCTCTTCAGTTAGCAACTTCCACTTACAGGGAAGACAGCAGCACTGCTGCACAGGGAGCTCACCAGTGGCCCAGAGACGGGATGTCGCTGTCCCCCGGGGGATAGTCCACTCCTTGGAAGTGGCAGGAGCACTGGTTCCTATAAAACCCAGGAACAGAGAACAGTGAGCGGACGCAGGGGCCAAGACAGGGACTGCCAAGGACAGGGACTCACTCTGCCAGCCAGGGGCATCGGGACATCTAATGGCATCTACTGTGACATGTGACCCATTTCTCAGGAGTGAGGAAGCCAGCCTGGCACCCGGGACGGAGGTCAGGGATGGGCCCCAGACTCAAGGTCTCCATGCTCTCCCAACGCCAATCTCTTTTGGATGAAAAATCAAGGCCACGCTGCCTGAGCCCATGCCGTGTCAGGGACAGGGCCATAGTCTTGTATTGGTCATTCACACCCAGCATCTGTTCTAATTGCTGTGGAGTGCCACATAGGTTGTCACATATTTTGAGCACCAGGCAAGGCCCTCATGTCATCAGCTCCTCACAATGGACCTTGTCAGGCAAGGATCCTTGTGCTGTCTTCCAGTTCCTCACTGTAGGTCATCTGAGGGCAAAGACTGTTTCCTCCTCACATGCCTCCCACAGCACCTGTGGGCTATAGCCAAGGGCAGGCCTTGGAGCAGAGCCGTTGCGGGCTGGAAGGGAAGTCTGAACCCATCCGACCCCCAGGTTTCTCAGTCACTTTCTCCTTCTCCAGTCGCCCCCGACCCCCACCCCCATATACCCTACAGAGGCTCCCCTCTTGGCAATGCTCAACATCGGGGGTGGAGGGGCTGGATCTCTGGGGAGGATTCTGGAGTTTAAAAAGGCCTGAGTGATTCTGATATTACCCCCAAAAGAGGCCTCTCTCCAGCCCCCACCCCACTCAGTCGTATACGAAACCATTTTACAGATGGAGAAATGGCTGGCAATCAAGGGCCTTGCCTGTCAACCCTGGGATCCTGGGAGGGTTCCACTTCCCATCATGCCTTCCAGCCACACTCAGACCAGGCCTACAGCAGCCTCAGGGCTGTCCCATCCTCTCTGCTTGGAGCGCTCTTCCCTCACTTCCAAAGTTGCCTCATCAGAAAGGGCTTCCTTCCATGCTCCTCTCAGGTGACATAATGGTGACCCTCCCCACCCCCAAGGACTCCTATTCTCACTCTACTCTGTAGCTCTGATCACCACCAGACCCATAAATGTCTGTCTGTCTGTCTGTCTGTCTGTCTGTTACGCACCCCACCACCTAGAATGGGAGCTCCATGAGGACAGCATTCTGTTTGTTCACTGTTGAATTCCCTGGACCTAGAAATGCCAGGACCACACTAGGGGGTCAATAAATATTTGTGGACAGAGGGGAGAGGTGAGGGCAGAGAGACTCTCTTGGCTCTGTGGGGTGGTTCCGTCTTGTGGTCCTTCTGATGAGGGGAACTGAGAACCAGAGATGTTAAGACACTCACCCAAGGTCACACAGCAGGTCAAGGTTAGAGTTGGGATTTAAACCCAGTGTGACTCCAGGGCCCCACTGCCTGTGGGGTAGTTTTGTCTCTGTGGAGTGGCCTGAAGAGCCAGAACTGAGGAGGGAGCCCACCCATCCACCCACCTTGCCCACTCAGATCTGCCCTGTGACTGTGAGATGAAGGAGGGACATCAGAGGCCCAGGCAGGCTCCCTAGTCTCGGTGCCCTGGAGACCCCAGCCTCCTCCCCGACTGGCAGAGGTCAAGCTGACCTGCTCACCTGGGAACACAGAGGTCAGCCTGGGTGTCCAGATAGGTGCCCGGGGGGCAGGCACAGCCCTCCACACACTCGTCCTCGCTGAGGTCACCGCCACAGGCCTCAGGGCCAGCCAGGTCCTGGCAGGTTTGTCCACACAGGGCCACGCAGGGGCTGTACTCCTTGGTGGCCTCACAGGACAGTGCTGTAGTAGAAAATGGAACTGTCCCCACAACTGTGTAGTGCGGGGTCATTATCCTGATGAGGAGAACTGAGAACCAGAGAAGTTAAGACACTCACCCAAAGTCACACAGCAGGTTAGGTCAGAGTCGGGATTTAAACCCAGTCTGACTGCAGCGTCCCACTGCCTCCCACTACACCAGCGTGGCAGGGCGGCAGGCTGGGCCCCAGCCCCGACTTCAGCCTGGCTGCCACTGGTGTTTCTTGTTCTTTGCAGGGCATTCCTCTTAGGGAATGATACTGGGGGAGGAGTGGAAATCACTGGCCCCTGACCGCCACATACCCGCCCCATCTCACACACACACACACACACACACACACACACACACACACTCCTGCCCCTCTCATTTCCACACTTGTAACAACTTGGGCCGTGAAGATCAATTATGCCCCCTCGGCTGCCTCTCGTCCAGACGGTCTTCTCTTTACTGAATCTGGCCGCTGTCCCACTCCTCCGGTCTCCCACCCCCCGTCGGGGGAAGTAGATCCCCTGAGACCGTCCCGCTCAGTTGCTCTCACTGGGGCTGCACACCAAACCACCTGGGAGTTTTTAAAGATGCTGATGCCAGCCCCTCCGCAGGTACGTTGTTTTCATTGAACTGAATGTGGCCCAGGAAGTGCATTTGAAAAAGTTCCCAGGGTGAGTCTAATGTTCTAATGCTGAGAACCACTCGTCCTATCCAGTCACCTCTAGAGAAACTTCGGCTCAGAGAGGGCATGGCCTTGCCAGGGACACACAGCAATTACCTGCTGGGCTGGCTTAGAACTCAGGCCTCCTGACTCCCAGTACTGTTACTTTTTCATTTATTCAACAGACATTTCCCTAAGGCTTACAGAGAGTGGGGCCCAGTGCTGGGGCTAGGGGCACAGAGACAACTAAGAGATGGGAAGTGTGTGGCCGGGGTGTGGTGGGTATGGGCCAGCTCATGCCCATTGAGCCACACGTGCACCCGAGGGCCATGGAGCTGGCGGTCTTTAGAAAGCTTATTCCAGCTCTGACCAGAGTGGTGGCAATGCAAGTGCTGAGAGGTGTGTGTGTGTGTGTGTGTGTGGGGGGGGGGGGTGACAGGACCTGGAGATGGGATGGAGGTGAGGGTAAGACAGGAGTTAGGTGTCACACGTCCCAGGCGTCAGGCCTGAGTGACCAAGGGCCCTGGGCAGAGGTGGAGAACAGGAGAAGCTGTTTGCGAGGCGGGATGTGAGGCTGGAGAAGACTGGGGACATGCGAGGGGAGAGTTCAGGTGGACACTCAGGTCTGGAGCTCCCGTTCCTCCAGCCCCCCTCACACGGGCGCACAAGTGTGGGGCACTCACCACAGGCTGGCAGGTGGGTGCGGAAGTCGACGGGGAGCCCGTGGCGCTGGCACAGGTGGGCATAGTGGGCCAGCGTGGCACACAGACAGGGCTGCCCGCAGCGGCAGGCATCCCGGCGGCACTGCTCAAAGTAGGGCACGGGGCTCAGGTACAGGGAGCAGGGCGCAAACAGCTCCTCCATGAGCACGCTGCAGGCCTGCACCGCGTATGAGACTGCGGACAGGAGGCACAGGGCCGGGGGCCGGGGGCCGCGGGTCAGGCTTGCTGGGCCCAGGCCCAGCCCCTGCCTCCCTTCCCACAGCTCAGGGAGTGTGTGTGTGTGTGTGTGTGTGTGTGTGTGTCTGTGTGTGTGCACTCCTCTGTGCATGTCTGGTTGGGAATGTGTGGGTATGGTTTCGTGAGTTTGGATGTGAATATGTGGCGGGCCATATGCATGAGTATAAATAACTGTAAAGGAGTATGTGTTTATGTGTTACACATGTTACATGCACTCATACATTGCATTCCACCAGGCATGAACCCATGTGTTAGAAGGGGAAACAGGAGTGAACAAACAGACGAAATCTCTGCCCTCATGGAGCGTACATTCTGGTCAGTGGAGACCATCACTGAACAATTTACATAGAGAAATCTCTAAGGAGAGAGGCCGGAAAGGAGGACAGGGATCGAAAGTGAGGTGGGAGGAGAAATTACGGTTTTAAATGGCAGGTAGTCAGGAAAGGCCTCTGTGGGAAGATGATGTTTGAGCAAAAACTTGAAAAAGGTGAGAAGTATGTTTTCTGAAGGAAGGACATTCCAGGTGGAGGGAACAGCAAGTGCAAAGGCCTGGAGAGGAGAGGAGGCCTGGCTGTGTGGGGAGAGCAGCAAGGGGGCCGGGGGGCCAGAGCAGAGTGGAGGGCAGGGGAGGAGGCGGTGAGATGAAGGGGTGGGCAGAGGGTGTAGGGCCTGATGGGGCCACGGTGAGGACTTGGGCTTTTGCCCTGAGATAAGGGAGCCAGTACAAACGGGTGTGCACCTAACAGGGTAGAATGTGAAGCTTCCTGCCTGCCAAGCCCTCACCAGAAGGGAACCCCAGTTTCTTAGCACCCCTGCCCAGTCGGACCAGCACCCTCATGCCCAGGTTCCCATCTCCTCTCTCTCAAACCAGCCCCACTGCACCCAGCCCCCCTGCCCCCACCTCACCGGCTTGCAGGTGCATGTCACAGGGGTCCAGGGGAGAGCCAGAGGCCAGCGGGGAGCAGGCAGACAGTGTTTTCCAAGAATTGCCAAAGAGTTGTGGGGTGCTCTCGGGCACCCCCACCGGGGACCTGCAGCCAAGACAGAGCCACACTCACACACTTGCCCATGTGGACCCAGGTGAGCATCCAGTGTACACCCAAGTAAGCACCCCCCTGACCATGTACACACACACACACACACACACACACACACACACACACACACACCAAGCATATGCACACACGGTAAGAGGCACAAATGTACCCACCTGAACGGGAACACCATAGGCCCAAGAACACCACCTGCACACACCTCTCACACAAACACACACAGCGCAGATATGTACCAGACATGCCAGCAGCCAACAGGGCCTCCACAACCACGTTCAAACACAATTACGGCTGTGCGCACACACACACATCACATCTAACAGGTTCCAAAGGGACTCACAATGGGCTTGGCCCCACACTGCCCTGCCTCCTGCACCCACCCCCAGCTCTTCATGTCAGAGAGAGAGAAACAGGAGCGCTATGAACCAGACTTCTTCCTCCCCTCCCCACAGGGTTCCTGAAAACTCCCCCGCCCTCCCTTTCTCTCTGGGTAGAAGACAGTCACATGAGGAGCAAGAAGGAGAGCGAGGGGGAGAAGCATGATGTTTTCTAAACATCGCCATCTCCAAGGGTCAGCAAGCCCAGGAAGAGAGCCCTCGGCGTCCACAGGGGGCAGGCTCTGCCCACATTACTGCTCCAGGGCAGGCAGAGTCCTCAGGTGACACAGAGCATATTTCTGCAGAGTCCACAATTAGGAGGGTGGCAAGCAGCCCACACAGCAAACCAAGGTCTGCCCCCACCATCTGGCCAGCTGCCCTAC
This sequence comes from Myotis daubentonii, assembly GCF_963259705.1. Taxonomy (NCBI): domain Eukaryota; kingdom Metazoa; phylum Chordata; class Mammalia; order Chiroptera; family Vespertilionidae; genus Myotis; species Myotis daubentonii. Next base: position 55,602,207 of record NC_081848.1, on the reverse strand, counting down.
CCTCAGCCCCCCCAGGCAAGACAGAGCAGAACGCTGCATTGTAAGTGTGCGTGCACTGAAAACCGCTCAGCTTTTCCTTGTACTGGTTTTCCGAGCAAATCTGAATTCTTGTTTCCGGCTGCAGAAAGCCTCTCGTGTTTCCTTCTGCATTGCCCAATGCGTGTAACTCGAAGGACTGGCCGGAAGCCCCCTCCTTCAAGATCAACCCTTCCTCCTCATTTCTGGAAGGCCTGACTCCTGACCCCTCCCACGTCCCTAAACTGGGTCCAAGCCCAGGGAGTCCTTTCTCAACTCTCCGTCAGTCCATGGGAAGCAGCACCAGGCAGGAAAGTTGAAGGGTTGGTGAGACAGAAAGCAGGGATTCTGGCATCACTGGCTCACTGGGGTCTGGGCTCATCTAAAGGTGTTCACAGTCAATTAAAGCAAACAACCATGCGCCAACTCAAACCCCTACTAATTTTAAGATGTTTGCCATAAAGCTGTATTTCTCAAGGTATGCTCCATAGACCTCATAGACTAGAATTGCTTACCAATAATAATAAAAGCGTAATATGCTAATTAGACCAGACAGCCGAACGAGCTTCCAGATGTCCTACCGGATGAAGCTGGGGCTGTGAGGGCCAAGCCCCTTGCACAAATTTTGTGCACCAGGTCTCTAGTTAGAAATAAGATTCTCGGGACTCAACCTATAGCAGATTCTTAAAGGGTAGGACCCAGAAATCAGCATCTTAACAACCTCTGCATCTTCTGCACAGAGAAGACTGAGCCATTGCCTTAAAGAAATATACTTAAATTTGCATGCAGAGAAATAAATGGTCAGTGGTGAATACCAGGCACGTGAGAGCCCATGGAAGTTTGGGAGATTAGGATACTTGGCCCTACAGGCATACCCACACTTCCTGTTCCAGGGCAGGGGCACGTACAAAAAGTCATCCTGCGTGTTGCCGTTGAAGGTGCCGCAGAGGCCCACTGTGTCCTCCACCCATCGCTGGTCCACCTGCAGGTAGAGCCGCAGGCCTTCTCGATCGTAGAGCACCCGCACGCCCACGTTGGTCCTCACCCGCAGGAACACAGAGGACAGCCTCCGGATCTCAAAGGCGTCTGGGCACAGAACGGGAGGGGGATGTGGGGAGCTGGGCCACTGTGCACCCCACCCTCCACCACCACCTGCGTGGTGCCCTCCGAGCCCCATGCCCAGCCCAGCCTCCACACACGGTGAAGCCCTGCGGAGGGGGTGTGTGGGGAGCCTCGAGGAAGTCCTGTTCCACGATGAAACCGGGACCAGGGATTACCTACTGCGGCAGCACCGCCTGAGAAATGTCTTCTAGCTCTAAATGCCTATGAAAGCTTTGCCTCCCTACGTCACCGGTACGCTTCCTTCTCTAGCCAAGGAAATTCCGTAACTGCCCATTCTTCTCACAGTGGCCACTAGGAAGCTCGCCACATGACTTTAGATTCAATCACAGCAATTTCAAAGTTTAGATGCAGTTGTGGTGCATTTTATGTCCTTGGTGGTTTGTACTTCTTTGGCCTCTTTACCCCACTCCTCTCCATCTTGAGTCCCTATTCTTTCTTCTTTCCTTTTGCATTTTCTCTGGTGCTATTTCATTTCTTAGTAGTTTTGCCATTTTTATTAGTTGTGCTTCCTGTGAGCTACCACAAATCCCTTGCATCAGACAGGATAACAGTAATCAATGAACAAATGTGAGAGCAGGGGTGGAAAACAGCTCCATTCATACCCTAATTTAGAAGAGGCCATACTGCTATGAAGCCTGTCACGTGGGGTGAGGACAAAGGTCATTTTAGATCATTTAGATCATTATTCACATAACCCTCCCAGAATCCATGTTCCTGGGACCGAGGTGCCCCTGGCCTGATCCACCCCGGATTAGAATTGGAGCTCTTGCCCAGGTGGCAGTGCCTTTGGCCAGAGGAGCCTGGGAGAAGCCTGGGCACCGCTCCCAGCCCGCTCTCGTCCACCAAAGCCGTACCGTCCGTGTAGGGTGGGGTGACCTTGTACTGGTCAAACAGAAGGACATCCCCCGCTTGGGTCAGGGTCACCTGTCTCCGAGGGTCCTGGTGCAGAATCACTGACACCGACTGGACACAGACTCCATCCTGGTTCTGGGAAAACAGGAAGGCCCATGGGGCAGAGTTAGTCTGCCTGTCCTGCTGGTCCCAACTGAGCCCTCCAGGAGCAGAGAACTGAGTGCAGTCTGCAGCCAGGGACAGGCTCCACATGGTGACAGAGCCCGAGAGGACATTAAGGGTCCTCTGACTAAATGCCTTCATCTGGGGCATGGGAAGGCAGAGGCTCAGGCTGGAGGTCGGTGGCAGAGCTAGGATAATGCAAATACATGTGATGGTCAACCCTCATGCTGTCTACAACGCAAAGCAGAGACGGCCCCTGGATGGCCCAAAGTCTAGCCTCAGAAACACGCCCCGCTCGACTGCCATCTGGGTCTTCGATCTCATCCTTATATGGTTGTTTAGCTCTTTCCGTGTGCACATCCTGCAAAGTACCAGGCTCCTCTCACAGGGGGGCGGGAAATGAGCTAATATTCTCCGGGCCTGGAATTCTCATCTCTAAAATGGGTGGTACGCACAAGCCCATTTGTACCTCTTTGCACCGGAAGAGATCAACACAATCATACAGTGATGAACTTGACAGAGACAGTCCCTGCCCTCGCGGAGAGTACATATTCGTGGGGGACACAGACATTAAATGAAGGATTCAAAGCTGGTTATTTATCATTGTGATCAGTGCTGCAAACACATGTAGCTGCTAAGAAAACATATAGCAAAGGAACCAGACTTAATCTGCAGGGGTAGGAAAGGCCATCCTAGGAAATGATAATCATAATAAGGTAAAAGTAATCATAGCAATATTAAAACTCTTAATGCTACCATGTATAATAATAATTGTAACAGCTAACTTTAAGGTAAGGTTTCAATGTTCAGGCACTGTTCTAATCTTTTTATATACATTATTCACTTAACCCTCATAGCAATTCTATTCAGTAAGTATAAACAACCCCATTTTGCAGATCAGAAAACTGAGTCTTGGGGGAAAGTGACCATGGAGCTGAAGTCTGAACAAAGCAAAGGAAGAAAGGGAGAAGGGAGACATCTAGGAAGAGAGAATAGCTGAGTGATGTCCCCTGACACAGGATGGCATATAATGCATTCAAGGACATAAAAGAAGACCAGAGGGGTGGAACCCACTGGGCAAAGTGTTTTAAGATAAGGTTCAAGAGGTAGGCAGGGGCCAGCTTAGGCAGAGCTGACACAGCTCGGGGGTCACCTCCTCTAGGAAGCCTTTCTTGATCCACCTCTGATGCCCAGGTAAAATAGCAACAAGGAAAAGTTCCTTCATGGAGAGCTACCCTGCACGCCCCACACTGTCACAGCTCCTATAACAGAGTGAGTTATGGGGTCACTTGTCTGCCTTACCCAACACAGTGTAAGGCCCAAAAGGCCAGAGCCAGGCTCAATTCATCCCAGTCTCCAAGACCTAACATAGCTTTGGGCACAAGTATTTGCTGAACGCATGAATGAATGAATGAATGAAAAAATGAATGCATGCATGAATGAATACAGAGATGTTGAAGATACAATCCAAGGAAGCAGAGAGGATTAAGTTAAATTAGAGCCATATTACAGATTGTTTTTTTTTTTCACAAACACTGAGGCCCAAGAAAGGGAAATGACTCTCAGCCATTCTAGAGCCAGAACCCAGCCTCCTGCCCCAGGCTCTGCCCAAGAACAATAGACAGAAGGCTAAGTGGGCTGTGGGAAGACCTGGGGGCCCTGCCCTAAATCCCTCAGCCTTTCTAGCGGCAGAGGGCGGGGTGGCTGGCGGGATCGTGCCTGGGGTCCCCAGCCCTTACCAGGCCACACGGGGCATTCTGCAATGTCACTGTGAAGGTGCCCGAGGAACGGCTCTTGGCCAGGATGTACTGACACGTGGCAGGGAACGTGTACCGGCGGCCGTCAAAGGTGGTGAAGTGGATGTCGCCAGTCACCGAACACTCGGCTGAGGACAGAGAAAGGTGGCTGACCCATGGGAGCTGCCGCATGGGGACGGCCTCGCCCTGCAGGCTCTGGGCGGGAGGAGGAGTCAGCACCCTGTCCTCGGGACTCAGGGCAGCATCTGGAGCCCTGGCCTGCCCTTTGGGAGCCCTGGTCCCTGGGGAGGCGCAGCCCTGCCCTGAACTCCCTCTGACAGGAGACCAGGCTTTGGGCTTGAAGACCAATTCTGTCCCAAGCCCCTGAAGTCAGGAAGGCCCTTAGATACATAGAACCCCATGAAAAAATGGGCCCTCATGGGATGGAGCAATCTCCTAATCAGGCAAAGCAGCTCTGAGGAAACAGAGGGAGGGTGGTTACGCCAAAAACAACAAAACTGAGTGACCCCCAATCTGCCACTCTAGCCCCAACAGCAGGCCTGGCTCCCAGTTCCCTGCCCTCAAAACTGTGAGACTAGAGGAAGGGGGTAGAGCCCAAGGTGGGGGTCAGGTGTACCTGGGCAGACAGATGTGCTGCACACCCACTTGCCCGCAGTGCATGTGCTGAAACAGAGACCAAAAAGGCAGGGGCTCACCCTTCCAGGCCTGGGAGAGATGCTGGAGGGGGGCGGGGTCCACAGAGCTCCTGCCCGCAGCCCTCAGTTTTCCCATCTCTGAAATGGGCGGTGGAGATTCCACCCACAGATTAAATCTGATGACATCTGTGACTCAGAGATGCTGAGTGAGTGCCCTCATGTCATCAGGGCTCCCAGACCCCAGATGGGCAGCCTGATGGAAAGCCCTGGGATTTCCCACCTCCTCCACCCCCAGCAGCGGACACAGACCAGGCATTGCAGTCTTCTTTCACCACAGAGCCGATCGGGTACAGGGTCCCGTGGAACTCACAGGGACAATCAGCTGGTGCCACACAGCTCCCATCCTCAAAGATCAACCCTAAGGTGACAGAAAGGCCCACTTAACTCACCTCCGTTCCTGTTCACAAACCTTTCATGGCTCCCCAGATCCTATGATAAAGATTCCCACACCCAAGCTCTTGCACCACTGAGCCCACCTTCAAACTTCCTCCTGTATAAATCCTCAGCTCAGGCCAGATCTGAACCTCCTCTGAGCAAATAATCTCACCTCCAGAACTCTGCTCAGAGACACCCATTCCAAACAACCTGCATATGGTCTAGCTTCTCCTCTCTACCTCTCAAAAGCCTGTTACTGTAAATCCTAGAACCAGCATAGTACCACCTCCTCCAGGAAGCCTTCCCTGACCATCTCTCCCACTAGTGAATTCCCATATCCTTTCTGTGTGAACCCCTGAGTTGATGTGCCTTAGAGTGGAGTCATATGTCAGTGTCTTCTCACGCCACCAGAGTCTGATCCCTATAGCCAATCTTTATATTTTTTAACCCACCCCTGCCTAGCTGAGGGGCCTGCATGCACACTATAGATGTGCTGCAAAGTTATGCACCGTGACAACAGTACGTGGATAAGTGTTGAAACAAATGTGTGTGTGATAAATGAATAGATGAATGATGGATGACTTGTCCTCATCTACACACCTTACAAAGCTCAGACCCAAAGAAATGAAAAACCCTGCCGAACCTCTCAAGAGCCACAGTCCCACCCCCATCCTCACCTCCCTTAACCCATTCATTCGTTTATTCACTTATTAGTTGTTTGCTCCTTCCTTCATTCATTCCACGCACAGGCATCCTCCTAGTTCCTGCTTCATGCTCAATCCGTGCCCGGCCAGGTCAGGCACCCCCTCCATCCCCAGCATACCATCGGGGCAGTAGCAGCCGTCCACACAGGCAATCTCGCTGTCCACGCAGGCTGCCCTGGGCTGGCAGGAGGTGGGGCAGCAGGTGATGCACTCGTTGTAGGTAAAGGCCTTCTCCTTACAGTGCACGGCTTGGGAGGAAGGGAGCAGTATGGCCTGTCAGCTCTTGATGGGCCCAGCTCTGCCAAGACCCACCCAGTCCCTATCCTAGGCCCTGGGGCAGCAATGGAAGGGCTTTGGTTTTCCTGATCCCTTAGCCCTAATGGCAAGAAGGACCCTCCTCTCACTCTATGGCCCTGGGCCAGTCCATCCCGCTCTGAGCCTCAGTTTCCCATCGGTCACATGGGGATGAGACCTCAGGGCTTAAAGCTCTCACTGTGGTTCTGAACAGGACAGGACATTGAGCTGAGGCCTCAGAATGCCACGCACAACCCTAGGACAGGGCTTGTCCGGGCCCTCCCTGCCCACCACCAGGCTGCACCTACTGCATTGCCGGAGCTGGGTCCTCCAGCCCTGCAGGGGCCGCCCCGCCTGGGCACACGCCCGGGCATACTCAGCCAGTGCCCGGCACCAGGCGGCTTCATCACCCGCTGACCTGTGCAGGAAAACCGAGGGTAATACTGGAGCAAGGCCCAATTGCCACCAGCCCTCCACATTCTGTAGAGACTGCAGGGCTCAGAGAACCCCTGCTCTCCACACAGTTGGGAAAGGAACAGGGGGTGTCAGGCCCCATTTCTGAGCCTCAGTGAATGGAAAAGCTCTGCAGATAATTTCAGAGCTTTGGGAAGCATATCTGTCAGTGCCTGGGATTGTTAGGCTCAGTGGTCCACGGGCTGAGCCCCACCCCAATACTGAGAGGTTTTCCCCACCATTCCCTGTCCTGTTCCCCGTCCTGGCTTCCCACTCACTGGCAGAGATCGCTGGTACAGCTGGCCGCGAAGGGCAGAGGGCTGACGTAGGCGTGGCAGGCATCAAAGGGGGCCCTCAGCAGCGCCTCACACCGGTCATACACACTCTGGGACAAGGGCAGGGAGCTGGAGCCGGGGACCAGCAGGGCCACACACAGCCCTCTGACTCCACCAGCCCCACGGGAAACCCCAGCTTAGGCCCAGGGGACGGGGAGGAGAGGACAGGGTCCTTGGGCACCAACAACCTGGGCACCTGCAGCCAATGCCTTTTCAAGAGGTAGATGGGGAACCAACTTAAGCCAGGTACTAGGGTGGGAGGTAAGGAGCCGGGGTCCCGACCTGCATGGCTCCCAGGCTCTGCTGCAGGCACGGCGGGCGAGGCAGGGAGGAGGTTGTGGGCCCTGGAGGCTGGTTAGGGGCCTGCTCCTGCCAGCTGTGCACAAACTCAGCCACATCATCCGTCAGCTTCCCTGTGGGAGAACCAGCATGACCACAGGTGGGGGCAGGTGCACAGAGGGATCTGGGGGAAGGCAGGTGGAGCCGAGGAGATGCCCAGAGGTGGGCAAGGAGTTGAGGAATCCAGCCTCCTGAGCTCCCATCCCAATCTGCATGCCCAATAGAGCTTCTCTCCTGGGACAACGCTCAATACCTGCAGTGGGTCCCTCCTGCTCCACACTCAGGGGAGGCAGCAGCATGCAGTGGAGAGAGAACAGTGTGTAAGCCTGGACAAGGAGCCTCAGTTGCCCCATATGTGAAATAGGGCCCATAATCCCCCATGAGATCATTTCACCGGCTATATGGGGTGATGCACATAAAGTGTTCAATATGCTGCAGGTGCTCAAGGCGTCACTGCCCTTGTTCGGGCCTGAGTCGCCAAGCTTGGGCCCTGCACCTTCACTTTTACTCTTCCCTCTCCTCCGTAGGGATCTTCAGCTCAGGCTGGGCCCTCTCTTCCTGGCTCTCTGGCCCTCTATCCTCCCCCCCTCCCCCCCACCCCCGCCGCCAGGCCTTACAAGGTCAACCCCACCCAGCAAAGTGCCCAGTAGATGCTTACACAGCCCTAGTAGGAATTCTCATTATGACTATTTCACAGATGAGGAAACTAAGGTCGAGTGTTTAAGAACTGAGGTCACACACGTGGTAGGAAGTGGTCTCCCACTGATCTTTAGTAACATGACCCAGGGTTCTTCCCTAAGGCCCGCCCACCCCTCCCAGACCTATCCCTCCACCAAAACCCAATGGAGGCCCCCACTCTGCACCTTACCATAGCTGGTCACCAGGTCGTCCTGGGGGTCGGCATTGTTGTTCCCACACAGCCCGTGGGTCCAGCCCAGGAACTCAGGGCTCATCTTGATATAGACAGCGGAGGCACCGTCCCAGGCCAGCGTGAAGGCGGACTGATACCGCACGAGGACGTAGCCAGCGAGCCTCTGCAGGTGCACGCTCCCCATCACATGCGGCAGCTGGACCCTGCAACGCACAGCCCAGAGCTCCAGAGCACTCACAGCACCTCTACCAGCCCAGTCCCCTCACCAAAGGACCCACCATCCCTACCTGCAGGACCCATCATGTACACGGCACCTGCCTCATCCACACGGCCACTGGGACCAGGTACATGGCACCTGCCTCATCCACATGGCCACTGGGACCAGGTACATGGCACCTGCCTCATCCATACGGCCACTGGGACCAGGTACACGGCACCTGCCTCAGCCACACGGCCACTGGGACCAGGTACACGGCACCTGCCTCAGCCACATGGCCACTGGGACCAGGTACACGGCACCTGCCTCAGCCACACGGCCACTGGGACCAGGTACACGGCACCTGCCTCAGCCACATGGCCACTGGGACCAGGTACATGGCACCTGCCTCAGCCACACAGCCACTGGGACCAGGAGATCCAAGGCCCCTTTCCCGTCCCAACTCCTCAGTGCCTAGAAGTCCACCATAGAGAGAAAGTCTTTTGTCTCCAGAGTTTTAAAATTGCTTTTTAAAATCGCAATTCCCTTGGCAGAGACAAATCTTAGAGTGACTGAATTTGCTAGCTCCGCTCTCCTAGACAGGAGAGGTGGTATAAGCAGACAATGACTTTGCTTGTTTTTGTGTTGTTGTTGTTTTTTTGGTGGGGGATGAGAAAGGAGTAAGAAAAGCAAACACTGAGGGTGAAGGTAAGTGGATAGAGGAAAAGATGCAGGGACCCCTTTCCCTGGCTTTACTGGTATAGGGTCTCCCAGCCAACCTGGGATTGGCAATCCACCTGGAAAATCAGGAAAGGAAGACAAAAGAAGTGCCCAACCAACCAAAATGGTACCAGCAGCTTGGTTTCCCATTTCCAGGTCTGAAGCCAGACATGAGAAAGGGGGAAAGGGTCATTGCAGGAAAACCCCACCTCTCCTTCAGCCACAAAGTGACTGACAGCTGCCAGGGAAGGGAAGGACAGCGACGAAGGCTCAGAAAGAACCACAGTCCACTTAGCGTGGGAACAGAGTCCCCCTTCCTTGTGTGGTCCCTGATGTCCCAGAAAACGACCCCATGTCACCAGAAAAGGGCGAACACGTGCCGTTCCTGTTCTGAGGAGACTTGAACTGTGCGTTATCCATTCGGGCAGATTTTCTTCAAATCGTGGGGGTGGAGGGGGGTTAAGCATGCTTTAGTAGCACACCCGCATCTCTCCGGGAAATTGCGATTTGCCTGAAAACCCACAGGGCCGAGTCACAGGAAACCACGAGGGCCTCGTCTTTCTGCAAACCCCGCTGACTGGGCACCCAACTGGCCTGCCAGCGTGCTCCTGCCCTAATAGTGGAAGTTCTGCTGCTGCCCCAGAGAACAATGTTCTTTAGGCCTGAGAACGGCAGGTGCTCACCCACCCCCACCCCCAGCACTGCCCGGGAGTAGGAGAGGTCAGGGCAGAAGGTGTCCTTACCTCACTCCTCCGTGGGTGACCTCCTTGGCCAGACGGAGCTCCTGCTCACCCGCCAAGAAGAGGCTCACAGACCTGGAGCAGGTGTAGGGGGAGGAGCCGCACTGCGGGTCGTTGTGCACCTGATTGGGGGTTCAAAGGCCAGAGCGCAGGGTTCCTGCTGGGAACTTCTGTTCTGGACCCAGTGGCCCCCTGTTGAGCTTCTGCTAAATGCTGACCACCTGCCCACTGCATGCCAGGCACCTTTCATCTGCGACCTCTCCCAGTCCCCCAACACCACAGGGAGGTCAGAGCTGTGATTATCTGAATTTCAGAGAGGAGGCAACTGGTGCTCAGAAGGTGAAGTGACGAAGGTCACACGCACAGCCAGGATGCTAACCCGGGTCTGCTGGTTCAAACTCCAGCACTCTCTCACTATATTGCTCTGTCTCCCCATTTCTGGACTCTTTGTTTCTCCATCCCAGGTTATCCCATCAGATTGAAAGGCAGGGTTGTATACTCCCACCATTTCACATGCACACAGAATGAACACACACACTTATTCACCTCATGTGTATACTCACAGGGTACTCTCAACCCACACACTGTAGACACACTTCTACCACAACCCTGCTGAGCAGTCTGGCCCTCCCCCGCAGCCAGGTCACTCCTGTGCTGCCTGTCACATGCACATCTCCTCTGCCTCCTGCTCCGAGAGAACCCACACCTCCAAGGCCATAGGAACCAGGGGGTGGCGGGTGAGGGGGCACCAAAGCTCCCAGAGCTTAGAAAAAAATCTGAAAATGTTTCTCTTCCTGAACCTTCCACTGCTACGTTAAATGTGGATAAGCAGATGGACTGCTTTAACCAAACGTAGGACCTGTGAAAGCCACCCCGTAGTCTAATTACTAAAATTTTTTCCAATATTTTGACCGTGACCCACAGTAAGAAATAAAAATGTATACATATATAAATAAAACAAAAGCTTAACAAAATAATATTTACCCCATTCAAGTGTAATGTATTCTTATATTTTCTATTCTCTTTGGGGATTTTTATGCTGTTTGTGACTCATTCAGTTGATTTTATAATCCATGAATGAGTGGTACCTCATCACTCTACGTGTTTGTAACATATCCATCATGAAATGACAGCCACAGAAAACTCTGATGTTGGACCCCACAAGGCAGAGAGGGCAGGATCGGTCAAGGTCATGGCCCTGCAGGGCATGGCCCCCTGGGCAGCCTCTCGGCAGGTGCATGCCTGCGACAAGGGGCACCAGCCTCTAGGACCTAGTGGAGTCTTCCTAGACAGGCAGGTCAAGGGAGGCCTCACCTGGACGGAGAAGGTCTGTCCCTCAGGTTCATGGCGCCCCACCAGTGTGTAGCTGCCCTTCCCAGAGAGGTAGTAGTAGAGGCCATCAAATGTCTCCACGTGGTGCTGTCCCCACGCCCGGCAGATGCTGTCCCGCTCAGGGCCAGCGTTGTACACTGCACCAGGAAAAGAGAACCTCTCTGTGTAGCTGCAGTGGGCATCAAGCCAAAGGCTGCTGGGCTCCAGCCCTGTTAGGGTCACCCCCACTCACCCCACAGTCCCGGACCCCCAGAATGTCCCTGTACCCATGGCCCCTCCCAGGGTGGGATGGAGCCCAGACCCACCCATCTGGCAGCGCGGTCCAGTGGCATTGAAGCGTCTGCAGTCACAGAAGGCTGGGTGCACACACTCGCCCCCGTTGAAGCAGGAGAACAAGTCTGCAAGGGAGACACAGAAGGGACCTCCCCATCGAGCTGAGACTGGCAGAACTCAGGGATGAAACACCTCCCTCAGGCCAGGGCACCCGGCCCCAGCCCTCCCAGAGCTACATGGAACTCAGATGCCCATCCCAGGCAGTTCCAACATTCCTCAGTAGCTAACCTTAATGGGGGCACAAGTAGGGTGCCTCAGACTGCTGCCCAGCCCCTTCCCTGGCAGACAGGTAGGGTGGGGTACCTGCCTTCAGTATGCACCACATGGCCCCCAGACCAGCCCCACCTGGTCATCAGCTTCCATAGCTAAAAGTTCCTGCCTGGCCTCGAGGCAAGGCAGGCAGAGCTGAGCTATGGAGCATGTGGGATGAGCAGGGACAGTACCCCGAAATCTTCAAGTTCTGCTCTTCCTCACTGCTTCATGAGCACAGAGGCCATGGCACAAACCAGGGGAGGGGACGAGGCCTCACATCTGGAATGCAGTAGAGAGAAAGGCCACAGAGGACAAGAAGATAAAGCAGAGCAAGGTGTGGTGAGGAAAGGAGCCATGATGCAAGAGGAGGGGCATGGATACAGGACGGACAGGTGAGGCCATGGACAGTGAGGGGAGGGGCCAGGGACAGAGGACAGGATGAAGAGCAATGCCACAGAACACAGAGAGAGGCCACAGAAACAGAGGAGGGGGGAAGCATAAACTCATTAGAGTCAGACAGTGTGAGAATGGAAAGCCACAAGGCCATGGTCCTAAGAACAGAACACTGGCGAGGCGCTCCTCCGCCAGGGAGGAGAACACAGAATGAAGTTGGAGGATGGGGCTGCAGAAGGTGGAAAGAAAGCCCATGCAGGGAAAGCAGGTCACAGGAGGCCCCGAGGGAAGCCTGTCCTGCCCTCACTGGCCTCTCTGCCGGCTGGGCCCTCCCACACACACCCACGGACCACAGGGAGGGGACCACTTACAAGATGGTGCACATTTGGCCCGATGGAGCCGCCTTTCCCAGAAAGACATGGCCAAGGAGTCCACGGCTTCCGTCTCCTTTTAAAAATGGAAGAGAATGCGATCAAGGGCAGCCTTCCTGGAGGTCACAGCCCTTTCTGTCCATCACCTGGAGGAAGGGAGGCCCCCGACCCTTCCATGCCCCAGCCCTGCACCTGCCCAGGCCCACCTCAGGAAGGCAGGGAAAGGAGAATTGTCAGGCCTGCCATAGGCCCAGAGAAGTAAACGCTTTGTTTTACTCTCCAAAGTGGCATGCCACACCCTCCCCTCCATGCTCCAATATTCCCTGCCTCTCCCCACTCCTCCCCTCTAGTAAACCTTTGTGTCTCCACAGCTCAACACAAAACCCCCTTGTCTTAAGAACAAACATGTTCCTCCTCAGAAACCACATGAGGCAGAGCAAAGCTCCTCACTGCAGGATGGGAGGACATCTCACCCCATCCCTCACCCCAGCCCTCCTTCTGGGATCTTCCAACAGCAAAAACAGTGCCTCACTCATCACCACCCACAGTCCTTGGAACTCAACTCCAAGTCAGGATTCTCCCTGATACCACAAATCTGAGGAGGACACAGGCAAAGTGGAGCTACTGATACCATTGTAATTAACTAGTCATTCATAATAGGAAAAGAGTAAAAGGGAAGGCCAGACATTATAGGCAAGTCATCTGGGCAGCTTTACCAGGAGGCTGCAACTCTGCACTCCCCAGGGAACCGCCGGCCCACCCCCTGCAGCTTACTGGGGGGAGGGACTGGACAAAGGAGAGGATGGACGCATGCACAGTGAAGTTGGGATGACCTAGGGAAGGTACTTATCAATCAAACCCGGGTACAGAAATCATGGAGTAGAAGAGGTGGAGCCAATGCAAGCCCACAAAAATTTGGGGGTTACATAACACCCCAAACAAAAGAGTTTGCTCTCTCTTGGCTCTTGGCGCACGGCTCTCTCGGCTCTCTGGTTCCTTTGGCTTTGCTCCTGCCTATGTTCCCTCCATAGCTGCATAGCCATGTGGCCATGTGGACCCCATGGGCAATGGACTGATGGACTGCAGGGGGAAACACAAACTAAGCTAGCCTGATGCTGGACTGGACGCTGCTCCAATATGGGGCAAAACTTCTGGACACGCTCTAATTCTAGTCCTGTTAAAGCCACAGCTACACTTCTTCTAAGGCGGGGCAAAGGGAAATGAGACCTTGGAAACTCAGAGGTTTAATTCCTCAGAAATAAAGCTTTCTGCCTCATCCTCCCGTGTGAGTCTCAGAAAATTCCTTTCCTTGGGATATTGCAAGAAGCCCACTCCCACAAGCAACAGGTGGGGACGTGGACCTCTCCCCACCAATAACACTAAGAAATCCTATTTTCCAGACCCCAAATCCAAACACTTGGTCTCTCGAGATACAAACCCTCTGAAATTAGGGCTGTTCCGAACACCATGTGTTCAGTCACCACATGGCTAGCTGACTTGGACATCTGACCTTGCAGAACTCCCATCCAAAATGGCTAAAGTCACCTGGAACTGGGACTCTATGCACAGCAGGCTCCTTTCCTCTCAGGGCCTCGGCCTTCTCATTTGTACAATTTTCCAGAACTATATGCCCAGCCTCTGGCCAGGTGTAGTGAACAAAACAAAATCCTGTCCTCAGGGAGCCCATGCTCTTTTTTTTACAGGGCCAACAAGACACAAACACAGTGTGGGGATTTGTCTAACATGTCTTCCTCTCTCACTGTCAGCATCCCCAGGATGAATCCCCAGCCTCCAGCAAAGGACTTGGAACACAGAAAGTATTCAGAACTCTTGGTCCCTGAGACCAACCCCAGCTCCTTGCCCCTCCTTGGCAGGCTGAGCCTCTCTGCCTCATCTCCAGACACTCACCTCTTCCCTCTTCACTATCCTGCTGACCCCTGGGAAGTCCCTGGCCCCTCCTTGACCAGGTTGGTTCTGGGTCCTCCCCAGTTCTCCCGGTCCTGCAGACCCAGGCTGAGCCTGAGGGGTGAGGCTGCCCACCCTGGCTGTAATCTATCTCCCAGGGCCTCAGAGACCACAGGAATAGGAGAGAGCAGCCAGGGAAAGCAATCAACACCAAGGTCCTCCAGGGCCCCAAAGGGCTGAATTAAAATTGGCCTGGATGTCTCTCTACTCCTCTCGTCCACCTAGGATATGGCCTCTGAGGTTGGTGTGATGAGGATAAAACAGCCTGTGCTACAGAGTTGAGGCTATTTTCTGGAGAAAATATTTAAACCCTGTCCAAATGATTCATCTTCAGTGTAGATGGTTTCTTAATTATTGTCATGCCATTTTTATGAACACCTTTGACAATCTAATGAAGACTAGTGGCCCCTTCTCAGAATAATGTTTCTAAAAAATAAAACATAAGATTACAAAGGAAATCAAATATATTGAAATATAGTTATAGAAATATTTTATAATGTGTGACTTAGTAATATTTGCACTTTTTATTAACATATTAAATAATCAGACCTAGCGGCACATGTTGTCACTGCCAAAATTTCGAAGCAGTGAACATAAGTGAGATCGGGAGGTGTCAACAGCTGTAAGGTGATAGGACACATCTGCGATTTCTTTGGTGACAGTCACAGACACTACTAACACTCTTGTCGTGTGTAGTCTATGGCAATAATTGAAGGGAATGTGAAATTTCAGTTAATTGAAGTTCCTGTAAATAATAATACATTTTCCCCACCTAGGTTCATGGACCCCTGATCTACGCCATCAATTCTTCGAGAATGGCTGAGCTCTTGTAGGAGCGAGGCAGCGGCATTGAAATGAAGGGTGGTCAGGTGCTGGTCAGGGACCCCCCCTGTGTTACGAATGAGGGCATTCTAGGCAGAAGGCCCTGAAGCGTCCCCCAAGTTCACTTTCTAGCTGATGGCCACATTCTCGTCACCCTTATTTGCTCTATGAGTAATGTGAGCAATCCTGCTGGGGTTGCCTGGTCCAGAAGCTTCACAAGGAAAAAGGGGAGGCCTATCTTGGAATCCAGCAAGGAATGAAGCCCACCAGGGGAAGAGGTACTTGGGTAAGGATCATTTCCCTCGCTGAAACACATTTCCCTGGAGTCCTGTGGGGCATCCATGGTGCCAGGGACAGGCCAGTACACCAGGAGACCAGCTCCACCTGCTCTCTGGGGGCCTGGCAAGTCACCCACCTACCTTGCTTTCCCCAGTTATAAATAAATAAAGATATTATCTTTCAACTCAAACTATATCTCACCATAATTCTACAAGTTGGGAGCTAGAAAAGTATGCAAACAAGAAATAAAAAACAAACAAACAACGACCCAGATAAGCATGACCCCTCCTACCTTGGGGTCTTCATATCTATTTCCAAAGGGCAGGAATGTGAGACACATTGTTTCCCACTATAAATGATGCTCCCCACCTGCTGGCACAAGGAGCCACCCAGACTTGATCCCTAAGGTGCATGAGATGAGGCTCAAGATGCTTGGGGGACCTGGCGGCCAGATGGGCTGCATTTGTAACATGTCTGTGGTTGTAGGAAGGAGACAAGTGCAGGCCAGGATTAGAAAGAGAACCTGAGTCACCTGGTCCAGAGCCCAAAGAAGTTTGGCAAAGGAAGAAAACGAACCAGCACCTCTCCTGAAAGCATGAGGAACCCAGGAGGGTGGGTGACAGGGAGTGGTCAAGATTCAGAGGACAATAGCTCAGAGGCCTCTGTTTTTCAACCGACCCCTCCTTGCAAATCCCACCAGGTGGCCCAGTTTTTCTCCCCTCTTGGGGCAGCTTTGCTGGGACACTGCTCAGGGTATGGAGAGGGGCCTCTGAAAGGGTTTAAGGCCTTCCCAGGCCAGGCAGGGAAAAGAGAACACGCCTAACCCCTCACCTTCCCACTTTTCACTCAGGGAGGGAGAGCTCAATTGTCTCCTGATAGCACCTTGGTGCCCTCCTCCCATTAAAAAGTAGGTAGATGGATGGATGGATGGATGGATGGATGGATGGATGGATAGATAGATAGATAGATAGATTAATGAGTGGGCTGCAGGGCCCTAAGAGATTAGGAGAGTGGGAATAGAAGTGACTGATGAATTTGCATACTTCATACCAGAAACCATGTTTGCTCTCTTCTGAATAATTGCAGAGACAGCCTTCCTGAAACCTAGGAACTCCCTACCAGCCTCAGATCCCAACAGAAATGAGCCCCTGCCCATTGAAGGCCCCCTTCTCCAGGCCTCCCCTTACCTGGCCTCCCATCAATGTTGTCACGTCCCCTATGGCAAGGGTCCTCTCCTGGGGGCTGTGGCTAGGAGAGAAACAAGCCCGACATGGGCAAGGGGATAAGAATGGGCCAGGCCTCCCCACCACTCCCAGGCCATCCCACCCTCCGTGCCAACTCCTGGGGTCACTCACACCAGGAATACAGATGGGAACAGTGGGTGGGGCAGCCACAAGCTCACACCTACTCACCTGGGATCCTGGGCTAGAGCAGGCTGCAGCTCTCCGTTGCTGGGGGGTGCAGGCACTTCAGCTGGAGACAGGGAATTCCTCTCCGCTCAAATTATGCCTCACTTTGTTGGGCCTCCCACCACCTGTCCCCCACCACATCTCCCCTAGCCCCTCAAATCCTTCCCCGCTCCCCGGCACTCTTAAATAAGGGTCCCCCTCTTTCATCGCACTCCCTGAGCCCAGTTCTCTGTAGTTTCCCACCTTGGGTCTCTTCCACTCTGCCCAGCTTGGGACCCGTTCCCCCGGCTCTCGCAGGCCTCTCTTTCCTTCTGGGCCCCTCTCTTCAGACCCTCTCCCTGGCTGGCCTCCCTTAAACGTTCTCTTTTTCTTCCCTCTCTCCATCCTGCCCCAGTCCGTTCCCCTAAACGTTCCCCAGCCCCGGCCTCCCCTGGTCCACACCCCTCTTACCTAAAGCAGGCACCTCCAGGGACTCCCCCGCCGGCTCACCCCAGGACAGCCGGGCGCAAGCGAGGAGCAGGCAGAGCGCGGGCGCGGGGACGCGCGGGGCCGGGGCCCCCATAGGAGCGCGAGGGGACGCGGAAGCCTGAACACAGGCCCGGAGTCTGAGTACCTCTCCCGGCGAAGGCTCGGTCACACCTCCGCTCTGCCTCCCGAGGTCTGTCTGCAGTCTTGCCCAGGGTTCCCTTGGCCCCTCCTCCCAGGCGCTTGGCTCCTCCCCAAGCTAGAGTGACAGGACTGCCCAGGTCATTACCATAATTTAGGCGCCTGAGGAAGAGCCAGCCTTAGCCCTTCTTGTACTGGCTGCCCCTCCCAGGGGAGGTTGGAGTCAGATCCCTCAGCCCTAAGTCTTTCCCTCGAAGGAGGAGGCAGCCTGTGCAGCCTCCCACATCCCTTATTCCTCAGAGATCCCTGGCTCAGGATCCAGGTCCCGCAAGACCCTTATGCCAGAGACCCAAGATGCTAGTATGTCTCCTCCCACTCCTTTCACAGAGGTCCTGCGACATGCCCCTCAGTGGTCGGTGTTCAGGGCTCAGGTCGGCAGAGTCCTAGCCTGTGTTCCCACCGCTCTCCACTACAGCCTCCTGAGTCCGCCTCCCCCCACCCGCACACACATACACTCCAGTTTGAGCCGCTCAGGAAATGTTAACTTAATAACAGAAGTGCCTCACACTCCCATCCTGTCGCTCCCATCAAGGCCAGACTTTGACCAAATTTTGTGAACAAGGTACACTTCCCGTCCAGGAGGGAATTGAAAATGGAAATTTGGACCTGAGAGCCTTGGGAACCTGGGCATCAGTCATGTGTCCAACTAAGTGTTGGAACACCAACTAGATGCCAGGCCTTGGAGATGATGATTTTGGCCGGAGGAGACCTCTGAACGGGGTATAGATTTGGGATCTATCCATTCATTCATCCATTCAACTAAGTTGGTGAGCATCCATCCCTCATCACACATTGTTCTGGGATGAGGGCGGTAAGTAAAGCACAGGGGGTTTGCAGCCATGGGCATAGATGGAAGGGGAACAGGAGAGAGCCGAGGATGGAGCCTGGTTAGGGCATGGGTGAAGGAAGGGTTGTCTCAGAGAAAGCTTAAAAGGAAACATGCATGGGTGAGGAGAACCAGGACTGGGCGCTATCCTCAGACCAAGAGGGAAGTATTATAAAAAGGAGTTTGTGGGGGAGGCAGTCATGTAAAAGGATTGGGGTGCCAGTGGACCGCATTCCCTCTTATAAGGGCATTTGCCACCTTGCCTGGATTCTAAACATGGCTCTATGATACAGTAATGAAATGTAGAGAATCAACAAAGAAAATTGGAGAGGAATGTATTCCATGTGTCTTTCCTGGACCTTTGGAAATCCCACAAGTTTTTCCCTTTTATCTCCGACATAACTAGTTACTACTAAGGCAAGATCGTGGATAACATTTTAAGGTTCTTCTCCGGGAGGGATTTACATCTTAAACTAGGCAAATAAAAATAGTCTGCTGGCAAAACTTCAG
Organism: Myotis daubentonii; assembly: GCF_963259705.1. Lineage (NCBI taxonomy): Eukaryota > Metazoa > Chordata > Mammalia > Chiroptera > Vespertilionidae > Myotis > Myotis daubentonii. Next base: position 55,583,419 of record NC_081848.1, on the reverse strand, counting down.
CTATTGCAAAGGAGGTGGTCTTTAGGTGCTCCTGAAGTTACAATGATAAGTGGTTCCCTGATTTGGGCTGCTGTCCACCTCCTGTTCCCTTCCCCCAGGGTGGTGCCTACAGCGCAGCACCCCCGCCCCCCCAGGTACAAGAAGCTCCATAATGAAAAGTCCCCACTCTCCCCACTCACACCTGTATTATTGCCCCTTTCCTGGCCCCTCTTTCCTCTCAGTCTGCCCCAGGCTGGGTCCATCCGTCTTTGTACCCAGCACCAGACCTGGAGTTGAGCAAACTTTGGTTGAATTGAATCACATGAACCAGGTGGGGTCTCAGACATGGGTTAAGGTCAGCTTTAAATCCGACTGTCATTGCTAGGCCCTTCCAGTGAATATGTGTGTGTGGGGGTGGGGCGGGGGGGGGGGGGTGTTTGGAGGGAGTGGGCTAGGGGAGGTGGGAAGGGATGGTTGAGGAGGGGCACTTCCATCCCCTGTTTCTGGCCTCTGTGGGCCACACTAAGACCCATGCCCAAGGAATTCAGATCAAAGATTTCTTCCTAGTGGGAAAAGCCCAGGAAGGAGGTCATTATGGAATGCACGCTGCAGGAGAGACCTGGGGCAAGGGGTGACAGACAGGCTCATGAGGGCACATGGGCCTCTGTTTGTGTACCCAGAGAACTCTGACTGGATTACCCCACTCCTTACCCACCTATGTTTGAGTCTCAGGACCACTGCATGACTGCCCCCGCAAAAAAAAAGAAAAAAGAAAAAAAATGTCCCAAACCTCCTCCGTCTCCAGAGATCCTCTCCTTCAAGCGTGAGCGTCTGGGGGGTCGTTCCAAGGGGACTGGGATAGCGTCAGCCACCCACCCACCCACCCACCGCCACATACGCACACTGCAGCCACTTGCTCCCGGGCGCTCAGAGAGCGGCGACGAGGTGCGGACAGGTGTCTCCCTCCCCCGGCCGCCCTGCCCCGCCCCGCCTCCACCGGCCAGGCCCCGCCCCACCGCTCCCAGGCCCTGCCGGTCACTGTCTGCGGCAGCCTGGCACCCGGAGGAGCGAATTGTGCAGAGACAAGGCGCGATCTGCCCCAGCCATGGACCGGAAGGTGGCCCGAGAATTCCGGCACAAGGTCAGAGCTGCTAGGGGCCCCTCCCTTTCCCAGTGGGACCTGAGGGCTCCAGGTAGCCTGGGATCCCTGATGAAGCCAGTAAAATGAGGGAGCAGCACTGGGGCTCCCCTGTAGGAACTGCGGATCTGATCTTTGTCCCTTCTTCTGCCCTCCACGGGCTGGGACGTCTTTAGAGTTGGAATTCCTTGCAGCCCTGGCCTGAGACGGGACAAAGTGGGCAAATCCCCCAGCTCCTAGTGCCCCAGCTCAGTGGGAGCATGTGGAGAGGGTGGGGGCAGTGTCTGAGAGTTAGGGAACTGCATCTCTCTTTCTCTCTCTCTCTCTCTCTCTCTCTCTCTCCCTCTCCCTCAAAACCCTTCAGGGAGCCCCCCTTTCCTGCTTAAGGGCATTTCTTAGGTCCCCAAGCAGAGAAGCGTTTGAGGAACTGGTGCTGCCCCAGGGGCAGTGGGGAGAAGGGCGGTGGTCCAGGTAGTCAGCCAGAACCTTCCCCAAAGCCACATCTCCCCCGGCGGGTCCCACTGGGGCCTCATTTGTGGTGGGGAGTCCGGACCATCACTGAAAGCTGCTGGGTTTCACCCAGGGAATTTCCAGAACAGTTTCCAGAGCTGTGCCCGAGCCCTGAGACCAGAGAGGACCATCCGGGAGAGCCAGGGGACCTCCCCACCGGGCCTAGAGTGAAGCCAAGGGTGCCTGGAGCTACCCACAGGCCCCGCCCGAGGGACTCACAACTGTGTGCCCTTTCTCCCTCCCAGGGCCCAGAGGGGTCCTGTCTTCACACCAAGCCTTCCCTCTTCTCAGGCCTGAGGGCAGAGCTCAGAGAGACAAGATGAGGGTCCTTAACCCCGCTCTCCCCACAGAGAGGCCCAGGGGAGCCAAGGAGCCAGCCAGTACAGGGCCACAGGGGCTGAGTGCCAGGAGCCAGGGGTCAGCCATTCACTTCATAAACATGTTTGAGCACCCATTCTGTGCCAGACCCAGTCTCTGCCCTCAAATTGTTGGCTGTGTGAGTGGGAGGCAGACCCTACACGAGTAAATACCTGCAGCTGGGCTGCTGAGCAGGGGATCAAGGTTTGCTGGGGCACAAAGCGGGCAACTCATACTGGCAGAAGTTTCCTAACAACGAGGCCTTGGGCATCCTGGGGTGAGCGATAGCTGGGGGGAGTGTGCGGCAGTGTTCACTGGTGTACCCTCTTGCAAAGGGACGTGAGGGGGGACATTTCGGCAGCAAGGGCGTCTGGTGAGTGTAGATTTCAGACAACCTCACGTCCCCCACCCCAAGGCTCAGGCTTGAGTTTCACTTTCCTGCCCCTGGTACGGAAAGTAAGGCCGGGCCCTCTTTTGCCTTCTCCCCGGGGGAAGAGGGGGTACTAGTCTTTGCCTCTTTTCAGAGAATTACCTCTGGGGCCCCAATGTCTGCGTCAGCCCCTGGGTTAGCCCCTGCTCCTCTTCACCAGGCCCCCCGGGCTCCAAAGGGCCTCAGGCCTCTGTGTTTACCCCCCCCCCCCCTCTTCCTCATCACAAGTCATTGCCTATTAATGCCCCCGTGAGTGAAGGCGGGGCAGGCGCCATGCTCGGCAAGGCCTGGGCTGGACTTTGTGCCCTGCAGCTTGGGAGGCAGCAGCGGCCCTCCCCTCCCAGGCTGGAGATCATTCAGGAAGGAATAGGGAGAAAGGAAGAAGCAGCTGAGGACAGAGAGAGGGGCTCATGGGTATAGAGGGTGAAATCAACTACTTGCTGTCGACTGCTCTCTGGATGTTCCCTCCTTAGTGTTTCACAGCTAATTGACCCACTGGGAATGATTGGTATTCTAAATCCACAGTGCCTTAGACTCTAAGGCCTAAGGTAGTGTGTTGTCCTGGACAGTGCTATGTGGCCTTGAACCAGCTATTAACCTCTCTGTGCCTCCGTTCTCTAATTAAATGAGGATAGCAATCATGTTTAACTAGTGAGGTTACTGTGAGTGCTGGAGGCGATCTACACATGTGGAAGGAGCTTAACTCGGCCCTGGAACTTAGTGAGGCCTCAACCACCGCTCACTGCTGTTGTCCATTATCTGGGGCTGCGCAGAATTAGGTTCAAATTGCAACCCTGTCAACTCATGAGCCACGTCATCCTCCAGGTGTTCGTGTTCTCAGTTATGAGGTGAGGTTTGTAGTGCTTCCCTTTAAGGACAGGAGATATGAAATAGGAACTCAAGTGCTGGCTACTCAGGGCACATAGTAACCATTGGATACATGGACATCCTTTTCCCACCGATGCCTTCGGAGCCACAGGAATCTGTCCCTCTGGGCTTGTGCAGGTTGCCAAGGCCAACGGGAGCACGTGCATGGCCTTCCTGGTCACACGGATACCAAGGGGAGGGAAGGATGGCAACAAAGAAGGCTGCCCCTCTGCTCACTCACCTGCATGGTGCAGGAGCTTGGTTACTCATTTGCTCAAAAAGTATTTATTGCCTGTGGGTGTCTGTAGTGTACCCTGCCCCAGGCCAAGCATCTGGAGGTGAGGTGGAAAGACATAAAAAGGTCAGAAAGAGTCCCTGCCTTCTAGGGATCTCCTCCTCATTCATTCATTGATGCATGCAGTAAATATCAACTAAGCTCATAATATATGCCAGATAATATTTTAACCATTGAATAATAAAACAAAGTCCCTGCCCTCTTAGATAGCACATTCTAGTAGGGAGGACAGACAGTTAACAAGTAAACCAATAAACGTATCATGTAATACCAAGTAATAATAAATGCTATGAAGACTAAACCGGGGTGAGGGGACAGAGAGTAATGAAGGGGTACTCTGTATATAGGGTGGTCAGGAAGGCCTCTCTGAAGAGGTGATATTTGAGCAGACACCTGGAAGAAGTAAGGCAAGGAGTCTTGGGATATATACGAAAGAGCATTCCAGGAGCGGGAACAGCAAGTGCAAAGGTCCCGGGGCAAGGAGAGGCTTGCCTTCTTTCAAAAGGGCAAGTAGGATGGTGTTTCTGAGAGGAATTCAGAGAGTGGTGGGAGAAGGATCAGAGGTGGGGGTAGGGGGCGGGTGGGGGGGCTGGTAGGCCATGGTCAAGACTTTGGGATTTGTTATGTGATGAGAAGCCAGCGGGGGAATGACATGACTGATTTACATTTAAAAGGAATTGCTCTAAGATTTGAACATAAACTTCACAAAAGAAGGTACATGAAAGGCCTATAGGCATGTAAGTAAATGCTCTATATCATTAGTCATTAAGGAAATGCACATTAAACAATGAGATAACATTTCACACCCTCCCGAATGGCTACAATGGAAAAGACTGACAATAACAAGTATTGGTGAGGATGGGAACAGCTAGAGCTCTCACATGTTGCTGCTGCAGTGAATACAAAATGATACAACCATGTTGTAAACTATGTAGCTTGGCAGTTTCTTGTAAAAGTTAAACATACATTTACCATATGAGCCACCAATTCCACTCCTAGATATTTACTCAAGGAAGTGAAAATACATGTCCACAAGACTCACACCTAATGAGAAATGGATGAACAAACTGCAATATACCTACACCATGGACTATCACCCAGTCATATAAAGGCACACAATGACACAGATGAATCTCAGAAACATTCTGCTGAGTGAAACACGGAGAACACAGAAGTGTGATCTGTATGACTACATGTATGTGAAGGGGATGGGAGCGGGGCTGACGGAAGAGGAAACTCTGAGATGATGAGCTGATTTGGGTGTTGGTCACACCAGTGTGGAAATTTGTTGAAACTCATCAAACTGAATATTTAAAATAAATATTTTTTTTTTTAAGAAGAAACTGCTCTGACTGCCGGTCGAGAGCAGCCTAAGAGGGCCAAGAGGGGAATGCAGTTAGGAGGCTCCTACAGTAGCCCAGGCCGGAGGCGGGGGCTGGGACTAGGGTGAGGAGAGGTCAGACCCAGGATACATGTTGCAGCCCTTCCTGTGGGCTTTGTTGATGGGTTGGCTGTGGGGGTGGAGAGAGAGACACCAAGGGTGACCTACATTTTGGGAAAAGGAGCAGGTTGGTGGAGACAGAGTGGGAGATGGTGGGAACGAAGAGTTCCATTTTGGACGTTTTAAGTGTGAGACACCTATTAGACTTTCCAATGGAGAGGTGAGTGAGAAGGCCAGTAGCGGTGGGAGTGTGAAGACTGGGGAGAGGTCTGTGCTGGACACAAGTCTCAGTGAGTCCTTGGGGTGTGAATGGTAGTTCAAGCTCTGAGACTGACGAGGTCATTTAGGGAGAAAAGGCTCGGGACACCCCAACCTTTAGAGGAGAAGGAACAGCAAATAAGGCAGGAGAACCAGGAGAAGGCAGCATGGTCAGCTGTGCCAAGCGCTGGGTTAAATGCTCCCAACTAGTTGGCAAGATATGAGTCTTTTGAAAAGATTTGAAAAGATGAAGGATAATAAAACAAGAGACAAGCAGCCCCAGCACTATCTGGGATGCAAGCCGTGAGGGCCCAGGAAGAATGTGCCTGGGCCCATTCGTCCCGCCAGCATTTACGAAGGGCCCACTCTCTGCCCGCTGCTGAGACTATAGACTGTGTTCCATCTATTCTTTTTTTTAAAATATATTTTATTGATTTTTTACAGAGAGGAAGGGAGAGAGATAGAGAGTTAGAAACATCGATGAGCAAGAAACATCGATCGGCTGCCTCCTGCACACCACCCCCCCGCCCCCCCACTGGGGATGTGCTTGCAACCCAGGTACATGCCCTTGACCGGAATCGAACCTGGGACCTTTCAGTCCGCAGGCCGATGCTCTATCCACTGAGCCAAACGGGTTACGGCTGTACTATCTATTCTTACCTAGTTTTATTTAACAAATGCTGAGTACTTACTATTTGCCCGGCACTGTTCTGAGCATTTGACAACTAATCACTCATGAATCACTTTAAAATGATGAATCCCTCAAAGAAGGATGAAACCCTATGAAACAGATACTTGAATCCCCATTTTTCAGGTGAAGCAGAGAGATGAAGGCCTAGATGGGGGAGGAGCTTGTTGGTCTCACTCTCCACACTCCCCCCAGGCCTGTGCCTGGGCCACACACACATTAGTGGGGACACAGGCGGGTAAGAGAGAAAGTACAGCACAGCTCGGTGGGTCCCAGGGCCGGGGTGGGAACAGAGTGTGCAGAGAACGACAGGACGGGCTTTGTGGTGGAGCCCGGAGAAAGGCTGGACCAAGGCGAGCTGACATTTGAGCCGAGTCTTAGCAGTGGAAGAAGAGGTCACAGAGGAAATGATGCTGGCACCGCCATCAATAATAGCTAATGTTTCAGGCCAGCCAGTCAGGTGGGAGCAGCTGGCTCATCCAAGCGGAAAACTGAGAGTCTCATGAAGGGGCCACATAGAGGGAAGGGCAGGAGCACATGGACCAACAAGGCTTGTTAACACAGCCTGAGAGGAGCAGCAGCCAGAAGCCAGGGCTCCTGAAGGCGAGGGGAGGGAGGGTTCCCCCAAACAGGGGCAGCCATGGCCCAGACAGCATCTGCAGCCTCAGGTCGGGGAGCCTGCCTTAAGGTGATCCAGCGTGGTGGGAGCCGGAATCAGAACCCATTCCCCTTCTCCCCACCCCTCCCCACCCACTGCTGAACACAGCAGGAAGCTGAGGGCAGGAGCTCAGGCAAAGCTTCCTGGGACACAGGGCGTGTGGCGAAGGCTGGCGGGTGGGTCTGGAGGTGCAAAGGAAGAGATTCAGCACATGTTTTGGGGCCTGGGCACTCTCCTAAGTACTTTGCATGCATTCACTCATTTAATCCCCACCGTGGCCCAAGGTTGAGTGGAACAATATGCATTATTTAATTTGCTCTTGCTCTCCTTTTCCCCTCTTTGGCTGGGTGCACACATGGAGTTGAATTTGCATGAGCTGAAGGTATATGCTTCCTCTCTCCTGAATGGCCAGGCCACACAGAGGAATGCCGGGAGCTGAGGCTGCAGTGGGCCCAAGGTCACACCTAGAATTTGCCTCTCGTGCCCCAGACAAGGGGCCTGAACCCCCATATCTCCCTGCCATATAGGCCTGTAGCACAGAAATAGTTGAGCACCAGCTAGAGAACGAAGGAGACCAGACACAGGTCAGACACAAAGTCGGGGGGGGGGGGGGAGATTGACGTGATAAATAAACCTCCCAATAGTTATTTGTAGACGATGGCTCCTTAGGATTTCTGTGCCCATCATTGAGAAGGGCTCTAAGAAAAGGGAAGGCTTTCTAGAGATAGTTGGAGGAAGAAGACATGGTGTCTCATATACAACAGGTGCTCCATAAATGTGTATTAGACAAATGCATACAAAAATGTTATATCTGGCCCTAGCCGGCTTGGATAGAGCTTCAGCCTGTGGACTGAAGGGTCCCAGGTTCGATTCCGGCCAAGGGCACATGCCTGGGTTGCAGGCTCGATCCCCAGTAGGGGGCATGCAGGAGGCAGCCAATCAATGATTCTCTCTCATCATTGATGTTTCTCTTTCCTCTCTCACTTCCTCTCTGAAATTAATAAAGAAATATATATATATATATTTTTTAAAAAGGTATATCTGGGAAGTGGATACCATATGGTGGTCTAGAGAAAGCAGAGGTTTTGGAGCCAGCGGACATAGGGTGAAGGCTCAGCTCTGCTACTTCTCTGAGCCTCTGTTTACTCATCTGTGAAATGGGGATAGTATTGTCCATCCACCTCAGAGCATTGTTGGGAGGTTAAAGGCATTATGTGTAAACTTCCTCAGACGTGGTGAGCAGTCGGTAAATAGAGTCTGTCCTGAATGAGGGAGCCAGGCAAGAAGGGGCTCAGCTGTGAGGCTGGTGAGGAAGCTCCAGGCTGCGCGTGGTCAGGAAAGACTCTGGAAGGAGGAGCTTGCACTCCCCTTAAACAAAGGCAGGGTTCGAGGGGAGGAGGGAGGACAGTCCATCTTGTGTGGGTCTGGGACTGACTCTTTGGTGACAAGCTGAAACTGAGCAAACAGGAGAAAGATCCAGGAGGCCGTGGCATGTGTGTGTGCTGAGGACATGGGGAGGTGGTCACCCAGGATTGGGCCAAGAGGTTGGAAGGAAGGTTCCAGATTAGAGCAACTGGAGTTCACTTGTCATTCAGCAGACACCACTGAGCACTGCATGCCTGTGTGCATGCCACTGAGCGCAGGCGCTTCACTGGTACCTGAGTGCAAGGTATCGGGAGAAACCCACCCAGCTGATCTTCAGACTGCGGCTGGGCTGTCCTCTTGGCGAGTTTGCTGGAACCCAGACTCCAGCAGGAGGGGATAGACCATATAATTTTTAAAAAATTGTTTAGAAAGTGAAAGTTGAATTATGCTGGTGATGTTACTGTGTGTCAGGCTTCTAGAGCAAGTTCCATCTTTCTCAGTTGTCTGTCTCGGTGCCTTTGAAAGCCCAGAGAGTGAGGTGTGAGTGTGTGTTTTCACGTGGGTGTGGTCTGACAATGAAGCAGATGGTTTGCCACAGGACCTCCATGTGACTTGACCACTTAGATTTGTATTTAAAGAGCATCCCATATAAACCAGTTGTGTTTTCCCAGCTGTTATGGTATATAGATAATTTCTTGAATGGACACATTGAAATGATAGAGGGAGGTGGATCATTCTGAGTGAGTCCAAGTCCCACGTCGGAAATGGTGGAGATGACCCTGGAGAAGGAGGGCCGGGCAGAACCCAAGACCAGTATTTGAGTGACTGAACGAACTGGTGACATCAGGCTAAAGAGCTGAACTTGGCAGCTGCCTCTGAGGACTGGTAGGATGTGACTTCTGGATGCTGTGGTCAGCATTGGAGGGTTGCCGACAAGGACGGGGACCCTGGGACCCCCAGGAACAGGCTTTTTTCCACAAAGACCATCTCCAGGTGATCTGTGGTTGGCTGGGAAGGAGAAAAACAGCATCCTAGACTGTAACACTGGAAATTGCTTGTCTTCTACTCCCACTTTCCACCCAGTGCATCAACACTGCCTGCCTGCTGAGGACAGCGGGAGGCATTTCTGCAAGGAGGGGTGGGAGAGAGCGGCAGCCTTAAGGCCTCAGCCAATAAGAGATTCTCTCTCACCTTCATCTCATGCGCCCCCACAGCTGGGGTGGGGCTAGGAGCCATTTGGTCAGGAGATTCTCACTCCAACCAGAGCAGATGGGATTTTTATGCTCCTCTTGGAGAGCAGAACATCTGTGGTTCAGTCATTCAAGAGAGTGTCTTCTCACTCATGATGAATCAGGCCAAAAGGGTTGGGCCCAGGGTGCTTGGACAGACTTATCCCAGAACCCCTGAGATACTCATAGAAAGAGGCAAAGCTGTGCTGACCCTCCTCTGAGGACCAATCAGCGGGGAGCTTGCAGCTGAGGTCCTGGACCATGTTGATGGGCCTGGAGGCTGCAGGAGGGAGGGACCCAGTGATCCCTCCAGTCGCTAACTTTGCCCTCTCACTCAGCCTCGGGCTGAAGAGGAGCCAAGGATACAGTGTGTAGTGATTCGCACTGAGCCGTCCCAGGGAGTGGAGCTCGAGGCTCCTGGGCCCCCAGCTCCCCTGGGACTGAGGTGCTAATGAAACAGCTCCTGACCCTGACCTTGGAGTCCCAGCCATTGACGTCAGCAAAGATGAAATAAGTAACCTGACTCTCCCCCTAGTGTGTGTGGGGAGCAGGGGGAATAGTCAGGGACGTGGGGAGGGGAAGGAGTGGCCAGAAGTCAGGGCCAACCAAGCTTAGGCCAGGGAGAGACGGTGGAGTGGCCCCTGGCATCGGTGACACAGGAGAACCCGGTGGTGGGGGGCTTCCAGCCGGTGGGATGTGCTATCTGAGCGAGTGGCCCAAATCCTTTCTGAAAGCAGTTATCCGGCACTATAGCCACTATCAGGTAAGACCAGGAGCCGACACTGCCGTGGTCACCCTGGACACTGAGCTGCAGCCCCGCTGTCACGGGGCATATCGCTGTCATATATGTGCAGATGCGTGTGCACCCACCTGGGGTGAGGCTTGGCCTGCACATCTGGATGTGCAGAGTACTCCTGTGGCCACGCCTGGGTGGTCTGCACAGGTGTAAGGTGTTGGGGTTAGAGGGCCAGCCTGGCCTGTGGCTTTCCTCCTTTCCTCACAGCCCCAGACCTGAGCTGATGCTGAGGAGGTCCCTGGTGGTGGTCTCCCCCTCCCTGGGATCTGCACTGGGGGTGCTAGGCCTGCAGCTGTAATTCTGCTCTTGGGTTTTCCAGGTGGATTTTCTGATTGAAAATGACGCCGAGAAGGACTATCTCTATGACGTGCTGCGGATGTATCACCAGTAAGTGTGCTGAGTCTAGCTCCTGTGGGCCACCTGGGGACCTCTGTCTGCAGGGAGCCCTGGGATGGGTCCTTTTATGACAGGAGGACCGCCCCCTCCCATGCTGGGGAGCTCGGGGGTGGAACAGATGCTGGGAATGAAATGGACACATCATTCAGGTGTCTCAGCAAATATTTGCACAAACACTCTGTGCACGGCTCTGTACTAGGGGCTGGGGCATAGGTGTGAGCATGCCCGACTGGTCACTGCCCTCAGCTTGCTCACAATGTGATGGGGAGGGGACATCAAGTAGCCGGATGGGCTCCATAGAGTGTGCCTGCTGGAAAAGGACAGGACATGCCAGCTGGCCCCAGCACCTGTGCCAGATGTCTCTTATGACCCACCTGCTTTTTGACTCATTCAGCATACATTCATAAGCTCCTGCCACTTGCTGGGCACCATGCAGAATCCAGTAATGAATAAGATCGACTTTCTTTCCTCAGCTAGCTCATGGCCTAGAGAGGGGAGGTGGACACACACTACAAATGTAAAAAAACTCTAAGTTATAGTAAAAGAAGTTCTGAATATAATTAAAAGCAGTAGAAAAAAATTAAAAGCAGGATGTGAAGAAAGGGAGTTTTCCTTTCTAACCACGGGGGAAAGGACCAAAAAGGCTTTAGCGTGGGTTTGAAGGGTAAGAAGGATTTTAGTAGGTGGGAATACCAGGGAACGACATTCCAGGGTGAAGGAACAGCGTTAACAGACCGAGATGAAGATGTGAAAGCACAGGTGTGGCTGGGAAGTGACAAGTAATCTGGGGGAATAGAGCCCAGGGCCCGTGGAGACCTTAGACAGCCAAACCTGGAGCAAGTCCCTGGAGAAGGCCAGGGAGGCCCTGAGGCTGCCAGGGAGAATGGAGTGTGTCCTCTGGGCAGGGGGAAGCCATTGAAGGGTTTTGAGGAGTGACTTACATTTAGAAAAGACTAGATGAGAGTGAGCAAGTTGGCAGGCAGCTGGAGAGAGGCAGGCCAGAGACACTGAGGCCTGAACAGTGTGAAGAGGAGGCGAGTGAGAGGTATTGTGGAGGCAGAATTTACAGAGTTTAGCTACAGGTTAGAAGTGGGAGACTGGGGGAGGGGAGGGGCAGGAGGGGTCAGCGCCATCTCACAGGAGGTTTCCTGTCTGGAGAGATCCTGGGCTTCGGAACTGGGCAGAGTGGAGTTTGAATCCTGACTTGATTTCATTTGCAAAATGGGTTCCTAACCCCTACCTCACGGGTTTCCTGGCGATGCTGATATGGGAGAGCAAAGTTCTTCTGAGACAGCTTGCCCAGAGGTGGGGCTCTGGCTTTTCCGGATTCTCAATTCCAAGGCCTGGGCCCAGTGGGTGGGGACCCAGTCCAGGACTGCTTTCTCTGGGAATCCGTGGTTCTCAGAGGTCATGGTCCTGGGTGAGACTCCAGGTCCCCCTTGTCTCTGCAGGACCATGGACGTGGCTGTGCTTGTGGGAGACCTGAAGCTGGTCATCAATGAGCCCAGCCGCCTGCCGCTGTTTGACGCCATCAGACCCCTGATCCCGCTGAAGCACCAGGTGGAGTACGACCAGCTGACCCCCCGGCGCTCCAGGTGCGGAGGGAGCCCCCTGACTAGAGGCACGGCTGGGCGAGGTCACCCTGGGATGGACAGGGTCCCTCACTAGTGGATGGGGCAGCACTGGTGGTCAGGCCAGAGCTGGGCCATCACCCACCTCTCCGACGGCAGGAAGCTGAAAGAGGTGCGTCTGGACCGTCTGCACCCCGAAGGCCTGGGCCTCAGCGTGCGTGGCGGCCTCGAGTTCGGCTGTGGGCTCTTCATCTCCCACCTCATCAAAGGCGGCCAGGCAGACAGCGTCGGGCTGCAGGTGAGCGGGCAGAGTCCTCAGGCTTCCTGCCTCCCCCACTCACTTGCTGGGCTGCGTGGCATAACATGGTCACTCACCTCTCTGAGACTTTGGGAAAGGAAGACGCTGCCGCACCCTGATAGATTTCCCTCAGGCTGCAGGCAGTGGCCTGTTTTATTGAGTCCCGTTGGGGACATGGCTCCCCCTCATGCTGCTGCTCTCCCCCCACTCCCCTCCCTCCTGGTTATGTCCTGACACCTGAAGCTTTGGGCATGTAGCCTTTTACTGGAAGGTAAAAGGAAATCCGATGTACTATCCTAACTCCTGGCTTTGTAGCCGTGTGACTGCTGAAAACACTTAACCCCATGCCTCAGTTTCCTCATCTGTAAAATGGGAATGACGATGATGATACTATCCACCTCATCAGGTTGTTAAGAGGAGAATTCATATTATGAAGTACTTATAACAGTGCCTGGCACAAGTGCTCCTGTGCCTGTTAGGTAAGCAGAGAGGGAGATTGAATAAACACCAAGGATGTGCCAGGTAACACGCTCACAACCAGCTCTCGTTGTATGCCTTGGCTGTATCATCCCGTTTCCAGAGCTGATAGCGACTCAGTCTTGACTAGTGTCACAGCCAGCAAGTGGCAGAGCCAGGATTTGAACCCAGGTCTCCTGACTGCCAAGCCCAGGGATCTCTCTTCAGCAACCCAGGTGCCCCTCCCCCGGGGTCCCCGCACCTCAGTGTCTGAGCAGAGATGGGCAGACCTCCAGGTCTCGCTCCTGCCGGAGCCCAGAGCTGTATTTTTGTATGTCCAGATAAAAGAGGCCCTCCCCGACCCGCCCAGAGCTTCCAGCATGTTTGTTATCAACACCCCAATCCGGGCTGCCAAGCCAGGGGCTTTAGGGGCCTGCGGGGAAGGGTACCAGACACCGTGGAGTGGGAGGTGGAAACTGGGAGCTGACAGACACCGCTTTGTTCTAAATCCCTGTCTCACGGCTCGCCGGTGGCGTCTGAAATTTCAGCCGCTTCATTATTCTTCTCCCGTGCGCACATTTTCCAGCCCAGAAATGCGGCCAGAGAGAGAGCACAATGAGCTCCTCTCCAGGCGTCAGCGGAGGCCCCCTTTTTTTTCCAGGGCGAGCTCTCCTTCTAGGACAGGCACTTCTCAGCGATGCCTCCATGCTGGGGGCTTTGGGCCATTTTAATGAAACAGTTTTATCTTCCCGCCTGTTTCTCAGGCTTATGCATTATCGGCCCTTTCTCGGGCTGGCGGGCTCATCTCTCCTTTGTGCCCTGCCCCTCAGATCGTCATTTCACTGTGGCCCTGGCACAAAGGGCCTTTTGCAGGGCTACGCTGGGAGCGAGAGGGGAGGAAAGCCGATCCAGCAACCTGAGCCGGGGGCTGCGTGGGAATCGTTCTGCCTGGGGTCCTGGGCAGGTTCCCTTTAGGAACCAGACAGGGAACTTCACTCAGGGGAGCATCCATTCGCCTGTCTGGGCTCATGTTTCTGGGGAGATCTCCTGCCTGGATGTGGCTGGAGGAAGATTCTGGAAGGCAGGGGAGGGGCATGTTCAGGCACAGCCAGGCTGGACTGAAGGTCCTGTTGATCTGACCTGTGAGGCTGGGCCCCCGGGTTGGGGGGCTTGGACCCACCCATAGGACCTAGCCCTGGAACCTCATCTCTCTGCTCATATCACCCCTATTGGAGATGTTTTAGTGCATGTTTTTTAAAGTGTATGCTGTCTGAACCTACATCCTTTGCCCTGCACAGGGCGGTCTGTGCTGCCCAACCTGCTGTATGGTCCAGGGCTGGAGAATGATTCTGCGTGCATGGAGGTCCCAGCCATAAAGTGGACAGAGCAATCCCTGCCTTTCCTGTGGGACTTGAGGGCTCTGACAGGTGGCAAGGATCTAAAGAGGGCAAGACACAGGGAACTGCAGCCAGGCTTGGCCAGGGGCCCTGCTTTTCCATTTCCAAACGCCCACGAGCCAACGCTTGTGGTCTCGGGGAAACCTGACTTCAAATCCCAGCAACGCTGTCTGCTGGCTGGGTGACACTAAGCAAGTGGCTTCAACTCTCTGCGCCTGTTTCCTCATCTGGTTAACAGAGATGCAGAGTTGTAAAAAGTCGGGGCAGGGGCTAGTAACGGTTCTCCTTACAGGAGATGGCCCCGGAAACCTAGACAGTTCTGCAGTGAGTCCCTCCGCATGATACCTTTTGAACCCTGTGCCACTCCTGTCAGTCCCCTGAGAAGATTAGGGTGTGTGTCCAGATGTGGAAAGGAAGTGTTCAGGTGGCAACAATGAGAAGGTGATTCTGTCACAATGCTGTAGAAGATACGAGTTGACACTCCCTCCTGGACTGTCTGCCCGCCCAGCCCCTAGGCCCCACTCAGAGTCAACATGTACCCACTAGTCTCCAAAGGGTCAGCACATGTGGTGTGAGCTAAGCCCCTGCTGACCTGCGCTGGCCTCAGGCTGGAGGGGGGCATCCAGGATCCATCCCTGTTTTATAGCTAACTAGAGGCCCAGTGCATGAAATTCATGCATGGAGAAGGGGGAGTCCCTCAGCCCAGCCTGCACCCTCTCCAATCTGGGACCCCCTCAGACATCCGTCTCGCAATCTGGGACTGCTGGCTCCTAACTGCTCACCTGCCTGCCTGCCTACCTGATCGCCCCTAACTTCCCTCCCCTGCCAGCCTGATCTGCCCTAACCACCTCTGCCTCGGCCCCTGCCACCATGGCTTTGTCTGAAAGGACGCCGGAAGACGTCTGGTCTAATTAGCATATTACCCTTTTATTAGTATAGACGGCTGTGTGACCTTTAACAAAACATCACCTCCCTGGACTTCAGTTTCTACTGATGTCTGAGGTTCCTTCCAGCCCTGCAATTATTAAATGAGGAATTTCAAGCCTGATCCCAGGCCAAGGTACTTGGAGGAGCCCAAGGCAGTATCCACTAGGGGCAGTCTCACCACCGATCTGTATCCAGGCTGGCCCACCAGGCCCAAGTGCCCCCTATCTGTCCCTGTGTAAGGAGGGCTAAGTCCTGAGAAGAGGGATCTGATCAGAATATTTAGAGCTCAGGTTCAATGAAAAATAGCAATAACAACCATGTATTTATTATTTGAGGTCAGACACTGGCTGACTTTATATGTACACACTCACTTAATTTTCATAGCAACCACATTTCCCCATTTTACAGATGAGGGAAAGAGGTTCAGGAAGTCCAATAGACATGCCCAAGGTCACACAGCTAATAAGAGTAAGAGCAGGGGTTTGAACCCAGGCCATCCAATGCCAAAGCCTTTTGTTCATTTGCTGTTCTTTGCTCACACCCAGAATGGGAATTCAGAGTCAGATTAAATGTCCATTGAATTTCCATAGTGTGGAAAAAAAGGGAGAGAGTGTGTGTGTATGTGTGTGTGTGAGTGAGAGAGAGAGAGAGAGAGAGAGAGAGAGAGAGAGAGAGAGAAAGAGAGAGAGAGAGATGTGCGCTTGGGCCAGGAGTCCTGTAAGTTCCCCACCCCAACTCCGTTGTGGTGTTGCAGGGAAGCCTGCTCCTTGGGGTGGGGTGGGAAGAGCTGCTTGAATCTGTGTGAAGGGTCACCCTCTGCATGGATTCTGGACCCTTTGGTACCCCAATGGGGTGAAAGGGATGCCAGAGTTAGGTTACAGAGCCTTGTGTTCTATTCCCAGCGCTGCTACCCATTCTCTGTGCCCTTCCCCCACCATTTTAGGCTCTCCATCTGTGAAACAGGGCGGCAGAAAGACTCCTGGGAAGTGCCACTGTCCTGGGGTCCGTCAGGCTGTTGGAGGATGGGTTGGTTGTGACAAGGCACCAGGGCACATAGTTAGGCCATCGTCCCCTTTCCTGGAGAGCAGGCCCGGGGCATCTGGTAGTGAACCTGCCCGGCCACCGATGCTCCCTCAACCTGTGCCTCTTCCCTCTGTGTGTGGCCAAGGTAGGGGACGAGATCGTCCGGATCAATGGGTACTCCATCTCCTCCTGCACCCATGAGGAGGTCATCAACCTCATCCGCACCAAGAAGACTGTGTCCATCAAAGTGAGACGTGAGTGAGGCCAGAGGGCAGGGGAGGGGGATAGAAGGGTGGAGAGGTGCTAATGGTGGAGTAGGGTGGTAGGCAACAGGGAATCAGCTCCTGGGGCAGGAGGGGAGGGCAGAGGAGCCGCCCTAACCCCAGTGCCTTTCTCCCACAGACATCGGCCTGATCCCCGTGAAGAGGTGAGCAGGACCCTCCTCTGAGACAGACTCTTCCCTGTGGGCTCAGGGTCCTGGGGTTTGGCTTCCCACAGGCCAGCACTGGCCCTGGGCCAGCGGTGACTGGGGGCTCCAGATGGGGCAGATCTGGACTTGGGGCCTGGTCTCTCCAACATCTCTAATGACCCCCCTTCTCATTTCATTTCCCATCAGCTCTCCTGACGAGCCCCTCAAATGGCAGTATGTGGATCAGTTTGTGTCAGGATCTGAGGTAAGGACCAGGACCACCAGTGATGGGGTCTGGATGGAATGGTCTTCAAGGAGGGGCAGCTGGTCCTGAAAGGGGCCTTGCTCTAGGGATGTGCCCTCAGGGGCTTCACACATGCCCCTGTGCATCCAGAAAGCCCCTGTGGGTGGTGGGCCCTCAGCCAAGCCCAGCAGGTATAGACCTCTCCCCCCAGGCACAGAATGGCCATCAGACTCACATGGGAATAGTTGTGCTTATGAGCTCAAATGGCCATTTTCACACATCTGACACCTAGTGACCCTTATTCTCTTTCCTCCAGGGCGGGCGGAACATTCTGGGCTCCCTAGGGAATCGAGAAAACAGGGAGAAGAAGGTCTTCATCAGCCTGGTGGGCTCCCGGGGCCTTGGCTGCAGGTGGGTAGCAGGCACGCCCTGGGGCTCACTCATGACCAGCAGACCCCAGGAGGACCCTAATGCCTCTCCCTTTTCTCGCTGCTTCTGAGGAAACTTTTACTCACTGATGATGATACTTTGTGGTGCCTGGTTTCCCCTCTGAGTTTCACAACAGGTCTGTAAGGTCAGGGGGACAGCTCTTAACAGGCCCATTTTACAGATGAGGAAACTGAGGCCCAAAGAGGAACCATGTTCCTCTGGTGGGACCTCAAGCCACTGTAAAGGCCTCTGTCCTGCTGATCATCTCTGTCACTGTTCCCCTGTTACCTGTTGCCTTGTGGGTTTCCTTAAGGGGCAGCCAGGGGATTGCAAATAGGAATTAGATCACACCACATACTCTTGATAAGCACGCAGGTCTAAGGGTCAGCCCCTTCTCTGCCACCTATGAGCTCCAGAACCTGGACTAGCTACTTAACCACTCTGAAGCTCAGCTTCTCCCTCTATAAGCTGGGGGTAATAATATCCACATTGTGAGGAGGAATGAGATGACAGAGGTATCAAGCTTAGTGCCTGGCAAGTAATAAGCAGTTGGTAAACATTAGCTATTTTTATTTAAGTCATTCTTATTGTTTCCATTCATTCACACTTATTCAATACTTTTCTGCCAAGTTTAAGTAATAAAAAGCCCCTCCTTTCTCAGAGATTGCAGCCTAATATCGAATCCAGCCACATAAACAGTTACAGTAATGAACGACAAGGTTGCTAATGGAGCAGCATTCTGCATCATGGATGGCAAACAGGTTTCCAATCCTGTGCTATCTCTAATCAATTAGTAGTGGCTGCATGGTGTACTGTTTTGAAAGGAACTCTAAGGTTGCATCCAGGCTTGGTGGGAAAGAGTGCTGTGATTGATTAGTGATCAGTCTGGATGGGGAGAACAGTAGTGCAAATGCTTCCCTTGCTGTAGGTGTTTTAGGAGCACTGAGAAGAGAGCAACAATCTTAATCTTAGGATAGAAGAGGAGTTCCGTTAAAACCTTGTAGAGAAGATAGCATTTGAGCCTTAAGGAATGAATAGGAAAGTGCTAGAAGAGGAAAAAGCACATGTGATGTATTGGGTGAGAGGTTGGGTGGGGGGCAGGGGTTACAAGTAGTTGTCTGTGGCTCTTGCCACAGGTAGACAGTGAAGAGCCTTGGGTACTGAGCTCATGGGTGACCTGTTTCCTGAGGGACCAAAGCCTGGAGACCCAGGCAGAGGGAGCAAGGCCTTGAGAATGAGCGAGCGCTGGAGGCAGAGGCTCACCTGCATTTCCCATCCCTTCCACAGCATTTCCAGCGGCCCCACCCAGAAACCAGGCATCTTCATCAGTAACGTGAAGCCTGGCTCCCTGTCTGCTGAGGTGGGGTTGGAGGTGAGTGGGCCCGGGCCAGGGTCAGACTGGGACCACATAGTGATGGAGGCACACGTCTTCCCACACAGCCCTCTCTCGGCAGTCACTGGCTGATGATTCCTTCCCACGCCCTAAGGGAAGCGTCACAGAGGGGGTGGCATTTGACCATTTCTACAGTCTTCTCCAGCTCTGAGAGCCTTTATTCCTGAGCTCGGGACTGCAGTAATAATGATCATTGAGTGTTTACTGGATCAGACAGTGTTCTAAGCCCTTTAAAATTCATGAGAACTCTGAGAATTGGGTACTGTCATTATCCCCATTTTACAAATGGGGAAACTGAGACCCAGAGAAAGTATGTGACTTTTCCAAGATCAGCTACCTAGGATGGTAGAGCTGTGATTCAACCCGAGGTGGTCTGATTACAGAGCCAGAACTTGTCACCTCTACTTTGGCATATTCCTTCCTCTTTTTGTGCATCAGAATTCTCTCCTATAATATGGGGTGATAGCCTTCCTTCTAGAGTCATTGTGTGAGTTAAATGAATCAATACACATGCCGAGAACTGGCATATAGTAAGGGACCGTTGAATGCTAGCTACCACTTATGACTCAGCACAGCCTCTGCTATATGAGAAGTCCACGGGCTCCTAGGTCTACATTCTGAGTGTTTAAAGCAAATGTCGTACATTCAGCCAAAGGAATGACCCTCTAACAAGATAATACTTGGCAGCTGCTGAAAGACATGAGGCAGAGGGACCCTGAGTGGACTCCATCAGAGCTTTCCAACGCTCTGCTCATGAAGGAGAGCTGAGGTGCAGTCACTTGAAAACCCAGCATCTGCCCTTGAGCCCCAGGATGAACCTTTCCTTCAGATAAGTGAGTTTACAGATAGTGCAGACGCGCTGATGCCTCTCCATTCCTCCACCAGGCAGGGGACCAGATTGTCGAAGTCAACGGCATCGACTTCTCCAACCTGGACCACAAGGAGGTGAGACCTACTGGCTGTTATACCTCTGCCCTCCATGTCTCACCCCTCCCCCCGCCATGGTGTCTGAAACCTGTGCTCTCTAGAGACCTGGACTGCTCTGGTCTGTCAGGCCTCAGCTGACTGCCCACCTGTCCCCACAGGCCGTGAACGTGCTGAAGAGTAGCCGCAGCCTGACCATCTCCATCGTAGCTGGAGCTGTAAGTCCAGAGTGAGCTGCTGGGCCTCCATGACCCCTGACCTCCAGGCCCAGCCACTCAGAGCCCTGAGGTCTGCCACACGCTCCCGAGAAGGGCCAAGGGTGTCTCCGTCCCTGAAGCTCTGACAGAGCAGAGGGAGAGGGTCTCTGCCCAGCCAGGGCACATCTGGGTCAGAGACAGCAGGAACCACAGGGCCTGACCCTGGGGTCACGGTGCTGAGAAGACAGCCTTCATCTGGGCCCCCAAGGCTGTGGCAGTGGGACCCCAGGTTTCCCAGGGGACTGAGCCTGGGGCCTCTTTTCTCCCCACGAGGGCCGGGAGCTGTTCATGACGGATCGGGAGCGGCTGGAAGAGGTGAGGCAGCGCGAGCTGCAGCGGCAGGAGCTTCTCATGCAGAAGCGGCTGGCGATGGAGTCCAACAAGATCCTGCAAGAGCAGCGGGAGATGGAGCAGCAGTGAGTGTGGCCAGTTAGGACGCCCCTTCCCTGTCCTCTCAGACCACATCCACCTTGCTTCCTGCCCACTGCGTCCTGAGCCAACCTCATCCTCTCCTCCAAAGGCCTGTCCTCAGACCAGATGTGTCTAGTGGTGGTCAGCATAAGCATCCCCTGCCGCCAGGCCACCAGGCTCCTCCCTGCTTGCCAAAGAGAGCCCCTGATTTCCAAGACCCAGGAATATGGGGATGCAGTAGCTAACGTCTGTCCAGTACCATCCATGTATTATATATAATACAGCTGGTGCTGTATTATAGCCTCATGTATGTTACTGAATGTCATTTTCACAATAGCCCTGTGAGATGGGTGGTATTAACCCATTTTACAGGTGAGGAGACTGAGACCCAGAGAGGGTAAGCCACTTGTGTGCAAAGTCACATGTGGCCAAGCGGGGGTTCACAACAGGCAGCCTAGCTGCCCTGTCTGTGGTGATAAGTCCCGCCCCCACATGGGATGGTTGAGATGATGGGTTGAGAGAATAAACGGGGCAAGCAATTCATACATCAAAAACAGTGTCAAAATCTAAATCCAGTACATTCTAGGAGCTTTATAAGAATTTGAAAAGGGATTTTCCCATCTCTCTCATCACAGATATAGCCTGAAAAACTAACCCTGCTGGTACCTCTGCCCACAGCCCTGGTCTTGGGTAGTCATCCAGCTTTGCCCCTGGGGTCTGGGGCCCCTTCCAGGAGAACCTCCCTCAGGCCAGGCCCTGCCTATCATCAGTCACTGTATCTAAGAGTTTGGAGGTGGGTGCATAGTGTGGCCCGCTCTGACCTTCACTCTGGCTCCGGCAGCACAGAATCTCTGCTTAGTGGTGCCAAACAAAACCCCACAGAGTACACGACCAGCATCCAAAGCTGGCCCAGGCACCCTTGGAGGGGAACCTGAAAGAAATAGAACTTTTTCCAAATCAGGAGTTAGCTACAAAGAGTGAACTCCCCTTGCACAGACTTCAGCATGCCAATCTGCATTCGTGTTTCAGAAGGAAAAAGGAAATTGCCCAGAAGGCAGCAGAGGAAAACGAGAGATACCGGAAGGAGATGGAACAGTGAGTGCCTCCGCCCCATGCGTCCGCACCTTGTCTGTGTGTGGACGTGAGTGTGCTCTCGGAGGGTAGCCAGCCAGAGGCCACCTCCAGGACCAGTTTACCTGGCCCTCTTGTCCCTGGTGGATCCTCCTTTATTTTAGCCATTCCATAATCCTAGTACCGTGAAGCCATCCCATTCCAGTAACTAGAACATGATCTTACGTAATTGCCAGGGTAGCATTCACACTCGATTTAGAATGCGAGAGCCAAGGACTCTGTAGTCTTCACCACAGCTAGAATCCATGGTCTCTCCCCAGGCTGGTTGAGGTTTCCCTACAGCAGGGGTGGGGAACCTTTTTTTTTTTTTAATATCTTTTTATTGATTTCAGAGAGGAAGGGAGAGAGAGATAGAAACATCAATGATGAGAATCATTGATCGGCTGCCTCCTGCACACCCCCTACTGGGGATCGAGCCCGCAACCCGGCGAGTGCCCTTGACTGGAATCAAACCCAGGACCCCTCAGTCCGCGGGCTGATGCTCTACCCACTGAGCCAAATTGGGGCGGGGAACCTTTTTTCTGCCAAGGGCCATTTGGATATTTATAACATCATTGAAGGGACATACAGAATTATCAACTTAAAAATTAGCCCGCTGTATTTGGTCATTTAATTAACTCACCCCTAATGCCTTGGCAGGGCCAGACCAAACGATTTCCCCGCCTCTGACCTATAGGCAGAAGCTGGGCCCGTGAAGGTTCTGACTCTAATCACAGGCATGGGGTCTTATTTCAGGATCGTGGAGGAGGAAGAGAAGTTCCAGAAGCAGTGGGAAGAAGACTGGGGCTCCAGGGAACAGCTGCTCTCGTCTAAGACCATCAGCGCCGAGATGCACCCCGTGCCCCTTCGCAAGCCAAAGTGTACGTATCATGTGCTGGTGGGTGGGGAGAGAGCTTCCTTCCGGGGCCAGGAGGCTGGGGGATGGTCCAGGCTGAGATGCTGGTCCCTCTTCACTCACCACCACCTCCCCAGGTGCATCACCCTGGCTGTCTGGGCTGCATGTGCTTCACAGAGGGGCAGCCATGTGCCAGGGCCTATCTGCCAGGGCATTGGGGTGGGAGGGATCTGTCTGCCCACCTTGTCCTCGAGGCCTGCTGCCAGGCTCTCCCCCACAACACAGACACAGGCAGCTGGACCCTCCCCATGCCCGTGGGCTGCTGAAGAGGGATTGGAGAGCTGTAGGGAAAGTGAACTGCTTATGGGATTATCTTAGTTTGCTGGGTGTTGTATCTTCTTCCTGCTTGGGTCTGAATTGGTGCTGGGATGGAAGAGCAGCAGGAAAGGGGGCAAGGGTCTCACATGAGAGCAGACTCTGGTGGTCCAAGCTTGATGGGCAACTGTGGGAGGAGCTTCCCTGAAGTGACCCTACCACCTGCGTCCTTGTGCATTGGACCCTGCGAGGTCCCTGCACTCCAAGGATGGAATCAGGACGCCCAGGGACCAAACTGCGGCCATCCGGTGGCCTCGGGTCCCTCTGCCTTTATCTCCTTTCTTCATCTGTCCTATGTTATGATCCCCAGTTTTGGTCCAGGCCTCAACCAACTGCTCTCCTTTCCACTAGCTCTCAATCCCAACTCCCAGGAAGCCTCTTCAAGGGGCAGCTCACAGCACCAGGGCAAAGTGGGGGCTCACTCTCAGTGCTTCTTAAGTGGGCTTGTGGTGGGGAGCCAGGAGCAAGGCAGCGTGGGGGTTGTAGCAGCCACAAGTCCAGGATGCCTGGTTGGGCCTTTACTCTTCATAGCTGTTTTCATCATTGACATGGGGCAGGTTCCACTCCAGCTGACTGCGCTCAGCCGACCTGGGAACCTCCAGATGTGGGGTGAATCTGTATCCAAGGACCAAGGTTCCCCATTTCTGCTGTGTGGCAGCTATTTGGGGTCTGTGATAGGGTCCGGACATCTCTTCAAAGATGGCCCCAACTTTGAATTTTGCCCAAGCCCTAGAGGGACATGAACTGGGGTTGATGAAGCGGTTCAGAGCCATCTGGATGGTTCCACCTCACCCTCCTTGGTGCAGGGCAAGCAGCTCCCACCCAGCCACTCCTTCCTGGCAGGGGGCACTGTGTCATCTTGGGGTCCTCTCGGAAGGACAAAGCACACTCTCATCAGCCTTCCCTGTGACGTTCGGTATTAGTTGAGGATGAGGCCAGAGCTAAATTCCCAGTGAATAATCTGTGCTTTAGACAGGGAGTTAATTTGCTCTTAATGCGTGAAACAGGAGCTTCAGGAGAAGAGAAATCGATTTTAATTGCTTCTCCTGAGAGTAACCCTAGTCAATTTAGTACCTGCCTTGAAATTGGGTCTTGGCTTCAGAACAAACACACTCTCTCAGGAACTACAGAAAATGAAAACCCTTTCTGCAGCTAGCTATTTATTTCATGATTTTAAACAAAACCAAGCTTCTTGAAGAAAAGGAGAACTTTGTCCGAGATGTAAATGTTTTCTAAAGCAACATCGCGAGGCATGAGATTGATGACCGGAGTCCGCCAGCCTGAGCTGGGGCCGCTGCCGCTGCCGCCTCCATCCATCTCCATATGCACCGGCAATTAATTCTCATTTGGAGATAAGTCAGGAGATGCAGGAAGGCCTGGGAGCCGGCCCAGTGCCTGCCTTTCTCCGCATTCCTGCGAGGCTGGAATGGTCTCAGCCGTTTGGGGCCAGCAGGACCAGGCTGCGTTCAGGTCCTCCTGACCCTCTTCAACTTGGGCCCAGTCAGCCCACAGGTTACACCTGACTCAGGTGTCTGTGCCTGATGAGGGGTGGACCCTGCATTTTTGAACCATAAAAAGTGGGGAGTACCTCTTGCCCAGAAAATGAGGCCACTCATCCTAATGATGTGGGTGGGACTGACTGATCCCCTCACCACCCCCTGTCCCAGGGGCTCACCCTGCCTACCCATGGCCAACCTGGCAGAACCCCAACATCCTGCCAGGCCCTCAAGTCCATGACACACTGTCATAGAACTCCCCAGAAGAACTTCCTTAGCTAAACCAACAAGGAGGAGGGATTTTAATCAAGAATCCCAGAGCTAGAAAAAGCCTGGAGAGATGAAGAGGTTTAAACAAGGGATTTCCACCCTTCTCTTGCCATTACGGACCCCATCAATCAATTAGTCCCCACACCCAACAGGCCCCATGGTTTGGACGTTGAGTTGTTTTCCTACCAAACGATTAAGTAATCATGTGTGTCACCATTGTTGGATTAGGTAGTCATTCTTGTTAGCAAGAAACAGTGTTCCACGGTCGAGTAACCAGAAATCAAGCCAAAAGCAATGGCTCTTAACATTTACCCTTTCATCGGTTATTGGGCAAGTTCTTCTAATTAATATTTGAAATATTAATAAAAAAAACTCGCGGCAAGTTTATGCACTACCTTCTACCATCCCAGGGCGGCTGGAGTCCAGGTTGGAAACCACTGGAATGGGTGGTTTGCTATTCTCCACATTATGTCAAAATTCGTGTCTTCCTGACCACATGTGCCCCTCTACCCTTGGGAATCTCCCCACCTCTTCAGGGTTCCCAGTCCACCCACACAGCTCCAACAGTCCCTGGGGGACCCAGAGGTCTGAAGGTGGTAAGAAGCCAAGAGGATCTGTCCTCCCATTGTATGCTCTGGCACCAAACATGTATAATACTCAGGTATTCCCATCCTCTGTGCCACACCTCCCAGTGTCAGTTGAACGCCCCACAAAATGCTTCTCACTCTGCTGTCAGATCACAGGCCCGTGTTGTGAGCCCATTTTACAGACAGAGAAACTAAAGCTACCAAGGTTGAAAGCTCGACACACGCCATCCCAGAGCGAGAAAGCTTTGCACTGGGCTCCTGAGCCCTGTTCCTGCCCCTGACCTCACAGCTCCCGTAGAGGAAGCTGGTCCCAGGCCCCCAGGCTCCTGGGAAGCGCCTCTGGCCTCTGGGTCTCCTGAATCCCTCTCGGTTCACCAGCTTCCCCCTGTTTTCCCGGGTAGATGATCAGAGAGTGGAGCCCAAGCTTGAGCCTGCCAACGACCGGGACAGAGGCACGGAGGAGCAGGGAGAGCAGGTTTGCGGCCCCCGCTTCGCTCTCTGGCCTTGCTGCTCTGCTTGCTCTGCCCACCTGCCCTGCCATCCCTGCATCCGGCTTTGGGGGACCAGCATATGGTGGAGACCACTGGAGTCTGTGGCGCTCCTCCCAGCCCTGGCTTGGTCCAAGCACTGCACACAAAACCTTGAGAACAAGGCCAGGCTGACATGTCAGCTGGTGCACACAGTACAACTGAACTGCTGGTTCAAATATTTAAGTATGGCCAAGGCCAAGTTCTTCCTCGGGCCTCTCCCGAGGACACCGCAGATCTCCCCAAGATCCGGCAACTAGAGGGTAGCGCTTGGTCCAGCAAGAGGCTTTCAAGATTCTCTTCTAGAGCCCAGACTGGTCCAGAGTGAGTAATTATTTAAGCCTTCACCACTGGCCGGGGAGCTTCAGGTCTGCGGTATTGCCCAGCCATGCTGCTGCCTGAGGAAGGCAGGGGGCTGGTGCCCGGGTTGTCTGGCCCGGACGGGGATATGCTTTTTTGGAGGCCGATCTGCCTGCTGGCTGCCTGAGCCGTCCTTCCCAGAGCTGCCCCCAAGCATCGCTTTCTCTTCCAACACTGAAAGTGGAGGATATGGCCTGGACTGTGGGACAACACTGTTTTGTTCTGGCTGACAGCAGTTCTAGGCAGAGACCCAGGCTCCCTTTTGTCTCGAGCCATTTCTTGGATGGAGGGACCAGACGTCGGTCAGGAAAAGCCTCATTCCCTTTCAGCGGGGCTTTGTGTCTGGCAGGCGGTGGCTCTGAGTTGGAAAAGCTCATCCTCCCACCAGGGGCTTTCTCTTTGATTTGTCTGGCACTGATTTCTAAAGCCAGAGGCAGCGGCAGGGGCCCGGGGACTGTCAATCGGGGCCTTTCTCAGGTGGTCCTGGGCCTGTTTACAGCCCAGGCGAGGCAGGGAAGTGGAGAGTCAGGCAGAGGGTGCCGTTCTGCTGCTGGGCCAGCTGTGCTGCTCTTCGTCTCATGGGAACCCCGCTCCCGGCCTCTGCCCTCGCTGGGTGCTGGCTGCGCGGAACTGTCTCACGGCTCCGTTCTCTGTGTTGTTACAGCCTTTGGGTGGTTTTATCGTTACGATGGCAAGTTCCCATCCATCCGGAAGGTAGGACAGGGCTGGGTGCTGTGCCGTTTGCCATTGAGTTTGCTGTGGGTTTTGGCCTTTTCCAAACATTGTTTTTTTCTGTCAACGCTCAACAGTGTGACCCAGACTGCTTGCTCGAGGGCTGTGCTTCTCTGTCAGGCTGTCATCAGAGGGCAGGGCCCTGTCACAGAGGCATCATGGAGTGGGGGGCGGGGGGGTTCTCGGGTGAAACCTGCCCAGGCACCATCAGGCGCCACCTGGGTCAGCCCCGGTGGGCACAGGGCATCCGGGGCAGGGGCATGGCAGGAAGCTGCTGCTTTGGGTCTCTGTCAAGCAGACCCAGCGGCCAAGACCGGAAGCTGAGGACAGGCAGAGGGAAATGTCACAATGCAGATTATGAGGCTGACTGAGCCAGACACAGACCAGCTGCCGAGGCGGGAGTTGGCTGCCTCGGGTTGAGACAAAGAGCCACACCAATCGTAACTCTCCCTAGAAATATCTCTGCACGTGCCCCGGATAATGCAGTTTTCTGGTCTCTGAGGCCTTAGATTTTCTCTCTAAACCTTATTACTATGTATCTCCAGGCCCCATAAACCTTTCTCATCCCTTTTCTTTCTAAATCACTTTGGCATTTCATTATGAAAATGCCGCTGTTAACATCTATAGATTGGACATTCAGGATGACTTGGCGTTTGGGATCCAGGCATCAGCATAAATCTGGGTGAAGCAATATAGGTGTCATCACTCAACCGGCTCTTTCTGGCGGGATGTCTGGCTTCCAGAAACCAAAGCCCTGGCTGCAGTGTGACCTTGATCATATGTAGCTTCTCCCTGCCTGTACATGGGAATATCTATGTGCTAGAAACATCTACCCCTTCCTCCAACACAGTACCGTTCAGATACGAAGACAGCACTATTATTCCTGACCGAGAGCGTCTTCCCCTAGGAGCACAGATCGTGCTTCGTCTGACACTGAATAAGTCAGGACAGAGCCCCTTAGGGGACTCCTCTCCACACTGTGGTGGCCTCAGAAAGGACTTGGTCTCATCAAACTGTCCTTTCCATTTACAGGCTGACCCTGGCTTAGGATGCCTCATTGCATTACATGTTGAATTCTTTCCTATATACAGTCTCTACTAGAATATAACTAGATACACACACACACACACACACACACACACAGGATTCTACTTGAAAAACGAATGACAGGAGATGGGTAGGTTAAATCCTTCCCAGGCATTAATAACTAGGCAAATGTAAGAGAAGTGTGTGTGTGTCTCCTCCACACACACACTTCCCCTCAGAGATCACGTCCCTTGAGAAGTGCTGTTGGTAAAGAAGCAGACCTGCTTCCCCCTACTCATTAGTTCAGTCATTCCAGAAATAGCTGGTATTTCGATTTCCATTTCATTTCCAAAAGAGAGGGAAATTGCTTCTAGGTAGCAGCAAGAACACATCCACCCCATCTGCCTCTCCTTAGTCCCGACTGAAAGGAATATTTGCCATGAATTTAACTGACAGCTAAAAGGACACCAGAATCGGGTTCCTCCTGCTGGCTCTGAAAATCCACAGCCACTTTCTCCAGGGCCACGTGAGACGCCGTGTTTCCCGGGAGCTGGAACACCCAGTGCCCAGGTAGTACACGTGGCCGTCTATGGCCATGACCATTGATGCACAACATCTCCCTTATTTGAAAAGCTAAAGGCTCCATGTCTCAATTCCTAACCTGGAAGTAATCCCTCTGGGGTTCAAAGCCCCCAGTCAGTGGCCCCACAGAGCCTATGCCAGGGCCTGAGGATGTGTGGTTCTGACTAGCCCTCACCAGGAATGCATGAGTGAGTCATGAAGACCACCCCTACTTGCAGGGGCCCACCGTCTGGCAGGGAGGCAGACTCACATGCAACTAAGTACCCACCTGGAGGGAGCAGACTGTTCTGAGAGCCGTAGACAATGCTATGGGGCAACTTGCCCTTCTGCCTCAGTAAGCAGGCGCTGCTTTCTTGGAGATGGGACAGAAACGGTCACATGTGCCTGCCCCAGCCAGGTGCCCTGGCTCCAAAACCTTAGCACTGGTGGGGTCTTTTAACCAACAGAATGGCCATTCCTATCATAGTGGTGCCTGTGGGAGGCCATGCCCTTCCTCTAGCAAGCTGCCTCCAGGCACAATGTTTCTGGCTCCTCCTGGGGATTTGCTGTCTGAATCTATAACATGATAGCAGGGATTCATCTATCAAGTGAGCCAAGAGTCTAGTCAACAGGGTAGGCAAGGAACCAAGCAGGACTCTGAAGCAAAGAGAACCATTTTCTCAAGTGGCTTCTAGACTGTTCTGGGGTGGATCCCATCCCTCAGGTGGTGGCGGGTGGGATCATCTCCAGAGCACAGTACATACACACAGAGGTGGGGGTTGTCTTTAGGGGGCAGGATGACTCAAGCACAAGTCCATAATGGCACCTCCCCACCCAAGTCCTTCTAGCTGTTTACAATCACTAGTCAACTCAAATCTTCATTCCTGGCCATTGATGCTGGAGTGACTCAGGAATTCTGAGAGCAGGCCCCAGGAAGGTTTGTTGGGGGTGGAGTGAGCTCACAGGTGGGTTTCCTCCTTCCCCAAACATTCCCCAGAATGTTGACTACCTGCTGTCCCCTCCCCAGAGAGCTAGCTATATCCTCCAGGCCTGTGTGATGGAGTTGACACCTGCCATGCTCCCATTGCCCCCAGTTCTTCTGGATACAGTAGAAACTTTGTGGGACCTAGAAGACTCAGGACCAAATCCTGGCACCACCACTTATTAGATGTTTGATGTTGGGCAAGAGACTATATCATGCGGTGTCTACATATGAGACACCTTTCTCTCCAGATATTGGAGAAGGCATGTGCCCAGATACTAGGAAATAAATGCAATGCCTTATTTATGCAGTACTTTCATGATTATAAAGCACATTTATAGATGTTATTTCATTGGCTCTGGATGGCAAGCTTATGGGGCAGGTATTTCTTCCATTTTGGAGATGAGTTAATCAGGCCCAGAGAGGTTAAGAAACCTAGCCAAAGTCACACAGCCAGTTAGTGAATTAGTAAACCCATTCTTCTGACAAAGGGATTGTGTCTCCTACTCTGTAGTGAGTAGCAGTGACCGCTTGTCATAAACCTGAGCTCCAATGCCCATGGACAGAGCTGGGGGAGGGGCTCACCGTGGGATGGTTGCCTGGTGTTGCTGAGGCCTGAATGCCCTGTTTGTGGTGCTGTGCCAGTGTCAACACTACCTTGTAACCCTTGTCGTGTAAAAAATGCCACATCTGCTCAGAAAGGAAAGGATAAGAAAGCCAAGTATGACAGCCTGCAGGAGTTGAGAAAGAATAAGAAGGAACTGGAGTTTGAACAAAAGCTTTACAAAGAGAAGGAGGAAATGCTGGAAAAGGAAAAGCAACTGAAGATCAACCGGCTGGCCCAGGAGGTAGGTGACCTGCTCAAAGGCCAGGTGAGCACCCCTGGGAGGCGGCTTGGTTGTTTCCCATCATGCCCCCAGGGAACCATCCGGAGTTATTCTCCCAAATGGAGTCCAAAGGTGGAGTGAGCCCTGCCCACCTCCTTAGTGTGGAGAGTGAGGTCATCCCACCTGCCCAGGGTCATCTGAGACTAGCTTCTGGCTTAGATGTATGTTTGGGGTTGAGACTGGCCTCCTTGCTCAGGTGTGGGTCTGAAGCTAACCTCTCTGCTCAGATTGTAGGACTTAGGTCAGCCCTCCCCACACCTGGCCAGCGGTTGGGCCTGTGCCCTCCACCCCCACTGTATCAGAGTATGAGTCCAAGACTAGGCCTCCCTGCCCCAGGTGTGGCTGTGAGTCAGAGGCTCACCCCTCTGCCTAGATGGAGATCGGAAGTTAGCCTTCCACCTGCCTGTCATTCTATCTGAATCAGTTTGCCCCCCTCCCAGGTTACAAGTTCAAGATCAGGGTTTCCCAAAGTGCCTGGGCTCTGAGGGTATGGGTCTCAGGCTAACCCCGTGCACAGGCAGGATGTCTCAGGCTCTCCCTCAACTACTCAGGCTATGGGTCTGAGGCTGCTCCCATCAGCAGAGCGTGAGTCTGAGGCTGGACCTCTTCAACCTGGGGATGTATCTAAGGCCGTTCCCTTCCAGACATGCCAAAAGCAGTCTTCCAGCATGAGTAATCCTTACTTCCTAGGTGAGCTGGGTGACCTTCACTCCCTAGCTGTTTGAGATAGCATTGGTTCGGCTTCCTTTCATGCTTCCGTGACAGATGGCCAAGCTGATTGCATTACAAAACAAGAGAAGGCCTGGAGAATGTGAAGTGCATTAGGTCTGGCACTAGGAACAGATTAGCCACAAAATTTAAGAAATTGAACTTGTGCTTCTGAGGACAAGGCAGCCTGGAAGGGAAAAGAAATGTAAAGTTTAACTCTTGGAATGTGCGAGGAGCCTACAATAGGACGTTGGTGGAGAATCCTAAGAGCCTCAGGGTTCGGGGGCCAGCTAATCCCAGGCAATGCATGAGCCCCTTCTCTGACTGTGCCTACAAGTGGCGTTAGTCAAACCAACACCTCGACACCCTCCCCACACCTGTTCGCCCGTCTTCTGGGCCCAGTGAAACAAGCTTAGGTCTTTTTCTAGACAGCTGACACACCAACAGTACTTTGGGGTTTTCTAAGAAACGCTTCGTGTGTGCCGCCCACGTGTGACTCAAGTGCACCCTTTGTCCTCTCCTTTGTGCCTCGGCCTTGGGTCCCAGGTGTCCGAGACGGAGCGGGAAGACCTGGAGGAATCGGAAAAGATTCAGTATTGGGTGGAAAGGCTCTGTCAGACTCGCCTTGAGCAGATTTCCTCTGCTGATAATGAGATTTCGGAGGTAACAGAGCCCTTCTTTCCTAGCCCCTCCTCCTGCTGCCTTCCGAACGACCCGCCCTGGGGGCAGCGGGAGGCACGATGGCCACTGTCCAGCGCACTCCCCCTTCCTCTCTTGAGGAGGGAGAACATAGCTGTTTTCCTGGGCTTGTCTCCAGAGTGACCACTAAGTCCCAGCTTATCTGCGATGGTCCCAGCTAGGCCCCTTGTCCTGGTGTAACTACTAAGAGGGCCACGTTCACTGTCAAGCGCGTTCCAGTTTAGAGGGTGAATTATATGGTTGCCTTATTTGTCACCCACAAATGGCAGAATACGGGACCCTCTTGCATGTGGGCATTCCCTACCAGCTGTCCGGCATGAGCTCAGGTGGCACCCGTGTGGCTCTGGTGTGAGGGTGGTGGGTCTCCGGCAGTAAGAGAAATCGATTAGAAGAGCCTTGTACTCAATGTCCTGTGAAGTGAAGCACTCGCCCCAAGACTACAGAACTTCCTTGCAACCCCCAGATGACCACGGGGCCCCCGCCTTCCATGTCTCCCCTGGCCCCACCCCTGAGACGCTTCGCTGGCGGGCTGCACCTCCACACCACTGACCTGGATGACATCTCTTTGGACATGTTCTACTACCCCCCCAAGATTCCCTCTGCCTTACCTGTGATGCCCCATCCTCCACCCTCCAACCCACCCTCCAAGGTCCCCGCAACCCCTGTCCTTCCGTCATCAGGCCGTGTGAGTGCCTCGTCCTCACCCTGGGTGCAGCACACCCCACCCCCGATCCCCATCCCTCCCCCACCATCTATTCCCACCCAAGACCTCGCTCCTACCCGCCCACTGCCCTCTGCCCTGGAAGAGGCACTGGGCAACCACACGTTCCGCGCTGGGGACACAGGCAATCCTACAGAGGACTGGGAGGCCAAGAACCACAGCGGGAAGCCTGCCAATTCCCCTATCCCTGAACGGAGCTTCCCACCCACCCCAAAGGTACTGCCCCTGTTCTGCGTGCTACACTGGGAAGCGGGTGGAGTGGGCGGGGCTGCTGTTTCCCGTGTCCTCCACTGCCCCTGGGAGCGGAGACGGGAGGAAACATCACCCCACCCCACTCTCCAGGAATGAGCTCCCAGCCTGCATGTTGTGCACACCCTGCATGTGGATGGTTTCTGCTGGTTTTGAAGTGTGTATTGTATGGGGAATGGCCTGTGGTACTTGGGATGAGCAACAGTGTATCGATGTTCGATGTTTGCAGTAGGCGCACAGTAAGTGCTCAGTAGACCTTACTAACTGTGATCAGTGACAAATCAAGGTACAAGGAGATTTGCGTGAAGCTGCCCTCTCTTCCTCTTGGCTAGTGTGGGCTGGTGACATTCAATGTAGTACTTGCAAGGCTGGGCTGGGTAGCCAGCGCACTATGTCACAGCTGGTCATGTCTTGCTATTCGCCTAGAAAGCCTTGAGTGTGGGAAATGAATCCACAGTTTAACAGAGGAAAAGGGGGTTCAGGGGAGCAATCGTAAGCTCTGTAATTGAAGCAATAACACTGCCCAATGCAGCATTTCCTATGGCACCAATCAACTCCGTTGGCTTGAAGTATAATCCCCAGAAATGTCTGGCCATCTTCCAGCTCCAGAAAAGATGAAGATGGAGAATTCCTAGAAATCTCCAAATTTACTATCAAAAGAAAAGACTAGGGATCGTTTTCTTGGAATCAGGAGGCAGAACAGTGATCTTTCTCAAAAAGACATATTTCTTATTAATTGTTCATCATCCAAAGACTACATTGGAAGAGGCAATCCTCAAGGAAGACACAGAACTTTGATTCCTGGGAAGGAAAAAAACAAAATATTCCTCTGCTCCAATAGCTGTGGGGCCAGGCTGGCGTCAGAGCCCATGCAGCCCATGTCAACTGGGGGTGTGGGCGTGAGGGGGACTGTGGCAGGTATGTGGGGGAGGGCAGGCAGTAGTACCGATCAGTGGCTTTTATTAACCTTCCCTGCCTGGATCTGAGTTCCTGCCTACAGAGCAGAATGAGCCTCTCCGAGCACTGAGGAGAGCCTGGGGAAGGAAGGTGGGAGTGAGGAAGTGCCAGATGCAGACAAGGCTCTGGCTTTCACGGAGACTCTGGGGGGGGGGGGGTGAGGAGGGAGAGACTCCCTCTGAACCTCTGGTGGAGTCCTGAGCCCTGACTGTTCCAGGGATGTCTTCCCTCAGAGCCCAGCCAGGACCAGGTTTGCAGGCGGTTGAATGAGCCTGGCACAGAGGACCACATCCTTATTGTGAGGGGTCCCCACCCAGATGGGGGGGCAGCTTTTCCTCAACAAATTCGATTCAAAAATCATGGATTGAGGACCTGCCTTGTGCCTCTCTGTGTGAAGGGGGAGGGGAGCAGTGCTGCAAAGGACCCGGGAGGTGGGCCCACCTGTGCTCCCAGGACTTTGCCATCGGAAGGATGAGCAGCTGACAGGGCAGGACCGGCTATCAAATCAGCACAGGTCACGTGTTGTGTGGGAGAGACTCCTTCTAATGGGAGGCTGCAGGCACCTCTGCAGAGCTGAGCCTTGAGGGATGGCGATGCATGAAGGACTTGGGGGAGGGCATTGCAGGTGCAGGGAACTGCCAGGAGGAACTGCCTGGGTGTGAATCCTGGCTGAGCATGTGTCACCTCATCAAGCTGAGCCTGGGTGTCCTCACTCACAAAGTGGGAATGTTAATGGCACCTCCCTGTTATGAGGATCAAATGAGTTAACACATGACCTCATTCTAAGTTAATACTTAGGAGTATGGCAGGCACATAGTAGGTGCTCTGTAGACATTAACTGTGACCAGTGACAAATCAAGGTACAAGAAAATTTGGGTGAAGCTGCAAACATGAGGTTGGAGGTAACCTCTGCCAACTTTTGAGTCAGGGTCAAGCTTCAAAACAGGATCCAGCTTTCCCAGAGATTGCTCTAGGAATTACGAAGTTCCCACTGCTACTTCCCGGTCAGAGCACGGGGAGGATTAAAAACTCCCCCAGCACAGGGAGCCTCTGAAAAACGGGACCATAAGTGTCTTAAGCAACATCAAAGCCAGGGTTTTCCTGACTCAAAGGCCAGGGGCTGCTGTTTTATTAGTTAGCACTTTGGCCCTTGCACCCACAGCCCTGACACCCTCCTCTCTGCATGCTCCTAGTGAGTTGTCATCAGTGCAGCAGCAGGAGGTGTGGTTGATCACACATCTGCACTGTCAGCCCAGCCAGCAGCAGGTCTCCGGTTGTGGGAAAAGACACCTGTGTTGGCTTCTGTACCTGCCTCATCAGCACCCGCCAAGGGAAGGTTTTCAGGGTCATATCTACCCCCAGGCACTGTCTCATGTGCCCACTATACTATTAAGTCATCCCTTTATTCATAAAACATGTTTAGTGAGCAACTACTATATGCTAGACACTATGCTGGGTACTGGAGCACCACCACAAAATAGGCAGCCCAGTCCTTGCCCAAGACAGTCCTGTGGGAAGACAGACAAGTAAGCAGGAAACCACCACACTACCAGAGGGAGATGGGGGAACACTGGGGATGAGCAGCAGAAGTGGAGAGGAAAAGCTCAAGGAATGCTTTCTGAAGGCAATGATACCTTCCCAAGCTAACACCTGGGAGGTAAAGCAGCAGGAAAGAGCATGTGCAAAAGCCTTGAGGCAAGAAAACCTGGTGTTTTGGAGGATGTAAGTAGGCAATGTGAGAAGGGAGAGGAGTGAGCAATGAGTATAAAGGGAGGTAGAGAAGCTCATGAAGGATCTTGGGGTCAAGTCAAGGGTCTCCGTAGTCAGTGGGGACCCATCAAGGGCCCTGGGTAGGGTTTGTGGCCCAATTTGATTTGTGTTACCCAAGAGGATCAAGTGCATTAGAGCAAAGCAGACAGGATGCCTCTCTTACTGCTCCTCACCCCCAGCCTCCAGAGACTCTATGCCCACCCATCAGGGACAGCAGATCCTTCCTGTGCAGTCAGGGGACTGGAACCGTGGCCAGAAGAGAGAAGCCCTAGGGAGAGAGGAGGCTGGACGGCATCCACGGCCACTGAGAGGAAACCTTGAAAGCCTATCCTCTGAGTGACAGTGGCTGCTGGTGACCCCAGAACCAGACTCTGGCTCACGTCCCTGATTCCCTAGAGGCACGTAGTGTCTGAGTTCAGGGCACACCGTGGCCAGCAGATTGCTCATCTCTCCGCTGGAGATCAGACCCCAGGACCTCTGGCAGGCGAACGGACCAGGCTGGCTCAGCATGTGCATGGTGTGAATTTGCACGTGTGTCAGAGTGCCGTGGTTGACCTGGGCCATGCCCGCCATGACCTCACACGGGTCTCTCTTAAACTAACCTCGCTAGACATTCTGCCCAAGTCCACAGCCTCCACGAGGCCCTGGCGTGTCCACCATCTCCAAGCCTGTCATGGTCCACCAGGAGTCCAACTTCATCTACAGGCCAGCGGTGAAATCCGAGGTCCTGGTAAGCCTCCCGGGTCCCCCTCCAGCGCATCGCCAGAGAGCAGACCAGGGCCGCCTCCTCTGGGTTCTGCTGGAGGGACAGTGAGGTGGGACACAAACTCACATCAGGTGCCATCTCCTAACCATCTCATTGGCCACGAGATGAACCCACATGGTGTAAGTGGTGGTTGACATGGCCAGTGACATTCCTGTTCCTCACTTGACCAAACAGGCTGCAGCGCCATCTAGAAGTAATAAAAATAACCGCTCAGACTTGCTGTGAGCCTACCATGTATCGGCTCTGCAGGGTCTCACTTAATCCTCACCAACCCAGTAGATGGTATCTGTTATCCATCTTTCACACTTGAGGAACCCAAAGCTTAGAGAGGTTAAGTCAGGTGCCCAAGGCAAAGCCAGGACTTACTTCTTACTTCAGGGTCATTCAGAATCCAAAGCCCAAGCTCTGACCCACACTGCCAACTTGCCTAAACTTACGGTGATTCCAGTGGTCCTGCCTCTGCCCCTAGTGCCCGGTGTGGCTCCCCATGGCATGGACCACCCTCAGAGGGGACCTTGCCAAAGCAGATCCACCTCCAGATCACGTCTCACTCCTCTCTGGGACTGAGAGTGTGAGGTGTGGTGCTGGGGGAGAGGGGAGGTCTGCCCGCTCTTGGTCACCCACAGCTGAGCGAGCTCGGACTCATGTGTACCTGCTCCAGGGGCACCAGCCACTGACTGGCCTCCCACCCATGGTGGGAAGAGTCATGCCAGAATTCTAATTCTCCTTTCAAAAAAAACCCTACCCAATGTCAGGGCAGGGCAGCTCAGATACTTATTTTGAGCTCTAGCTGTCCTGTCAGCTTCCCGACAAGCTAGGTTCATGCTCTCGTGACAGCTGCTGGTGCATCTGTGTCGCATGCTCTGGCTGATGACAAGGGGTGGTGTCTGCTTGACTAGAACTGGGTAGCTGTGTGTCTGGGGACATCGTACGGGGCCAGAATGTAAATCAGGCTGTGTCTATTTGGGGAGGGATTTTGTCAGGGCCACCCCAGGGTGGCAGACCCGTGATCGGGCACCAGGGGGCAGACGAGGCCTGTTGGTAACATTCAGTATGCAACTTTTTTTTTTTCTGGCAGCCACAGGAGATGTTGAAGAGGATGGTGGTTTATCAGACAGCGTTCAGACAAGTACAGTGATACCCGTCGTGTGTCTGTGGTCCTCCCTGCCACCCCGTGTCTCCCACTCTGACTTCTCTCTCTGGGAGTGCTGGTGGCTCTCAGGTGGCCCCTAGCGCCATCTGCTGGGAGCCTCAGGCCAAAGCTGTGTCCCCATGGCCACAGCCAGGGGTTGGGGAGGGTCTTGTGTCAGGTGGGGACATTAGGTTTGTTGGGCCCCATGCAGGGTCCCTGGGGGCTCGGCTCTTTTACTGCTGTTTGTTCAAAGAGGAATAGGACAGAGGGAATCCTCAGAGGCCAAGATGGGCCCTTGTTCCAGCCCTAGGTGCCTGAGGTTTCTACCTGCCCCTCCCCCCATTTTGGCCCCTCAAGGCAGATCACAGAGTCAACCCAGCACCCCCACCCCTCACCCCACACTGAACCCACATCAGGGAGGAAGTGATGGCCCAGATCCTCCATCTGCCCAGGGTGCTCCTGTGCACAGGGCCACAGAGGTCCTAGCTGGTCCATGAGTGGGGGCGGGAGGCAGCCACTTATCCTCCCCACCTCCTGGGGCTCACATCCACAGAACCACCATTGATTGGCTGCCTCACCACCAATGAAAGAGACCCCCAGATGGAGGGAGATCGTGCAGCCCAACTCCGCACTGATAACCCACCACCCAACCACAGGCGAATGTGACTACAGGCAGGAAGCTGAGGGGAGGTGTCGGCTGACAGTGAGACATGGGGGTCTGCCAAGGAGGCTGCTCCCAATGACAGGCGGTGGCTAGCAGAAGGTGTGCTGCGCCAAGCACTGTCTCTCAATACTTTATGTCTGTTAATTCATTCAATCTTTACAACAACCTGGGAGTTACGTGCTATCATCATCCCCATGTTGTAGATGAGAAACTCACGCAGAGAGATTAGGAAACACACCGGTGATGTTCTGACACACACAGCCGGTGTCAGACCCCCGGTTTTAATTCGGGGGGTTGGGCCCCTTGACGCTGTGCCATTCTGTTTCTCCAAGCACCAGGATTGTAAGAGAGACATGTAAGGGCCGTGCTGCTTAGGGCACACACAGGTTCAAAGAGAGAGAGGCAGGAAGGTGAGAAGTCCAAGGGCCCAGAATGGAAGTCAAGCCCTCGCTCCACTGCCCACTGACTGGCTGGCCTTGGGCATGAATGTCACCTCTCTGGGCCTCCTTTTCTCCTCTGTTGGATGAAGGGTTGGGCTCCTTTTTCAAGGGCTGACCAGCTGTAATGGCTTATAAGTCTCTGATCTAAATTTACACAAGACACAAGCACTTGCCATCTGGCCCATCCCTGAGAGCAGATTCTCAGGGGGAAGATTCTCGGGCCCTGAGCCAGCACTGCCGAGTTCTGCAGAAGCGACAGCCAGGGGTAGGCAGGGCCCTCCTGAAAGAGCATTGACTCAGATCCTG
Source organism: Myotis daubentonii (assembly GCF_963259705.1). Taxonomy (NCBI): domain Eukaryota; kingdom Metazoa; phylum Chordata; class Mammalia; order Chiroptera; family Vespertilionidae; genus Myotis; species Myotis daubentonii. The sequence continues at coordinate 55,545,092 of NC_081848.1, read as the reverse complement.
CCTCCTGATCTCTCTTGCCTATGGATTTGCTGCCCTGACATCCATAGACTGACCTGGGGGTGGCCTCGAGCTGGGCCAGGCTGGAGACTCCTTGGCTTTTTGGGGTTGAGCCGAGGTGATGAAGATTAGAGAGGAGGGAGGACAGGCAGATGCCCAGGGAGCCATCTGCTGATATGTGGCCCTCGTCTTGTACCCCGAGCTTGGATGCTTTATGCTGGGCATAGCGGTGGCCGTGGCCTCCCCATGATGCTGACCACGGGCCTCAAGGGACACTTGGCGTGGCCTAGGGAACTGTGTGCTGGGGGTGGCTCCACTCAGTCCAGAAAGGCCGCTCCTTTGCTCCCATATTCCCATGGGGACCAGCAGAGGCTTTGCTGCTCTCGGGCCTGGTGTGCCTGGCCCCTCAGTCTGCGGGCCCCGGGCTCCCCCTCTCTGTGTGACTCCTGGCTCTACCTCCTCCTCCCTTCTCACCACCTTGTTTCTACATCTTGGGAATATTGTTCCCAGAGCCCCCACCATCCAGGTCCCCTGAGCTGTGTGTCCTCTCACCTCTTCCCCGGCGAAGCTCTGAGGAGGCCTCTCACCTTCCAGATAAACTCTACATTAAGATCAACACTGGACATGGGCAGGCACAGACTGCCCGCCTTTCCTCATGGTGCCTGCGCTCCCTCTGCTCCTGCCCCCCTCCCCATCATCCTGTGACTGATTCCCCAGGACAAGCAGTCTCTTGAACAGTGTTGGTCTTCCTTTGGGATCATAGCCCTGCATGGAGAAAAGCTGGGCTTCACTCCCTCCTCTCCAAAAGTCTGGACCTGGCCTCGCAGGGCAGGTGCAGGAACTGATGTAGGGCCATAGGACCTGTGGCTGTGGGAAGATAAGACCTTCAATAAGGCTGGCGCTGCCTAGGCCACCTGGACATCTGTCAGCTTGGTGCCCCTGTCAGCCACAGATGTTAACCCCACCCCCTCCCCCGCCACTCCCAGGAACAGTGCAGGGTCCAGGGCTGGGACTCTCCTGATGCTTCCCACAGCTTTCTGCTTCACCTGGGCAGGGGTGCTCCAGCTGTTGGGGCTGCCAGCCTCCTCCTGCATGCTCCATCCAGGTCACACCTGGCCCCCTCACCCTTTCCCCTACTTCTTCCCTAAGCTTGCTTCCTGCAGTGACCCTCGGGGGCCTCAGATCTGTTGCCCTAACACCGTCCTTTGCTTCCAGGATTTCCGGAAATATGAAGAAGGCTTTGACCCCTACTCCATGGTGAGAGAGAACTCTCCTCCCCCGCGAGTAACCCCAGGAATGAGGGCTGGGGGTTACAATGTGTTTGGTGGTGATACATTCTGGGCCCTGGGGGTGCCAGGGATGAGCACATGAGGAGCCCCAGAAGGCCCCACTGCTCTGCTCTTTCCTGTGAAGGCACCTTTCAAATGGCATTCCAGTGGGAAGTGTATGGGATGTGTGTGTGTGTGTGTGTGTGTGTGTGTGTGTGTGTGTGTGTGTGTGTCTGATAACAAGTTACACTCACTGAGCACTAAGTACATGCCAGGCACTGTGCTGTGTGTTTATGAGACATGCTCTCGCCATCTCACAACATTCCCAGGAAGAATGGAGCTGGGATTTGTGTGTGTGCCTACATGTCCCCCAGTGGGGCTGGGACCCCCAGTTCAAGACTGATGGAGGGAGGCTAGGAAAGGTCCCCTTGTCCATGTCCTCCATAAGTGCCTGGGTCCCTTCCCACCCTGGCCCCACCCTCATCCTTCAGACAGACTCAAAGCTCCCCACTGTCTTTTCCCTCTAGTTCACCCCAGAGCAGATCATAGGGAAGGATATCCGACTCCTGCGCATTAAGAAGGTACCTGGGCACATGGAGGTTGGGTAGCCGCCACCCTTCTCTGCCCCTGCCCCTCCCATCTTGGTCCCCTGCTTCTTCATCTCTCAGGAGACTCCTGGCTGACTCCCCAGGTCCCCACTGTCCCTCCTCTCTCCCTTGAGGGGGCCCCCTCCTGTGGTGGTGTCCCATGCCCTGGCCCTGCCTGGTGACCATGCCTCACTTTCTCCCTACGGCCCTGCCATTGGCCCCATGGCTTCTCCTGTCCTCTACGTGGCCCTGTCAAGAGGCTCATTGCCCAGGTGCCCACAGGCTGCTGTCTGCTCGGCTCCCTAAGGCCTGTTTTTCTCTAACCAGGAGGGATCCTTAGACCTGGCCTTGGAAGGTGGTGTGGACTCCCCGATCGGCAAGGTGGTCGTCTCAGCTGTTTACGAGGGGGGAGCTGCTGAGCGGCATGGTGAGTGGGGACAGCCGTGTCCTGGTTTGGGGATGGTGTGGTGGTTATACAGGACTCTGCAGGAAAGCCAACAGCTGCCCACTCGGAGTAGTTGGCAGTTGCTCAAGAATGCCCCTTCCTGTTCATCCGTCCACCCAGTACCACATGTTGCCTGTGGGCATACAGTGGTGCCAGGGCCTGTGGGTACACAGCCAAATCAGATATACCCTACCATCCAGGGGCTCCCCATCTAGTGGTGAAAACATGCTCAGAATCGCCAGGTACTGACAATAACAGTGCAGTCTGCCAAGGGCTGACAAAGGACTATGGGGGTGGAGGGAAACTGTGGGAACTCTGAGGGGCCCCTAAGCCACCAAGGGAAAGGGGGCTGCTGAGAAGAGACCAATTACAAATTGTGAACTATGCTCTTCAGGAAAAGACCAGGATACAGTGACAGAATAAAAAGAGAGATCTACTTTAGAGTGAGTGGGGGTCAGGGAAGACCTCTTTGAGGAGAAGACATTTCATCTTAGATGTAGACTAGACGAAAAAGAGAGGGAACAGTATTTCAGGTGGAACAGCCGGTGAGGCAGGAAAGAGCTTGGCCAGCTCAGGGCCCTGAAGCAGACCAGCAGGGCTGGAGCACAGAGAGGGATGGCTTGCAGAACTAGCTCATATTTCTAGAAACCTCCCTGGGAATGCAGGCCTGCCTCCCTCTGACATAGCAGAGGCCCGTAGTAAAGCTGAGTGACAAAGATTATCACTGGTGTCCCTGTCTACTAAGTGGAGTGGGGGTGAGGGCGTGCGGACCGTGTGGGAAGGAAGTGCCTTTGAGCAACCTGGTGGATTGTTTCCCCTCGTGCTTCCGGAGCCCATGTGAGCTTTCAGAATCCAGGAGTCAGGCTTCTTCTGCAGCTCCACGGTGACCCCCTTAGCCAAGCCCTGGGCCAGGCACATGTAGCATACAGCCCGGTTGCCAATCAACCTCATCTTTCCGCAGGTGGTCTTGTAAAAGGAGACGAGGTCATGGCAATCAATGGCAAAATCGTGACGGACTACACCCTGGCTGAGGCTGAGGCTGCCCTGCAGAAGGCCTGGAATCAGGGGGTAAGAGCGAACCTCCTCCCTGCCTCCCTCCCTTGCGTGTTTGCCTCAAACCCTGGCCTCTGCAACCAGGCCTTAGAGCCCGGGTTCCTCATCCCAGGGGGGTATTCAGGATCCAGGCAACACTTGGGTGATGCCCACATAGCCCATCCAGCCGAGAGTCTCAGTCTGACAATGTGGGATTCAGAAAAATAAATGTCAGTTCCTGATTTTAAATCCAAAAAGCAAGTAGCACAGATACAGACTCCAGAAGACCAGGTGTGGCAACCCACCCAAGAAGAAAACTTAAGGTCTTCTGTAAGTGCGCACTGACCAGGAATCAAGAGTGCCTGGGGCTATTAGAAAGCATTCACAGAAGCAGAGGGCCCAGAATGGAGGAGGGGCTGAGGGTAGCCTGCTCTGTGCTCATTAGACACCTGGGTCAGGGCCACCACATAAGATCTCCCAGGCTGTGCACTGCACAACTCGAGGGGTGCCCTCCTACCGACTCCAGTGTGAATGGCGCCCGCTCATGTTGTGCAATGCACAACCTGTGCAACTGTATGCAGGCAGCCGAGCCTGGGGTATTAAGTTCAGAGCCGAGGAAGCTGACCAGATGGGACTGGGACCCACATGAAGGGATGTGGAGAAGAGAAGACTTACGGGTAACATGATGACTGTCTTTGATTATCTGAAGGGCTGCCTTAGGGTAGAGGGAGCAGAAGTGCTATCTGTGGTTCTTGAGAACAGAACTGGATTGGATGGAGGGAGGTCCTGGGAAGAGATTTCAGTTCCATACTAGGAGCTATTGCTTGGTAGAGGGACCCAGTGGTAGTTCGCATACCTTTTATTGAATACGCCCAAATCAAGGGTGGACAATGATGGATAAGCCAAGGATGGCAGTGATCCATTGAGGGGGTGCATGCGTTAGGATCAGAAATCTAGCCTACAATTCCCTAATTGGCTGTACCTCAGAATAACTCAGGGACCTTGTTAAAAAATACTGTTTCCCAGGACCTACCCTAGATTTCCAGGGGTCAAGTCCAAGAATCTAGAGTTTTAAGAAATTCCCCCATGACCCCAAGGTTGCTGCCTGGCCCTGGTCCACAGGTCAGCATCTGGGAACTTGGTGTCATATAAGGGCCTGGCAACCCTGGCTCTGTGGTTTGAAGCCTCAGAGACTGGAAGCTTCCCCAGACCATGGGGCCACAAAATGAGACCCATCCCAGCAGGAGGTCCTCCAGACCCAACTGGGCCCACCTTCCCATGGGAAGAAGGTCCGAGCCAGCTGATCCATGGTGCCCAGGAATGGGAATGGAGTGTCAGGGGCAGACATGCCATCAATCCCTGAGCGTGCCCTAGCATCACATACCTTCTCCCCACAGGATTGGATCGACCTTGTTGTTGCTGTCTGTCCCCCGAAGGAGTATGATGACGAGCTGTAAGTGTGTGTGGGAGCCTGGCCCACTGCCTCCTCTGTCTCTTCCTCCTCCAGAATCTTGGCTCCCTTCTGCCAGCCCACTCCCGGCCTCCATCAGCCTGAAGGAATGCCCCAAGCACACAGCTTCTAGTAGAAATCACTCCTAGAATGCACTGAGCTAGAGAAAGCCTAGAACTAAGTCATGGTCCTCAAGCATTTTCAGAGCTGCCTCTAAGACTATCTTGTCCAAATTCTTCTTTACGTCTGGAAAACTAAGGCCCAGCGAGGTTCAGGTCTCAGACCTAGTAAACGGTGAAGTTGGTACAAAGCCTCGGGACTTCTGATTCCCCGCTCAGAGGCTCAGCCCTCACACCCTCATCAGCTAGTTTACAGATCTCTGTCTTTAACTCTCTGGATGGTCTCCCTAATAGGTAACTGCTTTGCTTCTTGCTGAGTCTTTAAGCTTCCAGGACCACAGACTTTGGCCCTACCTGCAGGATCTGCGAAGAGGCTTGGTCCAGTTTCCATCTTTCTCTGTGATTTTCTATATGTCTGTTTCTCTGTTTCATTCCTGTCTCTGTACCTGTGTGGATCTCTAGTTCAGTCCTCTCTGTCTCCTTCCCCTCTCTCTCTCTTCCCTATTCTCCCTGTCAATCTCTCTCTCCCATCTGCCCCCACTCTTTCCCCTTCTCTTCTCTTCATTGCCTTCCCTCTTCTTTCTTACTTTCTCCTTTGCTTCTCTATCTCTGAGTCTCTGCATCCATTTTTATCTGTCTTTTTCTGTCTCTGTCTTTGTCTCTCTCTACCTCTCTGGTGTCTGACCTCCATCCTCATCTTATCACATCACCTCCTTACCCCTCTGCTTGCCTGTTGTGGCTGGACCTGCCTGCTCCCCCTGCCCAGCAGAGGCTGAGTCCTGTGCATGTCTTGGAGAAATCAAGGTCTCGTAGCAAGGAATTCTGGAACCCAGGGCCTAGGCAGGAGCCAAGTGAAGGGAGAGGTCCGATGGAGTTCTGCCTGGAAATAACTGAGCCCTGTTTTGTGTTTCCTGCTCTGCTCTGCGTATGTAGCTCTTCTCTTCCCTCCTCTGCAGCCGAAAGCCCCCAGCCGGTCCGAAAGCTCCTTGAAGACCGTGCTCCCGTGGTTAGACACGGGTTCTTCCTGCAGCTGGAGCCTGGCAGCCCCCACGGTGAATAGGCAGGCGGGCTGCAGGGCCCCGTCTGTCCGTGCTGCGTGTCGTGGCCGTCTGCTGCCCATGCCGTCGGCAGGTTCTTTGGACTGGTGTCTGGAGGGGCACACGAGGCGCCATTCCTGAAGTGCCACTCAGGCCTGCTCTTGGCCACACTGGGTTTCTGTTGGACTCAAAGGCTCTCTCATTCAGGGGAGCTGAGCAGAGCCTGCTTTGTAGCAGGCTGGGTCCTGGGCATCCTGACTCACCACAGCCCTTGGGACCTGCCACAGGTCCCACACAGCACCCCAGTGAGCAGGATGGAGCGGTGAGCACCATCCTCTGCTGGGCACAGACAGTGCTTCAAACCGGGCGCCACGGGCTTGGAGACCCCAAAGCAAGTGCAGCCTGGAGTTCCCCTTCCTTGGGGTGCCACCTTCTGGGAGCCCTGCTCCACTTCGCCCCATGCTTGAGCAGGGCCAGGGCGATTAAGAAGCAATGAAGGCTGGTCCAAAGAACCAGGGTTGGCCTATTGGGGTTGTTCATGTTGTGACTGTCGTGGCCTGAGCCTGGCTCAGACCAAACTGTTCTCTGTGCCTTCTCTCTCCCGTGGCTCTGGACTCTTCTCTGAGGGACACTGTGGAGCCCACCTGTGGGATGTGTTTTCCACCCTGTGACAGGGCTGTGCCCATGGGCAGAGCTGGCAGGTGGCTGTGAAACTGGTGTTTGGTGTGGTCTAAAGCCCACAGCTAGCAGCATTTAGGGCAGACTCAAGCCTGGACTTATGTCTTTTCTGTCACAAGTTCCTGAAAACATAAGAGCCTCATGCTCCCAAGACCACTGGCCTGCTCTGCTGTGGTTTCTGGGATGGCCTCAGTGGCCCTATGTTTTCTGTCGCTGTCCTCTGCTCTTTGTGAGGGACCCCAGCCCCTCTGCCTTCCGGCCCCCTCCTACCTCATCCCAGGTGTCCCTTCTGCTTCCTCCCTGGCCTCCTGTGTGCTGTGGCTATGACTGGTGTGTAGCTGCTGGGGGCCTGCACCACGAGGGGCTGCCAGAGGTTGGCAGGGCCGTGCACCCCGGGGGAGTCCTGCCTGTTTCAGGCCCTTCCCTGGGCTGAGTGTGCACCCACAAGGCCTGCACCCTCCTGGTCTGTTTCATCTTCCCCACAGGACCTTCTTCTGAAGTCGGGAAGGAGAAACCAAATTCACCCCTTTAAGCCAGTGAGCTCTGGACCCGCCCTTCTGAACACAAAGCCGGGAACCAGCCTTGAGAGACGCCAGCCTGCAGGCACCCTGGAAACCCACAGTCAGCACCCAGCGACTTCAGACACCCATTGGCCCTGTAGAAGAGCTGCATGGGAGCACCTCGGCCATTGCTCTGAAGGCCAGTATGGAGGGAGAGCAGCCAATCGTTCTGGAAGGGCCCCTGGAAGCCGGACTCGCGTGTCTTCTCTCTGGCCCTGTGAATTTGGTCTCTCCCAGCCCTGGGAGACTTCTCCCTTGAAATCCAATAGGACCTGACTCTTCGGTCCCATTCTCTACACCCTTCTCCCCTTGGTCCTGCTGTCATTGCTGCTAAGATTGCTGCCACAAACCTTACTTTGAACTCATCAATAAAATAAACAGATTTCTTTTCCAGCTTACAGGAGAGAGTGTGGATTTGGGTAGCAAATTCAAGACTGTGAAATTAAAACAACAACAACATATAACATTTTGGCTCCTAATCAAGAGTGAGAAACAGAACCCAGTGCTGGAATTTGGGTCTCACAGGAAGGAAATAATCAAGGCCAGGGGCTGGCTTGGAGCCGAGGCTGAGGCACCAGAGCCAGGCTGAGCTGGGCTTCAGTGTCTTCTCAGCAGAAAGATGGCAGGAAATGAAGCCAGTGTCGTAGAGACTTTACTCAATTCCAGAAAGCATAGCTTTAAGCAGGAGCCCCAGATGGTTGCCTCAAGGTGTGGGGTTCCCCAGCTTCTCTCAGGGACAGCATGGCCACAGCTGCTTCCCCTGAGGTCACCAAGACAGGGTGTGAGTGAGGGAGGTGCAGGGGTCCAGTCCGTCCATGAAATTACATCCAGCAGAACCTCATGGAAGGAGACAGGGCTTGAGCCAAGGAGCTGTCGGAGGATAAGTGGAGGCCCTCCTGGTCACAGGGCCCAGGAATGCTCTCAGGCTAGCTCCAGGGAAGAGAGTGGGGTCATGTCAGTATTAGGCATCTTACGGAAATCCAAGCCAAGGAGACATAGTGTCCTTAGGCCTCCTGAGAATTGGAAGTGGAAAGTGGTTCTGATTTAGTGTCTCAAAGGAGCAGCTCTCTCTGTTCAGGCCTCCTGTCTCTGCCACCAGCTTCCTCTGTACCCCCAGGGCTCAGCTTGAACATGGCCATCATGATCAACTGCCAAGCTCTAGGTGACTTTTCAACTGTGACTTCATCACCATCACCTGGCTCAGTTTCCATTTCCCAACTCCAAATTCCCAAGGCAGAATCTGATTGGGCCAACTCACCTGAGTGGGAAGCCCTAGGGCCAGGGATCATTCCTAGGTCCAATCAGCTATGGCTAGGGGTGGCATCAGGTCCCACCTAACATAGCTGCTGAGGCAATAGAGACTGTGGGGAGCAAGTCATAATCGATGGGAGGCACAGAGAAAGAGAGAATCTGTGGGACTTTCTGATCTCAGTGGAGACAAAGCCACAATGACCTTCTAATAGTTGGCTCCAGAGACAGGAGCCATGCTGAGGAGTTCTCTATATTTTCTTATCTAGCTCCTGACTTGACTCTGGAGACAATTCCAAAATGAAGGTAAAAGGAGGTGGCTCATCTTTGCTGCCACCTACTATGTGCTAGGCCTGGGCTGGACCCTGGTGTTGGCCACCTCCAACTGCAATGACTGGGATCGGTGCATGGCCCCCCAAGGAGCCTTGTGATAACAGCCAACACTTACTAGTAGCATTGACTGCATGCCAGGGACTATCCTAACCACTAAGCTCATCTGCTCCCCTCAACGACTCTACAAGGTAGGTAATAATATCATCACCAACCCCACTTTATTAAGAGAAGATTGAGCTACAAAGAGGTTAAGTGGCTTTCCCTAGGTCACGTGAGAAAGTGGAGCTGGCACTTGAAGCCCAGGCACTCTGACCCCAGAGACCATACCCTCTCACCACATCCTATGCAGGGCAGGGCAGGGCAGGGCAGCCCTAGTGGAATGTCTCAGGTTCCAGACCTTTGGTAGAACAATTCTCCCCATGGTTGAAGAACAACTAACATTCTGCTTGCTGTTCAGCGATGGTTACCTCCTCGTGTGACTCACAAATACTGCTGCTGAGGCCTCCTGCTTGTTGATGCCTGGAATCTCAGCATTGGAAGTTATCTCCAGCTATTCTTAGTTCTTGGCACCTCAGAACAAATGAGTTTATCAGTGCTTTTCAGCGCTTGATGAGTGGGACAACAAAGAGGGCCTGAGCCCCTGGTTAGAGGAGAGGAGCAGGAAAGGTGTGCCACTGGGCAGGGTGGGAAGAGGGAAGAGGGGAGGCTGGGACGTGAGTGACATAAGTTCTGAGCCACAAGGCTGCCTAGGGCTGGCAGGGTGTGTGGGCTTCAGCTTGCTGTTTTATAAGGCCTGACTCCTCTTCACTATCATCAAGGAAATCAATTTTCATGTATTGGAAAGTTCTCCCATGTTGAACCCAAAGTACACAGCTCTCCCCAGCAGACATTGGCAGTAACCAGGTAAGAAGTGGAAAGCCCAGAGAATGTGTATAGAGGTTGGGCCTAAAGCAGTTCCTAACTTTCTGGGGGAGCCATGAGGGGCCCTGCTGAGGCGAGAGCCCACTAGGGGCACTGGGCCAGACCTGGGAATTCACTTCAGTGCCAAGGCTGAGTATTCAGGAAAAAACCCATCCAGGCAAAGGACAGCCATGCATCACCCATCAGCTCCCACACACATGGCAGACATCACTACGGTAATCCCAGTGCTCTCTCTAACCAGCTAAACAGGGAGCCACTAACAGCTGATCAAACCTGGCCACAAGATGAGCCCTACTTGCCACCTTTGAATCGACCTCCCATCCTTGGGTATTCAGGAAACTGAGGCCAAGGAGGGGCTTTCTTGTCCAGTGTCCCCCTAACTTGGTGGTAGAGCTACCATTTCTGTTGCACCGTGGAAACAAAACCGGAAAAAGTTGGGAACTCGAGGTGCCCTTTGACTGTGAACTTTTAGGGTTTTATTTATCTCATTGAACTTGCTTCCCACAGCTAGTCTCGGGTTTACTGAGCTGGCCTTGAACCTCTCACCTCTGCATCTGGAAGTCGGAGTGCAAGGCCTGGGGTACAGCCTCTGTGCTTAGAGACACCCCTTTGGGCCTGAGCAGGGCTAGGAAGTTGGTTTTCACCCGACTCCAACCTAATTCCCAAGCCTGAGACTTGGATAAAAATCTGTTCTCAGAGCTGAAAGCCCTTTTCTCTTCCTGTCCTTGCAGTGACCCTTCCCAGGTCCCTGGGCCCAGGCTGGCCATGTTCTGTGAGAACCGGAGGGCGCAGGCACAGCCCCCTGGGAAAGGCAGATGGGGGCTGGCCCAGGGAGAGGGCAGAGGCCCTGCCACAGCTGTCCTCCTGGGGCCTGGAGGGGCACCCCAGCAGCCCACCCACTGACCTTGGTGGGAGTAAGATTGCTACTAACTGCTAGGTATTTACTCTGTGTCAAGCACTGCGCTGAGCCCTAAGCCTGTAGTGACAGGTAATCGTTACCAGACATTACTAAGAGGAGACAATGATGCTGTTTATGTTCATCAAGGGAGCTGAGGCACCAAGAATTAAGTAACGTACCTGACTTAAATAGTAAATGGAAGAGCCAGATGTAGACCCAGGCAGGGTGGCTCCAAAAGTCCATATTGACCACCATGCTGTACTGCTTTGAGAAGTGAGAAAGAAAGGATGGGTGGAATATGATTTCAGCAGCACCAGGGGAACCTCCAGCCATAAAATAATTCCTCTCTGCACCTATCTTCTCTCTGCTTCATTGTGTCCTTCCCTCTGCAGAGTGAAGCAGCCCACACCTGGCTCTCCTTAAAACTCTCCAACGCCTCCCACTGAGATGGACCCTTTGTGACAGAGAGAGGTCACCCAATTCAAGACCACTTAAGTAAAAAATCCAGGGGTAGCTGATGTCAGGTCTGACTAGATCCAAGTAGTAAAACAAGACATCGGGAACTTGTTCTGGGCATCTGTAGCTGTCAGAGGGTGGGGTGGGGGTGAAAGAGAAATTTTAAGGAATTGGCTCAAACGATTGCAAAGCTTGGCAAGTCCAAAATCTGCAGGGCAGGTGAGCAGGTTAGAGACCCAGGGAAGAGCCAATGTTGCAGCTCAAGTCTGAAGACAGTTTGGGGGCAGAATTCCCTCTTCCTCAAGGGCATCAGTCTTTTTTCCATTAACCTCTTCAACTGATTGGGTGAAACCCACCCACATTATAGAGGATAATTTTTACTCAAAGTCTACTAATTTAAATGTTAATTTCATCTAAAAAAATACCTTCACAGCAACACCCAGACATGTTTGACCAAATATCTGGGTAGCGTGGCCTAGCCAAGTTGATACATAAAATTGCCCAGCACACCATCTCTGGACTCTCCCCCCATCTGGTTGGCTTCATTCTCATATAGGCTCCTCCCATGTGATGCCAAGATGGCCCTCCAGCATCCAAAACATAGTCTACCGCGTAGTGCAACCCCAGTGGAAAAAGCACATCTCCATCCTAAGAGTTCCAGCTAAATCCCAAGGGCTTACTCTGATTTGCTTGACTTGGGGGTAAGGCCTTCTCCAATTGGCCAAGCCTGCGTTACACATTCACACATGTAGCCCCATAAGCGCCCCATGGACTGAGTGAAGGGAAAGGATGGGTTCCAAAAGGAAAATTGGGGTGCTGTTACAGAGGAAGGAGAAATAGATCTTGGCAGGCACAAAGCAGGGTCCACTAAGGACCTCAGTCCCCCCAAAGTTCCTTCTCCCCCTCCCTTCCTTCTGTTCTTCCCTTTTCCTGTCCCTGTGACCTACTCTGGGAGGAATCGGGTGCTCAGGAGGCCAGGGGTTAGCTCCCTTGGTGTGTGGAACCCTCACCAACTCACAGCTGCTTGGCCACCACTTGGGGAGAAGAAATGGGGAAGTGAGGGGCCCGCTATGACCACAGAACTCTCACGGCTGAGACACAGCAGTCCCAACACTTGCTCCCCAAGTACCCTGAGAAGTGAGAACTCAAATCTGACCTGGGGCACACTACTGAAGCTCTATCTCCATTTCCCCAAGTACAAAAAGGAGCATAAATAGTACCTACTTCACAGACTGATGAGACTCTAAAGGAATATAGATAGAGAACTTAGAAACAGTTCTTGGATCTCAAGTGAATGATAACTTTTTTAAAAATCTGGGATAGGTGTTATAGAAAGAGCAGCTTGGAGCCCATTTCACCCCTCAGGATGGAGCTTCCCAAAGATAGGTGTAAGGCAAATTGTTCCTTCCCCTGCCCTTGTGCCCCCCAAACTTACAACTCCAGCAACTAGGGGAGCTGCTTCCCCTCCACGTGTTACATACAGAAAGTCCTCCATGCCCCTTCCCTTTCTAGGGAGCACTTGCTTCCCAAGAGGCCACCAGCTGAGTTCATACACACACACACACGTATACAGATTTGAGTTTTAATATTCATCTTTATTAACTTTAGCCTGAAGTGCACACAAGGTTTTCTAGAATAAAGACAGAGTGCTCATCAACTGCCTTACAGTAAATGATAAGCATGTCTTTCCCTCTCCCCCTCTCAGTTGCCCCAGACTTTACCTCTCATGTGATGCAATGAAAACCTGATGGAAAAATCTACTTGAGTGGTGAGAGGCTCCATAGGCCAGAGATGGGAAACAATGGATTTTCCCCATTTACATACAGGAGAGAGACGGTGGCCCCTCCCCTCCAGAAAGGAGAGAAAGATAAAAGAACAACTTTGCTTCTTTGAGAGGGGATGGAAAGGGTTGTGGATTCTCACCCGAAACTTCTGGAATATACACACCTATGGAGTAAGAACTCTAGTCTTCGTGGCACCTTAGGGGCTGGTTCTGGTTCCAAAACTTTGGACCTCTTGGGGAGATAAGAGAAGTTGTATTATCCTTTTTGAAAATGGTGGTAAAATACACATAACATAAAATTTACCATCTTAATCATTTTAAGAGGGTCGTTCGGTGGTATTCAGCACATTCACATTATTGTGCCACCATCACCACCATCCATCTCCAGAGCCCTTTATCATGCAGATCTGGAACTCCATGCCCACTGAGCACGAACTCCCCACCCCCCTCCACCCAGCCCCTGGCAACCACCACTCTACTTTCTGTCTGTATGAATCTGACTACTTTAGATACCTCATGAGAGTAGAATCATACAGTATTTGACTTTTTATGACTGGCTGATCTCACTTAGTTTAATGTCCTCTAGGTTTCTCCATGTGGTAGCATGTGTTAGAATGTCCTTCCTTCTTAAGGCTGAGTAATATTCCATTGTATGTATATACCACATTTCGTTTATCCATTCATCTGTTAGTGGACACTTGGATGGCTTCCACCTTTGGCTATTGTGAACGATGCTGCTATGAACACAGGTGTACAAATATCTCTTGGAGATTCTGCTTTCAATTATTTTAGGCATGGACCCACACGTGGGATTGCTGGATATGTTTTATTTTCCCTTTGGGTCAGAGCACTTATCTAGACAAATAGCTACAGATCTAATTCTCACAGTACATGAAGGGCAAAACGCTTCTAGGGGAAGAGGAAGCAAAACTTCCTTATCTTTATATCTTATGTATTTTCCAAGTCTCAGGAGGTGAGGGCTTTTTACAGGAGCTCTGAGAAATCCAGGGGAGCTTACCTCCCCACAACCTGCTTACAGGTGGGCAGACCATGGAGGTTCTCAGCGAGCACTACAGGCAGGCGATGAGGGCAGCCACCTCAGAGGAAGGATAGTTCCTCCCTCTCTGCCTAAATGCCCACAACGAGCCACTCTGGCCACAGACACTTCATCCGTCAAAGGCAACCCTGAAACCAGGCAGTCAGTTCAGATTCTGCGGTTCAGGCCCATCACCCACTTAATAGGTCAAAGAGCACAGTTCTGCCTGATGGGGCTCCAATCCCTCAGCACCGTCCAACAGGCACCAGCAGCCACCTCAGGCCACCGTTCCCGACTCAGGGGCCACAGATGGACTTAGGGAGCGTTTACAAACCCCAGTGTTAGAATCTCTTTTTGGAGAAGTGATCCCAAGCTCTTACCAGATTTAACCCAAAAGAGGTTCAATCCACTCTCATAAAAGGGTGACAATTAAAACAAAAACAAAACCTTAATAATGAGGTATTGGGAATTCCCCAAAAATTAAATTGTGAGCTCCTTCAGAGCAGGCCTTGTAGTCACCACTGTATCTCCAGCACTTAGTAAGGTGCTTAGCACATAGTATGTACTCAGCAAAGATAAGCCAACAAATGAATGAAGAAGAATCTGTCAAAAACAGATAAAGAAAATGCACCTCAATGAGATGATGTAAGTCAATGAGAAAACTGAATCCAATTTTTCACTTAGCTGAGGAAACACACAGCTGTTCTGTGGGTGAACATTATCACTGATCGATTCATTTGTTCGTTTGTCCATTCAATATTCATTTAACAAATACTTATTGAAATGGAGCACCTTCTGTACCAGATCCTAGTCCATTGAGACAGACCTGCAAATGAACTGTCACAATACTGGGTGGTATAAGGTCAGTGACAGGGACCATACCAAATGCTGGGAGACCCAAGCCAGGGACTGCCTGTGGGAGGGTCAGGGAAGGCTTCACCCAGGAGGTGACATTTGAGCTCAGTGCTGAAAGCTAAGATGCAGGTAGTCAGTGGGCAAAGGAGCCTGTTTTCAGTTTCCATTGCCTGGTGCTGGGCACACACACAATAGGTGCTTCCTAAATGTGGATTGTCAAGTGAACAGCCACCATCTGTAGGGGTAACTCCTTAGCTGGAAATCCCAGAGCATGGGCAACCCAGTCCCCACAGTCCATTATTTTCCATGACTCCTCAGTGTGCCCCATCCCAGCAAGACTCATGGCCACTCACTGCAACTGGAGCCTTATTTCAGCTTCCCCACCTTCACCCACACCGATATCCCTCCCCAGCCATATGTCCTCTCCCTTCTTCCCCTGGACAGGCTGGGCCATCCCTCAAGCCACCTTTTCTCCTAAAGCATCCAATAGGCTATCTCTCCAAGCCCAGTCAACCTAGGTTATGCCTCTCACTGGCTGTGTGACCTAGGGCAAGTCCCTTAGCCCCTCTGGGCCTCAGTTTTCTAAGGACACAATAATAATCATGCTGCGGGGTTACAGGGGAATCCAGCCAGCACACAGTAGATACTCAATAAATGCCTGCTCATTGATTGACTAATTGCCTCCGTTACACATCTGGGCACCCACTGGATGAGCTAGGTTATTTCTCCCAATTCGGGGAGTGAGCAACAAACACCTCAACACCCTCTTCCCCCGCCCTTTCTCACGGAGGCTGGGCCAGCAGGGAATTTGACTTGGTTTCTCCAACCCCAATGGAAAAGGTGATACTTTTCTCCAAACTATCTGGTTCACTCTTTCTGACAAAACTTCTCCAAGCTCTGTCCTCTGTCCAAGCTGCAGAGCACCCACATCATTAAAAGATTATCCTCTTAAAAGCACATTGGCTAGTCAAAAGCTTAAAATTAAATACAATTACCAATTTCAATTTGAATTATACTCATTTTAGCTAAAAATAGATTTTGACTATGGGCCTGAGGGGAGAACTTCAGCAATGTTTCCTTGGAACAGGTGAAAGTTAGGTAGTGGCTGTCAATCTCTCAATGTCTCTCTCTCACCCCCAACTCTTCCTCCCTCCCTCCCTTTCAGGTCTCTGCTTGCCTGAGTGGAGAGGTCTTTCTTTGCTTAAACACCAAAGTGAAGGGTTTCCCTCCCTCCTCCCTGCAGAATCACAGTCGCAGGCTGCCCACACTTATCTCCATTTATGCACAGAGCTTTCACCAGTGCACAAGGAAGCCAGCTATATGTGTTTCATATAGGCGCATCCTCAAGCAGCAAGGCTAAATAAGGACATGGGCTTACTCTGCAGACACCACTTCCAGACAAGGCCACCCACCTTGCTCCCACTCTCCTTCGTGCCTTCCTCATTTACCCCACCCCTAGCCCAGCCACCCCCTGCTGCTCAGCAGGAGACTCCCAGGCTCTGCTACTTACGGGGACCTTGGACGTGAGTTTTCCTCTCTGCCTTATGCCACCTGCCTTAAAGGGAGATGACGATCCAGCCAGATAATGCAATAAAGGACTTGGCACTTTGTCCTTGTCCACTTAAGTTTTAGGTAAGAGCTCAGTTAATTATTAAAAATCAGTAAGTGTTGCAGCATTATTCATAATAGTCAAGATAAAGAAACAAAGCATGAATGAATAAGGAAAATGTGGTATGAAATGGAATATTACTCAGCCATAAAAGGAAGGAAATCCTCCCATTTATGACAACTTGGATGAACCGTGAGGGCACTATGCTAAGTAAAATAAGTCAGACAGAGAAAGATGCTAGAGGAGGGAAATGGTTTATGGGATGAGGCCACAACATTAGTAACAAAGAAACAGAATTTCCAGAGGATGAGGCCCAGAAATCAGGATTTTAAAAAGATTCCCAGGTGATTCTAATGTGCAGCCAAGGTTGAGAACCACTGAGTAGAGCAGTGGTTCTCAACCTTCTGGCCCTTTAAATACAGTTCCTCATGTTGTGACCCAACCATAAAATTATTTTCGTTGCTACTTCATAACTGTAATGTTGCTACTGTTATGAATCATAATGTAAATATCTGATATGCAGGATGGTCTTAGGCGACCCCTGTGAAAGGGTCGTTCGACCGCCAAAGGGGTCGCGACCCACAGGTTGAGAACTGCTGGAGTAGAGGCTCAGAAAGATTGACTTGCCCAAGGTCACGGCTGGTCGGGTAATCCTGGGTCGTAAAGTTCCCCAGCATAGAATTTGGGTCCAGACAGCCTCTGCTCAGGGAACAGGAGCTGGGAGGCGGGGGGGGGGGGGGGGGGGGGGGCAGGCAGGTTGTTCAGCAGCACCCCATCTTCCCTGGCCTCAGCCCCAGCTCTGGCAGGGCCCTTCAGGCCCAGACAGCTGGGGCAGCTATCAGTGGCCAGGCTGTGCCAGAGAGAGGCATCCTCTTTGCTGAGCCCAGAGGGAGGCCCTGCTGTGGTGTGGCCCCAGGTGGGGGAGGGGTGGGTCAGCACACCTATCAGGATCCCTCAGTGCTGGGCCAGATCATGAACTGTCCTTGTAAAGCTCACATGCAGTCATTTCCCTCTGTCACTAATGGGAGTTCTCTCCAAAGCAAATCACCACGGGTCATTTGTGTGGCTGCCTTACCCACAGGGTGAGGCCCCAGTCAGCAGAGCTCCCCTCACTCGCCTGCTCCCATCTGGCCTCCTGACTGATGCCAGCGACCGATGCCGTGACTGGAACTGTCCTTTGGTTTCTAACACAGGAAAGGCAAAATGCACTGATATGCAGGTTTCCCCAAAGGTCTGTTTTTTGGGACCTGTGCTCTCTCCTCAGGAGACAGTCTCAGAGGCAGGAACGTCCTCAGTAGGCCCCGCACCCCTTGGGGAGGTGGTTAACAGCACAGGCTTTGGAACTGGGCCTAATTGGCTTTGCATCTCTTCTCTTCCAATTCCCAGCTGTGTGACCTTGGGAGAAGACGTGATTCCTCTGAGCCTCAGCTTTCTCTGGTAATAGCGACTACTAAACAGAGTTATTCTGAGGTTTAAAACAGGGAAAGTGTGTGGCACATACTAAACATTAACAAATGTTGGTGAAACAAAGACAAAAAATCTTATTCTCTCCCCGATCCCCCATTTATCCATCCAGGAAGAGAACAGGTTTGAGGATGGTCAGCAGCTTGGGAAGGGAAACAGACATGCTTGAGAAATCCTGAATGCCTATGTAGACTGGATGCAAATGCTGAATTGCTCTGGCCACTGACAGCTGCCCCAGCTGTCTGGGCCTGAAGGGCCCTGCCATGAGATGCTGGTGAACAACCTGTCTTCCCCCCTCCCCACCCCAGGTCCTGTTCCCTGAGCAGAGGCTGTCTGGACCCAAATTCTATGCTGGGGAACTTTACATCCTAGGATTACCTGACCAGCTGTGACCTTGGGCAAGTCAATCTTTCTGATCCTCTACAAACTCATGGATCATATGAGTGAGAAAGCCTGGCTCACAGTATACCTCATGTCAGGCTTTTCCATTTTCAGATCAGCTGAGGGCTTCTTGCCTGAAATCCTAAGACATGTATTGATTTTGGTCTGGTTTTATTGAGATATATCTGACATATAACATTGTATAAATTTAAGATGCACAACATAATGTTTTGACATATGTATATTGGGAGATGATTACCACAATAAGGGGCACGTTTTTTAAAGAGGCTGCGTGGAAGAAAAGAAGAGGAGATATACAATAACATGTGAGGGAGACTGTTGGGGGCAGAGAAATGGAGAGATTTTACTAAGTTTCTGCTGTGAGGTGTGAAAATTACAAACTTCCACCTCCCCTAGAAGAGTTCAGCAAAGCATCCATTTGTAACTGATGGGCTGGGGATCTTTGGGGGGATGCAATGGGAGGCTGAGTTCAACCTCAAGTGGTCTTAAGGTGTAGAGTACCCAGGTCACGCATGGAAAAGCCTTCCGAGCTATGTTACTGTAGTGAGGGTGATCTTGGACCAAAACTTAAATAGGCAGAAATAAGAACTTTATTTAATTTCTATCTCAAGCTCCCATTCTGCCAAGCTGGCAGAAGGCATTAACACTGGGCTTTCTTGGAGTTCTTTCCTCACCTCCCCAGTTATGTGGTGCCAAGATGCTGGGTGCATCTTGTTCCTGGGACCCTTACCTCTGTCGGTCTGGTGGCCCTGCCTTGGGTAAGGAAACCTTTCTTCAAAATAGCCCGTGTATGGATTTCCTGGTATAATGTACAGCCTTTCGCTTGCTGGGTGACTACCCGCCCCCCCCACACACACACACACACACAGAGCAGACAGGCAGGGAGGCTGGGCACAGGTTCCTGCTCTCAAGACCTTCTCTCTCCTCCTCCTGCCTCCCGACATAGGGCAGGATGAGGATGAAAGGAAAGATGACTTTTCCCTCCTGATTCCAGCCATGACATTTTGTATATAACTCAATCCTCTCTTTTAGTGAATTAATAGTCTTCTAAGTTCCCCCCAGGACACAGGCTTTGGAACGGCAATCGTCTGCTTTCCACCTGGCCACAGCTTCCATCGTCTGCCTGAAAGGGGATGGGGGTGGGGGAGGAGACATCTTTCTAAGTCAGCACAGCTGGCCCTACTTCATTCTCTGTATTTGTTGCACAGTATTCCATAGTAGGGATAATACCATGGCTTTTGTTTTTGTTTGTTTTTAACCAGCCCACTACTGATTGGAGTTACTGAAAGGGTTAATTTCTTGACATATCACCCCATGATCATCCTGATGACTTTCTCTGACATGATCACAGGCACACCTGATCAGCCAGCTAGAGACAGGGCACTAAAGTAGAACAACTAGAGCTGGGAAAGACTTAGGAAGCCTTGCACCAGGCCCGTGCCTGGCAAAGGAGAGGAGGGGCCCTGCCTTAGGCCACACCCACCCAGTGGGCCAGTTGAGTGGGGAGCATCCAGGTCCCAGAAGTCCATACCAGGTTTTCCATCCTGCGTGCAGGAAGGCTAGGAATTCTCAAAGGGGAATGAATATCCCTGCTCTGAGCAAGCTCCTTGAGCCTGCCCTTCTTCCAGCTCACGGCAGCAGAAGCTAGAAGGCATCTCTGGAGGTGGGAAGAGGTGAGACCCAGCGCCTCCCCATAGAGACATTTGTAGCTCCGTGTCTATTTCTGTTGTTGAAATAAATAATTTTCTGCAGCACAGGTTGCTCCACATCTATGTCTTGGACATCTTTCCATGTCTGTATATACAATTCTATTCTCTGTACTTGCCTCACAGTATTCCCCAGTGTGAATAACACCATGGTTTTTGTTTGTTTTGTTTAACCAGCACGCTACTGATGAGCAATTGGGTTGTTTCCAAGATTATAATCCACACTATGGAAGTCCTTTCATGCCCCTTTGTGCACCTGACTCCACACTGTTCAAATAACTCTGCAACCACACAGTGGGCAGTGTGAAGGGCATCTTTATGGTAAAGCTAGATGAAGGGAGGTGGAACTTGCCCACAATCACCCAGTGGATTTGTGCTGGAGATGACCAGCCCTGTGCCCCACTCTAGCCTCCAAACCTAACACTCTCTTAGTCCCAGTTGAGGATCGCTTAATAGTCCTTTATGCTTGGGCACAGCTTGTGTTGGACCAGCCTATTTGTTTATTTCAAACTAGAGGCCCAGTGCATGCATTCGTGCACCGGTGGAGTCCCTTGGCCTGGCCTGCGCCCTCTCACAATCCGGGACCCCTTGGGGGATGTTGGAGGCCCAGTGCATGGATTTGGCCTGATACACAGACCAGGCCAAGGGACCCCACCAGTGAATGAATTCGTGCACCAGGCCTCTAGCATGCACATAAGATCTTTGGTTAATCTCTTCCCGCCCTCCCCCCTTCCCCCTTCCCTCTGAGAGTCATCAATCTGTTCCATGTTTCCATGTCTATATATTGAGCATCTGCCCCCTGGTGGTCAGTGCACATCATAGCTACCAGTTGCACGGTCGGACACTTATCATATTAGCCTTTTATATATATAGATGGCCTGGAAGAGGCAAGTGTATGGATTGTGCCTGGCACTGCATGCTGAGTGCCAAGGAAGGGAAGAACCACTAGATAATCTTCAATGATGGTTGAACCATCTCCCTGGTTTACAAAGTATATTTAACTCTGTGATCTCGTTTTATTCCTCTGGGGTCCGTATTACTATCTTCCCCACTTAGAAAGGAGGAAATGGAAGCACAGAATGGTGACTTGTCCACATCACACAACTAGTAGTGGTGGGTGTTGGGGACTTGTTATTTAAAGATATGCATATTGTTAGTACTAAATAGAAAAATAGCATGGCTGAAAGTGTGGAAAACTGAACTTGTAACTACAAAGACAAAATGGCAACATTGCAGAAAGCTTGAGAAAAACTTGGATTCCCCCCTTCACACACACACACACACACACACACACACACACACACACACAGAAAGAAAGAACTCTAAAAAAAATGTTAGGTGACCATCTCATCACTCTGAACCTCAGTTGTCCCGTTTTTACAGGAAGAAAATGGTCAGAACAATCACAAGCTCAGCAACGGCAGGTAACGTATAACTGCCCGCCACCCTAATGCAATAGCATTGGCAAGCCTGAGCTTCCCCCGCAGGCTCGCGTGCAAACATCCATATTTAATATGGCTGTAACCATAGGAAACACACAGTTTTGTGTCCTTCCTTTCCCCCCCGACATTATCTCATAGGCTTTTTATCACTTGGCTACATGGATGCAGCAATCGCCTTTTCAGAGCCTGAATTCACCCAGATTCATTACCTCCTGCCGCCAGTGCTAAACATTTACTGCGGCCAAATTTTCACTATTTTGGCTGATGCTGCAGGAAACGTCAGAGAGATTCCCTGAAAGTTAGAGACTGTCTGAGGCCTTAGGACCCTGAGCGCCCGCCCTCCCCAGGCTGTTCACCCAAACCCACCTGCCTTCTGCCCTGGTGCCTGGTTCTCCCTGGCGGCTCCCAGGGCTGAGGCAGAGC
Source organism: Myotis daubentonii (assembly GCF_963259705.1). Lineage (NCBI taxonomy): Eukaryota > Metazoa > Chordata > Mammalia > Chiroptera > Vespertilionidae > Myotis > Myotis daubentonii. Next base: position 55,523,343 of record NC_081848.1, on the reverse strand, counting down.
TGAGATGTTGCCTGACAATGTCCTGAAAACGCTCAGGGGCCTCCAAGCAGCCCCAGGACAGGCTCGGAGAAGCTCAGAGGGAAAGGGCGGAAAGGGCTTCCCCCGGTGTCCCCGTAGCCCCTCCTGAGAACATATGGATTTATGCTCTATAACCTGAACTCAGGAAATTCTTCTAAAAACTAACCTAAAATCCCATTTGCTCGTCTTTCTTCATAAGACATATACCTTTTTGGCCATAGGCCTGTGAGAATCGCTCCAAAAAGTGTAGGAATGCATAACATTGTCTCCAATTTACCAGGTTCTTTAGCTCCTTAAACCTATCTGTGTCTGATTAAGAATACAGCCTACAGTGATTTTTTTCTCTCTCTCTCTCTCCATCCTTCTGACTGCCGCCAATTGCTTTTGCTGGATACAACTCCACAAGCGGCCTCTTTTTCAGCCTTGAGCCAGGATCCATCCCACCCATTCACCTGCCAGTCATGGGGAGGCTTCAATGTACGTATTAGAACCCTGGGGCAAACTGCGGCTCGGGAGCCACATGCGGCTCTTTGGCCCCTTGAGTGTGGCTCTTCCTAAGCCTTAGGAGTACCCTAATTAAGTTAATAACAATGTACCTACCTATATAGTTTAAGTTCTAAAAAATTTGGCTCTCAAAAGAAATTTCAATCGTTGTACTGTTGATATTTGGCTCGGTTGACTAATGAGTTTGCCGACCACTGTATTAGAAGATGCATGCCTTAGGAGGAGGGGAGGGGTGGGGCAGATTGGAAGAGCTGGGTTCAAATTATGCTTCCCCACTTGCTGGCAGTGAAACCGTGGGTCAGTCGTGTAACCTCCCTGAACCTCCGTTTTCATATCAGAAATAAATAAATAAATAAATAAATAAATAAATAAATAAATAAATAAGCGGGAGCCATTACAACGTGTACTTAGCCAAAGTGTTGGGAGATCCCGTTTGTGAAAGCACTGGATATGCCTTAAAGCACCTATGAGTGCCCCCGCACCTGGGACCACTTTTCAAAAAAACATTCCAAGCGCCCCCACCCCACCCCCTGCCCAAAGTAATGTTCTTACTGATTTTCTTATCCACCTGGGGTGGGGACTAGCTCCACTCTGCCCCCACCAAGACCCACGGATCTAACTACATCTACTGGCGCCCTGCCCAGGTGAGCCCACATCTCAGACCCGGGGAGGGGGTGTGTGGCGGGCGGGGGGGGGGGGGAGCTCACACGAGATACTCCAAACGCTCCCTCCCACTCCAGACTCACCAGGACCCTCCTCCTCTCTTCTGCACCCCTGACTCTTTCACCCAGACTTGAGCGCGCCCACCCTTCTCCCTCTTTCCAAGCGCACGCGCGCAGCGGGGCGCTCACAACGCGTCCTCCAGCACATCTGGGCGCGTGGGCTGCCACAGCTGGAACGGGGGTCCAGCGTGGCCCGGCTGGGCTCCCGGCTGCGCCCCACCCCCACCCCGGCCCCACAGATAATGGATCAGGGAGAGGTGGTGGGGTGAGGGGAGCGGGAGAGCCGGCGGGGCGGGGCCCGCGGGGTGGGGGGGCGGGGGCCTGCCGGCCGGGCCGGGCGGCTGAGAAGCCGGGGACAGAGGCGTGGAGGCGCGTGGAGCCAGCCGCAGCCGATCCGTGCCCGCCCCGCGCCGCCATGCCCCTGGCCTTCTGCGGCAGCGAGAACCACTCGGACGCCTACCGGGTGGACCAGGGCGTCCTCAACAACGGCTGCTTCGTGGACGCGCTCAACGTGGTGCCGCACGTCTTCCTGCTCTTCATCACCTTCCCCATCCTCTTCATCGGTGAGCGCGCGCGCGGGGGCGGCGGCGTAGGGGAGGGGGCGGCGGGGCCCCGCGGCCGAGGCTTGTCCCCCTTCGGGGATCCCCTCCCCGAGTCCCCTGCTCTGTGGACTACCCCGCCTTTCCGCACTCTCACGTCTGCACTTCCCTTTACTCCCCCGGGTGCCCCTGAACCTGCACCGAACAAGGCGGACGCTCCAAACCCAGGGAATCCCCAAGTTTTGTCACCTCAGGACCGGAGCTGGGGTGGAGAAAGGGGAACACAGAGGTTTCTGTACCCACTGAAAAGGTCGGGAGGGGCTCGGGCTGGGTTGAGCCGGGTCACCCCTCCCCCAAGGCACCCTCCCTGTCAGCCGAAGCTGGGCCCAGGAGGAGTGCAGCCTGCGCCTCAGAGGCGGACCGAGGCCCTGCAAACCCTTGTGCGGTCTCTGACAATCCCAGGGTCCCACTCGGCCTAGGCGAGGAGAGCGGGGAGCTAGGGACAGGGATCCCCTTCCCTGCGACCCCACGTGGGCGCGTGTCTCTGGAGCGCAACTTCTCAGGCTGCCTGCCAGCAGCCCCTGACTTTGGACGCCAGAGGCCCCCCGCGCCACTGCTTGAAAGCTCTCAGCAAAGTTGGGCGCCACTGCCCTGGCAATCATGCTCATGCCTGGCTCTTCACCGCGTCCCCTTCATCCCTCTTCAAAACCTTGAATTTCCCAAGCTGGCTGGCTCTGTCAACTCATCCCCCTGCCTCCTCAAAAGGTGGTGATTCAGTCTAAGAATTAAAAAAGCAAATCTTAAAATTCATATGCAGCTTTTGGGAAGAAAGAACATATTGTAACAAAATTCAAAAAAGCAGGATGCTGCAGAAGCAGAGTTGCTAGTTGTTGACAAATAGAAACAAGAAAGAAGCATATGCAACATATGCTCATAAGTATATCAAATATTATACCAACATTTACACTTCTGTTCTCAACCAAATGGCTTATTTATGTGATAACTTGTCACACAAGAGATCAATATATAAAATGGGTACCTGCATAGGTGGGCCTGGGAGGGTCCAGGCTTCATGCTTGGACATTTAGTTCATGTGTACCAGACTCCAGCGTCCTCAGGCACAGGTGTACCAAGGGGTATGCTCCTCCCCCCACCGTGGACCCAGTGTCGAAGCACCTTCCTGGGGTTCATGCACCTTCCTCCGCGTTCACCAGGCTTCCCACCTCTTCCTGTCTCTCCTTGCAGGATGGGGCAGTCAGAGCTCCAAGGTACACATCCACCACAGCACGTGGCTCCACTTCCCAGGGCACAACCTGCGCTGGATCCTGACCTTCATGCTGCTCTTCGTCCTGGTGTGTGAGATCGCGGAGGGCATCCTGTCTGACGGGTGAGTGATTCTCGGGGAACGGATCTGCTCCAGGTGCTTCCTGAAAGGCCCAGGGAGAGCCCGGCTCACCTGCATTCCATGAGCCAGTATCACTTGCTAATTAACCCAGCAGCTGTTCCCCCAGCCTCTCCTGTGTGCCACTCTCTGTGCCAGGCACTGGACACAAGTGAGCCCTGCTCCCAGTGCAGCAGGGAACCCAGATCTGAATGCCACAACCCAGTGAGGTCATCCCAGAGCCTATTGGAGTGCCCAACTCTGTGGAAGGTACCCAGCCTCTTCTACCAGCTGCTGAGGTTACCTTACTGGGGGGAGGGGGGATACTCTTGCTTAAGATCTTTCCTTGGTTTCCAATTGTATATAATGTCCTTAGTCCTCAGCCTGGCATCCAGCATCCTCACAGTCAGCTCTCTGTGCCTGTAGGCACAAAGGCACCACCTAGAAAAGCAGGCGGGTTGGGAGAAGTGCATGGGGCTGAAGCATGAAACACAGCAGGTGCGTGAGCAGAGCGATGGAGGTTGAGTGTAATTGGCGGTAATCAGCACAGCACTTTTAGGTGCGAACCCTAGGGGGTGTCCAGGGCAGGTTTGGAGCCAGGGAGAACGTGGAGGTAGAAACAGCACTTAGGAGGTGATTGCAGTCATCGAGGTGAGAAATAATAGCAGCTGCAAATGGTGTGTCAGCAGTTGGGAGTGCAGAAGAGGAGGGGGCGAAGCAGTCTTGTCACTAAGAAAGAATGGAAGAATCAGCAAGGCTCAGCGACTGCCTGGGCGAGGAGGTGGTGAAAAGTGGGGGCATTTGGCTTAAAAATCTGAGGTCCAGCCCTTCTGAGCTGGAATCAGTGTGTGCTCAGACCCCACTCCTGCCAGCCCGGGCTCCTGCAGCTGGATGACAGGGGGATGGGATCCCCCACCGCCCCACACACTCCCTCACCCTCCTACTGTCAGTGTCCCTGAATCCTGGCTTCAGTGGTAATCTCTGTGATAACTGCTTGCCTTGAGACTTCTCTTGAGTATCAAAGTCCCCAGACCAGCAAGATGACCAGAATGCGTACAGCCACAGTGACTAGCAGGTGACAAGTCCCCAACACCCCTTTCAAAGCACACAAATGCTAGATAGGGGAGGGATGCCGTGTGAGCCTTTAGGCCAGAAATACCCGCTAGGTTATAATTAGCAGGGACAGAGAAAGACACTCCGCCCATGGAGAAGGTAGGCCTGGGTCTTCTGCTAGCGCTTCTGCCATGTACATACCAGCTGTGGGACTTTGGACAAGCCTCTCTTTCATTTTTATGAAATGAGCATTATAATCCCCACCTTGCCTGCTTCACAGGGCCATGGAGGATGGAATTAGAGCACAAACAGGGTGCCAGACAAGGAGTGGCAGAGCCCTGGGCAGATAGCATATCCCCAGAGTGTGGGAGACTGGAGTGAACCAGGTCGAGGACTTTTCTGCCTTAGGCTGTCCAGCAGCCCCTCCTGTGTGGGCTGCACCTGTATCCCAAACCTCTCCAGCTCAGTCCAAACCGCCCTCTCCTCCTCAGCAGACAGGTCAGCTCCTGAACTGGGCACTTGTTGGTCTTGGCTGGCCTCTATCTGTGGCCCCAAAACCCTGAACAAGCAAGTGTGAGGGAGGGGCATCAGAAAGCAGACAGGAAGAGAAGCCACAGTCCCTGCCCTGTGGCACCTCCAGTCCACCCTGGCCTGGGTTTACAGACCTGCCTGGAAGTCTAGGGGGCAGGTGGGAGTGGAGGCTGGTTAAAGCAGTGGTCTTCAAACTTGACTTTAATTTAGAATAAGCCTCGTTTAGTGATTAATCAAGCCATCCTTACCCTGTAGGACAGTGATGGCGAACCTATGACACGCGTGTCAGAGGTGACACGCGAACTCATTTTTTTGGTTGATTTTTCTTTGTTAAATGGCATTTAAATATATAAAATAAGTATCAAAAATATAAGGCTTTGTTTTACTATGGTTGCAAATATCAAAAAATTTCTATATGTGACACTGCACCAGAGTTAAGTTAGGGTTTTTCAAAATGCTGACACGCCGAGCTCAAAAGGTTCGCCATCACTGCTGTAGGACTTCCTGTCTTCCTTTGGGTCTTATTTCTGTGTGTGATGCTCTGGGTTTGGAAAAAACAGAGCAGTGTGTGTTAATGAGGACGCACTTTTTAAAAATATATAAGTAGAGTGTTTCCCCAGATCACCACCATACATGGCATAAAGCCCATATGTAAAAAATGGTCCCTAATTTCTTACCTAATTTAGCGTATACTATGCAGTAAAGCAGCCAACACCTATATTATGAATTTGTGTCATGAAATATTTATTTCAATTATGGTTATTCCTCATCTTATTTCTTATAAAATATTTAGCATTTCTACTTTCCGTGGCAAAAAAATAATAATTCATTTAAACTTAAATGATGTGACATGTTAGATGTCACTTTCAAAATGTGCGAGAGCCTATAGAATTTTTTCAAAACTACTTCAAGGAGTACAGAGGCAAGAGTTCCCTAAGCCCCCTGGGCCGACCGAGTGTTGGTTGCTCTCAGGGTCCCCACTGGTGACTGATTGCCTTGTCACATATCAATATTTTGCTGAAAATATCCATTGATTGAGGATTAAGGAAAATTGACATTTACTGTCTCATTTAACAAGAAGCCTGAAGTGGCCTTTTTTAGTTGGTGGGGTGACTTAGTGATGGCATCTGGGACCCAGCCCTCCCCATCTTTTTACTCTACCCTCTGTGTGTCCGCTGTATCTTCTCTCATGGTCACTCATGCTCCCCACATGCCTCTTCCTCATGCAGACGTCCTCTGCAGGCTTTCCTTTCCATCTCATTGGCTGGAGTTGGGTGCTATGACCACTCTTAGACAAATCACTGGCAAAGGGGTATGGAACTGCATGGTGCTTGAACCAATCACCATCCATTCCCTGGGCCTGGGCGCATTGCTGTTGGAGCAGACTTGTAGTTCTTTTAGCATGGAAAGAGAGGAACATACCATTTGGTGAACAGCTCCCCACTGCCTCGATACCTATGCCCTAGCCCCACCAGACCACTTGGGGTTCCAACATGCTCCCCTCTCCTTCTCTGTGGAACTCCTGCTCATCCTTCAAAGTCCAGCCTGGTGCCACCTCCCCTGTGAAGCTCCTTCGCCCGCCAGCTCCTTTGTGCTCTCAGCCTCTGCTCATCTGCATTATCACTGCCCTAGGCTGTCTGGTCAGTCAGCTCTGAGCTGCTTGCCCACTCTCTACTGTCAGCTTGTCGAGGGTGGGGGCCTTGCTGGGCTGTAGAGAGGGAGCAGTGCAAGCAAGAGCAGCCCAAGGTGGGACATTGGAGGAGGCCTTCTGGCAATTGGGGGATCCCAGCACGGCTTCAGTAGAAAGAACAGCCTGGGCAATGCTAGACGAATGGTTTGAGGCACATCACTGAGCCTGTGGTGCTGGCTGTGGGTTTTGCTGTCTATAGGAGGGAGCTTTGGAAGGGCAGGTCTGGGAGGAGCTCTGGCTCCCTACGGGTCTTAGCACCAGACCAGAGCCCCCCACCCAGGCCTCTGTGAGTTAAAGAGGGGAGAGGAGGAGCTGGCATGGGCTGCCTTCATCCCCGGCCCAAGGGGGGGAAACAAAGACAGTGGCCTTGGCCTTGTGACTTAGCCTTTCTATGCCTCCGAACGGGCTTCATGGTATTTTATGAAGAGAAAGTGAGTTGACGTACAAGAAGTGCTAAGAACAGTGCCTGGTACATGGTAAATGCTCAATAAATATTGACTATCAGTGTTATTATTACAGCGCCTGGGGAGGAGTAGCAATGCTGACCTACGCTGTTCATGCTAAATGGGGCTGTCACTAAGACAGTTGTGGTGCACAGGCTCCTGCACTGCCCAGAGCTCCCTGAGGGCAGAGACTCAGCTGTGCTCACTCCCAGAAAAGTGGTTTCAGGCCAGAGACTCTGCAGCTGCGACTGCCAAGGCTGGCTTCCCTACGCCAGGTTCTATGAGCACGAACCCAGAGAAAGAAGGCTGTGAATTCCAAAGCCTGACCACCGAGCCTTCCTGGCATCTCTGTGAGGCCTCCTGGGCCCCTTACTTAGCGGGCACATTTGTAGTTTGGGGAGAGCTGCCAGCGAATGGTGTGGAGCTGTGCATGAGTCCTGTGTGCTGAGCCCTAAGCCCAAGGCCTGGGCTGCTCTGTTGGGGTACTCAGCATATCCACATCCTGTCTGTCTGTCTGTCTCTTGCCCCTTCTCAGGGTGACTGAATCCCGCCATCTTCACCTGTACATGCCGGCCGGGATGGCGTTCATGGCTGCTGTCACCTCCGTGGTCTACTATCACAACATCGAGACCTCCAACTTCCCTAAGCTGCTGATCGGTAGGGCAGGGAAAGGGGCCGGGAGGGGTAGGAACCTCCTTTCATTCCTTTAGATCTTGTTTACTGAGGACTCCTATGTGCCAGGCACTCTTCTATGTGCTGGAGGTTCAGAAGCGGAGAAGGAAAAGAACCCTGCCATCGCGGAGCTGACAGACAGGCAAATGGAGTAAATAGACAAACAGGTAGCGCTGGTGCTGTGACAAAATAAAGCTGAGTCAGTGGTAGAGAGCGATGGCAGTGGGGCTGTCCGTGTAGAGGAGGCTTCTGATAAGGGTGAGCTTGCAGATATTTGGGGGGCGAATGTTCCACGCAGATGGACCAGCAAGTGCAAAGGCCTTCTGATAGGAAGAAACTTGTCAAAGGAATCAAATGGAAAAGGGGGAAATGGTAGGAGATGAGGTCAGGGGCTTTGGGTTCGAGTGCTTAGGCAAATGGTGGTATTAATAACTGACATGGCAAAGGAGCAAGAATTGGGGTGCAGTAGAGGTCAATTTTTCTCCCTGCATGTCGAGCTTGAGATGTCGCTGAGATGCCAACTTAAATATCAAATAGGCCACTAAGTAAATGAGTAGAATTAGATAAATGGGGGGGGGGGGGGGACTCAGGGCTTGCGATGTCCCTTCCACCATCACAGGCTTACAGGTAGCATTTAAAGCTTGAGCCCGGATGAGGTCAGCTCGAGGGAGGAGAGAAAGGCCGCGGGACTAGAACCTGTGGTTTGCCAACATTTAAAGGAAGGAGTGCCAGCCTAGAGCTTCTGACACCAAGTGGCTGGGGTCCCAGGCAGAAACAAAAGTGATAACTGTGGAATTTGCTGAGCATGTACTGCATGCAGGCTCAGTGCTAAGCTTCTTACATGCCTGATCTCCCTTAGTCCCCACAACCTCCCTGTTGCTACTGCTGCTATTCCCATTTTACAGATGTGGACCCTGAAATTCAGAAGTTAAAAATACTAACAGTGGACACTCACTTAGACTTACTAGGTGTCAGACACTATCCGAAGCATTTTACATATATTAACTCATTTAATCTTTACAACAACGCTGTGAGGTAAGCATCACTATTATTTCCCCTTGATAGGTCAGGAAACAGAAGCTCAGAGGTACCAGGACTATGGCACCCCAGCAGGGTCTTAACTGTTTCTGAGACTGTATGTCTAAAGTCCTCAGGGTGTGCACGGGCCAGAGGTATAAATCCACAGATCTGCCTCTGTGTCTGGGCTCAATCTACATGCCTAACACCAGGCTGTTCATCTGGCTGGTAGGCTGTGGTCAGCCTGTGTGTCATTAAGGCACAGCATCTAATTGACATCTGGAATGTGGACCTCTCTGGACTAAGTCAGAGACAGCACAGTGTTGTGAGGGGGTCAGTAGTGTTTCCCAAGCTGATCACAGACCTACCTTCCTGTGTAAGGTGGGAGCTGAGCTCCATTGATCATCCAGGTGATCCCGCTGCCCTGGGGGCCCCGGGTCAGTGTGGCTGGGAGACAAAGGGGGGGTATGGAGGGAAATGTTAAATACAGGCTTCGGAGACCTCCCACTCTGGGTTCTGAAGCAGCTTCTTATGCAGAGAATCCCTCATTAACTGCCTGGTCCCCCTGGAAACCCCCTGTCTGGGCATCTGGTGAGTTCATTTTCTCATTCTCCGAGAAACACATAATGTTCTCTCCTTAAAGCACAAATTACCACCCATGGATGGCCCTGTCCTCCAAGGAGCAAGGACTAACTCCCTCTATTCTTCTTTGTTAGAGTTTTGCTCGCCACAGAGCCAGAAATTCTAGAACAGGGGAAAGTGGAATGAGAGGGGGCAGTGGGTATTTGGGGGAATAGCTGGCCCTCTGAGGAGGCCACTTTCTGATCACAGGACTGGAGTCCCACAGAAAGGTGAAGCACGATGCAGCTTCCATCGTCCCACAAAACAACCTTGATTCTGGGGCCCCAAGTGAGAACAAGGAAATGTCCTATGAGAAAGTCATGTTTGAGCTGAGAACTGAAGGATAGGTAGCAACTATTTAGGAGAAATGAGGGGAACGCTTTAGGAAAAGGAATAGCACATGAGGCGGGAGGAACAACACACATTAGGAAATCTGGGAGAAAAATAGTGGCTGGAGTGCAGCACCGAAGGGAGCTGAATTTTGAGGATTGGTGTGGCAGGTGGGGCTTGCACTAGACAGGGCCTTGAAGGCCACACCATTGAGGAGTGGTGTGTGTGTGTGTGTATGTGTGTGTGTATGTGTGTGTGTGTGTGTGTAAATATGTGTGACATAAATTTTACCTTTCACCACTTTTAAGTCTATAGCACAGTGGAATTAAGTACATTTATATTGCTGTGTAGCCATTATCACCATCCATCTCCAACATTGTTCATCTTCCCAAGCTGAAACTCTGTACCCATTAAGCACTAACTCCCATTTCCCTCTCCCCCAACCCCTCACAAGCACTGTTCTTTCTGTCTCTATGAATCTGATTACTCTAGGTACCTCATATGATTGGAATCATACACTACTTGGTTCTTTTGTGGCTGGATCACTTATCCTAGCATAATATCCTCAAAGTTCACCCAGGTTGTAACATGTGTCAGAATGCCCGTCCTTTTTAAGGCTAAATGATATTCCATTGTATGTGTAGACCACACTTTGTTTACCCATTCATCAGGCCACGGACACTGAGTTGTGTCCACCTTTCTCTGTTGTGAATAATGCTGCTACGAACATGGGTGCGTTGAGATCATGTTTGATATGTCTTGCTTTATGGAGGCTAGATTGGGTGAGGGGAGTGGGGAAGCCATGAGAAGCTCTCAAGGAGGTCCAGGGTAGGCACCAGGACAGCCTGGATCCGGGTGGCCACCAGGATGGAAAGAAGCGAATGGATTCAAGATATTTTGGGGTAAAATTGCCAGAACTTGGTAATGGGTAGAATATGGGGCTGAGAGAGAGGAAGAGGGAAAGAAGCAGGAGAAACTGGCATTCTGGGCCTAACCTCCCCAGCAGCCCCTGTAAGCCACCACTGTTTTTCCTTTCCCCTTTTCTCAGTCAAGCGCTAAGCTTTTGCTGGGTGCAGCTGTGTCTGGCAACAGGCTGAGGACTCAGCACTGTAGGATGGGACTGAGGAAATAACCCCTGGGCTTAGTCCTGGGTCCACCACTAACTCCCTGTGTGACCTTGGACAAGACACTTAGGCTCTCTGAGCCTCATTTTCCCATCTGGACAGGAATAGTAAGTCCCTACGCCATAAGGTTGTTATGAAGATCAAATCAGACCATGTCTGTTAAGAGTTAGAGGCAAGACCAGTGTGAGGCATATTGTCAGGTCTTGGCCCAGTAGGTGACCCTCACTAAGGAGGAAAGAGGATCTGACACCTGGGATAGAGCCTTTCCAGGGCAGTGTAGGTGGAAGCAGGGAGATGGCCTCCAGCTATGGGATCCCAGTGACCTGGAGACCAGACAGAGCTGAGAGGGCATTTGCCCCTCTACAGGCAAGTTCAGTGCCTCAACCTAGCACCCAGCTCAGAGCCAGGCTGGGGCAGACCCCAGCTTTTGTCCCTAGAGATGCCCTGGGATTCATGTCCAGGCCCACCTAGGGATGGAGGGCCGGGTGAAGGTCTAGAGCGAAGTCAGGCTGACTTTATCTGCTGATGGCTCTAGGGAGTGAGGGGGGAAGGAGCTGCCTGTGCTCTTCTTGTTGTTGTTGCCAGCTGACTGGTTTATTGGTAGGTGGCAGTGGTGGGAATTAAGGGGATGGAATCCACTGACAGCTTCTGATATTTATGACCCCAGGCCTGAAATCTGAAGATAATAAAAATATTAACAGCTATTGTCCAAAAAGCACCCACTGTGTGCCAGGCTCACTGTGCTAAATGCCTTTCATACCCTGCTCACAACAACTTTTGAGGTAGTACTATTATTATCCCCATTTTATGGATAAGGCAACTGAGGCCTAGAAGGGTTAAATGACTTACCTAGGGTCACATAGCTGTTAAGTCACAGGATCTGAGCCCAGCTGTATCTAGCTATAGGGCCCAGTTCTAATCACTGTACACACTGCCCCCCAGTTCTGTGGCTTACCCTTTTTTTAATCCTCACCCGAGGACATATTTTTATTGATTTTTTTAGAGGTATAGGGAGAGAGAGAAACATCCATGTGAGAAACATCAATCTGTTACTTCCCATATGTGCCCCGACCAGGATCAAACCACAACCTAGGAATGTGCCCTGACTGGGAATTGAACCCAAAACCTCTTGGTGTATAGAACAATGTTCCAACCAACTGAGCTACCTGGTCAGACTGTGAATTTTTGTATCCCTCATATCCCAGGCCCCCTGAGAAGCATCATCATGCAGTAGTCGGCTCTGGACTGGAAAGCCAGGGACCTCTACCCTCACCCTCTCTCTGTTACTAGCTTGCGGTGAGCTTGGGCAGGTCACCTCCTCTCTCTGGGCCTCAGTTTCCTCATCTGTGAAATGAAAGGGCTGAAATGAAGGACTGTTAAGATCTCAGCTTGGAAATTCCACAATTCCCATCTAGGGTGGAGCCTGTACGACCTAGGATCAGTCACCTCAGCTTTCTGAGCCTCAACTCCTTTGTCTGTTAAATTGGGGGTGTGGCACATACTTCTCTCTCAAGGCTATTGTAAGGAATAAATGAGACAATATGTTTAAAGTGCTTACTTGGCACAGCACCTACAACTTAATTAAAATAAAGAAATAGTTTCCCTGCTTTTCTTCTATTTATTGTAAAGGGTGAATAGCTTGACTTCCAAGATTAGTGTCTTTGAACATGCCCATCATGAATGATTTAATGAATGTACATCATCTCAAAATGACACACTCGTCTCTTCATACTGCAACATCCCTTTACTCAGAAATGTGTGCACTCACATCTATAACACTTGCTTGTTCACACACCTCCTCTAACACCTCATTTTTCTCCTTCTCTCCCACATATTGGCACATGCATGGGGGCACACACACACCCTCTTTGCTCTCTGTCTCTCCTCCACAGCCCTGCTGGCCTACTGGACGCTGGCCTTCATCACCAAGACCATCAAGTTTGTCAAGTTCTACGACCACAACATCGGCTTCTCGCAGCTGCGATTCTGCCTCACGGGGCTGCTGGTTATCCTCTACGGGATGCTGCTGCTCGTGGAGGTCAATGTCATCAGGGTGAGGGTAAGCAGGCCCCTCCTGGGCTGCCCCCCCACCCACCTGAGGATGCACCTGGGCTCGGGCGGGGCTCCTGAGCCAAGTCCTGGAAGTCAGCTTGTTTCACCTGCCTCAGCAAGGGGAGCTGAGGCCGGTGTCAGAAGTTTCCGGAGCAACATTCCATCTGGCCCAGCTGCCCAGAGGGAAGGAAGGTGTTAGCAAGGTTATAGGATTCTGCGCTTGATCCCACAGAGGGGAGATAAAAGCTTCAGGCACTGCCTTCTCCAAGTCTGTTTGATTTTTTTTTTCAGGGGGAGGGGAGGGATATACTTGTTTTTATTTTAATGTGTTCATATAGTTACACATATATGTGAATGAGTCAATGTGGCTGCATACATGTCTTTTGTTTTGTTGTCATTTTTGCTTGCCCCCTTTACTCTCTAGGATCATCCCCTCCCCTCCCTTCCTTCCCCTCCCCATTTCCTTTCTCAGGTAACCCAGATTAACAACCTAATCTGTGACCTTCCATTCTTTGTTTTTATTAATATAATAGCATAAACTTCTATCCAGGGTTTTTTTTTTTTTCTCAACACACACACATATATAGAGTATCCCCCAAAAAATGTATACACACTTTGAGTAATTATTAATTCCAATGGGTTAAATCTGAAAAGAAAAAAACATCAATTGAGTAATCACAAAAAAAGTGTGTATACATTTGGCGGGGGGGGGGGGGTACTCTGTATACACACACACACAGTTTTTTCTCTCAATATTTGTTTTATAAAAAATGGGATTATATTACAGTTTCCTGCATCTTGCTTTTTTCATCCAACAGATATCTCTTAGGACTCCCCCCAAGTGTAGTATGGCTATTTTGTTTTCTTAATGGCTGCATAATAGTCCATCATGTGGTTGAGCCATAATTTATCAACCATTACCCTAATAATGGGCATTCACTTTGTTGCCAAGTTTTTGCCTCCACAAACAATGGTGTATTAAACATACTTACTATATCTTTATGTATTGCTGCTTTTATTTCTATGGGAGAGAGTTCAAGGAGTTGAGTAGCTGGTTCAAACACTCTGTGTATTTTAAGTTTTAATCAATGTTGCAGATCCCTTCCAGAAAAGCTGTAATCTACCAGCAATAAATAAGAAAACCCTTTTCCTTCCTCCAACCAGCACTGGGGGCTACAGCCATTTCTCATTTGGGCCAGTCTGATGAGTGGGAAATGCTACTTCAATGTGCATTTCTCTGACTCCTCTGTTTTTAGTTGATTTGTAGGGTATAAGGGTTTCCTACATTCCCTACCTCAACTGACCCTCACAGCACCCTCTATGATGCAAGTACCAACCCCTTTGTAGATAAGGAAACATTTTAGATAAGATTTATCCAAAAATTTAGTAAGTGGAAGAGGCAGGATTCGAACCCAGGTCTGCATGGCTCCATGTTCTGGAAACCCTGCATGGTGATATCCTCCCATTTGTGGAGAAGACTGCATATGGAGGATCTCTGCTCTTCCCCAATCTCACTGGAACCCAGCCCAGCCCAGGGGATTCGGAGAGCCTCAGTGAAGAGTCAGGAGGCCCTGGTGTTGGTGGCCAAAGGATTGGGTGTTCCCTTTCCTGGAAATAGGCAAACGATGGTCCCATGTGTTAGAGGTCAAGGCGGGGATGTCATAACCCCAGATGTCTGCTGCTGGGGCGAACTGGCGATGGGGAGAAGTTGCACTTGCCCATCCCAGTGGCCTGTGTGCCCCACAGAGATACATCTTCTTCAAGACGCCGAGGGAGGTGAAGCCCCCCGAGGACCTGCAGGACCTGGGGGTGCGCTTCCTGCAGCCCTTCGTGAACCTGCTGTCCAAAGGCACGTACTGGTGGATGAACGCCTTCATCAAGACTGCCCACAAGAAGCCCATTGATCTCCGCGTTATCGGGAAGCTGCCCATCGCCATGAGGGCTCTGACCAACTACCGGCGGCTCCGCGAGGCCTTCGATGCCCAGGTGGTCAGTGGGAGCACGGCCACACCATCCCTTCCCTGCCCTCTGGTTTAGAGTCACAGACGGGACCCTCAGAAAGCATCAGGTCAAACCCCGGGTGGGGGGGGGGGGGACAGGTGGGAAAACTGAGGCCTGGGAGGGGAAGAGGTTTGCCCTAAGTCACACAGTGAGCCAGGGACAAGTCCAGGGCCACTGAGCCGTAGGGCAGTCACAGCTGGAATGGCCCTTATGGTTTAGGTCTTCCGGTCTAACACCCTCATTTTCCAGGTGGGGAAACTGAGGCCATGAGAAGGGTAGTGACCCCACTGGATACCATATGTCCTGTGCTCTTCATTCTGAAGCTCAGTGATTAACGGTGGGAATTTTCACCCGTTTTGGAGAGCAGGGTGTTAGTGGCCTGATCCTCTGAGTGGGGCCAGAAAAGGATCTCCCCCACATCACTGAGTAGGAAACTGAGATCCTAGGAAAGGCCAGGACCTCCTCAGAGTTGGTCCACCGCTGGCAGGTATCAGAGCCAGTCTCCCGACTCCCAGTTCAGTGCTCCTTCGCTGCCTCTGCCCTGGCATGGTGGGAAAACACTGAGGCAGATGCGCTGGCAAACAAGAGCGAGTAAGTGTGGCATGTGCCACTCCTCATTACAGTGTTATGCTCATCACATAGTCCCTGACAGCTGTGTGACCTTGATCGATATCTGGCCTCAGTTTCCCCATCTGGACCATGTTGGCATTGATGAGCCCACCCACCTATGCACTTGGTGGTTCCATGATTTCTTCCTGGAGTTTATCTGTCGGAAGCAGACATGGCCACTGGGTTTCCCCAGGCAGCAGGAGCCAGGGGTTTCCTGGGATGCTGGGCCCTGGTGTGAATGGGCCCTCAGCCGCTCTGACCTGGCCGTGGGTCTCTCTGGGCAGCGGAAGGACACACAGAGCCCACAGGGCGCCCGGGCCATCTGGCGGGCCCTCTGCCACGCCTTCGGGAGACGCCTGGTCCTCAGCAGCACTTTCCGCATCTTGGCCGACCTACTGGGCTTCGCCGGACCCATGTGCATCTTCGGAATCGTGGACCACCTAGGGAAGGAGAACCATGTCTTCCAGCCCAAGGTAGGCCACCCGGGGGTAGAGCAGGGCACCCTTTGGAAAATTTTCCCTGGTGGGTGAGAGCGTGCCAGAGGCCCATGTGTGTGAGCTGTGGCTGCCGTAGGGTAACTCCTGGCACATGCACAATACTGCTCCTCACTTGGCAATATGCCCATCCAGAAGATGCTCCGCATCGGTCCACAGAAATGCCCGGAGGCGAGCTTGTGCCCCGAGAGGATTTCTGGCGCCCTGCTCTGCTCCTCATGCCTTTACCACCAGAATAGCTCTCCCGGTTACTCAGTCGCTGAGAAAGTTGCAGGAAGTGCATTTGTGTACTCAGGGTCAAGAGCTTTTATGACTTGTTGGCTTTTAGTTCATGTCACCTTAATAGACTCTCGGTACCTGTTCAGGGATCTGTCTTCCCCAATTCTGCATATCCATAGCACCCAAGGTTCTGCAGGGGACCTGGGGGGCTGCTGTTGGGGGGGGGGGGGAAGGAACATGGAAAATCCCCATGCCTAGGGCTTTTTCTCCCCTGATCCAAAGTTCATTCAGAGCTTCCCCAGTTTTATTAATATGTTAGACTTTCCCATTGAATTCTTTTTTCTTTTTCTTTTCTTTTTTGTTTTGTTTATTTGTTTTGTTTTGTTTTGTTTTGTTTTGTTAATCCTCACCCAAGGACATTTTCCCATTGATTTTTAGAGAGAGTGGAGGGAGGGACAGAGACACAGAGAGAGAAACATCGATGTGAGAGAGACACTTCGATTGGTTGCATCCCGCACTCTTGGATCAAGCTTGCAACACTTCAATCCGCAGGCCGATGCTCTATCCACTGAGCCAAACTGGCTAAGACTGAATTTATTTTTTATTTTTTTTTTTATTTTTTTTTTCCTGAATTTATTTTTTAAAGAGTTTCATGTCTTGAAAATAATTGAAACCCATTGGACTAGATGATATCCACTGGCCTTTCCAGCTCTAAAGATGCTACAAACTGAAATTTGTTGGACAAAAGAGACAAAACGTCTTTCTGGATATTTATTTTCCCTGCTTAGTGCAATAGCAGTCACCGTGGGTGGGGGGTGGGATACTTAATTCTTTCACCTGTTTCTTTGCTGCCACTTAGGTTTAGATGGTCACAAGATGGAAAACTTTTCACCTTTAATAAGATTCAGTGTTTTATTTTCCCAGAAAGAACATTATTATAACCTTTTAACCACAAACAGTTCAAAAATGATGTAGAGAATGACTAGCTAGAGATCTTAGTAATTTATGACACTCCCTTGTGCAATGTTATTCATCTCGAGGACTCTAAAATTGCAGATAGCAGTTAATTCTCTGGAGGTTTATATTAATTTTTTCTTGCGCTATAATTAATCAGCCGAGCACTTTGGGTCAGGGATATGAGACACTCTAAGCCTGTTTGTCTGATTTATTCAGCAAATATTTACTGAACTCTGCTATGTGTCAGACCTGGGTTAGGCTGTGAAAATACAGACAATGGTTATAATGAGGACTATCTATATATATAAAAGGCTAATATGCAAAGTGTCCCCGTGGGAGTTTGACTGGGAGGCCAGTTCTATCACTCTCTATGACATTTGCTGACCACTAGGGGGCAGCGTGGAACGAAGGAAGGCCCCATCTGGCAGCTGGCAGCCAGGGAAGGGAGGCCCCAGCCAGCATCCGGAAGGAAGGCCTCGGCCAGCAGCTGGAAGGCCCCGATTGGCCCTGATTGCCGGCCAGGCCTAGGGACCCTACCCATGCACAAATTTTGTGCACCAGGCCTCTAGTCTATATAAAAAAGCCTAAGCAACCATTATGGCAGAATGACCAGAACGACCGGTTGCTATGATGCACACTGACCACCAGGGGGCAGATGCTCAATGCAAGAGCTGCCCCCTGGTGGTCAGTGTGCTCCCACAGGGGGAACACCACTCAGCCAGAAGCCAGGCTCATGGCTGGTGAGTGCAGTGGTGGTGGCAGGAGCCTCTCCCTCCTCCACGGCAGTGCTAAGGAGCAGCAAGCCAAGCAGTAAGGAGCAGTGAGCAGGCAGACAGTAAAGAGCAAGGGGTGCCGGACATCCCCCAAGGGACAGCGAGAGGGCACAGGCTGAGCTGAGGGACCCCCACTCCAGTGCACGAATTTCGTGCACCAGGCCTCTAGTTAACAATAATAACACAGCTTATTGACTGCTTACTCTATGCCTGGCTGTGTGCAGGAGTGATCCATGTATTATCCCATTTAATCCCCAAAACAACTGTTTAGGGTATTTTTTATAACAGCTTTATTGAGATGTAATTCACATACCATAAAACTTATGATGTAGGTATTTTTATCCCCATTTTACAGATGAGTAACTTAAAGCTCAGAGAGGTTAAGTAACTTTCCCTGGGGCCCTCAACTAGTGCGTGACAGAGTCAGGATTTGCACCAAAGTCTCTTTCCCTCCATAGTCTGGGCACTTACAATTATGAGGCCATCACCTCTGACTCTGAGAAATCTAAATCAAATATTTTTATACTGTGTGTTAAATACTACTCTTCGGGGGCATATACAGGGAATTATGAGAAGATGGATGACTAACTCAGCCAGTGGTCTTGACAGCTTATAGAGAAAGGGGTATTTGAATGGGGCCTTGACAGATGAATAGGAGTTGGTCAGGCAAAGGTGGGCGGATTTCTTGTTTAATCAAGAATGTGAGGACACCTTTTGCTTATTGAGACTTCAATGGCTTCTGAGGCTTACTCTGGCTTTTGAGCATCTGAACTTTATTGGCCCCAAAAGAGAGGGGAAGAGACTGCTTCTCTTGTCCACAGGACTGCCATCTTTTAGCTTAATTCTAGTCAGAAGTGACCCCAGAATACTCGACACTGGTAATCCTGCAGCAACATGGAGCCAGTTTCTAATATCAGAAGGAAGTGGCTCAGGCCAGAGCCCTTGTCTGCTTGTCCACATCGTCTTCTTCTTCCTGTGTTTCCCCAAAATCTTGTGGAATTCTTCTGAGGAGAGAGCTCTGAGGCAGGATGTGCCGAAGAGATGGTGAGAATAGCACTTAGCTGTCAGTTCATCTGACACTAGTTTTGCCTTCTCTTTTCTCTTTATTTAAACACAAACCTGGGCTTCGCTGCCCTCTCATTGGCATGCACTGGTCCCAGTTACTCACCAGCACCTAAGTCCCTGAGACCGGTGGCCCTGCCTCTGCAGCAGCAGGCCTTACACATTTAACATATGTTCTCTGAGGCCCGAATGAGATCAGCAAATGACACACATAGAGATGAGAGTTGAAAGTAAATGTAGTCTCTACTGTCAGCAACGAAGAATCCTCAATCGTGTGGTTGACTGGGATATGGCTTACTTCTCATTTGGGCTTCTGGGCCCAGAAAATGGGGGGAAGGGGTCATGTATTGAGGTCATTTGGTTCATCCCCCTGCCTCCCAGCAGCTCTCACCCAGAGAGACAGATGCTGTTCTGGTGTTTATGTACCTGCAGAGAGGGACGCTCTCTAGCTACACATTGCAATGTTTAAACCTCTCGGTGAGAAAGCCCTTCTTTCCGCTTGGCCGTATCCACCTGCTGAAGCCTGCACAGCCGGGCACCCGTGTCTACTTCACTATCAGTGGCTGCCCTGCCCCCTCTTCCCTGTCCAGGACACTCACAGTGAGCCAGAGTCACCGCCCTTGGCATCTGCAAGGACAAACATTTCTTCTTTCTTCTTTAATGACTGGACGTGTCCCAGGGCCTGACAAATCTTTGATGCCTCTGTCCCCCCTGCCACTCGCCAGGAAAAGCTAGGACCCAGGCTGGGCACAGCCCATGATATATCTTTTTCCAGTGCCCTCTCCTGCCCAACCCCCACCCACAATCTGTCACCTGCCATGGATGCCACTGATCTGGCTAGAGGATGAGGAAATTGGATTCAAAAGAACTGCTGGCATCTGAAACCTGCCAGCACTGGTCTCGGCTGTCAGCTGAACAGAGAAACGGTCTGGGTATGGTCTCAGGGCTGAGCTTTGAATGGCCTCTAAATCTCAGAGAAAAAACGTGTACGTTTGTGACTCTGTGTGTGCTTGTTTCTGAATGAGTTCTCCTGGAACTGCTTGTGTTTCTATCTGTGAGTCCTTTGTGTTGTCCCTGTGTCTGTGGGTATGTCTTTTTCTCTGTGAGTCTGTGTCCCCATTTGAATGCCCGTATTTGTGGCTATCACTATGGGTGACTTTGTGAACGTGTATGCTTTCCCGTGACTGTGTGAAGTTAGTGTGTGGCAGCTCCCATGCCTCTGCTCTGGCCTGAGGTGCCTTTCCTTCCGTCCTTCACCTCACTAACCCCTTCTCCGCTGCCAACACCCAGCTCAGATGTCACCTCCTCCAGGAAGCCTCCCTCTGGCTGAATTAGATGGCCCTCCTCTGTGGTCCTATAAATACTGTGCTTGCACCATCAAAGCACCCCTTCTCTCCTTCCTCAACTTGACCCCGAGTCCCTTAAGACAGGAATTACATTGTCTGGTCTCAGTGTGTTCAGCTCCCAGCTCCAGGCCTGACACCCAGAAGGCACAGAAGAAATGATCTTCAACAAATAATGCAGCAGTTATTGTATATTGATTGAGCACTTGCACTTACTAAATTTTTTTAACCTTCATGGCTACGTTGAATCCTCCCAACAATGTTCTAAAGTAGAAACCTTTCATGGCCTCATTTACAGGTGAGGAAATTGAGGCTCAGAGAAGTTGAGGAACTTACTTAGGGACACATGGCTAGTATGTAATGAGCCAGAACTCGAACTCAGATATGTCTGCCTCAAAGTCCAGGCTCTAAACCAGTGGTGTGGGCAAGTGGTGTGGGCAGAAGGGTGGCTATGTTGGTGTGTGAGTAGTCAAAGACAGTTCTCATTGCTTTTACCCATAGCCTCCCAGGGCTGGGGCCTATGGGCAGTTCACCTTTTGGGTCCTGCCAAAATCAGAAGCAAGAGGTCAAGTGGCCCCTCCCTTCGAGCTCCAGAGAACAAGGGAAGGAAGACTTTCCAGCCAAACCTCTGGCCAGGCAGGGCCCTGGGGTCCTCACTGTAGAGTCATGAGTCCTGGGCTCTAGTCCTACCTGTGCTACGAACTCTCCTTATGCTCTTCATCATTCACGTTCTACAGCCCTCATTGGCTCAACTGCAAAATGGGGAAAAGTGCAATCACTTCTATAGAAATTAGATGGGGGATGAAGATCATAGGCATTGATTAATTTTTAAATATTTACTGAGCACTATTGGGGAAATCCCTGGAAACAAACATAATTTCTTCTCTGAGGGTTTGTGAAAATGTGAGATGAGGGCATCTGATCTTACAAAGCATTTATCTTCCACCACATGCTACGTTGTAGGTCCTTAGCCTTTTCTGTCCTGCCATGATGCTTTCAGAGCTCTGGACAATGGCCATGCCTTCACACCCATGCATGGCCTCCCAGGACCCTCTGGTCACTAGACTTCCTCAGGGCCTGCCTTCTTTAGACAATACCCCAGGCCTCTTTGGCTAACCTAGTACCCACTTCTTAGTCAAAAACTTTGCTTTTCTAGACTTCATCCTTTTTAAACTGTCTCTTTGAAGGGAGATGAAAGAATGACTTCATGACTTATGCCTGAAGGGAGGTTTTTATTTTAACAGGTCACAAAATTCTTGATCCAAAGAAATACAGTTTCTGACCCTAGAATGGGTATGTGGCAGGGTAAGGGGTAAAGGCTTTGCTTTTACAACTGCAAAAAGAGAATTTGTTACCTTGTAAAAAATATACAAATATGAAATGAGTGCATTTAACAAACACTACCCAGAGCTTAACCAACATTTATGATCCATTTATTTTCCCAGCCCTCATTCTCCACCCTGTGTGTTTTCTGGTCATTGTGGCACAGCACATGTGTGGCATTCCGGGCTGCTCAAGAGCTTTCATGATGATCCGTGTTCTTGGGTGCATAGCATTCCCATGAGCATCATAACATGCCTGACAGTTCCCTGTGGTTAGAAATTTAAGGGATTTTTGCACTGTCCCCCTGATCTAATCTAGGGATAGACATTTTTGCACCTACAGCCATTTCCTTACGTTAAATTACTTCCTTTGGATTGACTTCCCATGATGTGCTTTCTTGTTTTAAAATAATGGACTCCATTCTCCAGAGCCGGGTCTCTGCAGAGAATAGCAGTACGGAAGAATTCCCTGCATGCCTTCATTTTTCACTCAGAACCAGCCAAATGGGCATGTTTCTCTCCTGCCGCAGGTCACAGCTTGATGATGACGATAAAAGACTAAAGGTCACCGGCTAGATGGCCTAAGCATCAGGTCTGGGGTGGTGTTTTTGGGATCATACAGGTTCATGTTCACATATTCTCCTTTACAGCACGTGACCTGGGGCCAGCCCCTTACCCCTGCTGAAGTGCTGTTTCCTCATGTATAAAATTGGACTAAGAATGCTACCCTTCTCATTAGGGTTTTATGAGGATGGAGTTCTGCACCTGATAAACAGTGTGTCCTGCCCCTTGCTTCCCTGTAAGGTCAGGTTACCCCCACCCCACCCTGCAGCCTACTTTTAAGGTCCATTTGCTACTTCCTGCCCACCCCCACCCATTGCTTTCTCCCTTCTCCCTCTGGTATTTTGACAAATGAGAGTGTCCAGGGCTTCAGGTTTCAGTCGGCTTTCCTCTAAGAGTCCTATGTGAATCCCTCAATGATCTCCCTGTGTCTGCTTCCTGCTGTCCCCAAAGGTAGAGCCCCCCTGTCCCACAGAGCAAGGGAGAAACAGTTGTAAGCAGTGAGGGCTCCTTTAGAGAGCCCTGTTGAGCCAAATGGCAGCATCTTTCTGGCCATCAGGAAGCCCTTCTGACTCTAGGGAAAGGACTCCCCTCAGAGGCCTGCCCCTTTCAGCCTGACCACAGTCAGGGACATGCCTCGGCCCCTTCTCATCCCTTTGTTCCCAGCACTCTTTCCCCCGCAGCAGCTCCCACACCCTTCCCCATAGTTTGCAGAGTTCAGGGAAGAGCCTCTGTCTTCATGGAAATATTGATGTGGTTCTGCTGGGGAGCAATGAACTTAGCCAAGATCAAAGCTTTCCTGGGAGCTGTTGGTGCTGAATTTGGAAACAGACACATTGCTGTTCCCTGGTATCTTTAGCAACAAAGTCAAAATGTTTGGGGGTTTTTTCACTGCTTACCGTCTGAGTTCTTGCTGGAGAGTGCAGCAAGAGAACCCAAATCTAAAAGGAGGCCCTGGGAGCTCAAGAGGCTGGGGGGCTTGGGCCTGAAATCTTTTCAGTCTATTATAGGCGATGCGTTCCCATCTCTCGCCTGGGAGCACTGCCATGCCATCTTTTTCGCTGGTCTTTTCTCCCAGAAATTACTACAGAACAGGCTGTTGGGGAGTGTGGGACAAGGCCTCCCTAATTCCATTTTTGTAGCAAAGAACACACATTGTGGGATTTGTTCTAGCCGTTCTGGTTTTGGCTGCTCTGTGAGTCGCTCTATTTATTCTTGCTCCATTCAGAGCGAGCTCCCCTGGGCCTGGTGGCCGCAACACTGCAAGTCGTATTTTTGGGCGTAAGGTTAGAACTGGGCCACATTCTGTTCCCCTAAGCAAGATGTTGAAGAGGGTATAGGCAGCCCTCCCTGTAGTTAGAAGAATGCTTAGTGGGATTCATCAGTCTGATTTTCACGCATAAACAATTGCACACGGGTTTGCAAGCGCGGGGGCCCTATAATGACAGCCATTATGGCCCAGTAACAGGTACTGAAGGTGGTCTTTTTGCTGGCAATGACAGCCACCTCTGCACTTGTCTTCCCAACAGACACAATTTCTCGGGGTTTACTTTGTCTCATCCCAAGAGTTTCTTGCAAATGCCTACGTCTTGGCCGTGCTTCTGTTCCTCGCCCTCCTGCTACAAAGGACATTTCTACAAGCATCCTACTATGTCGCCATCGAAACTGGAATTAACTTGCGAGGAGCAATACAGGTACTTGGATGATTATTTTTTCAGTTCATAGTGAGAACCACATGATTTGTCCCCATGGGCCCTCAAGGATTATTTCTGCTGGGATTTGTGTGTGTGTGTGTGGGTGTGTGTGTGTGGCTCTTTTAACTGTGTTTTGAAATACCATTGACAATGCAGTGTGGGATAATGGAAAATGCTTGGGCTGGACTTAGGAACTGTTGTAGTTCTGCCTTGGATTTGACCCGTAATGTCAATTGCTCAGCCTTTGGGCCTCCATGTTTTTCAGCCTTGAATGGGACTGACATCCCTAATCCATCACAGCACTCTTTCCCTCGGACTGCAAATGCAGCCTCAGAATCCTTCTCTAGATACCATTCCAGAGTTCTACCAGATAGTCTTCTTTGGGTGAAAAACAGAAAACGTGTTTGACACGCCAGGATTAGAGAGCCTCTAAGATCTATGGGAGAGCTTAGATTTTGGGTCATAAGAGAGACTTGGCTGGTCTGATAGGTCCCTTGGGCCTAGCTTCTCGCTGCTGCCTTCTGTGGATTTCTTCTCCGAGTCATTGGAAGGATGATCAAAGTCTGAGAGCATGCAGGGCCCCTTTAGGCAAGCCGGTGATGAGAGTCGCCTAAGCCCCAGTGTTTTTATTAGAATTTTGGTTCAGCGGTTGGAATGAAGAGACCCAGTACAATAGTGGTTTACATAGGATGGAAGCTTGTTTTTCACAGTCAGGGCTGTGAAATAGCTACGCAATATCAGAGACCTTATTTCTTTCTGTAATGTTGCTCTGCCAGGCTTCTCACAATTACTTCCATCTTGTGGTTTTAAAGGACTTTTGAAATTGCCACATGTCTACATTTAACTCAGCAGAAGAAAGATGGAGCAATAGGAGGGAATGCTTCCCCTTTTAAAATCACAGTGCGGAAGTTGCACATATTCTCTCCCATCCCTTTCCTGAGAAATTGCCCCAATGGCCACCCCAGAGGCTTAAAAGTAGGGTCTTTCTTCTTGCCATAATTCTTCTAGAAATTCTTCTGGTGAAAAGAAAAGAATGGATATGGGGGGACAACTACAGATTCTGCCATACCCGGCCATTCCCATGAAGTCAGTACAACACTAGGAAGTTGTGATTAAACCCCAAAGCCACATCGTTCTTCAGAAATGAGCCTCAGAATCATTAACATTGACTGGTCCTCTGGGAGCCGGGACCAGAGGCTGTGTAGAAAAGGGACTGGAAGGGAAAAGGGATAGCCTGGGTCAGGGGCCAAACTCTGGTTATGTAGGTGTAGTCCATGTGTATGGTGCCCCCTGGAATTGTGTAGTGCACAACCTGAGCGGCTGCCATGACGTCGCTGCCCATCCCCAGTGGTTTTACACTGAGGAAGCAGAGCCATTTCCAGGAATGTCATCATAGGAGAATGATAGAAAGATCCCAGGAAAATCCAAGACCCTCTAAGACTCACAGGGGCTCAGAACTGGCAGGAACCAGCTCAGTTCAGAAAACCATTCTGAAAATCCCAGCCTCTGCTCACATACGTCCAGTGACCGGCAGACCTGCACCCCCACAAACAGCAGCCAGTTTTGTAGTCAAACAGTTTTGTAATTAAATCAGCTTTCCATTTGTATGTCATAATTCACACTCTGACAAGAATTTTCCAATTACACTAAAAGAGGCAAAATGGTTTTTTAATGTATTAGCATATAATTGTTTTTGTCAAACTACCTGAATCTTTTGCATTAATAAGAGAGATTGATTCAAAAAGAAAATAGCTAGCATTAATTATGGAAACAAATGAGATTAAAAAAAAACTTAGTTCTTTCAGAAATTTACAGAAAATTATAGACAAGAATCCATGTCTTCGTGAATTTGAGAGTAATCCCATTTCTTGCATGAAAAGTTATTAAGCAAAATTCCTGAGTTACATATAATTTTTTGGCTTACTAGCTATCAGTCGGTTGTGTGTTTCTATGTATCTTGGTCTTTACTTAATAATGCTTTCTTCAATAGATTAGTCTATGTTTCTACTTCACTGAAACTAGGTTTATCATTATTCTTTAAAGATTTCATATAACCTAGGATGTGCATAGGGTTGTCCAAAAATGCCATTGCCCTCATTTTAAACCTTACCCGTGGTGCAAACAAACTCACAAAAAAGACATAGAATAGGTTTATGCTTTAAGTATGCCCGACCCACAGAAAAGCCTGGGTTTGCACAAATTATGAATTAAGGCCCGGGGACGCACCTTATAACAGAACGCACAATAGAATTTCATTGTGAGCAGGCATCCCTAGGATATTTAAGACAGAAATGCATTTTTCCTTTTTCAAGAGCACGTGGCCCGGAAATTGCCATCCTTCTGGGAGGCACAGTCACTCTGCCCATATGGCTTTTAGGGTCACAGCTCACAGGAGCCATTGCCATGGCTGTTCCCATCTGCCTGGAGGGGGCAGAGCAAGGTCCCCAGGGTGGCTGGCCTCCAGGACGGGGCTGGGGCTCATGGACACCCATACATTGTGTCTCACATAAGCCCATTCCAGGCTGAGCACTTATCTTGTGTCAAGGCTCAATGAAGACAGGACTTGGCCCTGGAGCACACCCCATCCCCGGCTGGAGGTGGCCCATTAAAACAGATGGCTGCCCCACTTTGTCATGTTTATGGCTCTGAAGTATGCTCTCTACTGGCCTCTGGTAAATCAAGAATTCAACTGGACAGGAAAATCTGCTTTTAAGATTTAAGAGCTCATTAAGTCCTGTCCCCAAGGGAGAGGTTTTGCTTGCTGGGAAAGTAGCCTGCCCTGGCATGGGTTCCCCGTTTGCACGCTGCCTCTCGGGCTTGTGTGATTGGTCACCAAAGCCCTCTACCTCTCTGTGCCTTCGGTACCTCACTGGTAAAGGTGGGACAGTAATGCAGGGCCCCCTTACAGAGCTGCTCTGTGCTCCGTAGGGCGAATGTCTGGCACATTATAGATGTGTGGCATCTGGGGTGGTGATTAGAATGATGATGACAAATGTGAACCATGCTGCTCTCATTTCTAGACCAAGATTTATAATAAAATCATGCACCTGTCCACCTCCAACCTGTCCATGGGGGAAATGACTGCCGGGCAGATCTGTAACCTGGTTGCCATCGACACCAACCAGCTCATGTGGTTTTTCTTCTTGTGCCCAAACCTCTGGGCTATGCCAGTACAGGTAAGTGATGTGTGCTTTGGTGGGGAGTAGGAAAGGGGGCACACAACCAGAATCTGCTGCTGTGTGCTCAGTGACTAGGAATCATCTTCTTTTCCATGTTTGCCTGTACCTTCCACCCTGCTACGGTCTCCATGGGGTGCATCCCTTGGTCTCTATACTGTCTCACCCTCTGCAAGCATCTAGCCATCTCTCTGAATGATCAGAGAAGGTAGTACCATTAAAACTTTTTAAATGCAGTTTAAACCTTAAAATCTTTTTATTTAAACTATAGAATAATCATATGTGGAACACTTGCAGACTTTAAAAGTTATGTTGTAGCAAAGGGCTTAAGTACACTGAAAAGTGTTCTGAAATATTTTAAGCAAAACAAGTAAATTACAAAATAGTATATGCAATACACTCCCTACTAAATTGGAATACCTGTATGTATACATTTGCACAGATTCACACAGAAAGAAAGAACTGGAAGGTCACATGGTGAGAGTGCAAGTGGTTTTTATTTTCTCATGCATTTCTAAATTCTCCAATAAGCATGTATTATTTTTGACCATCAAAACCATGTTTGTTTTTAAAACCAAACAACCTTAGAGGCTGGCTGTGAAGGAGGTGCACTCTCTCCTGACTATATGGGAAGAATTGGATGTGGTTTACTTGACTCCCACTTTCCACCAGGGAGTCTCTGATCCTCTCCTGTAGCTGGGAATGGATCTCCACTCGGGTGCTCAGGCCAGAAGCAGAAATCGCAGACCCATTCCCAGAGGGCCTACTAGCTCCTGGGGGCTGCCTGGTGTAGAGGAAAGTGTCTGGACTTGGAAGAGACAGGCTGATTCAAATAACCTCTCTAGGCCTCGGGAACCCCATTTTTTTATCCCCAAGAGCTCTCCCGGCTTTGTGGTCATTTTTCGGTCACGTATACTTTTTAAATCACAGCTTTATTGAGATATAATTCACCCATTTAATGTGTACAATGTGATGGATTTTAGCATGGTCACAGGGTTGCACAATCATGTCACAATTTTACAACAATTTCATCACGCCATAAAGAAACCCATACCCACTGACAGTCATGCCTCCTACCCACCCCAGCCCTAGGCAACCATCAGTCTACATATACTTTTGAAAATCTAATGAAACCTTCTTTCAGAAAAACAAATGGGTGTTCACACATTTTGCCTACAATTTCAGGGGTTCTATGGTCCCCCTGAAGCTTACGGACACCTTGGTAATGAGCTCGGCCATAGTGAGGAACCTCTGTGTTTCCCCATCCCGTCTCTGGGCATCAGAGGCCCAGAGCCCAGGGGCTTACCCTGGGCCACCCAGTGAGCTGGTAGCAGCACCACAGCCAAGCATCTCCTTTCTGGGGTCCCCTAGTGACAGGGTTCCCATAGGGCCCATTTGTTTATTTGTTCGTTTTTAAGAGGGGGCATCAGCCACCTTGTATTGATCTACAACTATGTGCCAGGCACTATTCTACTAGGTGCTTATCACATGTGTTCATTTAATCTTCACAACAGTCCTGCTAAGTGGACATTAAAATCACCATTAGAAAAATGAGGAAGCTGAGACACAGAGAGGTTCAGTAACTTGCCCAAGATTGCACAGCCAGCAAGTGCTGAGATCTCCCCACTACTACCCTAGATTGTTTTTCTAACTTGTGAATAAGAGCTAGAATAGCCCCTTCCCCCCACACTTGCTTTGCAAACTCAGAATCCCTGCTTCCTGGTATCTTCCCCCTGGGGTTCATTCAGACCCCTGCAGAAGAGAGGCGTGGACAGAGGAGTCTGAGGAGCACGAGGAAAGGCAGGTGGAGTGTGAGGGGGAGCCTTGCAGATATTGCCTCCCCAGCTCCTGCCCCAGCAGCTGCCAGCACCTGGAGGTGGTGGGGTTGCAGGCACTGACCCCCAGATGGTGCACTGATGGTGACTATGGGAACTTCCTTGGGGTCTGGCCCTACCCAAGCTGCTGAACGACGCTCTGATATGCGGACAGTTCGTGGAAGGACTGGATGCCAGGGATAATTTTCCCGGAAGGTGATGGCAGTGGGGCCCAGCAGGAGCAGGAGGTTCTTCATCTCCTGATGAGCTCCTCTGCCCATCCGTGCCAGCATTAATTTAACATCAGCTAAACACTGGGGGGCAGGTGGCAGAGGGTCGCTTACCAGCTCTAAACACCTGCTAATGCAGGAAGCATTCTGTGACTAATGGAAATCACAGAGCCACCCGCCCACTCCTCTGTCCTTGAGGTGGTGCAAGGAGCGTAGCACCAATTTGGCGTAGGGCTCGGGAAGTGCAGGGCCAGCCCAGCAGACTTTTTTATTTTCAATTAAGGAAGGCAGCATCTGTTCCTCTAGAATAAGCCCTGAATTCAGAGGTGCCTGCTTTTGAAGGCAACCTGAGAAACTGTCATCCTGATGCTTTGGGGACTGGCAAGAGGAATTTATGCTTCTCATAAATATTCAGGAGCAGGCAGTCATTTACATAAAGCTAGAAACAGAATGAATTTTCTTTTTAGAGAATATCTTTGAGATCCACTAAAAAATTAAAGATTTCAGGAGCATAAGAATGAAAAGTAAACTCTCGGATCCTGGGCTGGTTTTGTCTGGCATGGAGGTGGCAACGGTGCCCCTTTGCTCATATACCACTCTTTCCAGCCTCGATAACCAGCGCAAAACGAAGGGTGCTATCACCCCCGTTGTGCAGCCTCCGCTCTGAGACCTCCGTCTGGGAAACAGACGTGGGGACAGATAATGCTTCAGCCAGCCTTGCAGATAAATGCAGTTAGTTCCCAGCCCAGAAACTCTCTGCTGTGTGCGTCCGTCATTAACTCCTCCTTCTGATACTGCTCTGTCACCCCTTTTCCTCTGCCCTGACCCCCAAGACAATTTGGAAACCCGGGCACCAAGGCTGTACCACTTTAGGGGACTGGAGAGGAGGGGATTTTGCCAACACCCCCTGGCAGGGCAGTCACCAGGTTAAAGGGAATTCATTCCCATGATCCTCCCTCAGATCATCGTGGGCGTGATTCTCCTTTACTACATCCTCGGAGTCAGTGCCTTAATTGGGGCAGCTGTCATCATTCTGCTGGCCCCCGTCCAGTACTTCGTGGCCACCAAGCTTTCCCAGGCCCAGCGGAGCACCCTGGTGAGTGTCCATCCTTCCGCCATGTGTCTGCCTGCTCCCTCTCCCCTCTCATCAGCGGGTCTCCTCACTCTTCCCCCAGATGCCACCAAATACGTCCCTCCACCACACACACACGCACACGCACACACACACACGCACATGCGCGCACACACACACGTGCACACATACACATGCACTCGCACATGCACACTATCATTGACCTCCAGCAGGTCACTTCACCCGTGGGCTTCACCCATGTCTTGGTCTGTGGGATGGGATTAGTGAAGAAGGCAGGCGCTGGGCATTGTCTGTGACATGGTGAGGACCTGGGCTCAGCCCCTTCCTCTTGTGTGGGCCGGGGCGGACGAAGCCCGTGTCTGACTCGGTGCCCCTGGCAGGAGTATTCTAACGAGAGGCTGAAGCAGACCAACGAGATGCTCCGTGGCATCAAGCTGCTCAAGCTGTACGCCTGGGAGAACATCTTCCGCACGCGGGTGGAGAGGACCCGCCGGAAGGAGATGACCAGTCTCAGGGCCTTCGCCGTCTATACCTCCATCTCCAGTGAGTCCACCCGACCAGCCAGCCCTGCGTGCTGCTGGGGTCGGGTCCCAGGGCTTGGGGGCGGGGGTGGTGGCAGAGCGGGAGGCTTTGGGGTCATCCAATCCAGCTGAGCCTCACACTGCCTCAGGCAGCAGAGCTCCCAGAAATTACAGTGTTCTCCGTCATTTACTCAGAAAACGCATTGAGAGCCTGCTGTGCCGGGGACACTGTGCTCAAGATGCAGGATGAGAAAGAGAGATACGCTCCTGAGATGATACGTTCCTGCGAGGCAGCAGTGAAGGAATAGAGAACACTTTGAATTCTCCTAAGTGTGAGGCTCCTTCTCAGTAAGTCGGCCTGAGCTGCCGCTGCCTGGGCAAAGCAGCAGGAAACTCCCATTTCTCTGGGTCCCCGAGGGGGAGAAGTGTGCTCTTTAAACAACAGGAGCTCGAGTGTGCGGTCCTCCAGGTGTAGCCGCACTGACTGAATTTACGTTAACCAACTGGTTTGGGAACTCCAAGCCCAGAAATAGAGAAAGGAAAAAGACCCAAACTGGTAAAATTCCTTCTCTCTGCCAGCTCTGCCTGCCCCTGGGTCTGGTTGTATTAACAGAAACCCCACCTTGTATACAGCCCCGTGAGATACTGACACCTGAGAACAGGGGGAACCGCTAGGGAGGGAGGAAATGGCTTCCTCCACCTGCCAGGTGACTTTCTCTCCCAGCAACAACACCGCAGGGTGGGGTGGGGCAGGCTCGTGGTCGCTGCAATGGGAGAGAAGCGGCAAGGACACTGAGGCACTGGCCGGAAAGCAGGGGGCAGCCTCCGTCCTGGTGATGGGGCAGGTGGCAGCTACTTTGCTCCTAGGAGGTGTATGCTCACCCGCATTCCATCCTATGTAGACAACAGCGGGTCCCCAGGCTGGCCCACGGAAGCCGCCTATCTAGTAGGTGCTCTTGGCCCCTGGGGTCCTGAGAAGACAAGCCCGGGCTTTGTGAATGGCCTGAAGCCGGGAGGACCCAGGGAAAGGAGACTGTATGTTGTCAAGAGCTGAGATGACTCTGGAAGGAGCAAGGGGCTCTGGAGCCAAGAGGGGGACTCAGAAGGATCAGCAGAGCAGCCCAGGCGGATCCCTGGAAGAGGCGCTGGGGGCGGGGGGGGGGGGGCGGGGGGAGGAAAGAGCCCACGGGAAGCTCTGAAAGCCCAGGGCTGTTTGCTCAGGGCTCGCCCTTCCTGGGAAGGGCTTCTTTGTGTTGGTCAGAGGGAGGGGGAGAGATGGATGGTAGGTGAGGCACCTCCTGGCTGCAGGTATATGCTTTGAGTGTGTTTCCATTGATCTCCTCCCAGACTTCCTGTCTTCTGCTCTGTGTCCCCAGGGATCAGGACACAGGTCATTAGGCTTGAGGTAATGGGGCATCTTTAACTCTCGCCCCCGGCGCCAGCCATGGGTCCTGGTGCCACCGCGAAGCCCTGGAGTCACATTTCCTGATGGGGCCCATCTGGCAGCTGCCTGCTGGGCTTTCAGTCTGTCATCCTACACCAGTCAGTCAGGCTGTGGGGCAGACAGGTTACCCCTGACTCTCTATCTGATGGTCTCACCTTCAGCTTCACTGAGAGCTGTGTGTGGAGCCCTGGTGCAGGGCAGGGCAGGGCCACCCCGGAGTTGGTGAAAAGGAAATGGGTGTAGTTTCCCCACCATCAAGATTCAGAATCAAAGAAAAACAGGCGTCAGTTACTCAGTGGGTGTTGAGTGAGCCCAGCCCTGTGTGCTCGGCCCTGTGCTAAGTACCGGGAGGAATGCAAGAGTCAGTAAGATGTGCTCCCCATTCTCAAAGAGCGTGTAGTCTGCTGAGATGTCAGAGCTAACAGTGGGGCAGGGAGCTGTGCACTGTGCGGACCTGCTCCGTGCTGCCTGCCTAGCAAGCCTGACTGCACTTAATCCTCACACCAACATTGTGAGTGTGTAGCTCCATTGTCCCGTTTTACAGCAGAGAAGACTGAGGCTCAGGGAAGCTAAATGACTCACTGAGGTCCTCAGCCAGCCAATGACAGAGAAGAAGGGAGCCCATGATGAGGCGCGGTGGCACCTTGCGAGATGGGCAGGATTTCAATGCGTAGAACATAAAGTGGGGAAAAGCTGGAGGCAAGTGCTGTGGCCACTCCCCTTAGAAGTCAGTTCAATACTTATTCCCTTGCAGCAGCAGCATAACTCTAGGTATCCAGCCCCGCCATGTATTTGAGGACAAGCTTTGCAAGAGTGACAGCGGGATCCTAGGCCCTACCAGTCAACCAAGCAGCACGCTGCCAGTTCAGTCTGTCCTTTATGCAGCACCCATTCCAGAGCCTTCTCTCTGTGCCAAACTCTACTGAGACCTTGGAGGTTAAGGGGGTAAAAGGCATGGTCCCCACCCTCACAGTTTTGTGGGTGATCATGCCATGCCTGTGGTCAGAGCCAGGGGTCAGTTCTAAGTGCTCCACTTTCTCTGTGGTGGTACTCACCTGGCCCTGGCCTCTTTTGTTGCTTTTATTCACTTATTTAACAAATCTTCACTGGGCACCTGCTGTGTGCCAGGCCCTGTGCTAAGCATGGGGGATGCGGGGTTGAGAAGAAATATCGGTCCCCGCCTGCAGGTTGC
Source organism: Myotis daubentonii (assembly GCF_963259705.1). Lineage (NCBI taxonomy): Eukaryota > Metazoa > Chordata > Mammalia > Chiroptera > Vespertilionidae > Myotis > Myotis daubentonii. The sequence continues at coordinate 55,490,141 of NC_081848.1, read as the reverse complement.
TCACAGTCTAGTAGGGCAGCTGGTCATGGGACTGTGTGGTGAGTGATGAGTAGAAAGGGATTTTCTATAGGAGCAGTGAGAATTGTACCTGACCTAGTCATAGAGGGAAGTTCATTGCCGACTCTCAAAGAAGAACTCCTAGGAATTAACCAGGTAAGGGGAAGAATGTTCCAGGTACAAAGGGCTACAGGTGAGAAGGACAGTGTGTCCAAGACTCAAACATAATCCGGTGAGCAGAGGGGAACAAGTCCAGATCATACAGGACCTTGTGCCCTGTGTGCAGGCCTCTGGGTCTTCTCCTGAGGCAGGGGCGCCATGGAAGGAGTTTAACTGCAGGAACGCTGGGTTTGCCATCTCTCCTAGTGCTCTGGGATCACGACCTTCTGTCCTTCCAGTCTGGTCTGAACCACAGTCAGGTGGGCCCTCCTTGGATGAATGTGCCAGGCCTCATACCATATCCTGAAAAGCAAAAAAAAAAAAAAACACCCCAAACCCAACCATGCCCTGCATGGGGGTGGGACGGGCAGGAGGATGCTGGTGAAGCCCATTCGCAGGGCACCCAGCACCTGCCCCCGGTCCATAGCCCAAGACTTGAGCTCCTCTGTCCTCCTCGGTGGAAGGCCCTGACTCAGACCAGCCAGGGCCTCCTGACCTGGTCCCTCTTCCTTCTCCAGCTTCTCTGAAATTCTTCTTCAATATCTGCTCTTCCTGCCACCAGCTGGTGCAGCCACGGTGGGTGTGGGTTGCCGATGCATATCCTGACCTTCTTGGGCCTGGGGGTGGCTGCGGGGGAGCTGGGAGGCTCATCAGTGAAGGAGGCAGAAATCAGTGTGAAGTGTGGGGCCTCCTGCTGTGCTTCCCCGGTGACCTGCGTTCCTCCTCCTCCGCTGACGTTGAGTGACTGTGAGACAGAACGTAAAACAGCCCTGTGCACGTCCACCTACACTGCCCCCTCCTGCAGGTGCCGCCTGCAGTTAGGCCAGGCTGTGAGCCTGCTGCTCCCACTGGCCACTCCTCACCCCCAGCCCCGGGACAAAGCTGCAGTTAACCAGAGGCACAAGTGGCTGGCTGCGGCTCCCTGCCACGTGGCTTCTGAAATATTTATCTTTGGAAATGAAAAGCCGCTGGTTTTGTGGTGCCCCTGGCACCCACAGAGCCAGGCCGCATTCCTTAGGCAAAGCCAGGGGCGACCTGCGCCCCGCTTTGGTTTCGGTTGATTTGTGGGTTGATTTCATTTGGGAAGGGTAGGAAAAGCCAGCATCCTGCCTGGAACAGAGAAGACCCTCAAAAAAGAATTTTTTAATAAGTTCTTCTTGGAGGATATTTTGGGGGAAGATGACTACAACACCTACCCACGTCTCTACACCACAACAGCGAGGCTTTCGCTTTCGAAGGAGGCCTTTGAAGCCTGCCTACGTGCGGCTAAACCTGTCCACCGCAGCTTCGCACTTGCACAGCATTTTGTAATCTTCTGCTCTCACTTCGTGTTATTCAACAGGATCCCTTTCTCTCTATTATGCAAGATCTAAGCAGTATCTTGTTTTCCTTTTTCTTTCTTACCCCATGCCAAAGTTGGAGAGAAATCTATTGGTCATATTTTTTTTACCTCTCCGTCACCATCCCCGTAAAGAGGCAAGGCCACAGTGTTCAACCCACGACAGCTGGGATGCCAGCTCCCCGTCCTCCCCACCCTCCACAGAGCCTCCCAGGCCTGACTGACATCCCTAGTTCCAGCCTTGTCCTTTTCAGGACCCAGTGGGGTGCTCTTCAGAGAGGCCTTTAAAATACAAGCAGCGAGTAATTCCATCCCCCAATCCCGGCTCCAAAGGGGACCCAGAGTTCCTGCACAAAGGCCATCCTTGCAAAAGAGGGTGAGGAAAATGAAAAATTATATTTTCATTCTTTAGTGTCTCCATACAACAGCCAGAATGGGGTAGAACATTAATTATACCATACTAGAGGCCCGATGCATGAAATTCGTGCAAGAGTAGGCCTTCCTTCCCCCAGCTGCCGACACCGGCTTCCCTCTGGCACCCAGGACCCAGGCTTCCCTCGCAGCCCCGGCTTCATCCGGAAGGTCATCTGGTCTAATTAGCATATTACACTTTTATTATTATAGATGGATTCTCTTTTGAGAGAATCAGCTTTGGAATACTCACTTTTAAATTTATTTATAGCATGTCTCATTCCTCAGAGGAGCTCAAGCAGCTACAAGAAAAATAAAGACAACAAAATAGAAAAAATATAAATGAAGGAAAATCACAACCAGGAAGAACATGCTACAGAACAAAGTGTTAATTATGACATGTTCTGTGATTGCAGCATCACCCTGAGCGTTGATGAACCACATTTACTAAAACAGCCCCTGGTGTTGGATGTTGCCAGTTGATCTCATTTCCGGTGGTTTGTTTGCTGTGGCTGTGGCTGTGGCTGTGGTTTCGTTTGCCTGTTACAGTGCTATAGCTAGCACCAGCTTGCTGAGGGCTTTTTGCTTCTCTCAAATGATTACGTATTCAAGATAAATTCCCAGGAGGGGGATTATAGGATCAGAAGGTCTAAACTCTGTGGCTCTCACTACAAAGCACCAGATTGCTTTCCAAGCAGAGTTGCACCGAATTACAATCTAACTCTGAACCTGTTCTTTAGCTGGGAGGGGTCTCAGCCTGAGGCAAGGGCCAAGGGGTGGTGCACAGGTGCCTTGTAGCTTGAACCCCCCTCTTTGGTAGTTGCTGGGATAGGCAGGAGAGGAACAGAAGGAGGCCCCTGTCCTGAGAGAGCTTCCTGGAGTAACTGGCCCTGGAGGGGAGGAACAAGGCTACCTTGTGTTTAGAGCTATACAGTTGGTGATGGTCAAGGGCCCAGGCCTCATGGGAGTCCTTCTCCTCCTCCCTCTCCCCAGCCAGTGATGGCTGTGCTATGTCCTAGCCCCAGACCTGGGTCCCTTCTACCGTAGGAAAACCAATAATGCTTATACTGCCCCTGCCTGAGACTCTGAGGGAGGGCTGTGGCACTGCTGTGGGCACCTGGCGGCGTGGAGCCCTCTTCAGGAAGGGCAGTTAAAGCAGGGTCATGTGTGACACTGGTGTTGATGAAAAGCCTGTGGTCAGACCGATTGGCAGAGCCCCAGGAGCCCCAGCCATACGTCCTCCATGAGACTGGGAGCTCTGCAGGGGCTGTGTCTCCCTCATCAGATTAGAAGCCCCCCACCCCCCACCCCCCAGGTGGGCACAATGTCTTCCCTATCTGCTTGGGAACTCCCTAGGGCCATGTTTCCTTTCTCCCCAGCATATCAGGGCCTTCCTATGGGCATAGTTTTGTCTCCTTAATCAAACTAGGAGCCCCCTGAAGGCAGGGCTATGTTTTCCTCCCACTCGGGTCCAGACCTCCCTATACACCAGTGGTTCTCAACCTTCTGGCCCTTTAAATACAGTTCCTCATGTTGTGACCCAACCCTAAAATTATTTTCGTTGCTACTTCATAACTGTAATTTTGCTACTGTCATGAATCATAATGTAAATATCTGATAGGCAAGATGGTCTTAGGCGACCCCTGTGAAAGGGTCGTTCGACCTCCAAAGGGGTCGCGACCCACAGGTTGAGAACCGCTGCTATACACTGTGTATGTACTGGCGGATGCAGGATTCTTAGAGTAAGTAGACACTCAGCTTCTCGGATTGGTGTTAACCATCTGGATTTCTTCAGCGTGTCAGAGACTTCACTGTTCATTAGACAGGGCCACATGCACAGGCTGAGCCCGTGGTCTTTGGCTCCTGGCTCCTGGCTCCTGGCTCCTGGCTCCTTTGCTTTCATTTGGCTAATTACAGACCAGATTCCTTTCTGGGTTGGCCGGGAAGAGGCTACGGGGAAAATGAAAGATGAGATAAGAAGGTGGTAGTAGGAGGGTCGCTCTCTCTGCAAGTTCAGGACCCCATGCCCAGACCTCGGGCATCTTCCACGTTGGGCCAGAGGAGCAGGGACCTGGGAAGCAGGGCTGAGCTGGCAGCAGGCGAGGTGTGATAGTCAGCACCTGGGGCTCACAGAGCCTGTTCCCCACATTATCCCCTCTCACCCTGGGGGAAAGCCAGAACATGTGCACAAGTAAGCACAAGTTCATGAAGATCATGTGAAGAAACAAAGGCACGGAGTAGGGAAATGACCTGCCCAAGGTCACCTAGCTCATACGTAGCAGGGACTCCTCCCTTCTCTGACTTTATGTCCGGCTCCCGTTGCTCTCTGGGGTCCCTATGGAGGATCCGAGGGCCACACTTTAAACAAACCAACTGCCCCACCTGGCATGGACTCTCAGTCCTAGAGCTAAGGGAGACCCCGTGTTAAGCTGTCCTTCTTTGCTGATACCTCAGTGTGCATGAGTTTGAAATCTTTCCCAAGAGCCATGGGAGGTTAGGAAGCCTCTAAGCCTCCGAGGGAACCCCGTTTGGGGGATCCAGGGACCAAAGGCAAAGGAAGGAGAAGCAACTTGCTGGCTCCAGAAGCCCATGCTGCTGGCCTCCCAGTTGACCACAGGCCACCGCCTCTCCAATCCCACTTTTTCACGGGGCTTTCTTCACACTGTGGAGCAGAATAGGAGCATGGAAGCCTCTATGTAAAGGCTTACATCTCAGAAACATGGGACAAGAGTCCTCCTGAGGGAAACAGGTAAGGAGCTGGAGGTGCCACAGGGCTAGACTTCTGCCGCTACCCTGCCCCAGCTCACCCCTTGGCTGGGGAAAGGACCCCCGGGCTGCACTGCCTCCACCCCCCGGGAGGGGGCCTTCATTTCAGCTGTCTCATCCCTCCCACTGAACTTGTGCTTCCTCCACAGTTTTCATGAACACAGCCATCCCCATCGCAGCTGTCCTCATCGTAAGTGGCTGCTTCCTCCGCCTCCGGGTGGGCTGTGGGGGCAGGATGTCCCTTCGGGACTTCGGAAGGTGACTCAGCAGGGGGGCTGCCAACAGGGCGGTGGTCTGCACGTCTCTATGTGGAGGGGGCGCCTCCCCCACTCCAGGAAGGCAAGGGCCTCGGGCTTCCGGCCCGGAAGAACCTGAGGCTTAGTCTTCAAGAAATTAAACTTCTTTTAAAAATAGCTACCAAGCATGTTTATGGTAGAAATGTTGGGAAATCCAGAACGGAAAGGGCAGAGAGAATTTAAATCACCCATAATCCCACTGGCAGCATCTTTAATGTGTTTCTTTCCGGGCCTTTTTGAAGGCACGTAATATGACCTTTTTATGAAAATAGGACTGGGCCGCACATACAGTTTTGTAACGTGCCCTTTGAACTGTAAGGACACGGCATGAACAATCCTGCACATCATTAGACATTATAGTGGAGGTTTTTCTAAAGCGATTTTGACCAAAGCCGTGTATGAGCTCAGCAGTGGGGGCGGCATCGTGCCCATGCACCCCCCCCCGCCCCCCCCCCCCCCGAAAGGCCTGGGCCCCATGATCCCGCAGTCCCTTCACCCAGGACTCCCATCCCTGGCTTCTGTGATAGCTACAGTTCTTTTAAAAGATGCATTTATTTCCCCCGGGGCCAGTGTCCCTGAGCTGTGACGTGGTCACAGCCCATCAGGCATGCTTGGGAATTCTCTTTCGACATGATTTATTGGGTTGGTTCAGGCCTGGCTCTTCAGGGAATTCTGGGTAACAGTGAGCCAGCCAGGTAGCCAGGGGGCAAGCACTGTGACTGGGTGGTTCTAGTTCTGACTGAGGACTGTTGTCTGAGAGGGGGCAGAGCTGACCCAACCTGAGGGCTCCCCCCTGGCCACCCCTGGCAAGGAGGGGGCAGGATAGGGAGGGGCATCCCAGCCCTCCAGCTTGGAGTCCCGAGTTTGCTGGGGACGTTGCCAGGAGATGGCTGTGAGGATGTGGAGGTGTCCCTACCTGGGAGGTCCCCTTGAGTCCCCTGTTCCAGGCCTCTTGTTTCCTTCTGTGTGGGAGGGGCCCACACTCTGCCTCTGTCCACAGACCTTCGTGGGCCACGCCAGCTTCTTCAAAGAGGCCGACTTCTCGCCCTCGGTGGCCTTCGCCTCCCTCTCCCTCTTCCACATCCTGGTCACGCCGCTGTTCCTGCTGTCCAGTGTGGTCCGGTCTACAGTCAAAGCTCTAGTCAGGTGAGAGGAGGGTCCAGCAAGGGCACTGGACAGGCAGCTCATGTGGCAGCCCCAGCACTGGCTCCAGTGACTGACAGTTACAGACAAAGCTATTTGGTCCCAGGACATGCCTCCCCACTGATGTGGGCCTCTGTGAGCCGGTTGTGGTGGGCAGAGGGGTGGAGGCCCCATGTGGCTCCCCTCCAAACCATCCCTGAGAAAGGACTATGGATGTATACCTCTTTCCTCAACTTGCTTGCAGAGCTCCAATGTCAAGGTCAACTCCAAGATAACTCTGTAAAAAATAATTCAACATTGAGCCCCAATTGGTACATCTTCATAAATACTACCCATTGGGCCTAGTTCCACCCTCCAGAGCCACCCAGAATGAGGACCATCCCTTCCCCACAGGACAGCCCCCGGGTTTCAGAAGGCATCCACGGAATCTTTGTTTTCCTCAGGCTGAGCATCCCGTCCTTCCCACGGGTCCCAGAGCCTTCACAGCCCTGGTCAGTGAAGCAACTTCCCACACTGCCTGCAGGTCCTGTCCCCGACTGGCCTGCGCTCTGGGAGGCCCCACTTCCAGGCTTTTGAGCCCAGTGGTGGCTGCCACTCTCCCAGAGGCATCGCCCTCTTGGGAATGAAAGCCCGGAGGTAGAGGGCTGAGGCTTTGACTGTGAGGATCTCCTTGGGCCTCTGAAATAGCTCCTTGAAAACAGTGGCCTGTCATGTCTCTGGGGAAAGCTGGCTATGTCCTTCCTCATCATCAATGGGACCAGACAGTGACAAATATCTTCCATACCCGATAGCCTTGAAGAAAATGACATCCTTGTCTCATGGGACCCTGGCAGGTCCGAGGCAGCTAGCAGGAAGGAGTAGCTATGGGGTTGAAGTAGCTTATGGAGCAACTTATAGGAGGAAGCTCTGGCAGGCGTTCTAGGATGAAAGGGTTATATATAACTCAGAAGAATTGTGGTCCGAGGAATATCTAACCAGGGACTAAAGGCCGGAAAAGATCAGCTCTCATTTCCAGGGCTGGCTGTGCGGACTCAGTTCTATTGGCCATGCATTGTGACTTCGAATGACCACCCCCTCCCAGGACCACCCCAGCCCTGTGATTCTGTGTACAAACCACAGGTTCAGAACGCTGCACCTGTTGGAAATCCTTGTGCGGATTCTCAGGAGCATTTCCATATGCAGACACTCACTGTTTGTTGAGAGAGCGCTGGATCCAGGAGACACGGAGGGAGGGGAGGAGGCAGGCAGGGGCTGCCAGTCTACTCCTGGTCAGGGTAGGCGGTTCGTGCCCAGAGCAGAAAGCAGGGGCCACCATGCATTTAGAGCCTCAGACTATTCTGGCCTTGAGAGTCGGAGGGCTTGTCTGGCCCTGGGCCTATGGGGCACTTAGCAAATGGGAGGAAAGAGGTATACAGACGATTCTCAAGCTGCCCAAGGCAGGTTCCACACCCCCAGGGATGAGAGAAAACGAACCAAAACTTTTGCAGCCTCCTCTGGGTCCACAGGAAAATCCTGGGGGTCGGGGGAAGGCTTCTCATTTATGAGTTGAGAATCATACACCTCCCCTGGCAGTATTAGACTGTATGCTTATAAGACATATAGTGTCTGGCATGTAGTATGTACTCAATAAATATTAGCTACTATTAATAACCAATTCTAATCCTAATTAACCTTAACACTGACCAACCTTAATTCTAACAGTAACTCGTATAGTCTAACACCAACCATCTTTTAGTCTAACCAACCTTAACATGGAATTATTCCTAAAACTAACCAAATCTGCCCTAATCCAGGCCCTAGCCTACTCCAGAGGACTGTTCAACCCTAACAAATTCTGGTAACGCCTATTGCTCCCACCACGGATGCCTCTACGTTACCCCCCTCTAGTGGGAGCTTTGTAGGGGCTGCACCTCGGGATCCAGAATTTTCTCAGAGCTGCTCTCTCAAGCCGCACCCTCTCCCTTCTCCCCTTCCCTCTGCCCCTGGCAGGGGTGAGGGGTGTCTCTGTGCTTCCTCTGTAGCGTGCAAAAGCTGAGTGAGTTCCTGTCCAGTGCAGAGATCCGAGAGGAGCAGTGTGCTCCCCGGGAGCCTGCGCCCCAGGGCCAGGCCAGCAAGTACCAAGCCGTGGTGAGTGCCTGGCCTCCCCTTGCCACTCAGCCCTGCCTGCATCCTGCCTCAGCCTTTCCTCACAGGAAGGCAGCTCCCCTGCACAGCTCCCAGCCCCCGGGGCCTTCACCTCTTCCTCACCATCCCCAGCCCCTCAAGGTCGTGAACCGAAAGCGTCCTGCCCGGGAGGACGGTCGGGGCCTCACAGGCCCACTGCAGAGGCTGGCCCCCAGTGCAGACGGGAATGCTGACAATTGCTGTGTCCAGGTGAGTCTGAGACCTTGCACCCCATGCCTGGTCCCCCAGCACCATCACCAAGAAGGAGCTCAGCATCTGAAGGGCCAGAGACCTATGTGCTGAGTCCTCTGCCACAAGGTCACCATACCTGCCTGTAGGGTTCATAGGGACAAATCTTCTATCTCGACCAAGTGTGTGTGTGTGTGTGGGGGGGGGGGGGCCATGGTTGCCCTCTCAGGGAGGGTGCCTCGGGCAGGGTGAGCATGAGAAGACCATTTCTCTACTTCCCTGTCCTGGAAGTGACCCAGGGACTGGAATCAGTGTTTTTTTTGGCTTTCAGGGAGGAGGGGAGGCAAGAGACTTTAACACTGAAAATCCAGCTGTCTTTCTATTCTCTTGCGGGCGGTGGGTGTTGCCAATGAAGATCATTGGAGGCTTCTTCACATGGACCCCCGACGGAATTCCCACACTGTCCAACATCACCATCCACATCCCCCGAGGTCAGGTCCCACTCACCCCTCCATCATGGTCGGGGGCTCCCCCTTAGAGTCATGTCTGAAGTGCCCCTCCCCATGCCTCCACCGAATGGAGAGATTATTGAGTGTCTGCTCTGTGCGCACTCATGGTGGGTGCTAGCGGGGGGGGGGGGGGAGGGCTTCTTCCTTGAGGGGTCCGTGTGCAGCAGCAAGGACAGGGCAAGATGGGGGCCTTGATGTCAAACCATCAGTGGAAGACAGTATGGGCACTTCGCAAAAAGATCAGACCCGAGTAGCCAGGGAAGGCCTTATGGAAGAGGTGGGGTTTCTCAGCATAAGCGGGGTCCCTCGGGCCAGGAGGCAGGGTGGCCATCCTGGCAGGGGCAGCAGCTTGAGCAAAGCATGAAAGTGGGATGGAGGTGAGACTCAGGGTGGTGTTAGTGGGACCATAAGGAGCTGGGCTCACACTGGGGAACCGTGGAAGAGAGAAGAAGGGAGAGATGGGGGAAATCATCGGTGAGGAAGGAAAAGGAGGGGGTTGATTTCCAGAAGGAAAGGTTCAAAAGGGAAAGGGCTCCTTGAGGATTCTAGGTCGGAGGAAAGCAAACGGGGCCCCAGGGTTGGGCGTATCTGTCTGTCTTTCTGGGTGGTGATGGTTCAGACTCCCTCCTGGCCCTAGCCCCATCTGCTGGCCTCCCTCCCTACAGGCCAGCTGACCATGATCGTGGGGCAGGTGGGCTGCGGCAAGTCCTCACTCCTTCTCGCCACCCTGGGGGAGATGCAGAAGATCTCAGGGGCCGTCTTCTGGAACAGGTAACACACACATCCTCAGGGCTCAGGTAGTGGGGAGAGTCACTCACAGTGGGCGGGTGGGCAGCCCTCCTTCCAACCATCCTGCTCCGTTAAGGATGCCTTCATTGTGCATTTGTTGAGCACCTACTGTGTGTTCAGTGGTTACTCAGTAAATGCTGTGACTGGTTATTCCCATCATCATCATGAGAACCCATTACCCTCACTATGTGCCAGGTACCTTGCCAAGTCCTCTACATGCATTATTCCATTTACTCTTCATGGCAAGGTGAGTACTGCTGACAGTTCTCATTTCATAGATGACGGTTAAACTAGTTGCCCTAATTCATCCCCCGATAAATGGAATTCAAACTCAGTTCCATTTGATTCCGAAGCTGATGCTCACTCAGCGGCGGTGGGGGTGGGGTGCACACATTGGTTTCCAGCTTGATCCTCAGCAAAGCTGGAGCAGACCATTCAGTCAATGTTTGGAGGAGCCAAAATTAACCCAGACAAACATGTGGGGAAAGATCGCTATCTTAAGTAAAGAGCCAGAATCCCATGCTGAGCTCAGGACAAATCTATTATTTATACCCACCTATTCCCAGAAAGCACTTGAGACTAGTTGATAAAAGATACATATAAAATAGAAGCTTTTTCAAAAGAAAAAAGGAGCCAAGAAATGAAGAGATCGGAAAAAGGTGTTCAGAAACCTGGGCAGAAGTCGGCTACTGCATTTACTACACAACCTGGCTTGGAGCTTCCCAGTAGCCGAGGGAAAGAGGGACCGGATGGAGGTTTTTAGTGCCTGGAAGAAAGAGTTCCAGGAGGCACGAGGCTGGGAGATGGGGGAGTAGGAGGTGCGGAACGGAGAATGCTCTGGGAGATCGGTTTGTTTGTACTGTGCATTTACTCCTTCAATGAACAAATGAGCAGTGTGGCTGAGCCAGCTCTGGGGCCAGGCTGCCTGGGTTCAAACTGGGGCTCTGTGCTTCGGGAAATTCTGTGACCTTTCTGCACCAGGTTTCCCTTGTTACCCACGGGGTGGACGTGAGGCTTGATCTCGCATGTGATGAGCGCCCTATAAATATTATTATAAATATTATTCTTTGATAATGTATGTCTATGCCAGGAACAAATTGCTCTTTAACTGTACTCCAGCCTGTCTCCTGGGAGACTGTGGTGTGCTCTCTGGGGACAGAGACCATCTCTTATTTGTCTCTGCATCCCCAGTGGCTCAGCTAAATGAATTTATATGCTAAATGAGTGAACCAGAAACGATGTATGACCTTCAAGAGACTGCCAGTGTAAATGTGTTGTTATGTGTCTCTCCTTCCTGCATCCCTTTGCCCAAGCTGTTCCCCTAACCCAGAATTTCAACACCCAACTTCTCCACCAACATTGGGATTGAGTGAGCCCTGTTAGTGCGCATCTCCCACTGCACTGTGATCATCTGCGCTGTCTCCCCCTGACCCTGAGCTCCTTGAGGACAGGGCTGGAGGATTATTCCATGTTGGACCCCAGGTGCCCCACGTAAGATGTGGATTTTGTGAACCCCTCTGTCCAGACTGCTAAGGAGAAAACCTGGCCCCTGACTCAGAGAGCTTACCAGTCACCAGTCTTGGGTAGACAGAGGCGTTCAGACAGACCCCCGGGCAGGCCCCAAGGGTCCACTGGGTGAGGTCTGGCATTCTTGGTTGGAGAGTTACTGCGGCAGCCCTGAGCAGATCTGGCAGGTCAGCCTCCTGGGTCCAGCTCTCCTGGAGGGGGAGGGGGGGGGGATCATGTGACTCCCAAGCATTCCCTTTCATACTGGTCCCTGCCTGGCTCTCTGCTCAATGCACTATCAACCTGGGAATTTGCAAACTCTCTCCTTAATCTTTAAGAGGAAAGCATTGTTATAAAAAGGCAATATTAGCAGATGTACTTAAATGAAATCTTTTCCCTGAAAATAAAGAATAGGGCCATTAGTGTCTGCAGTAGAATGATTTTAAGCGTCCCCAGGGAGCCAGCAGGAAGCCAGGAAGCCGCCCCGAGGGAAAGCATCAGGTGGGGAAAAGGTCCCACCTCCCTGTGAAATCAGCCTCCCTAGGGCTCCCAGCTGTCCCGCCCCCACCCCTGCCGAGGCTTCCACATGGCAACCCTGCATTAGGCCCTGCTTGCCCTGGGCCTGCCTCCGAACGTTGTTGTATTGCAGTGGTTGGTGCGAAGGCTGCCTCCCGAGACCCCTGATTCCTCAGGGATGAGAAATAAGCTCCTCTCAGGACTGAGTCCCATTTGCTCATATAGTTCCTGGAGCCTTTGGGGCGTTGGGCCCACGGTTCAGGTGCACCCCAGGTTTCCTGTGGGGGGATGGTGGGCAGACAGAAGGGACACTGTGAAGCCAAGCTTGGGAATCAGATGGTCGCTGGTTGTAGGCCTGGCTCTGCCTCTCCAGCTGTGTGACCTTGGGCAAGTTACTTCACCTCTCTGGAACTTAGTTTCCTCAGCTGGACAGTGAGAAAACCCTTTCCTCTCTCAGAGATTGGGCATGAGGACCCAATGACATCATTTGGAAAAGGAACTGTGGGTAGAAAAGGTAACATTTCAGGGCAACAACAAGCCTGCCTGTGGCAAGATGAACAGAACGTAGAGACCTATGAGTCTTAACTTCTTCCAACGCCAATGTCCACCTCTTCCTTTTTTACTTATTGCTGGGGTCTTAATGAGTGCTGGGGCCATTCAGTTCCTGCTCTTCCTGCACCTTTGGGACCAAGCCCCGAGCTGAAAAGATGATGACGCCCCCACCCCAGTTCTCCAGCCTCAGGTCTTTCCCTCCAACCAGCTGTGAGCTATATTATAATTTATTCTCCAGTGTCCCTGTGAGGTTTGTGCCATTACCCCCATTTTACAGATGAGAAAACAGAGGTTCCCCTAAGTAAAGGGGCTTGCCTAAGATTGTGCAACCAGTGAGTAGAGTAGCCTCTCAGATACAAATGTCAGAGCCCTTATTCTTTCCACTTCTCCTGCCTCCTCCTCTGTCCCAGCGCCCCTCCCTCCACCTCGCCTGTCCCAGAGCCCCTCCCTCCATCTCCCCTGTCCCAGCGCCCCTCCCTCTACCTCCCCTGTCCCAGCGCCCCTCCCTCCATCGCCACTGTCTCAGTGCTTCCCCCTGCACGGCTCAGCTCTGCTGTAATTCCTACCAGCCCTTCCTTGCTTCCTCAGATTGCTTCCTCCTCCAAACTGCATTTTAAAATTACATTTTTCTCTGAGTTTAAAGGATGTGCATTAATTTAGAAAAGATACACAAGTATAAGGAAGATGAAAGCCGCCTAACATCCCATCGCCCCAAGCTTTCCATTCTTTTCTCTATGCCCTGGCATACGTGTTTGTGCGCACCTTCCCCTCAATGCTTCTGTAATACTTTCTTGCTCTGCGTTTCTTCTGGCCCTTACAACGTTCTGTACTTGTCCGATTCACTCTACCAGCCTGTGAGCCCCTGCAGGGCAGGTTCTGTGCCTTCATTCAGGTTGATGCACTCACGTGCCCAGCTCATGGCTGGCTAGAGGGAAGGATATTGGGCTTGGAAAACTGGAGAAATTGTCTGTTCAGCTCAGTGCTTGTTCCCCAAAGCGCAAGCATGGGAGAATGTCCCCAACACTCACTGAAGAGCCCAGTAATCAGTGAGAGAAAGTGTGTGCCACATATACCATTCTTTACTTTTCAGGTTAAAACACAGACATATACATCTTGAAAGGCTCATTCTAGGGAAGCTGGGACTATACTAGACAGAGGAGAGGAAGAACCTGGATTCACTCCAGCTTCCCCCTCCTCCCAGCTCTGTACCATTGGGCACATTATGCAAACTTTAACCCTCAGTTTCCCCATCTGTAAAATGGGGATACTGACACCTGTTTCTAGGGTTGCTGTGAGGATGAAGTGGTGAATATAAGCAACTTCACTCCGTGCCTGGCATGAGGACACCTACATTGCATGCTAGTCCCCGCCCTTCTTCCCAAAGGATTAACATGTCAGTTAACAACCTCCGTTTATTACAGATCTGTCGTGTGCTCTGCACTGTGGGGGTTGAAAGATGCTCTTCCTGCCTTAAAATCCCACTGGGAGAAAAGACTTGCACAGGAGCTGATTAGAGAGAGAGCGAGTCCATTATAAGGGCTAATTGAGCAGCCCAGACAATGGTGCAAACTGAATTAGGGCAGAGAGAACTCACTGTGGGCCTTGTCCTCGGGGAGCCCGCAGATGCGCTTTCCTCCAGATAAATGACGGCCTTTGCAACTCTGGAAGCAATCAAGGCAGGAGGCTCCACAGATAAGCTTATCTGGGCTGTGGCCGCACAATGGGAATTTGTAAGCTTGGATTTTTTTATCCTGCTCACGTTACCAGCTTGTCCATAAATTACAGCTATCTGATGGTTTAGGGACCCAACGTTGGGTTGGGTTGAGAGAATGGAGTGAGACCACAGAGATTGGAGGCAAGTGATGACATATCCATCAGGGTCTCCAGTCAGCCCTGCCCCTCAGCTGGAGACAGAAAAGAACTTCCTCATTTCCTCAGGCCGCTTTCTGCCCGTTTTCTGTCCATTCTGACAAGAAGGCATTTATCAGAGCTATGGCACGGCAATCGCAGTGAAGTTATGTGGCATGGTCATTAAGAATATGGAGCCTTGGAGTCGGACAAATCTATTTTCTCTGCTGCTTGCCGGCTCTGTGACTTTGGGCAAGTTACTTCGCCTCTCTGCACCTCACTGTCTTCGTAAAGTGGGGACAGTCAAAACACACCTCCTTCTTGTGGTTCTTTTGAGCTTTAAAATAGATAGTGCTGTCCCAGTGCTCATCACAGTGCTTATAACAGCTCAGTAAGTGTTAGCTGGTTTCAGCATTGTTACGTAAGATCTACTTGAAAGCAGATTCCTTTTCCCCAAATGCGCCTGTCAAAGTACACATCTCGTTGGCAGGAGGCTGCTTCTGAAAGGCTGAGAGATGGCCTGCGGCAGAAGAAAGAGCATTGGTACCAAAATTCAGGTCACCTCACTCAGCGTTTTAAAAAACACGTTTATGTCCGGCCTCTGTGGCTCAGTGGTTGAGCATCGACCCATGAAACAAAAAACACGTTTACTAGGATCCACAGTAAGCAATGCATTTTACATCACAGTCCACTACATTCATTTATTCCTTGATAAACAAGAGAAACAATTGCACACAAAAAATTACATACCTTGACCACCCCGATTTGGTGGTGGTGTTTTTTTCAGTGCAGTTGCAATTCACTTATTTCAGATGCACTTATTGGATCTCATTCCATGGTTTGGAAACACTGTGGGAAATGATTATGACCCTGGAAAAGTCCCTTTCCCTCACTGAACTTTAGTTTTCCCAACTATAAGCTGATGTTGGTGCCAGCCAGCCAGCCTCACTGCTGCTCTGACCGTGCCAGGAGCACTGGTGAAGCCCTTGCTAGCTGGGAGGGTGCCCACCCAGCTTCCAGAGAGCGGAGATTGAGAACAGCAGTGTGTGCCCCACGGAAGCCACTTGGGACACTGGGAATGGGCGGGGAGTGGGGACAGTGGGGATTGCTTCTCCCCAAAGACCCAGGGTGATGGAGAGAAAGTCAATGGAGAGAGAAGTAACAGGTGCTCTTTCCCTCCCATTTGTGCCCCAGCAGCCTTCCTGACAGCGAGACGGGAGAGGACCCCAGGTACAACCTCGGAACTGAGTTGGAAGCTGGTTGGTCTGGATAAAGGAAGGGTTGGGTGTGGGGCACAGCGGGGGTGGGGGGTGCTTATGGTGGTGGGGATACTGATTATGGATTCAGGGGTGTGGCATTAAAATCTCCTGGCGGATAGAGTCAGAAAGTAGGTTTGTGGTTGCCACTGAGTTGGGGAGGAGGCAGGAAGGGAGGGACTACTAATGGGTGCAGGGTTTATTTAAGGGTGATAAGAATGTTCTGGAATTAGATCGGGGTGATGGTTGTACAACTTTGTGAATTTAAAAAAACAAAACAAAACACTGAATTGGATAAGAAATATGTTCAAGAAAGGACACTTAGAAAACATTTGTCAAAAATGGCCCTAGGGGGTGATCATGAGAAAAAAAGTTGAGAAACATGGCTGTAAAGAGAGGAGGTGGGTATCCCCCAGACCAGACAAAACATTTGGTCTTGCTGCTTTATGTTCTTGTCTTAAAAATCAAAGTGAAATCGATTAGTGGGGCTCTGAGACTCTCAAAACTCTCCCTAAGCTCACCTCTCCCAAGAACATTCAAACACACTGAGGTGGTGGAGGTCAGGACTGGAAAGAGTGACTCAACTATGTAGGTTTAAGGTCTGGCCTTCGCTCTCTGACACTAGAGTTCCATGTCCCTGTCTTTCTCTGCCCTTTCTCCCACCTTGTCCCCAAGTGCCAGGGTGTGATGACAGGCCCAGCCTCTCTAGCCATAGTGACCATAGTTCTTGAGCCAAAAATCGGGCCTCGTGGTGTGTGATAAGTAGGCTTGTGTGGATGAGAATAACAGGACAGAATAGTTGGTCCTGGAGCAGGTCAGGTCAGCCCAGGGCACGTGGGCACCGCAGCTGACCGGGTCTCTCGGGGCAGATCCCAGATTCCTCTGTTGTCTTCTGAGAGGACCATGTGGGGCTGAAAATCACCCCTTCTCAGTTCTCTAGGTGCCACCTGAGTTTCATCAGCCATGGGTTCCCACCCCCAAACTGCAGGCAACAATGTCGCCTGCCCAGCCAGGCCTGGCTCCAGCCAGACAGCACTCCCTGTCCCAGCTGTTGATGCAGCCGTGTCAGCCTGAGACCTCGGCCGGTGCACTTGAGCCCTGATGCAGAGGCTGGGTCTGGAGGAGCCACATGTTGGTCCTCTTACTCTTCCGATGCAAGAAGTCCCCTTCCCCCATGAGCCTACACCAATGGTGGCTTTCCCCCATTCTCCCCTTTACCCTTCCCGGGGAACCCTCCTTACCTACCCCACATGGATTCTGGACACTTCTGGGGTTCTGGCAGTGGAGGCTCCCCCTGGATGGCCACGCCCCACTCTCACACCCCTCCATGCAGCTTTGTGGCTGCAGACGTGGTCACAGGGATGATAAAGACTCTTGTGCTGGGTTTGAGGGAGCTCGAAATGTCTGCAGAGAGCTCAGTCCACTCACGTGAACCCTGAAAATGCATCTTTCTTCCCTGCTGCAGCCCAGAGCGGGAGCCGGCAGCCGAGGCGGACCTCAGGTACTGTGCCCCGGGAGCACTGCCCTCCAGGCCCGGCTTCCTCAGGGGGGTCTCAGGCCAAGGAGAACTGTGGAGGGCAGGCCCCAGGAAGGAGCCATACAGGGCTCTGTGCTCCGAGGGGTGGTTTGGAAGCCACGGCGCATCAAGCTGCTCCTTCCCACCAGGTCATTTTTTAAAAAATATTTTTAAATGATTTCGGAGAGAAGAGGGAGAGGGAGAGAGATAGAAACACCAATGGTGAGAGAGAATCATTGATCGGCTGCCTCCCACACACCCCACACTGGGGATCGAGCCTGCAACCCCCGGCACATGAACTCCGGTTCATAGGTGGATGCTCAACCACTGAGCCACACCAGTCGGGCCCCACCAGGTCATTTTTATCTGTTGCTCATCTTTTCCTTTTCTTTTTTAATTTGAGGGGTGGGGGGTAGCCTTCAAAAATTGCATCATACTAAGTGAGGTTTCCTTGGCTCCACTTTCTTTAAAAGTTCCACTTGGAGAGTTACCTGCTCATTTCAAAGTTGAATGGTTTGAGAGCGATTCAGTGAAGGGGAAACCAGAGGTCCAGTGTTTGCTTGGTTCCCTCCTGGCTCTGGGTAGGACTCAGGAAGGGGTACAGTCTGCAGGGGTGGGGCATGTGGGGTGTAGGGCAGGGAAGGGCCAAGGTCCCCCCAGTCAGCTAATACCCAACACCCAACACCCAAGCCTGCCTCAGGCCCTGGGGAAGGAGCCGTCACCAGGGGCCACACAGCAGATTTCCGCCAACTGCACCTCCCACCTTAGTGCCGCCCCACCCACCTGCTCAGGCCTAAGCCATCACCTGGACAAGTGCCTCTGAGAATGCGCCCTGAAAATGCCTCCCTACTCCCACCCTGCTTTTCCCAGGAAGAGAGGCCCCGTGGCCTATGCTTCTCAGAAACCGTGGCTGCTAAACGCCACCGTGGAGGAGAACATCACCTTTGAGAGTCCCTTCAACAAACAACGGTAAAAGCCTCTGACAGGGAGGTGGGCTGGGGAGGGAGAAATTGACCGTGGGCAGCATTAGCTACCTGCACCAGCCCCCAAGCCCCAGCCCTCTGCCCTGCCCCTCCATCCATGCCCCACACCCAGCCGTCCACGCTCCAGCCGGCTTAGCTGACTCCAGCCTGGTCCATATGGTCCATCCGGAAACAATTCAGATGAGCCCGGGCATCAGGCAGCCCTACTGCCGTGTGAGAGGGCGGGAGGCAGGGAGGTGCGGCAGCCCTGCTGCCCTCTCCTGTGGCTGGCGGGAAGGCCGACCCAGCTCCCCACGAGTCTCTGTGCTCATGATTTCCTACCCTCCCCCCACCCCCCGCTCCTCGGCCTGTGCACTCTTTCCCCTCCAGTGAACAATAACCACTGACACTGGCTGAGCTCTTACCAGACCCAGTGCCACGCTCTTTGTACACGTGACTTCCTCTAATGCTCACAGCAATTCCAGAGGGCAGGTACTATTCGCATTCTCGTTTTGCAGGTGAGGAAACCAAGGCTCAGAAAGCCTAGGTAACTTGCCCAAGGCCACGCAGCCACTAAGTGAAGAAATGGGTCTCAAATCCAAGGCTGCCTGATACCCAAGTGCATGTCACCCAGACACTCTGATGCCTCCTCTGTGCACCCTGGCTGGCACCTGCCAGGTGAAGAGCTGGCCCGAGAAGTACGAGAGGAGCAGGCTGGGCAAATATTTGACCAGCCATTATCACTACTGCTTAAACCAACCAGCAGTAATTTTCCCTGGCAGCGTCCCAAGCGTGGGCTCTGACTGTCACTCTTCCCACTGCACAGGGGCCCTGGGCCCTCTCTTGTCACTTGTGTGGTATATTTGCTGCCATCTAATTCCATCCTTCAAATATTTAACTTGCTCCAAGCCCATGGAGCATGCTGCCCTCAGCTGTTTTTAAGCTCACATGGTGTTTGCTTGCACCCAAGCAGGAGACCCATTAAAGCCATTGCTCACCCTGGCACAGCTGCCTGGAGGCTAATGACCCCCTGCCAGTGCTCAGGCCCCGCTCTGGTCAGGCTGAGCAGCTGTGTCCCCGCCCCACCCCACTCCAGGTACAAGATGGTCATCGAAGCCTGCTCCCTGCAGCCGGACATCGACATCCTGCCCCATGGAGACCAGACCCAGATTGGGGAACGGGTTAGTAGACCCTCCAAGGGGTTGTCTCAAAACTGGGGACCTCAACCTCCCCTGCTCCCCACCCATCACCACCACCAGGCCCAGACACTTGTCATGGAGAGCAGGTACTTGGGAAATGAGAGAGGATGAAGCAGAGGGTGCAGAGCTTCCTGCAATGGGGTCAAAATCATCTCCTTGAACCCAGGCTGGGGGCTGTCCATGGCAAGTTTCCAGCCCTCCTTGGTGCAGAAAGCTTACCACCTTCCCAGGCTGGAGATGACTGACATCTCCTTCGTTCAGGCCCCGGGGATATACTGGGAGCTCCCACAGCATTGTGCTAGGCTTGGGGTTATGCTCTGTTCACTCCCCAGACGGGGCCCCTCCTCCACAGCTTAGACCGTAGGATTCTCCAGTGGCCGTCCTCCTTGCGTATAATGAAACCCCTACATCCTCTGTCTTGGTTTTTGATGAGTCATCATATGGTCCCTAGCACTTATATGATGACTCATCAAGGACTTGGAGATTATATGCCCCACTTCCCACTGAATTCAGGGAACATTTAAGTGCCTTCTCTCTGCAAAGTGAGGGGGGAACAAAGAGATGGACAGAGCCAGGCCTCCATCCCAGAGAGCTCACAGTCGAGTAGGTGCCAGGACAGTCTCTCCTGAGGGCTATGAGGGCGTGACCTTTCCTCCCCTTTGGTGACAGGGCATCAACCTGTCTGGTGGTCAGCGCCAGCGAATCAGCGTGGCCCGAGCCCTCTACCAGCATACCAACGTCGTCTTCCTGGTGAGTGCACCAGCCAGCACCTCCCTAGGGGCCCTCGTGTCTGGCTTGCCTCCCTGGTTCATTGCCTACACACACACACACACACACACACACACACACACACACCATCACCAACTACCTCCCTCTTCAGGAACAAACTTCTCCTGCCAGAGATATTACTTATTCATCTGATTAATGGGGAAACTGAGACAAGGATAGTGCAAATGGCCCACTGTGGACTTCACACTGAGCTCCACAGTAGCCATGAGGGAAGACAAGTAGTAGTGACAGGCCACTTCTCTGTAGGAGAGCCCAACCTATCAGTACTTACTTAGCCTGACTGTGAGAATGACTAGTACATTGAGTGTGTGCTGCCACTTCCCATCTTGTGCCCACAGCAGACATTGCTAGTTGATCACAGAATTTTTCCCACAGAAACTTAACTTGTCCTCGGAATCCTTCTCAACATAGTACTCCGGGTAACCACTAGCCATCAGACATGAGAGCAAACTTATTAGCTATCCGTGTCCTACTTCATGCCAAGTTCTTTGTTAGGTGCCTTGGTTGATACTGGAAAACCACTGGCCTCAAAGGTGCAGATAGGGAGGAAGAACTTAACTCTACTCAAGAGCCACAGCCCAGCTGAGAGTCAAAGTGTGTGGCACCAACTACAAGGAGCCTTGTCCAGGAAGACAACTGTGAGGACTAGGGTACTCAGGGAAGGCTTCCTGGAGGAGGGCCTTGAAGTGTGGATCGCTTAAACAAGAGGAAAGAGGGGGCCATTTAGAGAGAGAATTGGAAGAGGAACCTCAGGTCTCTGATCCCAGCTTTATTCTCTCTTCTCCACAACACACATAAACACTCCCTACTAAACACATGTCATTATGTCAGGTTCACAGTCTGTGACTGACTCATGTACAGCACTTCACAAAGTCCTGGCTCATTCAGGATCCCATGTGAACTTTAAACAACCTTGTTAGAAAGAAGTAAAGTGGATATTTTAGTTGATTTCAGCAAACTTTATTAAGGTACTACTCTGTACCAGGCACAAGAAGGTCTCAGTTTTCTTTTGGGGGGAAAAGGGGAGCCTCAGTTCTTAGGGGCCTCATGTACATAAATATCAGATCTGGCTTTGGGCAGAGTATCGGTGGAACAGAGAGGAGGGAAGGCTAGGTGTGGGGGTCAGGAAAGGACACAGGAAGAGCCAGTGCTTGGGTGGAACACTGAAGGATGAGTAGGAGTTCGCCAGGCAGACAAAAGGTACATCAGACTCCAGGCAGAGGGAATAGTCTAGACAAAGGCCTGGAATCGCAAGTTTCCTGGAAACCTGAAGTGTAGGGAACTTGGGCGAGATAGATGAGCAGTGAGATTGAAAGGAAGACTGAGCAGGTTGTAAAGGGCCTGGATTCCCATGATAAGGAATTCAGGCTTCATAGACTATGGGGAACCACTGTGTGAGAATGATAGCTGATAACAGCCCCGTTTTAAGATGAGGCAACTGAGGCCCAGAGAGCTGAGGTACATTGTCCAAGGCCACACAGCTAATTAGTCCCTAGACCAGAGCTGATATAACTCTGCTGGTTTTTGCACTCACTGTCACCCCCTCCCTTTGCACTTGCCCCTACCTTCTCCTCTCTGTCCAGGATGATCCCTTCTCAGCTCTGGATGTCCACCTGAGTGACCACCTGATGCAGGCCGGGATCCTCGAGCTCCTCAGAGACGATAAGAGGACGGTGGTCCTAGTGACCCACAAACTACAATACCTGCCGCACGCAGACTGGGTGAGGGGCCACAGGGACATCAAGCTGTGGGGGGCTGAGGTGGGAGAGGCAGTCTGGCATCTTCTAAGAAGTTAATGAGATGTCTCATAGCAGTGTCTGAGCGGAAGAGATCAGCACTGGATGGCTTCGTGCAGACTGGGCAGATCAGGGAGACCTGCACAGCCCAAGGGTTTGCTATCACCTAGAGCTGCAGGCATTCCCATCCTGGCCTGGGTACCACAAGGGCTGGCTCTGAGAAATCTCAGGAAGAAGTAGACATTCAGTTCCTACCTTCTGCATCCTGCTCAGTTACATATCTCATCCCCCTGGCCTTTGGGATGCCCACTGGATGGGAAAACCAGCTTCCTGCCATCCGGTGGGTCAGATTCAAGTTGATTTTACTCTCCCCTCTGTGTGCCTTCGTTTTCCCATCTGGAAACAAACGATAGCAGTAGTAACAGGAACTTCCATATTATCGGTGGAATGCAATTTTGTGAACCCCACATTTAACTAAATCCACATACCCCTCAACATCTACACACAGTTACTTTTTAATTCATTGGAAAACACTTCGTTTTTAAGATGGAAATCACTTGGCTTTTGACATCTGGGCCTTGCCTAAACCCTATTCAGAGTTGCCCCTGAAAATTGAGGTCCTCCCTAAGCTTCAGGTCTGCCTGTGCCAATTGGCCCTTCTAATCCTCCCCAAATAAGTCTCCCTTCTACATGTAGCGAGACCCTCCCTTCACTATGAAAAAGGGGGAAAAGTCCAAATCACACACACACAAAAAAGCTATTAAAACAGGTGCAGGTTCATGTCTGAGTTTCCATGGTGACCTTAACGAGATTGCATGACAATCCTTAATCCAAAGAAGGGAAGCATCGAGGTGCCTGGTTTCTTGGAGTATCAGTGGATAGGACTCCTGTTACCCCTCCCTAAACCCCCAGGGGGTGTTTGTGGGTGAGAGGAGCAGGGGTAGGTATCTAAACTAATCACAAGTCCACATGAGTGTGAAACACTGAGTGTCACAAATAAAATAAGTTTTATTGATTTCAAAGAGGCGTGGCCACACATTTAAGCCAACAGGTGCTTTGCCAAAGCTGGCGGAACCTCTCAGACCTGCCTTCAGAAGGAGCTAAGGATAGAGTGCAATGAGCCCATTAAGTGTACAAAAACACCTGCCACAGCTGCCTTGCAGATAACCAGGCAGCTTGACCAGGATGCACAAAGTTGCTCTGCAAACCTCCTATCAACCATGGGCAACCATTGAGAAATACCCCCCAGATGTACCAAACCCTAAATCCTGGGAGTATGTTGGTGAGGGTAGGTTATCACTACTAGCTTGCTGCAGTGGGCATACCAGAGGCCATTTGTGGTGGGAAAAGGATGTATATGTCCACCTCTGACTCCTCAGTCAGGTGGGGTGTGACCTCCACTCCATATCCCCAGCCAGCCCTCAGCAGGGTTTGTTACTGCCTTCCCAGATCATCGCCATGAAGGATGGCACCATCCAGAGGGAGGGCACGCTCAAGGACTTCCAGAGGTCTGAGTGCCAGCTCTTTGAGCACTGGAAGACCCTCATGAACCGGCAGGACCAAGAGCTGGAGAAGGTGGGTATATCCTTGGACCAAGCAGCCACCGCCTGAGAAGAAGGTTCTGCTAGACCTAACCTTATAAACGCCTTCCTGCCCTTGCTCGTCCCAGGAAACCCCCCAAAGGACAGATGCGAGAGCGGAGTATAAACTTGCTCCTATCAGAGTTTGAACAGTATCTGTGCCCACTACCCAAGGCAGAATCAGGAGGATGCCCTCCCCTTATCCTGAGATAGTCAGATACCGTTTACTTTACAGTTTCAGAAAATCAATTCAAACTGGCTAAGCAAAGAAAAAAAAGGGGGGGGGAGATTAAGGATTATTGTCATGAAACCAGAAAGTCCAGGGTATCCTAACCTCAGATAGAGCTGGATCCAGGCAGCTAAACAATGTCACCAGGGATCTGTTTCTCCGCATCCCTTAGCTCTGCTCCCCTCAAATTGGCTTCATTCCCATGGTAGCTGTGAGGGCCATTGGCAGTTTCAGGTTTACATTCTCACAGATCAACAACTGTCAGAAAGAGAGTGCCTCTTCCAGGATTGTTTAGCAAAAGTCCCAGGGCTGACCCTCATTGGTCCAATTTGGTCAGGTGCCCACCTCTGAACAAATCATTGTGGCCAAGGATGTGGAATGTGAGGATTGGCCAGTGCTGTGTCATATGCCCACCCCTGGAGCCAGGGAGAATTGCCTGCCCTCCCATATCACAGACTAAGAATAGGGGAGAAGTATCTCCCCAGGGACTTTGGGGAGTTGTTAGCTGATGGAGGAGGCAGTACGGGGGGTGGGGGTGGGGGGCTGTAGGTGATCAATGGGGGATAAAAAGGGATGTATGTAATACTTTCAACAATAAAGAATAATTTTTTTAAAAGACAGAGAAAGAGAAGGCAGTACAAACATGTGTCCATCTGGACCCTTCTAGAGGCAGGGGCAACCTGGAAATTCACCCTGTTCATTACCAGGGGTGGTTGCCCCCATCCTCTCTTTTCCCTCTGCACACCTGGGGACATTAGCCAGGCCCCATTTGTCTTTCAGGAGACCATCGTGGAGAGAAAAGTCCCGGAGCCACCCCAGGGCCTGCCCCGGGCCATGTCCTCGAGAGATGGCCTCCTGCAGGATGAGGAAGAGGAGGAAGGTACAGACAGTGGGACGGGGAGCGCAATCATGGCCTGAGGCCTAGCCATTCCCTGGGAGGCTAAGGTTTGAGTCCGGAGGGTGGTAAGATAGTATGCCTTTGATTTTACCCTTTCCCCTCTGTGTGCCTGAGTCTGCCCATCTGTAAGTGGGGAGAACATGCCCCCTGCTCCACCCTCAGAGGACTGTGAAATGTGAAGCCACAGGGTGGGTTCTTGTGGCCTGCAGAGGAGGCAGCCGAGAGTGAGGAGGAGGACAACCTGTCGTCGGTGCTGCACCAGCGCGCCAAGATCCCATGGAGAGCCTGCGCCAAGTATTTGTCGTCTGCCGGCATCCTGCTCTTGTCGCTGCTCGTCTTCTCCCAGCTGCTCAAGCACATGGTCTTGGTGGCCATTGACTACTGGCTGGCCAAGTGGACGGACAGCGCCCTGACTCTGAGCCCCATGGCCAGGAACTGCTCCCTCAGCCAGGTGGGGCCAGCAGCCCCAGGGCAAGGGCCTGGGGGGGTGGGGGTGAGCCATAGACACCCCCGGGACTCTGCCTCATTTTCTGCCTGGCCCAGGAATGCTCCCTTGACCAGACCGTCTACGCCTTGGTGTTCACGGTGCTCTGCAGCCTCGGCATCATGCTCTGCCTCGTCACATCTGTCACAGTAGAGTGGACGGGGCTGAAGGTGGCCAAGAAGTTGCACCGCAGCCTGCTGAACCAGATCATCCTGGCTCCCATGAGGTACCCCTCTCCCCCACCACGCTGGGGCTGTGGGCAAGTCACTATTATGTAGGCCTCAGTCATCCCATCTTTAAAATGGGGATATACAATCTCTGTCACAAGCTGTTGGGCATGACTCAAGGAGCCTCAAGTGTTTGTAAAAGTGCCCTCCTCAATGCAGAAAACAGAAGGAAATGGGCATTTATTCAGCCAGACACAGTGCTAGGCATTTTATATGGTTGACTCATCTAGTTATCATAACAGTCTTCCAAAGAGAGGTTCTGCAGGCTCTGCATAAATGTTAGTTTCCCTTCCCTAGGCAGGTACCATCTGCCTGTCTCCAACCACAAGTTCAGCTCTCCTCCTCTCTGTCCTCCCTCTGCCAGACTGCAGGTTCTGACACTGGGCACATGGTGTAGCTGCTCTAATCTTCTGTAATGACATGGATAAAAACCCTAAAGACCACTTGGTATAAAAGAAGTCACTGCCCAGCTGGCAAGCCAATTCGGCTTAAGAATCCACAGGCCAACAGGTTATCTGGCCCCACCCTTGTCAATGCCAGACCTCACCACCTGACTCCATTATTTACTTTTCAGCCTCTCTGTGGCCCAGAGAGATGGCCTCAAAGTTTATTTACCCTCTATTTGTCCCATATCTGGGGGTCTGAAATGCTCTAGTTGGGGTTAGGCCGGCTCTGTGTCACAGCTTGAGTGATGACAGACAGAGTGGCCTTGCAGGGTCAGCCAGGTGACAGGGTGTCCCCAGGGCCCTGTTCCCCTGACTGGTTGTCTCTTGGAGAGGACTCTATGTCCCGGGGAGGACAGCTGCTGAGTGAGTCAGGCCTGGGGAGCAGCTGAGGAAGGTGGCAGTGGTCACACATGGGCTTGATAGTAAGAGAGGCCAGGAAGGGGCCAGCACCCCTTTGGGCTGCTGCGGGAATTCTCAGGGACTCAGGCCAGATGGCTATAGACCTGCAAAGGTTAGACCCAGGGATGACTCCAGAGACACCAAAATGAAAGAAATAACTACCCTCATTCAATAAACAGAAAAGAAATCAGTAAACAAATGAGTGACTTCTTCTGGTTGCCTCTTAGGTTTTTTGAGACCACGCCCCTCGGAAGCATCCTGAACAGATTTTCATCTGATTGCAATACCATCGACCAGGTACACAGGACTGTGACCCAGTCCTCCAGTTTGGAGAGAGGCCAGGCCCCTGTCTGTTGCTGGCTTCCCCAGATCCGGTGACCTGGGCCCTGGGGGAGGAACCCAGTGGGCCCCAATCTGATTATAATGCTGCCCATGCCCCCCTGTGAGGCCTTCATAATAGGGCTGAGGGAAACCACATCCGGTTGGCTTCCATCCAAGAGCCCCCTGGCTCACTCTAGGAAGGTTCCAACATATTCCAAACCAAGGTGACTGATTTTTAAAAAATATATCTTTTTATTGATTTAGAGAGGAAGGGAGAGGGAGAGAGAAATAGAAACATCAATGGTGAGATAGAATCATTGATTGGCTGCCTCCTGCACACCCCACACTGTAGAACGAGCCCGAAATCTGGGCATATGCCCTGACCAGGAATCTAACCATGACCTCCTGGTTCATAGGTCAATGCTCAACCACTGAGCCACACTGGCTGGGCCAAGGTGACTTTGTAGAGAATATTTATTTTGATTCAGCCTGTGTTCTTTATTTACCATCGTACTAGATAGTGAGAAGGCAAAGTCCTGCCTCCTGCCCTCAGGGAGCTCACAGTGAAGCTGGAGAGATAAGACGGGTGCCTATAATAGTGTGAGAGAGCAAAACCTGGCAGCAAGTAACACACTGAACGTCATCAAATATGGAAACTCCCCTCCTCTCTCTCTCCCTCCCTCAGCACATCCCATCCACGCTGGAGTGCCTGAGCCGCTCCACCCTGCTCTGTGTCTCGGCCCTGGCCGTCATCTCCTACGTCACACCCGTGTTCCTCGTGGCCCTCCTGCCCCTGGCCATCGTGTGCTACTTCATCCAGAAGTACTTCCGGGTGGCGTCCAGGTGGTGGCATCATTTGTCAGCCTCCGAGGTTGGGGGGGAGGGGGGCGGGGAGGTGCTTTGCAATGGCAGTTTGGTACTCTGGTTAGTCTTTACCATAGAAGTAGTAGGGTCTTGTTCCCCATGCAAAGGAAAACAGACATG
Source organism: Myotis daubentonii (assembly GCF_963259705.1). NCBI lineage: Eukaryota > Metazoa > Chordata > Mammalia > Chiroptera > Vespertilionidae > Myotis > Myotis daubentonii. The sequence goes on along the minus strand of NC_081848.1, from coordinate 55,462,932 downwards.
AAGGAAATGAAGTATTCATATTCCACTCTCCTAATGTAAGCCTGTGTCAGCACACGGGCTGCAGCTAATACCTGGACTGTTTCCTTGGGAGCTATGGTCAGGAATGGAACTGCTAGGTCCGGGGGTATGTGCGTGCTTATGCCCTTCATTCATTTTGCCAGAATGCGTCTCAGGAGGGTTGTAGGAGTCCCGTGACCAGGCAGATTGCCGATGCGTGAAGTCAGAGGGCACCTGATGTGAGGGGTGTTATGGCAACCACACATCCCAGCTGCGTGGGTCAGGAGCCTCCTCACCAGGGAGTCGCTCACCACCAGCCTCATGATCACATTTGCCCTCAGGGCCTTGGAGCCACGCACGCCTCTTTTCTCCTCAAAATTTTCTCAGAACATTCCCTAGGAATTTTTTCTGGGAACAATTCCATTTAACTCCTAGAGTCAAAGGATCTCAGGGACAATTTTAAAGAACCTCTAGGCCAGCGTTTCTCAAGATGCCAATTACAACCTAGCCATGGGTCATGAAATCAGTATCATAGCTTATAAGCAGCAGTTAAAAAGAAAAGAAATAAAACGGAAAATATCAGACCATATTCACATAGTAACAGTAAGCTTTCCTTCATGGAAGCTTTGTTTGGTAGCATAGGGGTGTGTTATGATATAAAATGTATTTCTTACTATGAGTTATGGTGAGAAAGATTAAGTACCTTTCCCAAGTGCAAAAGTTGATTAAAAACTGGAGTCAAAATGCTGATTAGCAATAATAATAATTAAATTTAGGTACATTTTGGCCTCAATCACCTTGACCAAAGGATCAAGTCTTGTATAAATTGCGTTTTGCCTATTTGGTCCAGAATCCCCTGGTACCCACAATGTATCCATAGTGCACTGACATTCACAAAACATGGTGGCTGTTTAAACACTACAAGCTGTTTTACAAAGTGCATTTCCTCTGCCCGGGTAACGGCCCTGTTCCCCTAGCACCCACTGTGGTCCTGGGGACGGTTTGTCCAGAAAAGCTGCTTTCTGCATCCCAGCCTGTCGAGGTGCAGCTGTGGAGAGCAGGAGCAATGCTGTTTCCATGGCAACTGCTGGCCTTGTCCCCTCTAGGAGTTCTTTAGAGTCTGACCTGACCTGTGATGTGCTGAAATCTATTGTGGTTATTGGGGAGGGACTGGAAGCTTTGGGGTTGCCTTTCTGTTCCTTCGGCCAGCTGTCTCAGGCTCAGGTTGTTCACCTGTGCAAGGGAACTAACCGTGCCTGCCCAGCCTCCCTGCAGAGAGAGGCTATGCAGCAGAAGCACAGGGGCAGAGGTGTAGAGGAGGGTCGGTGATGCCCAGGATAGCAGTGACTGTGCCAGCATGCGGGTTAAGCACTTTACTTACACGAGCTGTCCAGTCCTCGCAACTGCTTGATGGGGTGGTACCATTGACTGAGCGACTGAGATCTAGAGAGGCAAAGCCATTTGCCCACATGGTTAAAGGGGTGGAGCTCGGATGCAGACCCAAGCTGAGCCCGGAGCCTGCCCTCCTAACCATTCCGCTCTGTTCCCCGGCACAGGGACCTGCAGCAGCTGGATGACACCACCCAGCTCCCACTGCTCTCGCACTTTGCTGAAACTGTGGAAGGCCTCATTACCATCCGGGCCTTCAGGTACCAGATTCACCCCAGGGCGGGTAGCGGGGTGGCTGCGGGGTGTGGGTGGGGGGAGGCCCGGGTCACAGGTCATGAGATTCAGTTCTCAGAGCTCCACTTAGGAAGGCCCAGGGCATACATCTCCAAACCCCTCCTCAAACCCCAAGGCCCAGATCACGTCCCCCAGACTGTCAGGGCAGGTGGGCTCCACTGTATGATCCAGAGAGGAAAACTCAGCCCCACAGCCAAGCCTGGGCCCCCTGTGACCTAAGGCAGAATTTCAGAACAAACGAGGCTGGGACAAGTACTCACATATCAATGTAGAAAGGACCTTACGTCATATGGGCAAGTATGAGGCCATCTTTGAGAATCTCCTAGCTCTGGCCGGTGTGTTCAATGGATAGCGCATCAGCCTGCACACCAAAGGATCATGGGTTGGATTCACAGTCAATGGCATGTACCTCCTGTAAGCCAAACACTGCTGAGTTCTTTCCGTGCCCATCTCATTCATTCTGCCCTGCAATCCGAGGTAGTGACAGTGATTATTCCCATTTCTCAGACAAGGAAACTGAGACTCAGAGAGCTTATATTACTGTTCTGTGTAAGGCCCCTCAGCACCCAGGCTTGAATCTGCTCATTCGTTCAACAACCTTTACTGAGCATGCACCGTGTGCTAAGCCCCATGCCAGGCACTAAAACAGAGATGAGTCAGATGAGCCCTTGACCTGGAGGCGCTTATAGTCCAGACTTTGAGCAGGCCAGGAAAAACCCATGTGACAGGTACTCTGAAAGTGCCTGGCTGGACACAAGCTGTGGGAGCACACAAAGGGAGGGCAGTCATGGAGGGCTTCACAGAGGAGGTAGCAATGGAGCTAGGACTCAAAGGGTGGACAGAATTCACCAGGCTGGAGGAATGCCCTGAAAACGTCAGTGCCCCTGCCATCGTCTTGCCATCCTGAGTTGTGATGTTGGGCTGGGCGGGAACATTGAGGCTGCCGGGGGGGGGGGGGGGGGGGGAGACTGTTATATTCATCTCTGACTGATACATTAGTGCATCTTTCTTCCAGCCAGACAGGTCAGACACCCCTGACCCAGATAGTTGGGCTCTGGCATTTAAGCCTCAACCAGAGAATGAATCCAGGTTATTTTTAGGATGGCATAGCTGTGCAGGGTGTGACGGGAGCCCTGCGACACCAAGCCCTGTGTCTAAGAGTAACCCTAGGGCCCAAGGACCAGCTGGGAGGGTCCAAGGAGGTTGACATCTTCTCCCCTAGCCCCCAAAGTCCAGCTGCAGCCCTGGGAGAGATGCCCGGGTCCCTGGAGTTCACACCTTGGGACATCTGGGGCCAGTGGGAGAGCCTCTTAGGGGTCTTGTCTGAGTAAAACAGAGCGCCACTCCGGTCTTGGCTCTGCTCCCTGGTCATCCCCTGCCCCCTGCAAGCCTGTGCTGTCTCCCATCCAGAGACTCCTTGGAGCCTGACATATGACTCTAGGGCCGTGGTTCTCAACCTTCTGGCCCTTTAAATACAGTTCCTCATGTTGTGACCCAACCATAAAATTATTTTCGTTGCTACTTCATAACTGTAATGTTGCTACTGTTATGAATCGTAATGTAAATATCTGATATGCAGGATGGTCTTAGGCAACCCCTGTGAAAGGCTCATTCAACCACCAAAGGGGTCGCGACCCACAGGTTGAGAACTGCTGCTCTAGGGTCTCCTCCCTACCCCCTTATCAAGCCTGAACTTCCCCAGTTCCTTCAACTTCCAGACCCGTCGACACCCCCCGGGCCTAACCTCTACTCTAGATATTGGTGATGTCTGTCTTATAGCTGGTGTCCTGGAGGCTTCAGGCTGGGCCTAGGGCAGGCAGACCCTCTCAGTAGGATCCGGGTAAACCCAGGGGAACTGCTGCCCAGCAAGGCCTCCCCCGCATTGCACTCACACAGTGGATGGTTTTTAAATAAATGAATGAAGAACTTTATAATCATCCCTTGGATGTGTTTAATTCATTGGCTTTTGCCCAGCAGCCCACCCTGTTGAGAGCTGAGTAGCATTTACTGATTGCACACTAGCCAAGTGTCAGGCCTGCATTAAGCGTTATACCTGTGCTATTGCAGTAACTCTGCACCACAGTTACTGCAGCCCCCTACTGAGATGAAGAGAGAGGCTCAGACAGGCTGAGGAACCAATTTGAGGCTACATAGTCAGTGAGTGCTAGCGCTAGCTAGACTTGGAGCCCAGGCCTGTCTGACCTGGTTTTTCTAGGAGGCCCTGCTTTTTTCCAAAAAACCTTTTAGATGTACTGAGCACTGGGCTCAGAGGTTGTGGCAGTCCCTGTAGGAACTATTACCATCTGATGAGGAAACTGAGTCTCAGTCCACACACACAGCCAGTAAGGAGTGGGCTGGACTCCAACCTGGGTCCACATGGCCCCAAAGCTGGGGCTCTTTCCACCATCACACACCTGCCCCAGAAGCTCACACATCCTCACCCCACAGATGGTCACATACCCCTCGGACTCTCCCATCGCACACACCTGCACTCTCACATGCACATCTCACACACACACTTGATCAAGCCCTGCAGGCATAGGGTTTCACACCCGCCTCAGCCACATTACCCCACACACATCCACGTGTGCTGTGCAAATGCCCGCTGCTCACCTCAGAGATTCACTTTACTCTCCTCACACACAGAGTTCATCACAGGCCCTCCACCCAGAAATAACCAAAGCAGAACAAACACCTTCCAGGAGTGAAAAGCCAATGCCCACCAAGGCTTGTCTGGAGTCCATCTGAGTCCCTCACTGCGTCCCCGGGAGCAGTGCTGAAGCCACTTTCATTCATTCCATTATTCATCATCAAACAAGTGCCCAAGCCAGCCAGGTCTGAGGGGTGGCCAAGGAGAGTGGTGCCAGGAGCCCAGGCTGGTCAGAAAGAGGAGGCAGACCCATGTGCAGTAACCCCAGGAGAGAAGTGATGAGGGCACGAGGGCAGGAAAGAAGCCTCCAGAGTTCCTTGTACAGACAGGTCTCACCTACCCTAGAGCGTCAGGGCAGGTTCCCACAGGCTACATGGACCAAATTATTCTCTCAGACCATCATCCTCCCTCCAGGTACGAGGCCCGGTTCCAGCAGAAGCTCCTCGAATACACAGACTCTAACAACATCGCCTCCCTCTTCCTCACGGCTGCCAACAGATGGCTAGAAGTCCGCATGGCAAGTGCCACCCACCCCCATCCCGGGCCCCAGAACAGGGGCTTCTGATAGGGGTGTGGAGCTCTGCAGAGCAAGGGCCAAACATGGACCGCGGGTGGGAAGAGTGTGGAATACCACCAGCTCGTGTGCACACACAGGGTGGGCACCGAGGCCTCCTGCCTCTCCCAGCCCTGGTGGGCCTCCCAGTGTCTGACCGGAGCCCCCTCTTCTCCATGTTATTGCCTGGGGACTGCGAATCTGAGGTGCGAATAGTGAGAATAGGTGTGTGTTTAACTCTGATGAGTGTGTGTGTCTGAAGTGGGTCATATGACACATGTTGTGTACATGTGTGGGCCAGCTGGTGAGACACGTGTGCAGGTGACTGGGGAGCAGGGGGAGCATAGCTGTGTCCTGGGGCTCTTTGTCTCCTGTGGTTCCGGCCTTCACAGGCCTCCTGTGTGTGCTGACATTTACCTGAGTTTGGGGTTGGGGTTGAGTCTCAGCTGAGCTTCTCTCTGCTCTGAAGGGGAGGGGGGAGGTCACTGTGGCTTCAGCCCCCGAGGGCCCAAACCAGCTCCATCCCTCCACAGGAGTACATTGGTGCATGTGTGGTCCTCATCGCGGCCGTGACCTCCATCTCCAACTCCCTGCACAGGGGGCTCTCTGCCGGCCTGGTGGGCCTGGGCCTCACCTACGCCCTAATGGTGAGTGGCAGCGGCCAGGTCAGGGGAGGGATCAGAAACCACACTCAGGGAATCCCGGGGCACCTCTCCCAAATGAGACACCCCCGGGCCTTGCCCCAAGCTGCTCGGAGTCTGATGCCAGAGGGACCATGCAGGCAGGAGAGCCCAGGCCCCAGACGGATGGTGGGTGAGGAACTCATGTCTCCCTGTGCCTCTGGAAGGGCCACCTGAACAGCCAGCCAGTGGGCAGCAAAAGATATGGGGGGGGGAGGGACAGCCCCTCCTCAGCCATAAGAAGAGCATCCTGGTGGCCAGGGATAGACCACGTGGTCACTGATGTGCCTGGCTCGCTCCCCACAGGTCTCCAACTACCTCAACTGGATGGTGAGGAACCTGGCGGACATGGAGATCCAGCTGGGGGCCGTGAAACGCATCCACGGGCTCCTGAAAACGGAGGCAGAGAGCTACGAGGGGCTGCTGGGTGAGGGGTGCAGGAGGGCTTCTGGGGAGAGGGCCAGGAGGAGGGGACCAGGAGGGAGCCTGGGGGTAGGGTACTCCTGGATACCAGCTGTGGCCCTTGCCTGGTGGCTGACCCCCAGCCCGGCCCCCAGCACCCTCGCTGATCCCCAAGAACTGGCCGGACCAAGGGAAGATCCAGATCCAGAACCTGAGTGTGCGCTACGACAGCTCCCTGAAGCCCGTGCTGAAGCACGTCAACGCCCTCATCTCCCCAGGACAGAAGGTCAGGGCGGGGGCACAGGGCGGGCCACCCCACAGAGTCACCTCGGGGCCCTCCAGGGTCCTTCAGTTCTCACACCCATTCAGAGCCCCAGGGCCCTCACCTGACATGGCTCAGCCCACCTCTCCCATCCCTCCCTCTCCCCTTCTCCTGCTGCCCTCACTCTCTCACCCAGGAGGACACCTCAGACTCCCCTGGTTAAAGCGGCTTTGTCAGCACCCCCAAGCCCACTGCAAATGGTCAGACTGTCCCAGGGCACTGCCCCCTGAGTTTCAGAACAGGGGCTTACGGGCAGAGTGTGAGACCACCCTTGTCCCAGGGAGGGAACCCCCATCTGGTCCTCTGCCCTGCCTCTCTGACTGATTCCCTCTTCCTCACCCCCACTCTGCTCTCTCTGCCACTGCCCCTCTCCTTCCATCTTTTTGTCACTATCTCTGTCTCTGTATTCGTTCTTTATTGTCGTTTCTGTTGGTACCCAAGGGCCAGGAAGCGATGCGGACAGAGATGGCTCCAGTTTAAGGTGGGACGCACAGACACAGCCTGCACACCACACTCAGCCACCCAGGCCTCCTGCCACACCCGTGCACAGAGAGACACACTAGTGCCCCCAGCTCTCTTGCAGCCAAGCCAGGCCCACACCCAGGCCCAGGCAAATGGGCATCTACAACCTGCACTGGCTGGCGGGTCCCCATGGGAGCCCCCTCGGGACCCACTGCAGGAAACAAGTCCAAACCCGGGCCCAGCCCTGGCCAAGCAGAAGCTGCTGAGAAAGCCAGGACAAGAGGATGCGCTGTGACCCCCCCAGCCCCGCGCACCCCCATAGCTAGCACCAGAGGCTCCCGGCGCCCCCAGGCTCCCAGCACCCTCCCAGCTTACCTGCTCCTCTCTTTCCAGATTGGGATCTGCGGTCGCACCGGCAGTGGGAAGTCCTCCTTCTCTCTCGCCTTCTTCCGCATGGTGGACATGTTCGAAGGTGAGTGGCATGGCCGGCACCCCACAGGCACCCACAGCCCCCAGATGAAGCCTCGGGCCTGGTGTATGGTCAGATGCACAGGAGCCCCGGCAATCAGTGTCTTCCCCGGCATCTCATGGGGACCCCAGCCCCAGCACCATGGTGCCCCCCCTGTAGCATGGTCTCCACGCAGGGCGCATCATCATTGACGGCATCGACATCGCCAAACTGCCGCTGCACACCCTGCGCTCGCGCCTCTCCATCATCCTGCAGGACCCCGTCCTCTTCAGCGGCACCATCCGGTGAGCCCCGGGGCCCCGCCCAGGCCTGGCCCAGCTCCATCCATCGAATCTGGAGCACAAACTGGAGGGGTGAACAAGGCCAGGAGCACGAGGGGCTGGAGCTGGTTCTTCAGAGGAGTTTTACCCTCGTGCCCTTCTCTTTCTCCTTAGGCCTGGGCAGGTCCTGGTCCCTACGGGTACCCCTCCCCTCAGGTCAATCAGTTCTCACTCACTGCTCCCTTCAGCAGCCTCACGCTCTGCAAGGCCCGTGGGGATGGAGCCAGGACCCTGCTCCCCTCCCTACGGGGCTTTCCGTGTCACCCCCAGATTTAACCTGGACCCAGAGCGGAAGTGCTCCGACAGCACTCTGTGGGAGGCCCTGGAGATAGCGCAGCTGAAGCTGGTGGTGAAGGCGCTGCCAGGAGGCCTGGGTAACTACTGCGGGCTGAGCGGCTGGTGGGGCACTAACGGACGCCTGGATGTCCAAAAGGACTGAGGAGGGAAAACTCATGCCTCGGGTTTGTCCAGAGTTTGGAGTCTGAGGTCTGGCAGGACCCCAGAGACCATCTAGTCCTCGCTCTCCCCATTCAGGAGCTCAGAGGTCAAGTGACTTGCCCCGGGTCACACAATGGTCAGTTCAGGGTCTGGCACCGAGAGGACAGTGGGGGTCCCTGTGAGACAGAGCTTCCAGCTCCCCAATCCCATGGCCATACACTCAGTCCCGCCCTTCCCTGTCCACCTGCCTGCCCAGTCTTTGCGGAAAGAGGGAAAGAGAACCATCTGGGGAATCGCAAGCGCAGGGCGCTCCTGCAGGCTCCTGGGAGACTGCCCCACCCGGGTCGCTGCATTTGCTGCGGCCCCTTTGGCAGCAGAGGCCGGCCACGCCTTGGCTTCAGAGAATCACGCCACCAAGGCCCCCGCACGTGGAGCACACGCTCAGTGCACACAGCCCTCCCAGAACTGCCCAGGGCCCAGCAGCACACACTCCAGAGGGTGCTCTTCTCGTTGTAACCCATGCAGGTGGCATCCGTGTTGTTGTGTAAGGCACGGCAACCCTACACACCTGTACTCACCACACACACTCACATATTTGCTCCTGTACAGACATTTCTGAGCCCCCGCCCCCCAAGCCACACTATCTACTCTACTCACAACCCAAGATTCACTCAGCCCTGCTCCTCTCCTGGGCTGATTTCAGATGCCATCATCACAGAAGGCGGGGAGAATTTCAGCCAGGGCCAGAGGCAGCTGTTCTGCCTGGCACGGGCCTTTGTGAGGAAGACCAGCATCTTCATCATGGACGAGGCCACGGCTTCCATTGACATGGCCACGGTTGGTCCTGGGCACATCCACGGGGTTGGGGGCTTGGAGAGGGTGGGTGGCTTAGGGGGAAATTTGCATAAAGTAGCCCTGAGTTCCAAGATGTTGCCTTGAACATCAAGGCCATTTGTGGCAGACAAGGCAAAGGGCTGGGGACCCTGACTCCAGCTAGTCCTCGGGCATGTCCATAATCCACATACACACAAGCTGCACGCAGATCCACGGCAACTTCACACCTGTCCCCCACCACAGCACACCCCACATGAGCTCACAGCGCACACACACAAGCACAGAGCTGAGCTCCTTGAATGCTAGGAACCCGGCAGAGGGAGAGGGTGGGGCTAGGATTGGGGTCAGGTGGGAGCTGGGCCACAACCCTGGGCCCCACATCCCCAAAGCTAGGCCAGACCACAACCACTGGGCAGGTGAGCCAACAGCTGCTGCTCCAACCTGGCAGGAAAACATCCTCCAGAAGGTGGTGATGACGGCCTTCGCCGACCGTACCGTGGTCACCATTGCGGTAAGGGGCCCGTTGAGGGGGTGCAGGGTGGACACCCAGTGAAAGAGCAGCCCTTGGGCTCACTGGGACCTGGTAATCAAGAGGGGAGCCCGGGGCAGGGCAGGCCAGGGTAAGGAGTCCAGAAGGCTGGCAGGGACCCTGGATTGCAGGATTTAGAGTGGGGAGGATTTGTACCTGCTGTCCTCAGACCTCCCTCTCTTTCTTCAAGTTCCAAGCCCCCCTCTTCACCCTTTCCCAAGGCCCAGTGAGCTAGGCTAGGGTTACATCTCCATAGGAAATGGGGGGTGGGGGTCTCTGAGACTTGAAGCCTGAAGTCTGGGGCAGAGCTGAGACCTGGTGAAGGGAGAGGGCGTCATCAGTGAATGGGAGGCTTGGAATCACAGCCACCTCAGGAAAGGGCAGTCACGGCCGAGCCAGGACATTCTGGCCACATGCCTCCTCCTCCTCCAAGCTGCAGGAAGGATGCCCTCGGCTGCCCCGGCCTTCCCCCACCACCCTGACCAGCCCCCTCCTGCTCCATTCAGCACCGTGTGCACACCATCCTGAGTGCAGACCTGGTGATCGTCCTGAAGCGTGGCGCCATCCTCGAGTTCGACACGCCAGAGAAGCTGCTCAGCCGGAAGGACAGCGTCTTCGCCTCCTTCGTCCGTGCAGACAAGTGACCTCCCAGAGCCCAAGTGCCATCCCATGCCCCATCCTGGCCCTGCCTCCCACCTGGGTTTTCTAACTGTAAATCACTTGTAAATAAAGAGATTGATTATTTCCTACCAGAGGCCTTGGATCTGGTGGGCAGGGGCTGGGTGGACTGTGGGTCCAGTGGAGCCAGCATGATTTTGGCATCAAGCAGACCTGAAGAAGCTGTGTGAGCTCGGGCAAAGCGGCTTTCCTTGTCTGCAAAGTGAGGGTTGTATTAGCGTCCTAGGGCTGCCATCACAAAATAGCAAAGACTGTATGGCTTAAACGACAGAAATTTATTTCTGACAGCTCAGGAGGCTGGAAGTCCAAGGTCAAGATATCGCAGATTTGACTTCTCCTGAGGCCTCCTTGGTTGCAGACAGCCACTGTCCAGCTAATGTCCTCACATGGCCATTCCTCTGTATGCACATCTGTGGTGTCTCTCTCTTTTCTTGTTAGGATGCCAGTCATCTTGGATTAGGGCCCTGCTCCTATGACTTCATTTAACCTAATTACCTCTTCATAGGACCTATCTCCAAATACAGTCACATTGGCGGGGGGGGGGGGGGCTTCAACATATGTTTTTTGGGGCAACACATAAGAGTTATAGCATTTTGTGATTATCTCATCAGGTAAGGTAGCAGATCTCCTTATAGCTTGGTCCCCTTCCTTCTCACTTTAATTCCTGGACTGAAATTGTGGGACCCCAAGTACCTTGGATTTGCACTATTTCCCCTGCAAATGACAGGAACCCCATGTGGCTTAAACAAAAACTAGAGTTATTATCATATGTGACTGAGAAGGGCAGGAGGTATGCTACTTCAAGCACGCTGGATCCAGGTGTTTGACCTCAGGATGTGTCTCTATTTCTGGTTCCATCTTCCTCTCCCTCCCCAGTGACAGATGGTCACTAGCAGGTCCAGCTTACCCTACCCCTCTGAAAAAGAGATGCTTTCTCCTAATAGTTCCAACAAAAATCTTGAGAGCAAATCTCAATTGGCCAACTTGGGTCACATCCCTGCCCCTAGTCAGGTGGTCAGAGGATTGGAACAAACTGGCTAGGTCTGGACCACATGTCCCCACCTCCATCCTCCATGCAGGGGCATTCAGAAGTAGGAGATGCTGGCCCTCCAGAGGGAGAGCACAGTGCATGCCACAAGTCAGCCAGGTAATGGCTGGGAGATGCTGGGGCCCACGGGGAAGGCCAAAACAACTGTCCTCAGACTCCATCTGCATCTTGAAACAGGAGAGCAGGGTATGAAACTCAGCCAAGAAATGGCAGGTGCTCTTTTGCATATCATTTTATTATCATTTACATGTTGCCTTCAGTACTGGCTGTACCAGGCCCTGGGGGTGCAGACCCAGGAGCCTTGGGCCTGCATTCATCTTGTTTGCAAGGGGTCAGAGCCATACAACGTAAGTCAAACCCACCAGTCACTGGAGAGGGGACAAACACAAACCCTTCTGGATGTTCTAGGAGCCACGGGAGCTCAGAGAGTGGGAGTCCTTTAAGGCTGCCCGGAAGAGGCAGGATTTGAGTTGGGCATGGGAGGGGTAGGAGTTATATAGGCAGAGTTGGATAAAAATGGCCCATTTAGTGGTGGATGGGTGACATAAATTCAGACAGCCTTAAATGCCAGGACAAGAAGTCTGGGATAAGCCTATGACCAAAAGGGAAATGGAGAAGTTTTTTAAGTAAGAAAGAGACTTGAGGGAGATGAGTATGAGGAGGTACAGGATGAAGCAGGGCAGGAGGCTGAGCTCTTTGGATAGTGGGCTTATCCTTCTGGAAAGGGTAGAGCAGGAAATAGCTGAGGCCTCAGGGCCACACTGTGAGGTAGGGCCTAGCCTTTCCAGCTCTGAGATGCCTCTAGGGCCCCAGGAGCTCACTCCACTACAGGACCTCCCAGGAGCAGAGCCTAGGAGGAGAAGATCTCCATCCTCCTCTGCCCACTCTACCCCCAAGGAATTGAAGTAGCAGGGGCAAGGTCCACACTGAAGTCTTGCAGGGATGCCCAAGGCAATCCTGGCCCAAACCCCTCTATAGCATCCTTAATGACCTGCCAACCTTGACTTGGATACCCTACAGACGTGGGTCATCTCTGGCTATTAGCACTGACTCTTCCTGCATGAAATCGAAGACTGCCTCTGTTCCACTCAGTGTCTATACTGGGTCTACACTTGGGGCCACACAACACTACTAGTCCATCCTTCTTGGACCTCAAGGTTTTCTGCAGTCGTGCCCAAACTCTCGAGGGAGGGCAGTGATTTTCAAGTCACCTTTTCTGATGACTGAACAGCTCTGGTTGCTCCAGAGGTTTCCTGTGTAATCCTGTCTCCTTGAGCTTCCCACTCTGCTCATCCTGTTTTCCCCTCCCCGCCATAGACACTGTACCTCAGATCATGCTTATTCTAAGTATAGTGTTCTGTCTGCTGATGGGTATAGGAGAGAAAGAGAAAAACTCAATATGAAAGCCACACCTGGCCCTACTGAGGCCCACAAACCCACTGTCCTTAACTTCCCAGCCTCTGCCTCAAGCCCCCACTCCAACCAATGAACACACATGGGTCAAGGGTTCCTCCATAAGGTTCTGAGCCCCAGAAAGGGAGTGGGGCTAGTACTGCCACAATAGAGACCAAGCAGCCTTTCCCTTTCAGCCAAGAACTGGGGGGCTCCCATCTGGGGCCCAAGCCACAGGGCAACCCTAGGCTAACACCTGCAGCAGAAACCACTCATGTCCAGGCCAAGAGCTTGAGTCCTCAGTGCCCACGTCCCTAATACAGCCCCACAGACCCGAGTGCCTCCCATTAACTAAGGTAGAAGAAATCAGGCTTTGGGTGTGAGGAGGTGTGAAGCAAGTGCCAGTAACTCAACCCCTCTTGAAATGCAGGGCTGGGGTGGGGCAGTCATGATTGAAAAGATGCAACCACCCAGGCTCCTGTATCCAGCATCCCCTGTAGTGGCTGTTAAATTGTGTTCCTACACCTTCTCAGGTACCTCCCCCACCCCCACCCCCACCCCCAGGGAGGGGCACCGAGGATTTCATCAGATTCTCAAAGGATCCCTGACTCAGAAGGGGTTAAGAACATCCCCCAAAGAGAAGAGGCAGATAGCTGAGAAGTCATCAGGGCCTCCCCCAGTCACCGGGCCGGTTATGCAGCCCCTCGGTGCCTCCTTCCTCTGGGAACCGCAAAGCCAGTGCTGCACTCAGAGGCGGACATTGACCCAACAGAGGATGGGGAAATTGGGGGATGGAAGCCAGGGCGACAGGAGCTGCCATCCCGAGTGGGAGGGCAAGCCACGACTTCCTTCCCCCCACATCCCACCCTAACGTCAGAGACTGCTGGCCAGAGGGACTTCTTTTTGCCCATCCGATGGGACAAACCCCCAAGGCCAGCCGGTGAGTCTGGAGAAAGCAGGCAAAGGGAGGTGACCGGCGAGGGGCGGGGCTTGACTCTGTGCCCGCCCCGCTCCGGTTCAAGAACAGGTCGGGCTCCCCCTGGCGGCCCTGGGCCCCGTCCCCCACTCCACTCTTCCGGCGCCCCTCGCCCTCGATCTTCTACCCCGACCTTGCACGGGTCGTCTCCGCGGACTGACGGACGGACGGGCGGAGGACGGGCCGCTGCGAGCCCCAAGGCAGAAGGGGGCGGGGAGGCGATGGCCGCGGCTTGAGGAGCAGGAGCAGGTGCCGCGGCGACACGCGGGCGGGGCCGGGAGCGAGCGCGGGGCGGGGGCGCGGCGCCGGCGTGCGTGCGGCCCGCTGGGGGCCGGGAGGCCCCGACTCCGGAGTGAGCGGGTCAGGTCGTGCCGGGGGTGAGGGGATCGGAGCGGTGCCGGGCGGGGTGGTGGCTCCGGAGGGCGCAGGATCCCAAGGAGACAGAGAGGACGAGAGCTGGAGGGGGATCGGAGAGCGGGGAGCGGCCAGACCGCTGCAGGGGGTGGGGTGGGAGAGAGGGGCCATACCTGCAGGTGAGCCTGGGGCGTGGGCAGGGTATGAAACTAGCCTGGAGGGGACCCGGGACAGAAATGGGTGAGGTCTGGTCAGTTGATAATAACCAGAGGTGTTAAGTGCCACAGTGGAAGAGGTGGGTGAGAAGGAAGGCTGGGTGGGGAGACGGGGTCTTAGACCGGGGTCCCCACCCCCCACCCCGGGGTGGCCAGTAGGTGGGGGATTGTTGAGCTGTGATCCAGGTGGGGAACCGATAGGGTGGGGGGCTCACTAGGCGATGGGCAGATGGGCTGAGGTGTGAGACGGGTGTAAAAAGTGAAGCAGGGGCCAGATGGAGGCGAGGATGAGTCTGGTTGGGGAGGTGTCTCAGGAGTGAGGCCAGACAGGCTGAGGGTGGTCCCAGAGTGGAAGGGAACCCAGGGAAGGGACTCTACAGTGAGGCTGGAGGCTGGTCAGGGGGCACCCCCATGAGGGACGCCTCTCCCTGGTGGCCGCCGGAGCCATGCTGTCCCGCAAGGGCATCATCCCTGAGGAGTACGTGCTGACCCGGCTGGCAGAGGACCCTGCCGAGCCCCGGTACCGGGCCCGAGAGCGGAGGGCCCGCTTCGTGTCCAAGAAGGGCAACTGCAACGTGGCGCACAAGAACATCCGGGAGCAGGGCCGCTTCCTGCAGGACGTGTTCACCACCCTCGTGGACCTCAAGTGGCCACACACGCTGCTCATCTTCACCATGTCCTTCCTGTGCAGCTGGCTGCTCTTCGCCATGGTCTGGTGGCTCATCGCCTTCGCCCACGGGGACCTGGCTCCTGTTGACCTGGCCCCTGGAGAGGGCGCCATGGTGCCCTGCGTCACCAGCATCCACTCTTTTTCCTCCGCCTTCCTTTTCTCCATTGAGGTCCAGGTGACCATTGGTTTCGGCGGGCGCATGGTGACGGAGGAGTGCCCACTGGCCATCCTGATCCTCATTGTGCAGAACATCGTGGGGCTCATGATCAACGCCATCATGCTGGGCTGCATCTTCATGAAGACGGCCCAGGCCCACCGGCGAGCCGAGACCCTCATCTTCAGCAAGCACGCGGTCATCGCCCTGCGCCAAGGCCGCCTCTGCTTCATGCTGCGCGTGGGCGACCTCCGCAAGAGCATGATCATCAGCGCCACCATCCACATGCAGGTGGTGCGCAAGACCACCAGCCCTGAGGGCGAGGTGGTGCCCCTCCACCAGGTGGACATCCCCATGGAGAATGGAGTGGGCGGCAACAGCATCTTCCTGGTGGCTCCCCTCATCATCTACCACATCATTGACGCCAACAGCCCACTCTACGACCTGGCGCCCAGCGACCTGCACCACCATCAGGACCTCGAGATCATTGTCATCCTGGAAGGTGTGGTGGAAACCACGGGCATCACCACCCAAGCCCGCACCTCCTACCTGGCCGATGAGATCCTGTGGGGCCAGCGTTTCGTGCCCATTGTGTCTGAGGAGGATGGCCGCTACGCCGTGGACTACTCCAAGTTTGGCAACACCATCAAAGTGCCCACGCCACTCTGCACGGCCCGCCAGCTCGATGAGGACCGCAGCCTACTGGACGCTTTGACCCTCGCTACGGCCCGTGGGCCACTGCGGAAGCGCAGCGTGGCCATTGCCAAGGCCAAGCCCAGGTTTAGCATCTCGCCGGATTCCCTGTCCTGAGCCGTGGTCCCTTGGGCTCTCGCCCCACATGTGTGTGCACATGGGCAGTGTGATACGATATGTAGAGTGGACATGGTGTGGGCCTGTTGGCCAGGTCAGGATCTGGTGTGAGGCCGGGCCCTCCCCAGCTCAGCCTCCCCCCTGCTGCGCTCGCCCAGGGTGTTACAAGGCATTGTCACTACCTATTTCTGGTCTCAGTAGGAGCTTGTACTGGGTTATTTTTGTCCCTGCTCCTCCCAGCCCCAACTCAGGACTGGTTGGTGCCCCTCCCCGGACTCAGGGCTGGGGAAACTGCGGGAAGTGTCAGGCCCTAACGCCAGATCTCCAGCTACTCCTGGAGCCCCATGATCAACCAGCCTCAGCTGGGCAGATGGCTGGGGAAGAACGGTTCCCAGGTTGGGGGCCTGCTGCTGTGTTTCTGGGCCCCAAGAGGTGCCTGTGGTCAGGCCCCAGCCACCCTTGCTCCCTGAAAACGTGATGAGCTAAAGAGTGGGCCAGCTGGGGAGGGCAGGCAGTGAGGGAGGTCATTCCTGCTGGAAGATTGGAGGTGTGGGGCCTGCACAGACTGGGGCAGGCTGAGGCTCACAGGACTCCCCTCCAGGGGCAGGCTCCTGCAGGGAGGAAATGGCTGAGAAGGCTCAGCTGCACTGAGACCTCTCAGGCACAGGGAGGGGGGATGGGCACTGCCCCCCTACCCTTTGCCCCACCACCAAGGCTTCTATGGTGAGGGCTCCATGGGCTGGGGCTGCCTGTTCCCATCCTGTCCCCCACCCTCAGACACTGGGGTGGGGTGGGGCAGACACTGGCATGCCACGCAGAAAGAGGCTGAGGAGAAGGGGGTCTTGAACCCACCACACTCCCTCAGCCTCAGACCAAACTCTGGTCCTGGCTCCCCACCAGGGGCTGCCACTGACTTTGTCCAGAGAGTGACCATGGAGGGTCCAGGGGTTGCTAGAAAAGGAGATGCTGGAAAGCTCAGGATGGTGGGGGTGAGCAAGGTCCCTGAGGTGAAGGGGCCCTTGGCCCTGATGGGCTTGGCCCCAGGCCTGGACTCTTGGAGCAGTGTTGTGTGTACTTACCCATAATTCTGCCTTCTCCTTGTCAATAAAGCCTTCTGCCTTCATGACTCTAACTCTGGGCTGTTCTTGCTGGGGAAGCAGGAGGCATGCTGGTGGACAGGGAGGGGAGGGCTGGGGCTGCCAGCCCACATTCCAGAGGTGCCATGGAGTATAGTCCAGGAGCCCTGGAAAGAGACCTGAGACTGGCCCTCTTCCCCAGTTCAAGGAGACACTTCCCCTTTTGCCTCAGGCAGCCCAGCCCTGCCAACCTGTCTGGCCATTTCAACCTTTGGGCACTCACCAGGCTTATCGCGCTGCCTCCGCTCTCAGGAACTTGTAGCAAAGCTGGGGTGCTCAGGGAGAGAGGTGGGGACGTCCTGTGCATTAGTGTAGTGATTGGAGCATAAGCCTTTATGCCAGCTGCCTGCGTTCAAATCCTGGCTCTAGCTCTAAGATTTTGGTCAAGTATCTTAACCTTTCTGTGCCTCAGTTGCCTCATCTCTAAAGTAGGGATACTAATAGTACCTACCTCATAGAATTGTTGTGGGAGGAAGTGAAAAATATACATATGTAATATGCTTTTGTGTCTGGTCCATAATAAGTGTTAGCTATTGTGATTGCTATTGCATCAGCCACATGATGAGACAGCTGACCAAGCAGATGTTAAGAGAGAGGGTGCTATTACATTTCCCCTCGGTGATGAGCGTCTCTCTGCCTGATCTTATTTTCTTCACAGTTGCCCCTTGAACTAATCTCAGGGGCTGTGGCTGCACATATTATCTGGTCTTCTTAACTCCATCTCACCCCCTCAGTCCATCTTTGATGCAGCCACCGGTGGTCTTATTAAAAAGGTTTGTGATCATACCCTCCTATGTCAACTACCTGCAGTTGCTCCTATCGCCTTCTAGGTCAAGGCTAGACCCATAGCCAGCCATTTCAGCTTTACCTTCTTTCCAGCTTTGCAGTTCACAGTGGCCAGGACCCTGTGCACCCTCCCACTCCCCTGGCTGCCTTACTATCCCCTTTTTGCATATAACATTGACCTTCCTACCTCTGAGCCTTTGCCAATGTTACTCCCTTTGCCCGGACTGCCCAGGCTTCATGTCTGCCTATTGAAATCCATAAAAGTTCAGGCCAAATGATGCCTCCTTGAAGCCTTCCCTGATTCCTCTGGAAAGTCATGGTCCTTCCCCCTTCATCTGTGTCTGTGGGCATTCTACCTTTGCTTGAATTTTTAGGTCTGTCTCCCCTCCCCCAAGTCCACAGCTCCTTGAGATCAGGGACTATGTCTGATTTAGCCCTGTGCCTGTCACTGAGTAAGTGCTGGATGAATGAATGAATGATGGATGGATGGATGGATGGATGGATGGTGTACATGACAAGCCAGGGTTATTGCTGCAGTTTGAGGCCTGCTGAGGGCTTTTGTTGGATCAGTGAGAGTTTGTCCCAGGCTACTTGAGAGGCAAGGCTGAGAACCAGGAAGCTGCTGCTGCAGTTCCAAGCTCTAAGCTGCCTCCTCCCTGCACCATACAGTCCCCTAGCGTTGCTGAGCTGACCCATTTCTGGTTTAAAGAAAAAAGAGATGAGAAGCTACTCAGAGTCAGCCCAGAATTTCTGGGGGCAGTGCCTGGCTCTTGGGACTTACATTAGCTGTTCTTAAGGCCAGAGGAGGGGCCAGACCCACTGTGAAATACCTTAGCAGCACCATCCTTACGACTCCATCCAGAGTAACCTTCCTCCCGCCCTCAGACCTTAAGCCGCTGGTGACAGTAGAACTGAGGGCTCAGCGCCACCTGCTGGTCACAGAGAAGACCTACTTGATACCAGAAAATCAAGGCCACTGGTCACTGGAAGAGAGACACCCCCAGCCTTAAGGCTTAGCTCAGGGAGAAGCTGGAAAGTTTCAGCCACGGAGGGGAAGTATCAAGCCTTTCTTTACCCTTGTGAATGTTCTTGCCCACCGGTAGTGCCCCTTCCATTTGCGGGCATCCCTGCTTTTAAGCACTGGACTAACCTGGCCAAAGAAGAGCTCCACTCAGCCCAGCAGGAGCTCCTGCTAGAACTTCATTTCTGATATGCTGCCTCCAGGACAGCACTGGACATCACATACGAGCAGACATCAGTCCATGCTAGTCCACACCCTGCGTGCATAACTGGCTCTCCCCGAGTCCCCGTGGACACGGGAGGGAAGCACCTCGTGTCACCACGGTCCAGTGCTGATGGAGGAACTGTTCTCCAAGTTTGCAGATGAGGAAACAGGGTCAGGAGTGACATTCACTTGCTAAAATCTCACAGCTAGTAAAGGACAGGCCCAAGACTCGAGCCTGAGTCTGTCCGAGGCTGCTGCACAGTCCCAGTGACCCGAGCTCCACCTTTCACCAGGGGCACCACCTTTCCTAAGTGTCAAATCCACCACAGAAAGACAGCCGTCTCTAGACCAAGAGTAAGAGGGAGACTGTAACTCAGGAAGCCCCTGGGCCTCCCTGAGTCCCAGATTTGAGACTGATGGCGGGCTAAGCTGTGGTAATGACTATGGATTTGGCATCTCCAGCCAGTCACGTGGCCCTTCTGCTGGAGAGGACTCGCCCAGCTGCTTCAGGACCCACTATCCACAGGTGGCATCCTCCCAACTCCATCCTGCAGGTGAGCTCCTACCCAGCAGCTTTCCTTAAGGAGAACTTCCCCAAGGAGCTTTCTACCAAGGTGGCTCCCTACATGTCTCCGGGCTCACCTCTGACCTTTCCCCAGGTCCAGGTATCAGACGCCGTATGTAGTACCAAGACATGCAGAAGACTTTGGGGAAGAAGATACGAATTTTGCATGCCAAAGTCTTGTTGACCCCAGACTAGGACAGGTGTGAAGGACAACAGATGTGGTTCAGCTTGAAAGAAGCTGGGCAAAGAGAGAGCAGTGGGATTCAAGTCAGACTGTGTTCCAGAGAGTGAGTTTATTGCACTACATTCTAAATGATCGGCATCCTCTCTGCCAGGTCCACCTGCCTGGGGCATTGTATGTCTTTGTGGAAAGGGAAGCAGGTGCTACCTACACCCCCTACTCTATTTCCACTCTGGACAGGCTCAACTCTGAAGTGACAGGAAAGGCAGGTCACTTACGCTGGCCAACTTGGGTACAGGCCTTTCCCCTGACCTCAGGCACTGACACCACGGAGTGGGGAAGTAATGCAAAGTGCAAATGCAATCACACAAATGTATTTCCTTCCCTGGGAGGAGCAAGGGTGTACAGGAGTACAGGCCAGGTGAGGGGTACCCAGAAGTGGTCTTCAGCCACACACCTCCTCTTCATGAAGGGGCATCATTCCTTGCAGCACAAATGTGTCCCAAACTCCACCTCCACAGACCATCAGCACCCAAAGTGAAGAGAACCAGACTTTGAGAAACTCTGCCTCTATGTTCTCTTTATTTGATCCATTCCAGTTTTCCTCACAAGGCCACTATTACTGGGGAAGGGAAGTCACTTCAGGGTAACCCAGAGAGAAGTAAACGCAGTACAGTCCTGACTGAGATCCTTGTTAACATCCTACTGTGTCCTTGGTTTCCCATCCATCTTGGAAGTAGAAGAATGAAAATCATCCCATAATTCTGCCTCTTTTGTGCCTCTCTTCAGGTATCTCAGGGTCTGACCAGCATACTTATATCTGAGTTTAGTAACTCTGTGCTGCCTTTTTTTCCTACATCATAGATTCTCTTCAATCAATAATGTCTAATTACTATTCCCCATGTTTTATAGCTAATATTTTCATCTTCCCTGTAAAAAGACCCCATTTGTGATTTTCCCCCCATCTAATTATATTTTATTTCTTTCCCCCTTGCATTATTTTATCACAATCTCTACAAAATTATAATTTCTTTTACTAAATTTATAAAGTTTCCTCTGCTTTACTACTTTTTCCAAAGGGTGTCATTCTCTTTCAACCACTCTCTTTCAATCACTAGAAACACGTTTGGACTACTTACCACTGTGCCATGTGCCTCCTTCCACTTTGAAATGTATTGGTTGCTCTAATTATATATATTCTCAGATCAGGCACCAACCACATTGATGCTGTGATCCCCACAGGCCACCACTAAAGGCCACTCTAACTCACCCTCAAGTGGGAGTTCAGCTATGGAGAGTCTGTTCTATCCATCCCTCTAAACCAGGGATTTTCAACCTTTTTCATCTCATGGCACACATAAACTAAATTCTGCAACACACCAAAAAATATATTATATTGTCTATTTGACACAAAAAAATAGGTATAATTTTGATTCATTCACACCAGACAGCTATTGTTATGTTGGCTGTTGTCATTTGACAATCTAAGGGAAAAGATTCGTGCCCCTGACTAAATAGTTAGGAATTGCATGTTTTAAAAACTCTTGTGGCACACAGATTGAAAATGACTGCTCTAAGCCAAGAGAATCGCAAGTTACGTTATGCCTGCGTGCTAATTGCACCAGTGCTGAGTGATCTAAGAATTGTTTCTGAGTCACTACTCCATCCAGTAGAGATGGGAACAGGGCTTCTCTGCCCCACAAAGGTCCTGAAATACAGCTGCACATCCCTGATAACTGCATTCAGAACCACACTGTATGTAACCCATGACCAACACCTGACATGAGACCCTCCACAGCCCTGTCAGCCTGTCCTGGCTGAGGCGCCCATGCTTCTATCCAATTAGGAATAGCATCAGCCACCTTGGTCCAGTCACAGAAAATAAAGCAAGGGCCGAACACACCAACTATCAGGTCCTCCTCTAAGAACAGACTGGAACTGTACAGAGGAAGCCTCTCCTCTAGATCTAATTAATGATCAAGCTCATGATTCACAGCCCAACCTCACACCCTGCCTCTTCCTTGATAATCAATCCTATGTAATAAAAGCCCAGTGACCAATCGGCGGAATGACCAGAACGACTGGTCGATTAGTCGCTATGACACGCAGTGACCACCAGGGGGCAGACACTCAACACAGGAGCTGCCCCCTGGTAGTCAGTGTGCTACCACAGTGGGAGCGCCGGTGGGTTGACTGGGATGAGCGTCTGCTGGTGGGTTGACTGGGATGAGCGTCTGCTCCAGCTGCGAACCCGGGGCCAACAGGCAGGAACCCAGGCTGTGACTGCCTCCTCACTCCAGGCTCCTCCTCCTTGCTCCCTGCCACCTCCTCCAAACACCCACAGGCCACACAGAGCCACTGCCAGGCTCACAGAGTTGACCCTGGAGGCGGGTTCGTGGCTGCTGCAGGACTGAGGCCTACTCCGCTGCCTCTCGGTGCTATTGTCCCTGGGCCCGGCCCGACCTGGTCCCCTGGAGGGGCAAGTGCTCTGGCTCCATGGAAGATGCTGGACCAGGGAGCAGCTGCTCAGAGTGCGGGTCCACAGCCAGGGGATGAGAGGCACTCCCACAGCGGGCCTATCCCCGCAGGCCACACCCCCCAACAGTGCACGAATTCTGTGCACCGGGCTTCTAGTATGGTATATTGATTAAAAATCCAAGCTCCACTCTTTACTAATCATGAGATAGAGGATAAGTCACTTATTTTCTAGCAAAGAATAACTCAGCCATAAATAAAGGGGAATACTTTTATTCATATACTGGCATGTACAGATTGAACTCACTGAACATAAATAGAATATGAAATGGAAACTGGTCACAGTCTGCAGACAGTATTGCTTTCTCTCCCCCCTCCCTTTTTTTAATTGAGGTATAATTGACATATAACATTATATGAGTTTCAAGTGTACAGGATAAAATTTGATATTTGTATGTATTGCAAAATAATCACCACAATAAGTCTAATTTAAATTCATCACCATACAGTTACAAATATTTTTATGATCATCTTTTAAGATTTACTTTTAGCAACTTTCAAATACGCAATACAGCATTATTAACTTGAGTCACTGTGCTATCACATCCCCATGACTTATTTATTTTAAAACTCAAAGTCTGTACCTTTTGATCCCTTCACCCATTTCTCCCCCTTCTTGTCCCCAACCTCAAGCAACCACCAATCTGTTCTCTGTATCTATGAGCTCATTTGGGGGGGTACTTTTTTAGATTCACATATAAGTGAGATCACACCTATCTTTCTCTTATTTAACTTAAAATACTGCTCTTAAGGCCCATCATGTTGTCATGAATTGCAAGATTTCCTTCTTTTTTTATGCCTAAATAATATTCCATTGTGTGCACAGTAATATGCCTCATTATGATGTTTCAAGGAACAATGGATTGATCACATATACAACAGTGGACCCATAAGCTCACAGTGGAGCTAAAAAAGTTCCTATCATCTGGGGAGTCATCCATCCTAACATTGTAGCACAATGCATCATCCACAGGTATGTGGTAATGCTGGTGTAAACAAACTACTGTCATATAAAAGTGTATATAATTATGCACAGTACAAAATACTTGATAATGATAATAAATAATTGTTACTGGCTCATGTATTTATTATGCTATACTTTTATTGCTATTTTGTAATCCTCACCTGAGAATATGTTTTCATTGATTTTAGAGAGAAACATGGATGTGGGAGAGAAATATTGATGAGTTGCCTCCTGTACCTGTCCCAACCAAGGATCAAACCTGCAACCTATGTATGTGCCCTGACCAGAAATTGAACCCACAACCCTTTTGGTGTATGGGCCAACACTCTTTCTATGTATAAAAATAAGTTTGCTGCCCTAGCCGGCTTGGCTCAATGGATAGAGCATCGGCCTGTGGACTGAAGGGTCCCGGGTTCGATTCTGGCCAAGGGCACATGCCTGGGTTGCGGGCTCGATCCCCAGTGGGGGGTGTGCAGGAGGCAGCCGATCAGTGATTCTCTCTCATCATTGATGTTTCTATCTCTCTCTCTTCCTTTCCTCTCTGAAATCAATAAAGAAATATATTTGTTAAAAAAATAAGTTTGCTGAAAAACAGTATGTGGAGTTACACTAGCAGCAGCCTAGTCTGTTGACTGTATCTCTTGATATCATTTTCTCTTCTGCTTGATTTGGTCTCATATTGTTTTATGATTTTAGTGTAGCCTGACTGTACAGGAGCAATAGGCTACTAGTATACCATCTAGGTTTGTGTAAGTATAATCAATGATGCTAACACAACAACGAAATTGGCTAACAATGTATTTCTCAGAATGTATCCCCTTTGTTAAGTGGCGCATGACTGTGTGTGTATGAGTGTAGCACATTTTCTTTATCCACTCATCCATCGATGACACTTAAGTTGATTCCATGTCTTTGCTATTGCAAGTAATGGTGCAATGAAGATGGAGGTACAGATAACTTTTCAAGTTCGAATATTCCTTTCCTCCAGATAAATACCCAGAAGTAAAATTGCTGCATATGGTAGTTCCATTTTTAATTTTTTTGGAACTTCCATACTGTTTTCTATAATGGCTGCACCCATTTATATTCCCACCAACAGTACCCAAGTCTTCCCTTTTCACCACATCCTTGCCACTACGTTTTATTTCTTGTCTTTTTGATAGTAGGCATTCCAAGAGGCGTGAGGTGATGTCTCATTGTTTTGATTTGCATCTCCCTGATGATTAATGATGTTGAGCACCTTTTTATATCCCTGCCGGCCAATTGTCTATCTTCTTTGGGAAGTGTTGCTTTTTCCTTTTCTTGAAAAGAGATGATTGGCTGGAGGCTATCCAGGAGGGCAGCTTGAACAGTCTGCTCTTGAGCAAGCTGCGGCAGTCATCAGGAAAGGTAATGTCAGTTACTTACACATTCTCTGAGAAAGCTTGTGGTTTCTGCTATCTGTCACTGTGTAAGAACTGCCAGTTTTCCAGTGCTCCTCCATCTGAATACATCATGAATGCACCTTAGTGAAAGCACTGACTTACAATTCTTCAGTCTCTTCTTGTGGTAGTGGTTTGAATCTTCTGAGAAGCA
This sequence comes from Myotis daubentonii, assembly GCF_963259705.1. Lineage (NCBI taxonomy): Eukaryota > Metazoa > Chordata > Mammalia > Chiroptera > Vespertilionidae > Myotis > Myotis daubentonii. The sequence goes on along the minus strand of NC_081848.1, from coordinate 55,438,329 downwards.
GCTTTCTAGATGTGTTAGAAATAGGAGAGCGTTATTGGGAGTAGTGCCTATGAAAGAGGGCACAGAAGTAGGTGAGGAAAGTCTTTAGATCATGATGTAGATCTGGTATCTGTGAAGGGAGGAAGGAGAAAGGATTGGGAAGCAAGAGTTTCAAACTATAGTGCAACTCTGAGAAAGTCTCAACCACTCCAACAGAGAGCTCCAAAGACTCCTGCTTTGTTCAGACACTGACTGGGCCTCCTTGGGGTGAGGATAGCAGCAGATTCCTGAGCTGGCACAGGTAGAACATGTTACCTGGGTGCACGCTTCATAGCAGACTCTCCGCAGCACAGCTCCAGAGCAACCACACTTTTTTGGTCAAAACTCAGCTTCCTGAGGAGCTGTATCAGTTAGCTTTTGCTGTATAACAAGCCAGTCTGAAACAGCGGCTTTTAAAAAATAAATATTTATTTCTCACACATTTGAGAGTTGACCCTGTTGATGTGATGATCTCAGCTAGATTTGTTCACATGTCTAGGAACTGGCTGGCTGTCATCTAATCTATAGCTGGTTCTCAAAAACACATGGTTTTGGTCAATGTCCTCCCATTATGTTGATGAGATGCCATAGGAACTTAACTCTTGTTTATATCACTTAACCTATAGTAAAATTAGCTTCATGATACGTCGTTTTGTTTAAAGTTGCAGAACCTAGGGATGACGTTAGGTGAGGTCTTACTATAGACTGGCCTCCTCTAGAGCAACTAGCGCTGGCTTCAGTGCCTCTCATCTTCCCGCAGGCTAGCCTGGAAGTGTCCTCCTCTCACTAATGTCTGAAGCACAAAAGAAAGCAAATGGAAATACACAAGGCCTCTTTCACTTCTGTCTCATTCTATTGGCCAATGCAAGTCACAAGGTTGACCCCAGTGTTAAAGGGCAGCCCATGATTGGAGGGCACTGAAAAGTTACATGGCAAAGGACAAAGATTAGGGAAGGCTGGAGGCCTGGAGCCTTCATTGCAAACCACGACAGAATCCAGAATGATCATGAAGGCTTTAGTAGTCTCTTTTTTCAATGTGAAATGTCTGCTAACAGTGACAGTTCTGGATATCAGAAGCCAGAAGAAGGCAAGAAATATGAGAACATTCACAAATATCACAGGAATCATTTGAAAACCACATTATATCCAGTTTTCGCATTGGCCTAGTCCAATCAGAAGAAAATGTCCCATCCTAGCTGGTTTGGCTCAGTGCATAGAGCACTGGCCTGAGGACTGAAGGAACCCGGGTTCAATTCCAGTCAAGGGCACATGCCTGGGTTGTGGACTCGATTCCGAATGGAGAGCGTGCGGGAGGCAGCCAATCAATGTTGCTCTCTCATCATTGATGTTTCTCTCTCTCCCTTCCTCTCTGAAATCAATAAAAATACTTTTTTAAAAAGAAGAAGAAAATGTCCCATGAATCAGTTGGCCAACTTTAGATAAACGGCCTTTTTCTTAATTGATTATTGTAATTTTCCTAAAGCGTTTCTTTTTTTTTTTTTAGTTAAATAAACAAATTTATTTGTAAATTTAGTCAACATACATAATTTACCTAAAAACTTCAAGGGAAGGATAAATTTTAAAAACCACTTGTAAGACCAGCTCTATAAAATGATTACCCCAGGACCATATACCAGCATCTCTAAACAGATGTATTAGCTATTGTACAGATTCTGCCTTGGAGGACCCCCCACCCCCCCAAAAATGAGGGCAATTTAATATCTAGAACCATTTTAAGCCACATATCTACACTGGTCTCTTAAACTTCTTTACCTTGTGCTGTTTTATTTGCAGTTTGGACCAGGTGTTAGGGATAAATATGTTTGGAAACCTGTCTTAGTTTGGAAGCACCAATAAGGGCTAGAGATTCCGATTTAATGGAGAAATCAGGTTGAAAGCTATCCCTTTAAGCTGTTAACAAAATGTGAGCACCTTGGGGAAGGAATTCCCCTCTCTGAGCTGTGGTTCTATGTGTGAGGACAACAATGCAGCCCATACACAGTTCAAAGGCCTGGTTCACAGTGAGACCTGTATGTCAGGAAGAGGCACAGGGGCCTTACAGTGCATCTCCCCAGAGTCCCAAGCTACCACATAGGGATCTAATAAGACAGTTCTTCCCTGGCACAACATGAGAAAAAGCCACACACCACACACACACACCACACTCAGATTCCCCCCAGCATCAATCCTGAGAACTCTCAAATATCACCCACTGGCAAAGATCCCAGAACTCCCAGAGTCAATTCCAAAACACAGGGCTAAACTTGGCTTTGGCATCCCCCTTACCTTATACATACAATCAGTCCAGTGACTGCTACTAGTACAATAACGCCAAGAATAATCAAAGGAGCAATAGTCCCCCAGGCAATTCCCATCTCAGATCCTGCAGAAAGAGGAGGCAAACGTTAAAAGGAAACCTACGTGCAGGGGCCAAAGTGACCACACAACCACTGCTAAGATATCTGTGATCATGTGTCATTTCCCTGTCATAGATATAACCACCAATCCTCTGCCACACTTCTTGTCATTCCTATCACATACACCTCCACACATCAAATAGTGTGTTTAGCACCTGCCAGAAATACACGGCAATATGAACACCACATACCACATATGTATGCCGTGCACATGTTCAAGCTTCCACACTACATCATCTTACATCACTATACACTGCTATATATCGAATATCTGTGTCCCCCCAAAATTCATATGTTGAAATCCTAATACCCAATGTGATGGTATTAGGAGGTGGGGCTTTGGGGATATCATTAGGTCATGAGGGAGGAGCCCTCGTGAATAATTAGAGCCCTTAGATAAGAGGCCCTAGAGAGATTCCCTTATCCCTACCACCATGTGAGGCTACAAGAAAGTTGTGACCCAGAAGAAAGCCCTCACCCAGCTGGTTTTTATTATATTTATTTATATTTAGTTATTATAGCGGCCACAAGTCACCAACACAAATCTATTATATTATATTATATTATATTATATTATATTATATTAATTATATTATATTATATTATACTAGAGGCCTAGTGCACAAAAATTTGTGCACTGGGCGGGGGTGTCCCTCAGCCCGACCTGTGACCTCTTGCAGTCTGGGACCCCTGGGGGATGTCCACCTGCTGGCTTAGGCCTGCTCCCTGGGGGGATTGGGCCTAAACTGGCAGTCCAACATCCCTCTGGTAGCCCGAGAGCCCCCTCATGGTCAGTGTGTGTCATAGTGACCAGTCATTCCCAGTCTTTCTGCTGTTAGGGTCAGTTTGCATATTATCCTTTTACTATATAGGATAGAGGCCTGGTGCACGGGTGGGGGCCGGCTGGTTTTCCCTGAAGGGTGTCCCGGATCAGGGTGGGGGTCCTGCTTGGGTGCCTGGCCAGCCAGGTGAGGGGCTGATGGCTGTTTTCAGGCTGCCCACACCCCCTTCAGGGTGGGGGTCCCCACTGGGGTGCCTGGCCAACCTGGATGAGGGGCTGATGGCTGTTTTCAGGCTGCCTGCACCCCCTTTAGGGTGGGGTCCCCACTGGGTTGCCTCGCCAGTCTGGATGAGGGGCTGAGGGCCGTTTTCAGGCGGGCCAAGCCTACAACTGAAGCTCCCAGTCTCTCCTTTTTTTCTTTTTTTTTTTTTATTCTGGGATTTATTTACCTTCTGTAATTGCAACTTTGTTGTGGATCCAGCTCCAAGGCCAGCTGGCTGAAAGCAGGTATCTGGGAATTGTTTAGCTTCTATAATTGTAACATTGTTACTTAGAGTGCAGCTCAGAGCCCAGCGTGGCAGGCGGGGAACCTTGGCTTCCTCCATCACTGGAGCAAGCAAGCCTCATGTTCGCATCAACTGCCTGGCTGCCGGCCGCCATCTTGGTTGGCAGTTAATTTGCAAATCACCCTGATTAGCCAATGGGAAGCATAGCGGAGGTATGGTTAATTACCATATTTGTCTATTATTAGATAGGATAGAGGCCTGGTGCATGTGTGGGGGCCGGCTGGTTTGCCCTGAAGGTGTCCCGGATCAGGGTGGGGGTCCTGCTGGGGTGCCTGGCCAGCCTGGGTGAGGGGCTGAGGGCCGTTTCCAGGCTGGCCACAGCCGCTTCAGGGTGGGGGTCCTGCTGGGGTGCCTGGCCAGTCTGGGTGAGGGGCTGATGGCTGTTTGCAGGCTTGCCACGGCCCCCAGCCACCCAAGCTCCCAGTGGAGGCAGGCTGGAAGCAGGTATCTGGGGTTTATTTATCTTTTTTAATTGAAACTTTGTTGCTTTCAGCGGAGGCCAGAGCCGGCCAGGGCAGAGGGAAGCTTGACTTCCTCCATCACCGGGACAACCAAGCCTCTGTGGCTGCCAGACGCCATCTTGGTTGGGTTAATTTGCATATAGTCACTCTGATTGGCTGGTGGGCGTGGCTTGTGGTGTAGTGAAGGTACAGTCCATTTGCATGCTTCTATTATATTATATTATATTATATTATATTATATTATACACACAAAGCATATTTCAATTCCAAATTTCCCATGTCCCACACATATTCTACACACACCACACTCATACACATCCCTCGCCCTTGCTTCCAAAAACAATTCCTCTCTCCCTCCAGGACCACTTGAAGCCCCATCTGGCAAAATCAATCAGCCCCTGCCTCCCTAACCCCTCTCAGCTCTAGGCAGATGCATTTGACCTGCAAGATCATCCCCACCCAGGACCAGAGCCAAGACCATGGAAACTAAGATATGAGCTCAATTAACCCACCCCACCAGCAGGGGGCGTTCTGTAGTGAGCTGTATTATGTTAAGCTCAAAATCTAATGTGCCTGGGGAAAGGCCTTGGCATTCACAGGACTCCCTAAAATGGACTCCCCAGCTTGAGCACAGAACTATTGATTTGACTTCTACTACCCAACGGTTTGCAGTGGCCCTAGAGCCTGGCGAGAAGAGTTGCCGGTAGGGTTGGGTCTCTGGCCCCTGATAGACCCTTATCCTCAGGGGGCATGGACAGGATCCTATCCCCGTTCTCCTAGTAGCTGACAAGCTTCCCATTCCAGGTCATACAGACCATCCAGCTCCTTAAGCTGCCATAAGTTACCAGCAACGCTAAGGACGCTTGTCACCACTCTCTAGCTATTAGGCGATCCACCCTGGCTTAGGGACCTAGCCTGGACTGCTGACTCTGAGGCTGAAGTAGGACAAACCGAGCTTTCTCTCCTTCCCCATTGGCCCCCATCTTGGCCTAGACTAACTGGGAACCTGAGTGTTACGTTATACCCCCTCAAGGTGAAGAGTAAGGTACATGTTTAGAGGATGCTTACCTCTCCCAGACAGGGTGAAGTTCGACCTCCTGGAGGTGGGCAGGGATATGTGACTTATCACACATTGGTAGGTGGTCACATTGTGCTCCAGAGAGTGGTTCAGCCTCAAACGGCTGGTGATGTTAAATGTGCCGTCCTCATTCTTGATAGCTGGACCATTGGTGATGCCTTCAGAAATCTCCTGGCCCTGGGGATTCTCGTGGTTCCATATATACCAGGTTATGTTAATGTCCTTTGGGTAGAACCCACTTGCCTCACACAAAATATATTTGTTGCCATCATCTTTCGCTGTGGCTTGTTCTCGAAACAAGGTGCACTTTGGGAAAGCTGCCAAGGAAGAGAAGTCATGATTTGAGGGTAGGTTGGGACTAGCTTATTATCAGTTCAAAGCCTGACCCATAGCAAGCCTTCAGGAAGGGTGAGTGAGGCGAGTGTGATTCTGCTTAGCCTAAGTAACCTGGGTATGCTGATCCCAGTGCCAGGGTGACGCTGATAGACCATAACCCAGGGGTGGGCAAACTTTTTGACTCAGGGCCACAATGGGTTCTTAAACTGGACTGGAGGGCCAGAACAAAAGCATGGATGGAGTGTTTGTGTGAATAATATAAATTCAAAGCAAACATAATTACATAAAAGGGTACGGTCTTTTTTTTTTTTTTTAGTTTTATTCATTTCAAACGGGCCGGATCCGGCCCGCGGGCCGTAGTTTGCCCACGGCTGCCATAACCCCAACTCTCACAGCCATGTGTAAAGCAGAGTTTCTTATGCCACTTGGTGTCATAGACACCTTTGAGAATCGGAGGAAAACTTCGGAACACTGTTGTGGTAGAAACTGCTGTCCATCCTTCAATGACACATCCAAGTTAAAGCCACATCTCCCAACCTCCACTTCAGCTGGGGTAGCCATGTGAACTCAGGGTCTACTAGTTCGGATAGAATCAGAAGTAGCTAGAGCAACCTCAAGAAACTACCCTTAGGGAACAAGGGTATCTTAAAGAAAAGTACTATAGCCTTCTCTCCCTCTCCCCTTCATCCTTCCTGGAGAACACCTGGAAGACCATGTCATGGTTCAAGATGGAGAGGCCATTTCCAAACACAAGGTGAAAGCCATATGTTGAGGATGCCAAAGTGGCAAGATAAAAGGACTCTGGGTCCCAGATGATCAAAAACAGCCCTACCTGCCCAGGGTTGGCTCCATTTTTGGGACAGAAAAATAAACTACCTTTTTAAGAGCCCCTGTTGCTCTGGCCAGTGTGGCTCAGTTGGGTGAGTGTCATCCCATGACCAAGAGGAGGCCGAATTGATTCTCAGTCAGGACACATGCCCTGGTTGCAGGCTCCATCTCTAGTAGGGAGTGTGCAGGAGGCAGCCAGTCAATGTTTCTCAAACATCAATGTTTCTCTCCCTCTCCATCTCCCTTCCTCTGTCTCTAACATTAAGAAAAACATATTTTTAAATTAATTAATTTAATTAAAAATAATAAAAGCCCTTGCTGACTTCTGGTTTCCTCTTTGGCATGTAAAGAACTAGAAGTCATCACTCCTATCCTGAACTGAACAAACTGCAAATCAACAACTTCTCTTAGATCCATCAGAGAACTGAGGTGACAGGGCAAGCCACAACCCTGAAAGCTAGACAGACAGGCAGATTGAGAGAACCACAGCCAAAATCATATTACCATAAGCAGAAGGTGCTGGAGTTACAATGTCAAATGGCTAAAGGATGAAGGTGGATTAGCTAGAGGCCAGTCTTAGGAGGTTTTTCTGGGTTTTACCTCCATTAACCCTCTCCCCCCTGCCCCCTCAGGTTCCTGCAATTGCAAGAAAAATTCCCTCCTGTTTAGGGGAGAAGGGAGAGGAAAAGTAACCATTTAAAAATATGCCCAATGCATTCTCCATAACAAAGAATGCTCTCAAAAGAGAAGACTTTGCCAGAGCCCTGCTGACCTGGGAGAATGGTGATTACCTCTTCAGCCCTCTATAACCTTCCTTTCTCACCCAGGAACACTTCTCAAGGTCATAGCCTAGGGGCTCAGGCCACTCAGAGAAGGAGATTTAATATCACATGCTAGACTGCTTCCCCTCCACACCATTTTACCACCACATCAATGGGGCTCCGTATAATGATAGTAGATTACAACTGAGAGAGCTGCAAGACACAAAATCTACATGAGGAGTTCATAGGGGAACTGAAAGAAAACAGGGGAGGAGGAAACAAGATGCTAGAGGAAAACTGAAATCTCTGACACCTACAGCATGGTATGAACATTAAACACTGCCCAATTACTAGCCATATTAACATAAACTCCCACCCTAGAAGCCTGTTTACGTCAGTTCCTATTTTCTGATACCAGACAAAAGAATCAGAACCAGACTCAGGTATGACACAGATTTTGGAATAATCAGGTAGAAAATGCAAAATAACTATGATTAAAATGTTAAGAGCACTAATGAAAAAAGCAGACAACATGCAAGCACAGATGGATAATGTGAGCAGAGAGATGGACATTCTCTAAGAAATACTCAAAAGTAAATGCTAGCCAAACCGGTTTGGCTCAGTGGATAGAGCATTGGCCTGCGGACTGGGGGGTCCTGGGTTCAATTCCGGTCAAGGGCATGTACCTTGGTTGGGAGCAGATCCCTGGTGGGAGGTGTGCAGGGGGCAGCTGGTCGATGTTTCTCTCTCATCGATATTTCTGGTTCTCTGTCTCTCTCCCTTCCTCTCTGTAAAAAATCAATAAAAACATATTTTTTTAAAAAAAGTAAATGCTAGAAACCAAAAAACACTATAAAAGAAATGAGGAATGTCTTTGACAGGATCATCAATAGACTTAACACCGCCAAAGAGAGAATCAGCTAGCTTAAATATGTCCATATAAACTTCCCAAACTAAAATGCAAAGAGCAAAAAGAATTTGGGGGGGGGGGGAGGGGGAGGAAGGAACCAGAAGGGAAAGAAATATCCAAAAACTGGACAATTGCAAAAGTTGTAACGTACATGTAATAGGAATACAAAAAAGAAGTAAAGAGAAGGAAGCAGAAGAAATCGTTTAAAATATAATAGCTGAGAATTTTCCAAAATTAATGACAGACACCAAAGCATAGACATAGGAAGCTTAGAGAACACCAAGTAGTAAAACACCTTATCATATTGAAAATGCAGAAATATATATATATATATATATATATATATACACACACACATATATATGTATATATAATACATAAATATATATTATATATGTGTGTATAACTTACTCGTAGAGTAACAAGGATAAGAATAACATTGGACTTCTTAAATGCAAGAGAGAAGAGAGGGACATGAAATATTTTGAGTGTTGCAAGAAAATAACCCACTTACTTGGAATCCTATATTCAGAAAAATTATCATTCAAAAGTGAAATATAGAGAGAAACCAAGATGGCGGCATAGGTAAACACCGGAGATTGCTGCCTTGCACAACCACTTCAAAAATACAACTAAAAGACAGAACAGACATCATCCAGAACCACAGGAAGGCTGGCTGAGTGGAAATTCTACAACTAGAAGGAAAGAGAAAAGCATACCGAGACTCAGAGGAGGTGTGGTGCAGAAATAAAATACAAAGGTGCGGAGGTGCATGCGGAGAGGGCTGGTGGCTGAGGACACAATTGTCTTTTTCAATCGGGAGGGAGTCTCAAGCTTTGAGCTCCAGATCCGGGCGAGTCTCTGGGGACCCAGACTCATACGGGGAGAAACTGGACTGTCTGGCATCAGTTGGAACTCGAGGGCAGCTTTCTCTGGGAGGTGCTTGCAGCGATTGCCAGGGCCTCTGAGGGCAGGACTGAGAGCAGCCATACCGCTCACTCTGCCTGCCCTGTTGATCCCCTGGGACCCTGCCCCGCCCAAGCTGTGCAGGGAGGCTATTGCATATGAAAGTCCCAGCCCTTTGTAATCTGAAAATTACTTAAGAAACTGCAGCTGCCCCAAGGCCCCAGGGCAACTTGCATTGCTTTACAGCTGGCTTCTGCTGCGTAGCCTCAGGCAGAGGCTAGATTAGCACCTCCTTAGATCCAAGAGCCAGTGTACCCAGTGGTCAGAGTGAGACCATCCAATTACAACTCAGATCCATAAGGGACACACTCAGGGGGCAGACTCAGTGAGCACCAAAGCCCCACTGAAGCAAGTCTTGCCCCAGAAGGGTGTCTTCAGAACAGAAGTTCTCCCACCATGGATACAGCTGATTCTCACAGCCAATTGGCCTGGAGGTCAATTCCTCCCAGTGTTACCTACCACAATCAAGGCTTAACTACAACAAGACAGTGCTCAAAGCCCACACGGGGGTGCACCAAGAGTGTCCACCTCAGGTAATTGGGGAGGCTGAGCCACTGGGTCCTAAAGGACACTTAGCACAGAAAGCCACTCTATCGACACAGCGAAGCATAAAAAAATGCAGAGACAAAGAAACAGGACACAAATGACAGAAATGAAGGAAAGCAAACTACTGGATATAGAGTTCAAAACCACACTTTTAAGGTTTTTCAAAAATTTTCTAGAAACCGCCGATAAACTTAATGAGACCCTCAAGAAATCTAGTGAGACCCTCGATGTTATGATAAAGGACCAACTAGAAATTAAGCATACACTGACTGAAATAAAGAATATTATACAGACTCCCAACAGCAGACCAGAGGATCACAAGAATCAAGTCAACGATTTGAAATACGAAGAAGCAAAAAACACCCAACCGGAAAAGCAAAATGAAAAAAGAATCCAAAAATACGAAGATAGTGTAAGGAGCCTCTGGGACAGCTTCAAGCATACTAACATCTGAATTATAGGGGTGCCAGAAGAAGGGAGAGAGCAAGATATTGAAAACCTATTTGAAAAAATAATGACAGAAAACTTCCCCTACCTGGTGAAAGAAATAGACTTACAAGTCTAGGAAGCGCAGAGAACCCCAAACAAAAGGAATCCAAAGAGGACCACACCAAGACACATCATAATTAAAATGCCAAGAGCAAAAGACAAAGAGAGAATCCTAAAAGCAGCAAGAGAAAGCCAGTCAATTACCTACAAGGGAATACTCATACAACTGTCAGCTGATTTCTCAACAGAAACTTTGCAGGCCAGAAGGGAGTGGCAAGAAATATTCAAAGTGATGAATACCAAGAACCTACAACCAAGATTACTTTATCCAGCAAAGCTATCATTCAGAATTGAACGTCAGATAAAGAGCTTCACAGATAAGGAAAAGCTAAAGGGGTTCATCACCACTAAACCAGCGTTATATGAAATGCTGAAGGGTATCTTTTAAGAAGAGGAAGAAGAAGAAAAAGGTAAAGATACAAATTATGAACAACAAATACACATCCATCAACAAGTGAATCAAAAAATCAAGTGAATAAATAATCTGATGAACAGAATAAACTGGTGATTATAATAGAATCAAAGGCATAGAAAGGGAGTTGACTGACTATTCTTGGTGGGGAAAGGGGTGTGACGGATGCGGGAAGAGACTGGACAAAAATCATGCACCTATGAATGAGGACAGTGGTGGGGGGTGAGGGCGGAGGGTGGGAGGGGAACCAGGTGGAGGGGAGCTATGGGGGGAAAAAGAGGAACAACTGTAATAATCTGAACAATAAAGATTTAATTTTAAAAAAATAATAAAAGAAACAACAACAACAACAAAGTGAAGTATAAATACTTTCTCAAACAAAACTGAGGGAATATGTCACCAACAGACCTGCCTTGCAAAATATTAGAAAGTTGTCAGAGAGAAGGAAAAGGATATGGGTCAGAAACTAGAATCAGAGAAGACATAAATGAAGGTAAATTAAAACCTTTTCTTATGCTTAATTGATCTAATACATAATTGTTGATTTAAAATAATAGCAACAATGCATTGGTGATTATAGCATATGGATAAGTGAATGACAGAATGTTATAAGAGATGGGAAGGGAGAACTGGAAATAAAATATCTGTACCACTGATAACAATGATGCAGTACAGTGTTCTTTCAACATAGATTAGTTGTAAAAGTACATTGCAATCACTAAAAAATTTTTAAAGAAGTATAAATGAGCCGGGCTGGTGTGCTAAAAGACTAGAGCATTGGTCCATGCACCAAAGGGTCACAGGTCCTATTTCCAGCCAATGAATGGCAGGTACCTTGCTTACAGGTTTAGCCACTGGCCCCAGTCTGGGTGCATGGGAGAGGCAACCAATCAATGTCTTCCTCACATAGATTCTCTCTCTGCCTCTCTCTCCCACATTCCCCTCTCCATCCCTTCCACTCTCTCAAAAAACAAAACAAAACAAAAAAATCAATGGAAAAAAATATCCTCAGGTGAGGATTAATAACAACAATAACAAAAAGTAAAGGGATTTATATACCATACTAACGCTAATCTAAAGAAAACTGGAATAGCTTTATGAATTTCAAAGTAGCCTTTAGAACAAGAAAAATTATAAGGGATATTAGGTCAAAACTAAGGCTATCTGAATAAACTATGGACATTAATTAATAAAAATGTATCAATATTGGTCTATTAATTTTAAACAATATACCATACTAATGCAAGAGGTTAATAATAGAGAAAGTGGTATGTGCACAAGCAGGAGTCATAAAGAAACTACTATCTTTGCAATTTTTGCTGTAAATCTAAAACTGTTCTAAAAAATAAACTCTATTACTTTTTTAAAAAATTTTTTAGGCTTTCTCAGTTGCGGAGGAAATGAATCCTAATACGCTTTCCCATCCCCCTAATTAATATGTACAAAACATTCAAAGTCTTAAGTACAGTTTTGAAGGGCTCATAGACATTGTCCCGGTTATAGGCTGCATTGTGGCCCCACCCCCAAATTCATGTTGAATCGCTAAGCCCATTCTCCTTAGACTGTGACTTTATTTGGAGATAGGGGTTTTTTTAAAAACTCGGGACCCGTTGGTCCGCAGGCCCAAGCTCTATCCACTGAAAAAACCGGCTAGGGCTGGAGACAGGGTCCTTATAGAGGTACTCTGAGGTTCAGCCTGGTTAATAACTTGCTTTAAGTTGTCCAGACGTAAACCCGTGTCTATCCAACTCCAAGGCCCATGCCCAAACTTCTCTACTTGGCAGGGCCACATCTCTACCCCCAGCCCCATCACCATGGGAACCACAGGACACTGCCTCAGGCACTCACCCAAAACCTTTAGAAAGACTGTTGCCTGGGCCTCATAGGGGGTGATCACCACCTTACATCGGTACTCTCCTGCGTCTCTCAGCTGGACTCCAGGAAGGTGCAGTGAGGCGTCCCCCTTCTCTAGCGCCTCTAGGGACACGCTGGCTCCGGGTCTGGATACCTCTTTAGGATTAGGGTCTCCATACATTTCAAACACCTTTTGCTCATACGCCTGATGCTTCCGATACCAGGTAACACCCATAATCATGATGTTCAGGGGTGTGGAACCAGGGACCTTGCAGGAGATGGTGACATTGTCATACAGAAACACAGTCTGATTCTTCCCTTCCATCTCCACTATCAAGAAATCTGTGGAAAGAAGAAAATTCAGTTATGGGAGAACCTTGAAAAAAAACTTAGGCCTTGTACTCTCAGACACTTTACCATGTAATTAAAAACAAATTCCTTGCCCTAGCTGGCCCCAGTAGGGGGGGTGCAGCAGGCAGCCGATCAATGAGCCTCTCGTCATTAATATTTCTCTCTCCCTCTCCCTTCCTGTCTGAAATCATTAAAAAAAAATATCTTTTTAAAAAGAGCTTACTATGTAGCAGGCACTCTGCCTGACCCTTTATAAAAAACAAAACACAAAAACAAATTCCTTTGGGGAGGGTGGGGGGGGAGGTATCTCAGGTACAGAGGCCCTTAGTTCATGGCCCCTCCTTAATCCGCATAAGATCCTCCAACTTTGTTCTTCCTTTTCAATATTGTTTTGATTATTCTGGTGTCTTGCAATTTCTTAGAAATTTTCAAATCCGTTTAATTGATTCCTACAATTCCACAAAGGAAAGCTTAGAGTTGGGGACTGTTAAGGTACAGGTGGCCGAAGACCTAGGGCGGGCCCCGCCTCCCCCCCGCCCCCCCCCCCCCGGAAGGCCAGGGGGTGCCTGCCTAGCGCCACCCCACCACCCCACGTCACCTCACCCCACCTCACCCCACCTCACCCCGTCCCCCCGCCACCTTACCTGCGGTGGGCACCCAGCACCACAGAACCAGGAGCAGCCACAGGAAATCACGCGGGAAGCCCGCCGCCGACGACGACTCCGCGACAGCCATGCCTGCGGCGGACCAGCGCGCCCGGCCCGGTCCGCCTGGAGCCGTCGCCGAGTTTCCGCCTAGAAAGAGGAGTCCTGGGTCGGAAAGCGCAGTCCGCAAAACCGCCTCTTGGGGCCGTCACTTGCTTGGTACTAGATGGCCTCTCTGCGCCCTCTAACCCTTCTGCCCCTTCTTCAGCCCGATTTACCCTAAGACGACTGGGCGTGACACTGCCCCGGGCAGCCTCGGTTCTCAGCCCCGGAACCTTGCGGGTCCCTGCGAGTGATCCTGCTCCACCAGCAGCCTCAAGGAGTCAGCCTCCAATTCCCCGCGCCCCGCTATTCCACAACCTTCACGGAGTGATGGAGGCAGAAGGGGTGGCAGTGGCAGGGCAGCGCCGACTCCCAGTCAGGACTCCTCGCGAACTTCAGGGAGGGAACCCGGGAGTCGCCTCCACCCTGAAGCCCCGGCCCCGCCCCCTTCCGCCCCCAGCACTCGCGTGAGGGTGCAGGAAAGGATCTGGGTGATGCCTAGCAAACCTCTCCAATGGGCAGGGACTTGTGACCGGGTAGCCCTGCCTGCCGTGAAGTTAGGGACGGTAAATAGATTTTGTCTAAAATACAAACCGCAAAGGAAATGTCTGAGGTCAAGTTTCACATCGCACATAACTTAGACAACTAAGTTCTGCAGGAAAATTGCAATGTAACTAGACTCCCAGTGATGACGAACCTTTTGAGCTCGGCGTGCCAGCATTTTGAAAAACCCTCACTTAACTCTGGTGCCATATCACATACAGAAATTTTTTGATATTTGCAACCATAGTAAAACAAAGATTTATATTTTTGATATTTATTTTATATATTTAAATGCCATTTAACAAAGAAAAATCAATCAAAAAAATGAGTTCTCTGAAACGCGTGTCATAGGTTCGCCATCACTGATACTAGAGAGTACCCCATGGTCCGGCTGTGGCCGGCGATCCCTGCCCTGGTTCCTCAGCACCCTCGCCGGCTGGAGCCCATCCAGAAAGGCCGTTTCCCCTACAGTTTTCACCAAGGCAGGCAGGTTTTGTAGACATGAGAAGTGCCCTAGCCAGTTTAGCTCAGTGTACAGAGTGCAGGCTGCGGACCTAAGGGTTCAGGGTTTGATTCCTGTCAAGGGCACCTGCTGGGTTGTGGGCTTGATTCCCAGTAGGGGGTGTGCAGGAGGTAGCTGATCAATGATTCTCTCTCCTCATTGATGTTTCTGCGCCTCCCTTCCTCTCCGAAATCAATACAAGTGTTTTTTAAAAAGACTACAAAATCATTACAAAGACATTTACACTCCCCTCACCCCAAATATGTAAAAAAGGCAATATAGAGATATGTCAAGCAGTTAATAAAACCAGAATGTTGTTTTTCTGGACTTTGAAATATCTGTGCTAATTGTCAAGTTATAAAATTTGTAATTTGTGATTTGTTATTCTAAATAAATATTCACATATGTAAATTATACTAGGTGTACCAGTTAATAATGCGGATTTTTTTCAATAGATGGAGTTACACATATGTTGATATAAATGCGATTTGAAATGTATGCTATTTTGTGGTATTGACAGCAAGCTTCAAAACTTCGTATGTCAAATTTGCTGAAGGTGTTAACATCATAGATATTTTTACACTTAAAATTGTTGAATTCCGTGCCAAAAAAAAAAAAAAAGAGCATTTGCGGGAAGTTTTAATTCATTACTTTATTTTGAAAAAAAAGTTACTGTATATATCAGGAAGCTTATGGCGAACATGCTCCATCTCAAGATACTTGTGAACGCTGGTTTAAACGCTTTAAAAGTGATAATTTCAATGTGAAAGACAAAGAACGTCCAGGTCAACCAAAAAAGTTTGAAGACCAACAATAACAAGCATTATTGGGTGAAGATGTGTGTCAAACTCAAAAACAACTTGCAGAAAGACTAAACGCTGCTCAGAAAACAATTTCTGATCATTTACAAGCAATGGAAAAGATTTTAAAGGAAGGAAAATGGGTGCCACATCAACTGAACAAAAGACAAATGGAAAACTGAAAAATCATCAGTAAAATGTTGCTTCAACGGCATGAAAAAAAGTCTTTTTTGCATCAAATTATGACTGGCGATAAAAAGTGGATTTGTTTTAAGAATCCAAAATGCACAAAATCATGGGTTGATCCAGGTCAACCATCAACATCGACTGCAAGGCCAAATCCCATCAGAAAGAAGACAATGCTCTGCGTTTGGTGGGATCAGGAAGGTGTGGTGTATTATGAGCTTCTAAAACCACATGAAACCATTACTGATCGCTACTGACAACAAATAATCAATTTAAACCATGCTTTAATAGTGAAATGACCAGAATGCACCAGAAGACACAGATAAGTAATTTTGCTTCATGATAATGCACCATCACACACTTCAAAACCAGTTAAAGACACGTTAAGAGATCTTGCCTCGGAAGTATTAACCCACCCACCATATTCACCAGACCTTGCTCCTTCAGATTACCACTTGTTTGGATCGATGGCACATGCACTTTCTGAGCAGCACTTCAAAATGTACGAAGAAGTGAAAATTTGGGTCTCTGAATGGTTTGCCACAAAACAAGAAAAGTTCTATTGGGACGGAACCCACAAATTACCTGAAAGATGGGAGAAATGTGTAGCTAGCAATGGACATTACTTTGAATGAAGCAGTTTTGATGTTTCTCTTGAAACTATCAGGTTTTCTTTGATTACAAAATCCCCCATTGTTAACTGGTACATCTAAGATAAATATATAACTAGAAACTACCATTGTTGTTCTTAACTGTGTTGACAATTATCTTATTGCTGAATTGTACAGGATAAATTTTCTTTGGCAACTTTTTATACTACCATTTAACACAAATGGACATTTAGACAACTATAAAAAAGGTTTGGGTTAACTCAGTATTTAAAAAATTTCAAAACTTCATTATAATGATTTAAATATAATTTCTTATAGATGCTAAAATAGGAAAGTCTCCAAACATACCTAATGTCAATATAATAGACAACAAAAAAATTGCTAACTTATCACTACTAAAAGCTTTACAGTTGTATGTACAAGTATACAATTCAACTCAAACACCAGTAAAAACATTACAATATTAATTCCAATTCTCTATCAGACTTCCTGTGATAAAGCACAAAAGTTAAATGTAGAAACTAACATCTGGGTATCTGTCAATTTTTCTGGAAGGCTATTTCAAAGTGGCCTAAATTAGCCAGAATATAATGTGAATTCTTATCACAATGCCACATAACCTTAAAATATATTGATAACTTAGTAGTTTTAATTCTGTTCTATGGAATAAGCCTATTTTGGAGACTTGGCACAATATTACCAATATATTTAACAAAAAGCTCAAGTCCAGGTATATAACTAAAAAGTCTTTTCTATATATTACAAAACCATCAACTTTAATATAAACGGCTTCTACTAATTACGACCACTCAAAATTCACACAAAGTAAAGTGAAACGGGTAGCAGAAAGTGCTGGCACATTCACTCTGCAGAGACAATGATAGAATTTAGCCAGCAAAAATTCAAATAGGCATATAGGTAAACATTCGAATGCAAACTTTCGTGAGTAAGACACAGAAAATGATTCATTTGATACTTTTACGTACGGCTTGTATATAATTCAAAACAAGTAAAACTGAAAATTTCCTATGTAAAAGCCACAATAAAGTCAAATAAAATATCAAATACTAGTCTTACAAACTGGTCTGGGAATTTCTGAGCCTCTGACTTTCAAGGCATAACACGCATTCTCCACTTCGGCCAGGCTGTCTCAAGGTATACAGCTTCTTAGGAACCTGGTAAGGTCGAGTAATGCCGATGAATGAAAACCCAGCATAAACCTGGCGTAAGAACTGGCTCACATCAAAGGGGGTGTCAATGTCCCCATTGCCCACACTGTTCACACACATCGGCATCAACTCACCATTTAGATCAGCCACTCCCAGGAGGTAATCAACAGGGGTGGTGTTCAGTCTCCAAGTACCAAACTCTTTATCATGAGCATTGAGCATCGGAAGAGGGCTTCTATCCTCCAGTCTCAGATGAGTTGTCCCTCCTCTTGTTTTGAGATTAACTCTTCCAAATGACCTTGACCTCTCCTCCCACCTCTTCCAGGACCTTGTCTCATAAGGGGCATGCCCTTGGGCAAGTTATTTCATCTCTCTAAACCTTAGTTTCCTCATGGTCTTATTTTCTTTCCCATTGTCTTCTGTTGTGAATACCAGTTGTTATTAATTTCATCCATACTGATAAGTGATCGTGTTTTAATAAAGTGTTGAAAAGAGATGGTCTCCACATATTCCCGAAGTCCTGTGGTAAGTCCTGTGGTAATGGCTCTATGGAATTAATGCATCTCTTCTCCGGAGAGCTCCTGGGCCACCTGCAGTATCTTTTGTCTGACACCATCTAATTTAATTTCTGACTCAGTCAATATTTCCTCCATATCAGAAGCACTTGTAATCCTATGGAGCAGAAAAATTATCCTTTACTTTCTACAGTTACATCCTGACTAAGTTTCACAAGTCTCTCATATTTGTCATGTCTTACATCAAGTTCCTGCTGAAATGATTTTAAGGCCACCAACACGGGTAACAATGCATTAACATCCTACCCTTCTCTCCTCTGGTTGTGGGGAAAATTGTCATGCTTCCATTTCCAGAACCCTCCCAATCCTTCTTTGTTGCTCATGTCATCACAGCCTACAGTGAGTTGTGTAGAGACAGAGGTCTTGGACCTGGTGGAGTGCATTAGGCGGCGGGGGTGCGGGGGGAGGTTGGAGGGGGACAAGCCTGCCAGGGCCCTTTGACAAGTCCCAGGAGCGGAGCTGGAAGCTGCTCCCAGCTTGTGCATCGCCTTCTTGAGTCCAGGTGATTTTGAGAGTATTTTTATTAACGCTGGGGCAGTGGAACAAAGGAAGGAGTCAGGGTAGTAGAAGCAACAGGAGAGAGCCTAGGCCAGGGGTGGACAAACTTTTTGACTCGAGGGCCACAATGGGTTCTTAAACTGGACCGGAGGGCCGGAACAAAAGCATGGATGGAGTGTTTGTGTGAACTAATATAAAGTCAAAGTAAACATCATTACATAAAAGGGTATGGATTTTTTTTTCAATAGTTTTATTCATTTCAAACGGGCCGAATCCGGCCCGCGGGCCGTAGTTTGCCCACAGCTGGCCTAGGCAATGCTCTGCTTTGACTCTCTGGAAAGATTATAGGAAAGAAGTGAGCCAACATGGGACTGCTTAGCTCACTGGAGAGTCAGAGAAAAGGGACATTGGACACAGGTTCTGGGGGTCAGCCTGGAAGGAGCTGCTGCTGCCTGCTGCTCCCCTGGTTGCAAGTCTCTGTGGGGACCCACAGAGTTTAGGAGAAAGAAAGGCCCCGAGACTATGACTCTGAAAAGTTATTGCTTTGTAAACAATCCATTCTTTCAATATTGTCAAATTTATATTTTTGCCCCCAAAATTTATGACAGATATTACATATTGTTCTGATTTTACATTTAATATAATTAAAAAGGAACCTATACAAATGACCTTAGTAACAATATTTCAACAAATATTGCACTGAAAGAATTTCCACAACACGTAGTCAATAAACAAATTAAAATATAATGAACTTATATAAAGTCTCTGTGTCTTTCTGATTATCAATTAAAATCCAATTATTACTTTATAGTTTAAAAAACAGTCCACCTATCTAAATAAGCCAAGAAAAATTAGGTACACATAAGACTAATAAAATTTCTTTCCAAAATTTAAAATTAACTGCCCTCCCTTGCCAGCCTGATTGCCCCTAACTGCCTCTACCTTGGCCCCGCCATCATGGCTTTCTCCGGAAGGATGTCCGGAAGATGTCCAGTCTAATTAGCATATTACCCTTTTATTAATATAGATAATTTGCTGGAAACTAAGAGGTATGTCTACATTAATATCCATCCATTATTTATTCATGCACATAAAAGCATTTTAAGAAATTTCTTTAAGTTCTCCTCCAATTACCTTTTGATTGAACCACAGTCCACCATCTAAAAGAGATTATCCTGGGAAAACCTGTCTTATCACAATTTCTGGGCATAGATACAGTAATAAATAAAAAGATATTCCAGACCTTTTTTAAATGTTTCCTACAATTTTAACCATAAAGATAGGAATTCTTCTCCATCCCTGACAAACCATAGCATTAGTCTGTTGAGTGATTTTTGTGGGTGTTTTAAAGCTGAATATAAGCAGAACATTTCTAGATTGCTATACTTAATTTGGGGATCCATGGTTTAAAAAAATAATCTGAAGTATATTTGGAGGAATATCCAATAATTAGTTGAAACCTTGTAAAATGAAAACAAAGAGTTTAAAAGGTATTAATATTAAGAGAAACAATGTAAAATTATGAGGTGTTACAGTTGATTAGTTCACTTGAAAAGTTTAAACATGCATTCCTGTATACAGAGATAGGAAAGTTAAACACTATTATTTCCCAGCCTCCCTTGCAGCTAGGATTCCAGGTATGATTGGTCCAGCAATCAGATGCACTCACTTGGAGCCGAGTTGGCCAACACAAAGCGTGGCAGCAGTGGTGTGATTCTGGAGCTGGCAGCTGTTCATGTCTTTCTAATCCAGCAGGCAGCTTCCCAAAGTGGCAGGCAGCTTCTTGATTATTCCAAAAGCAGCAGCTTCTTTGGCAGCCCTCTCTTGTGATGTAGTTCCTAGAAGCTCAGCCTGGGTTCTGTTTCTTCAGCCCTCTCAAAAATTCTGTGAGCTATCTATTTCCCATAATCAATCCCATTCGGTTTAATAGCTAAAGAAGATTCTATGACCTATAGCCATGAATCTTGACCTATACAGAATCTGATAGCTAGAAGTAAGGTGCAGCAAGTAAGAGGATCTTAAATATGAAGTGGGCTGAGTTGAGGAGGTAGGGCTTTAGGCCATGAGCCCTCATGCCAACTGAAGTAAGGGTATCAAAGAAAGTGTGGTAGAACTTCAGAGTGCTAGCATGTGGGGCTGCCTCTGCCTCTTTCAGCAAAATCCTATAAGACAAATACCACTCGGGCTAAGGTTTACAAGTCTACAGAGATGGAAAGGTATATATAGCTTTGCTTAGGGAATTGTTCTGTCTAAAAAAATAAATAAATAAATAAATTGACAAAAGTCCCAAATCTGGAGCCTTAAAGAATCAAAAAGGTCAACTACTACCACACTCCATAAGTAAAGGTTCTGAGAAAGCTGTTGAAACGTCCTTACGCTTTTTCAAGAATCTTCCCTTAAGAATTTTCTGCCAAGTAATGGGAGCCATCCTGAGGAAAAAGGTCAGATAAATACCATTGTGAACCCATCCAAGCCATTCATTTAAGACCCCAAGGGAAAGAAAGAACACAGAAACCAGCAAGTGAAGATGGGTTCTCTGACAAAAACTATGCCTTGACAAGATCTTTCTTGTTACTCATGATAATTATTGTAGAAAATTACTTAAGTTTTTAGGGAATTGTTTTGTCAAACAAACAAACAAACAAATCCTAAATAAATAAAAACCCTAAACCTGGCCTTCAATAGCCTGTAACTATCTAAACAATCCCTGAGCCCCTAAACCCAAAATAATAGGAAACGAAGTGCTAAGACTATCCAGCCTCCAAGAAGGGTATCCTTCCTGATGTGTACCTAAAGAGTAAGGGACAATAAAGACCTCCCAGAGGGCAACACCAAGAGCCCCTGGGGACATTAGACAAGGGAGTTACTCCCAGGAAGGTGAATCAGTAGTTGCCTGATGGGAAAACCAAGGAATATATTTATGGACAGAGCAGAGAGACCTTGCTATGGATCAGCAACTGCTAGTTTCCCATTTACCCTGTTTCAAAAAGATTGATTTTATGCAGTTATCCTGTACCTATCCCACCTTTATGCATATGGTACCCATGGGGCAGACACCTTGACTTTTAGTTTCTGGGTGGCCAAAGATATCATAGTCTTTGAGCAATATGCAATAATAGGTGAGATTTTGATGGTTTTCTTTTGAGGTGGGTGTTTTCTATGTTTAGAAGAGTGTACATAGATATTTAGGTAGCCAACAAGGCTGTCTGGAATAAAATTAAAACTTGCTTACCAGCCCGGCCAGCGTGGCCCAGTAGTTGAACATCGACCTATGAACCAGGAGGTCAATTTTTGATTCCGTGTTGGGCACATGCCCGGGTTGCGGGCTCAATCCCCAGTGGGGGACGTGCAGGAGGCAATCAATGATTCTCTTTCATCATTGATGTTTCTAGCTCTCTACCTCTCCCTTCTTCTCTGAAATCAATAAAAATATATATATTTTTAAAAAGTTGCCTAACAAACATTACCTCTTCCCACCTCCTTAATTAAAGTGTCCTAATATTTATTTGTTTGTTTGTTTTGGTTAATCATCACCCAAGGATAGTTTTCCATTGATTTTAGGGAGAGAGGGAAAGACAAATGGAAACATCAATGTGAGAGAAACACATCAATTGGTTGCCTCTTGTAGGAGCCTGCAACCAAGGTACGTGCCCTTGACTAGAATTGAACCCGGGACCCTTTGGTGTACAGGCTGACACTCTATCCACTGAGCCAAACCAGCTAGGACAAGTATCCTAACATTTAGCTGGTCACATTGCCACAAAGATGTCTCAGTTTCCCTAGCATCTATATGGCCAGGTAACTCAGTTTTGGCCAATGAGATATAAGTTGAAATGTTGTGTGGTTCTCCAGGAAAACTGCTTCAAGGAAGCTGAGAAAGTTCCTCAAGTGGCAAAAGATCTTTTCTTTCCCTTCCCACCTGCCTCCAGAAGCAATCTTGGAAAGTAAGGATGAAGCAGCTTGAGGATAAAAGCAATGTACTGAGGATAGGAGAGCAGAAAGATAGGAACCTGGACACCACCTGCCTACAGATTTATATGAAAAGGAAAAACTCCTGTTTAGTTTAAATCACTGTTATCTTTGGGTTTTGGTTATATATAGCAAATCTGATCTGAAATAGATAGAGTATAAAGCAAAAGTATGAATGAAAAACGACCTCAAGTAGTAGCAAAAACTATTTAGCAGAAGAATTTCTAGCAGTTAAGGGTTCTGAAAGTAGGAAGAAGTTACCAAGAAACAGGAAATACATGGTCTTCTCAAAAGAACTGTGAGTATCAAAGAGACTTTTATTGAGAGAGGGGATGATAAGCACCCATAAGCCGAAACCGGTTTGGCTCAGTGGATAGAGCATTGGCCTGAGGACTGAGGGGTCCCAGGTTCGATTCCGGTCAGGGGCATGTACCTGGTTTGCGGGCACATTCCTGGTGGGAGGTGTGCAGGAGGCAGCTGATCGATGTTTCTCTCTCATCGATGTTTCTAACTCCCTATCTCTCTCCTTTCCTCTCTGTAAAAAATCAATAAAATATATTTTTAAAAAAAGAATATCTATCTTCATGAGTAAGTGAGAGCAATTTATTTATAAAGTAACAAACAGAGCTTTCTCACTTATGTGGTTCCTGAGAGTTTCATTAAATTATGGCATAAGGCAGCGGTCCTCAACCTGTGGGTCGCAATCCCTTTGGCGAACGAACCACCCTTTCACAGGGGTCGCTTAAGACCATCCTGCATATCAGATATTTACATTATAATACATAACAGTAGCAACATTACAGTTATGAAGTAGCAACGAAAATAATTTTCTGGTTGGGTCACAACATGAGAAACTGTATTTTAAGGGCCAGAAGGTTGAGAACCACTGGCCTAAGGCTATTTGATTAAATCACTAAAGAAGACCAAAGTAAAAAGAGGGGAGGTATGAAAGTGAGAGCAGATATTGAGGTTTTATTCCTAGTTCTGGTGGACTTCCATCTTTAAATATCGGTGTCAAAAAAAAAGTGTTCTTATTTAATAAGTATCTTCCTTTATTCCATTTATGTCTTTTTTTTTAATATATTTTATTGATTTTTTACAGAGAGGAAGGGAGAGAGATAGAGAGTCAGAAACATCGATGAGAGAGAAACATCGATCAGCTGCCTCCTGCACATCTCCCGCTGGGGATGTGCCCGCAACCCAGGCACATGCCCTCGACCGGAATCGAACCCGGGACCCTTCAGTCCGCAGGCCAACGCTCCATCCGCCGAGCCAAACCGGTTTCGGCTCCATTTATGTCTTAAAATATTTGAGTAGAGAAAAAGGAAGGGAAGTAAAAAAATGACACAGATATTGATTTTACAGTTTTCTTCCAAGTTCTGGTGGATTTCAGACTTCAAATGACTGTTTAAAGAAAAAATATATACTCTCATTTTAAAGGAATCTCCTTTTATATGTAATATTTATTTTTTAAATACACTTATATAATCATAGATTACAATTAAAAGCATATGTTTGACACAGATGAAATTCAGGATCTCAGAAACACACACAGTGAATCATTTATTATACTTCAAAAAGATACTATGGCAGATGCTGAAAACCTAAGTGAAATCTGGGTGTTTGACCTCTTGTCTTCACATTTTGGGCAATGAGGCAGCATGCTGGCTTTTTGGGGGGTGTGTTTGTATAAAGAATAAGGGCCTGCTACATAAATCTTCCATCTAAGATGGATCAGACAAGCCAAAGTATGGGCATCAATACTGCACAACCTTTAGTTCAGCACAGCTTAGAAAACTGAAAGATACATTTCAAAAGACCACGTACTCACATGGGGTTACCATAGCAGAACTTTCTTCAGCTATTCTACTTGTTGGATCAGTAATAAAGACTTGGCTCAAGAGCCAACACAGTAGCCCTGGCTGGTTTGGCTCAGCGGATAGAGCATTGGACTTCGGACTGAAGGGTCCCAGGTTCGACTCTGGTCAAGGGCACATGCCCAGATTGCGTGCTCATCTCCAGTGCAGGGAGAGCCGGCGGCAGCCTATCAATGATTTTCTCCCATCATTGATGTTTCTATCTCTCCCGCTCCCTTCCTCTCTGAAATCAATGAAATATATTTGAAAACAAAACAAAACAGCAGAGCAAAAAGGAAGAAGCAGTAGCTACAAACTTGCCAAGTCTGCCAAGTACAGAACCAAATAATTTCAGTGAAGGAGGCAGAAACTCCCTTACCCATTAGTTCACAAACACCATGAGTACCAGCATTGTGAATGCCTGCGACCAGGAACCACCTAAGACTTCTGGTATCGAGCACTCTGGAGGGGCTGGTGCCTGTGTTTCTCTGGCAGTGGTACAAGAGCTGGGACCTCCTAGTCCACAATCTTGCTGACATCATGCTCTTAAATGTTTAAACCAGCGGTTCTCAACCTGTGGATCGCGACCCCTTTTGGGGTAGAACGACCCTTTCACAGGGGTCGCCTAAATACATCCTGCATATCAGATATTTACATTATGATTCATAACAATAGCAAAATTACAGTTATGAAGCAGCAACGAAAATAATTTTATGGTTGGGGGTCACCACAACATGAGGAACTGTATTAAAGGGTCGCGGCATTAAGAAGGTTGAGAACCATTGGTTTAAACAGACCAGTTTTTTATCTTTTTCTATAAGAAGAAATCCCTCTACCTTTTATCATTGCCTGAAAGGTCGATCCTCTTAGTCTCCTGAGTCAAGGACAGTCATCAGTGCCCAGTATATGAACGCCCACACTCCCGATGGTTAGATGTAAATAAAATGACAATGATGGGGATTGAACAAAGGTTTTAATAGTGCTACCCAAGGTGGTGCATGCCAAAAGAACCCCCTATTGACTCCCCAGGATTAAAGGGCCCCAAACAAGTCTGCTTTATTTGCCCTGGTTTGGAACATTTTGAAAGCCAAGATTCAAAGATTATAATGAGAAATCTGACTTACAATTGCTTTGAGCAATGGTTAAGGAGAATAATCAAGATGAAGGCTGACATAGCCCATGAACACAGCAATAGGGTAGTGACGACCTCAAGGGGTGGGCAGGGGCTGGGAGGAAGAGGGGAAGGCGGGAAATGGGAGATATCTGTAATATTATCAATAATAAAAATATTTTTTAAAAAAGATGAAAGCTGACAAAAGGACCAGGGTCCCTTGACTCAACCACTCATTGGGGATTCAAAGTCTTTACACCAGAGTGGGTAAAACGGTCAGGAGGTAGAGAAGAGAAATTTCTGGACTCATTGACCTGGGAGGTCCACAAACTGTGGTACCAAAATCCACTGACAAAGCGCTGGTGTAAACAACAATTAGATTGAGAGAACATGAAGGTTGTTCTCCCAAGGGAAGGATAGATGGGATAATGAGCCTAGGAATGTTTAGACAGGCTTATGCAAATAACTTGTGTCTCCTTTACCTGAATGTCTTATGGGCATGGATACACTGTCTGGGCAATGCTTACCCTACCAAATGTTGTAAAACCAAAACTGTCAGAATGGAGGCTACAGTTAAGAAAAAAATTAAAATTAAAAACATGTTCTCTGATAATATCAATAAATGATTAGAAAAAAAGATAAATAATGTTCAAATAAATCACTTCACCATAAATATGCCTATCAAATTATATAGCTTTTGAAATATACAGACACATAAAAACTTTATAGGCCTTCTGAAATGTAAGGTGCTGTAGTTCCACAAATGTATAAAAAATAGCAAAGATATTAATAATTTGAAATCATACTTGCAATAAATGTGGATTTCAATTTATTTCCTTAAGCAAACAAATAAGCAAACGAAATTACATACATGGCTTGAACTTCGATTCTCCACCAGGCACTGATGGAGAAATTTCTTGTTGTAATTTTTTTGTTCCATCTGCTGTATGACCTGGGGAATGAAAAATAATGTTTTAAAAGGAAGTAGTACTTGATTTTCTCTGATATGTGTGACCTTTAACAAATCACAACTAACTGAAAATTATTTTCCAAAATGAAATAGTCAAATCCTAAAATTTAGATTAATATTCAGCAAAGCAGTTTTTAAAACACCAACATTTAAAATACTATAGCTAATAGTGACTGAAATATTACTACAACACAGGCTTTTAGCAAAGCTCCTAAAATCTTTTTAATGCCACAATCCTTTCACAAAATAAAACCTGATGATATTCCAGCTTCTGAGCCTCAAGTTGGCCATGCTGACGCTGTATGCTTTCTTCTTTTCTTTTTTTAAAAATATATTTTATTGATTCTTTACAGAGAGGAAGGGAGAGGGATAGAGAGTTAGAAACATCGATGAGAGAGAAACATCGATCAGCCGCCTCCTGCACACTCCCCACTGGGTATGTGCCCGCAACTAAGGTACATGCCCTTGACCAGAATCGAACCTGGGACCCCTGAGTCCGAGGGCCGATGCTCTATCCACTGAGCCAAACCGGATTTGGGCTCCTTTTTTTTTAAATAATAAATCAGGGAGAAACCAAGATGGCAGCATAGGTAAAAACCAGAAATTGCTGCCTCCCACCACTACTTCAAAAATACAACTAAAAGCCAAAACGGACATCATCCAGCACCACAGGAAGGCTGGCTAAGTGGAAATTCTACAACTAGAAGGAAAGAGAAAAGCACACTGAGACTCAGAGGAGGTGAGGAAGTTAACTCCAGAGGTACAGAGGCTCCAATGCATGGAAAGGGCTGGTAACTGAGGACACAGTTGTCTTTTTTCAATCAGGAGGGAGTCTCAAGCTCCCAGCTGCTCTGAACTCCAGTTCCAGGCAAGTCTCTGGGGACCCAGACTCAAATGGGGAGAAATTGGACTGTCTGGCAACAGTCGGAACTCCAGGGCAGCTTTCTCTCAGAGGTGCTTGGGGCAATTACCAGGACACTGAGATGCTGGGCCTCTTAGGGTAGGACTGAGGATCAGCCATAGCTGTTTGCTCAGCCCTGTTGATTCCCTGAGACCCCGCCCCACCCAAGCTGTGCACAGAGGCTTTTGCGTATGAAAGGCCTAGCCCTTTGCAATCTGAAAATTACCTAACAAACTTCAGCTGCGTCAGAGAGACCCAGAACTTCCAAAAGAAGGCCCAAGGCCCCACAGCAGCTTGCATTGCTTCACAGCTGGGCCTCATCTGGGCACCTCCAAACCCCAAACAAAGAAGAGGAATCTGCAGATCTCTCCATAGCTCCTGCTGGGTAGCTTCAGGCAGACACTAAATTAGCATCTTCTTAGAGATCCAAGAGCCAGTGTACCCAGTGGTCAGAGTGGGACCATCCAGATTACAACTCCTCAGATCCATAAGGGACACACTCAGGAGGCGTCTCCAGCACAAAAGTTCTCCCACTGATTCTCACAGTCAATTGGCCTGGAGGTCAATTCCTCCCAGTGATACCTACAACAATCAAGGCTTAACTACAAGACTGTGCACAAAGCCCACAAAGGGGTGCACCAAGAGTGTCCACCTCAGGTAATTGGGGAGGCTGAGACACTGGGCCCTATAGGACACCTAGCACAGAAAGCCACTCTATCAACACAGGGAAGCATAAAAAATGTGGAGACAAAGAAACAGGACACAAATGACAGAAATGGATAACTATTGGATATAGAGTTCAAAACACGCTTATAAGGTTTTTCAAGAATTTTATAGACACCACCGATAAATTTAGTAAGACCCTCAATAAGTCTAGTGAGACCCTCGAGGATCTGAAAAAGGACCAACTAGAAATTAAGCATACACTGACTGAAATAAAGAATAGTATATAGAGTTCCAACAGCAAACTAGAGGATCGCAAGAATCAAGTCAAAGATTTGAAATATGAGAAAGCAAAAAACACCCAATGGGAAAAATGAAAAGAGAAAAGAATCCAAAAATATGACGATAGTGTAAGGAGCCTCTGGGACAACTTCAAGCATACCAACATCCGAATTATGGGGGTGCCAGAAAAAGAGAGAGAGCAAGATATTGAAAACCTATTTAAAGAAATTATGATAGAAAACTTCCCCTACCTGGTGAAAGAAATAGACTTACAAGTCCAGGAAGCGCAGAGAACCTCAAACAAAAGGAATCCAAAGAAGACCACACCAAGACACATCATAATTAAAATGCCAAGAGCAAAAGACAAAGAGAAAATCTTAAAAGCAGCAAGAGAAAAAAAGTCAGTTACCTACAAGGGAGTACCCATACGACTGTCAGCTGATTTCTCAACAGAAACTATGCAGGCCAGAAGGGAGTGGCAAGAAATATTCAAAGTGATGAATAGCAAGAACCTACAACCAAGATTACTTTACCTAGCAAAGCTATCATTCAGAATTGAACATCAGATAAAAAGCTTCACAGATAAGAAAAAGCTAAAGGAGTTCATCACCACCAAACCAGTATTATATGAAATGCTGAAAGGTATCCTTTAAGAAAAGGAAGAAGAAGAAAAAGGTAAAGATACAAATTATGAACAACAAATATATACCTATCAACAAATGAATCTAAAAATCAAGTGCATAAATAATCTGATGAACAGAATAAACTGGTGAATATAATAGAATCGGGGCATAGAAAGGGAGTGGACTGACTATTCTTGGGGGGAAAGGGGTGTGGGGGTGCAGGAAGAGACTGGACAAAAATCATACACCTATGGACGAGGACATTGGGCGGGGTAAGGACAGAGGGTGGGGTGGGAACAGGGTAGAGGGGAGTTATGGGGGGAAAAAAAGAGGAACAACTGTAATAATCTGAACAATAAAGGTTTAATTTAAAAAATAAATAAATACGCCAAAACCGGTTTGGCTCAGTGGATAGAGCGTCGGCCTGCGGACTGAAGGGTCCCAGGTTTGATTCCGGTCAAGGGCATGTACCTGGGTTGCGGGCACATCCCCAGTGGGAGATGTGCAGGAGGCAGCTGATCGATGTTCCTCTCTCATCGATGTTTCTAACTCTCTATCTCTCTCCCTTCCTCTCTGTAAAAAATCAATAAAATATATTTAAAAAAAAAATAAATAAATAAATAAATAAATAAATAAATAAATAAATAAAACGGATCAAAGCAAAAAAATAATAAATCAGGACATCTTTTTAAAATATATATTTTTTATTGATTTTTTACAGGGAGGAAGAGAGAGGGATAGAGTTAGAAACACTGATGAGAGAGAAATATTGATTAGCTGCTTCCTGCACACCCCCCACTGGTGATGTGCCTGCAACCAAGGTACATGCCCTTGACCGGAGTCGAACCTGGGACCCCTGAGTCCGAGGGCCAATGCTCTATCCACTGAGCCAAACCGGTCAGGGTTGTAGTTCTTCTTTTTGTTTCTGAAGTTCACCTGCTTTTTCTTAAGTTCATTTTCTTGTAAGGAGATAAGATTTTCATATTCTTTCAGTTCTTCCTCTGTGAAAAACTGTTGCTGATCTAATGTCTAAAGAAAACGAAGAAAGAATAATCTTAGAAATGCAACCATAAGGTCTGATTCAGCTGTCAAAGTGTATGATTAGCAAAGTACAATAGAATATAGTATTATACCTTTGGGGTAAAAAAAGAAAAGGAATTAAGAAAAAATATATTTATGTACTCTGAATAAAAGGAACACCTAAAGACTAATGAGATTGTTTACCTACAGAACGAGGGAGAAACGGAGTGGAAAGGACAAAGGGAATGAAGGCAAGGAAATCATACTCCTCTGAAGACACATTTTGTACAGAATTGCTTTTCTGAAACATTCAATGTGTTACACACTCAAAAAAACACCACAAATAACTAAAATCCACAAGGACAGAAAAAATCCCCCCAAATTGAATAGAAACAGAAACAAATAAAGAATACTTTTATTTTAACTGAATAAAATAACTGACAGAAGGGAGAAGGGAAAAAAAGAACTAAC
The DNA here is from genome assembly GCF_963259705.1 of Myotis daubentonii. Classification (NCBI taxonomy): domain Eukaryota; kingdom Metazoa; phylum Chordata; class Mammalia; order Chiroptera; family Vespertilionidae; genus Myotis; species Myotis daubentonii. The sequence continues at coordinate 55,407,999 of NC_081848.1, read as the reverse complement.
CCAAGAAACTTCTTAACACAGTCTCTGAACTACATGCACTCAAATTAAAAACAACCCCCAAATCTAAACAAGTCTTAGTCTTGTTTTGCAGAGGCATGGACTGGCAATTCTAAAATGCTTTCAATATGCTAGGACTGAGCAAATAAGTGGAAACTTGTGTATGTTTGTTCCCCACCACGTCCCGCGTGGTTCAGGGTTCAGGATCTGGAAGAGGAGCCACACACAAATGAAAGAGAAGAGACAAGAGATAATTTGGAAATACTGGGGGGCCAGGCAGGCAATTCCAACTCAAGGGGAAGGACTTCCACCAGTGCCCAGGCCTCGCCAGCCTTTTATTCACTTTGGTTAAGCATAAAACCCTTAGTCAGGCAGGAAATTGCAATAACAGACTATCTTAAAAGGTCAGTAAATATTAGGAGGATTTACTCTGAGACTATTTGATCAAGAAATAGCTTAAGCCCCCATTATCAGGACTAGACAATCAGTGCATAACTCAGGCCCTTGCCATGGGTTCAAGGGTCACCAGCATTCTGAGATCGTTGTTTGCACTTCTCTGTTAGTGAAGATAACGGGCAGTCTCCTGCAGAAACTTGTGGAAAATGGGAGCCAGGTTTTGTATGAAATACAGAAAAATAAAAACTTAAAATGTATTGGAATTGAAGGTGTTGTATTAAAATTTAAGAGGATAGTGTGAACTCATGAGTTGTAATATAGATTGACAGTGAAATATACAAAATGAATATAAATGTGTATAGTGTGTCTATATGTGTGTGTGCAAGTATGTGTGTATATCTACACTAATAAAAGAGAAAAATGGTAATTGGCGTACGACGCTACCCTTTTCATTGGCTAATCATGGCTATATGCAAATTAACTGCCAACTAAGATTGGCAGTTAACTGCCAAGAAGATGGCGGTTAATTTGCATATGTAGGCACAATGCAGGGAGGCGAAAGGGAAAGCAGGAAGAAGCCCCCTGCCACTGACAGTGATCAGAAACCCAGGGGGGAGCTAAGAGCTGGGGGGCAGGGCAAAGGTGGCCCTGGGGCCGCCTTTGCCCTGCCCCCCAGCCATGATTGGAGAATCAGATGCCTTTTCCCCCCTGGCCAGTGATAGCAGGAAGTAGAGGTGGAGCCAGCGATGGGAGCTGGGCACGGTCGAAGCTGGCAGTCCCAGGAGCTAGGGGTCCCTTGCCTGGGCCTAAAGCGGAGCCCACGATCGCGGGGCCGCTGCAGCTGCAGGTCCCCGCTGCCCGGGCCGGACACCTAGGCCAGAGGCGTTAGGCCTGGGCATGGGCGGAGCCTGAAACCGCGGGGAGCTGGGGGTCCCCTGCCCAGGCCTGACACCTCTGCCGGAGGCCTCAGGCCTGGTCAAGGGGCCGATCCGGTGATTGGTGATCGGAGGGTGATGAGGGTCAACTCCTCTGGCAGAGGCATCAGGCCTGGGTGGGGGGGCAGAGCCGGGGATTGGGGGTATATGATGGTCCCCTTGCCCAGGCCTGAAGCCTGGGTCAGAGGTGGGTGGAGCAAGCAATCAGAGGGAGATGGGGGCCCCCTGCCCAGGCATGATTCCTGGGCCAGAGGCCTCAGGCCTGGGCGGGGGCCAGAGCCAGTGATCGGGGGGAGATGGGGGTCCCCTGTCCAAGCCTGACACCTCTGGCGGAGGCGTCAGGCCTGGGCAAGGGGCAGAGCCAGCAATCAGAGGGGTCTGGGGGTCCCCTGCCCAGGCCTGATGCCTGGGCCAGAGGGATCAGGCCTGGGCTGGGGGCAGAACCACTGATGGGGGGAAATGAGGGTCCCCTGCCCAGGCCTGACACCTCTGTCAGAGGCGTCAGGCCTGGGCAAGGGGCCAATCCTGGGATTGGAGGGTGATGGGGGTCAACGCCTGAGGGCTCCCAGTAAGTGAGAGGGGGCAGGCTGGGCTGAGGGACACTCCCCCCCACACACACCCAGTGCACGAATTTCGTGCACCGGGCCCCTAGTATGTATATATTCATAATATAAATAAATAAAAATGTATTTAAAATTTTTTAAAAATTCCCAGTTCTATTAATCCGACTAGGACTTGCTTTACAGCAAGGACAATTCCATAGCAAGTAGTCAATTTAGTGTCCAGCTCCTGGTCTATACTATCAATCTCCACTGAAAAACTAACAAACAACAGTACTCCTCAGAAAAAATGGCTGATTAAAGAGGTGGGACAGAGAAGGAACAAGATAAACCTTGAACATCTTCTGCTAAAAAATAAGAAAGTCCTCAAAGAATGATGGGAACATACCAGAAGGCCACAAAAACCTGTTTGAGGAAACTCCCACTAGCCAAGAATGGAAATAAATACAGGCAGTTCTCGGGTTACGTCGGACTCAACATACGTCATTTCATGGTTATGTCACCATCTCCCACTCATTTATAAAGAAAAAAAAAGTTCTGTCATTTCGACGTATGTACATATGTGCTTTATGTTTTTTATTATTTATTTACCACAAGTAAAGGTCAGGAATTGTTATCTTTCTTTTAATTATTTTTTTTTACTGTTTCACTTCATTACTGCTGTGTATGTGCTCCATGTAGTGACGTAGGTGCTTATGTAGGTGGGTTCTGACTTATGGTGAAAGTCACATTACATCACGCCATAAGGATGGATCTCAGATGTAACCTGAGGACCTACTATCATAGGAAGGGTGCAGGCTTACTGAATAAAACAGGAATCCATGAGTCTACAGTGAACAGGTAGAGAAGAGGAAAAGGGTAGCTTTTCCTTACAATACGAAGCAAAAAATAAATGTAGAAGGAATGATGATTAGAAAATCACCATTTGTCAACAGTCAAGTAACAACTGATGCTGACCAGAATCATCAGAGGATAGAACTTGTAGATAAGTCTCAAAGTATATCCTTAAAAATACATTTTTAAAAACAAAAAACAGATCACTCATTTTTTATTAGTGGAAATGTAAATTAGTGTAATTCTTTCAATATTCTTTACAAAGTATATCAGTAGTTTTAAAAATATTCTCTTGACCCTGATAATGCTACACTGACAATCTACTTTATAAAATAGCCCTAAACACATTAAAAGCTGTATATGAAAATGTGTTGAAAGCAGCACTTTTTAAAATAACAATAAAAGCCGAAACCAGTTTGGCTCAGTGGATAGAGCGTTGGCCTGTGGACTGAAAGGTCCCAGGTTCAATTCTGGTCAAGGGCATGTGCCTTGGTTGCAGGCACATCCCCAGTGGGGGGTGTGCAGGAGGCGGCTGATTGATGTTTCTCTCTCATCGATGTTTCTAACTATCTCTCTCCCTTCCTCTCTGTAAAAAATCAATAAAATATATTTTTTTAAAAATAAAATAAAATAACAATAAAAGACTGAAGATAACCTGAATGTCTAATCCTGAGAAAATAATTAAGCACCCATAGATATGAAATTAATGCTTACAAATTGTATTTGGAAAGACTTATGATGTAGAATGATGTGTTTTTTTAAAGCTGACTTAAGATTCTGGCAATATCATGGGTTTTACAAGATATTTTTTAAATTATAAATTAAAAGGTAAAGTTGTAACTTTATAGTTAAAACACCTGGTAGACTTCACCTTCACCAAATAATCTAAGTTAATATTGCCAGTTAAGGGAATAATGAGGACCATATGCCTCCTGATAAAATGTCCTTAGTTAGTATCACTTCAGCTATATTCCTATCAAAAGTAGGAATCATAAGGAAACAGACCCTCAAACTGATGGATGGTCTACAAAATAGCTGGTCTATACTCTTTTGAAATATCAATGCCATGAGACACAATGACTCACAAACTATTTCAGATTAACAGAGACTAGAAAGACATTACAACTACATTCACTGCATTTTCTTGGGTTTTCTTTTGCTATAAAAGACAATATTGGGAAAATTGACAAAAATCTCAATCAAGTCTACCTGATTAAAGGGGTAGGGAACCTTTTTGCTGCCAAGAGCCATTTGGATATTTATAACATCACTAGAGGCCTGGTGCACATGCACTCGGGGAGTCCCTCAGCCCGGCCTGTGCCCTCTCGAAGTCTGGGACCCCTCAGGGGATGACCACATGCTGGCTTAGGCCCGCTCCCCAGGGGATTGGGCCTAAACTGGCAGTCAGACATCCCTCTGGCAGCACGGGAGCTCTTAGGGGATGTCCACTTGCCAGCGGGGAGCAGGCCTAAGCTGCAGTCAGACATCCTTAGCACTGTTGAGGAGGCAGGAGAGGCTTCCACCACTGTACTGACAGCCAGAAGCCTGGCTTGTGGCTGAGCAGAGCTCCCCCTGTGGGAGTGTTCTGACCACCAGGGGTAGCTCCTGCATTGAGCGTCTGCCTCCTGGTGGTCAGTGTGTGTCATAGTGACCAGTCATTTCCAGTCATTCTGCTGTTAGGGTCAATTTTCATATTACCCTTTTATTATATAGGATAGAGGCCTGGTGCATGGGTGGGGGCCGGCTAGTTTGCCCTGAAGGGTGTCCCGGATCAGGGTGGGAGTCCCGCTGGGGTGCTTGGCCAGCCTGGGTGAGGGGCTGATGGCTGTTTGCAGGTTGGCCAAAGCTCCTTCAGGGTAGGGGTCCCCTGGGGTGCCTGGCCAGCCTGGGTGAGGGGTTGATGGCTGTTTGCAGGCTGGCCACAGCCCTTCACTGTGGGAGTCCCCACTGGTGTGCCTGGCCAGCCTGGGTGAGGGGCTGAGGGCCATTTTTAGGCTGGCCACACCCCCTTCAGGGTGGTGGGTCCTGCTGGGGTGCCTAGCCATCCTGGGTGAGGAGCTGATGGCTGTTTGCAGGCTGGCCAAGCCCCCCAGTGGGGACCCTCACCCCATGAGCCTGTGGCCATCCTGGGTGAGGGGCTGATGGCTGTTTGCAGGCTGGCTACAGCCCCCAACCACCCAAGCTCCCAGTGGAGGCTTGCTGGAAGCAGGTATCTGGGATTTATTTATCTTCTATAATTGAAACTTTGTTGCCTTGAGCCGAGGCCACAGCCGGCCAGCACAGGCAGGAAGCTTGGCTTCCTCCATCACTGGGGAAACCAAGCCTCCTGCTGCTCCAGCTCCGTGGCTGCCGGCCGCCATCTTGGTTGGGTTAATTTGCATATAGTCACTCTGATTGGCTGGTGGCCGTGACTTGGGGTGTGGCAGAGGTGCAGTCAATTTGCAAGTTTCTCTTTTATTAGATTAGATTCTCAGGCCATACAAATTATCAACTTAAAAATTTGCCTGCTGCCCTGACTGGTTTGGCTCAGTGGATAGAGCTTCAGCCTGTGGACTGAAGGGTCCCAGATTTGATTCTGGTCAAGGGCATGAACCTTGGTTGCGGGCACATCCCCAGTGGGGGGTGTGCAGGAGGCAGCTGATCAATGATTCTAACTCTCTATCCCTCTCCCCTCCTCTCTGTAAAAAATCAATAAAATATATATATTTTTAAAAAAATTTGCCTTTATCAAACATGTAATTAACTCATCATTAGTGCCTTGGCAGGGCCAGACCAAATGGTCTCTGGGCCATATATAGCCCACAGGCCAGACGTTCCCCACCCCTGGATTAGAGTACTGTGGAGTGGAGGGGGAAAATTGATAATGTTATTTGATTATTTAAGATAAATCCTATTTTGCAAGAAATACACATTTGAGAATTAAGGTTAAAGCAATATCATGTGCAACTCTACTCTCAAAAATAACTATATGTTATATAGAGATACACATACACACAGATTTAAAATAGAGGAAAAAAGAGAGTTAGAGAAGTAAATGTAAAATAAGAAATCTTGGCAGTTTGGAAATCCTGGGCCATCCCCCTCACCAACCTCTGGAAAGGCAGCTTCCGGATCAGAAGCCCTGTAGATTTCTGGTATCTGACGGATTTCTCCAAGTGCAATGGTCCAGAGCTTGTAGCGATGGGGCTTCTTCACCCCATGGGTAGAGGGAGCGCTTTTCCTGGCAGCTTAGTGGCCAGCTGTGTGCGTGTGCTTTCCCAACCGTGATTTGCAAGCTGTCTGTTAGGTTCCGGCCATTTTCTTTCACTCCACGCAGAAATTTTATACCGCTTTTCAGTCCATAGCGCTGCTCCTGCTGCCCAAGGAGACCCGCAGTCCAGGAGCTAAGTGCACGGATCGCCCCAACGAATAACGAAACCAATTGTTTCTTCCTAAAACATTTTTAATGAGATGTATTAGCTATTGCACAGATTCTGCCTTGGAGTCCCCCCACCCCCAAAAATGAGGGCAATTTAATATCTAGAACCATTGTAAGCCACATATCTACACTGGTCCCTTAGACTTCTTTACCTTGAGTTATTTTATCTGCTGTTTGGATCACAGTGAGTGATAAATATGCTTGGAAAGCTGTCTTAGATGGGAAACACCAATGAGGGCTACAGATTCCTGATTTAATGGTGAAATCTGGTTGAAAGCTATCCCTTTAAGCTGTTAACAAAATGTGAGCACCTCGGGGAAGGAATTCCCCTCTCTGAGCTGTGGTTCTATGTGTGAGGACAACAATGCAGCCCATACACAGCTCAAAGGCCTGGTTCACAGTGAGACCTGTATGTCAGGAAGAGGCACAGGGGCCTTACAGTGCATCTCCCCAGAGTCCCAAGCTACCGCATAAGGATCTAAAGAGACAGTTCTTCCCTGACACAACATCAGAAAAAGCCATACACCACACACACACCACACTCAGATTCCCCCCAGCACTGATCCTGAGAACTCTCAAATATCATCCACTGGCAAAGATCCCGGAACTCCCAGAGTCAATTCCAAAACACAGGGCTAAACTTGGCTTTGGCATCCCCCTTACCTTATACAACATAAAATTAGTCCCATTAAAATGCCTGCTCCAATAAAGCCAACAGCAATACAAGTATCGGTAGTCCCCCAGGTATTTCCCATCTCAGATCCTGCAGAAAGAGGAGAAAAACGTTAAAAGGAAACCTATGTGCAGTGGCCAAAGTGACCACACAACCACTGCTAAGATATCTATGGTCGTGTGTCATTTCCCTACCACAGATATAACCACCAATCATCTGCCACACTTCTTGTCATTCCTATCACATACATCAAATAGTGTGTTTAGCACCTGCCAGAAATACACGGCAATATGGACACCACCTACCACATATGTATGCCGTACACATGTTCAAGCTTCCACACTACATCATCTTACATCACTATACACTGCTATATATCGAATATCTGTGTCCCTCCAAAATTCACATGTTGAAATCCTAATACCCAATGTGATGGTATTAGGAGGTGGGGCTTTGGGGATATCATTAGGTCATGAGGGAGGAGCCCGCGTGAATAATTAGAGCCCTTAGATAAGAGGCCCTAGAGAGATTCCCTTATCCCTCCACCATGTGAGGATACAAGAAATCTGTGTCCCAGAAGAAAGCCCTCACCCATCCACGCTGTCACACGGATCTCAGACTTCCAGCCTCCATAACTGTGAGAAATAAAGCTGTTGAGTATAAGCCACCCATTCTGTTGCAATTTATTATTACGGCCACAAGTCACCAACACAAATCTCTTTTATAGGGTGTCCCAAAGTTCATACAAGATTTGCAATTCAATTCAACTGCAAATCTTGCATGAATGTTGGGACACCTTATATTATACTAGAGGCCCAGCAGGCACAAAATTGTGCAGGTAGCTCACTTCCGCTTGCCTCAGCTGTCTGTACCGCTCATCACCGCTAGTCGCTCACCCCAGCCTCTCCCTAAACCCCTGACCTTGGAGAGAGAGCCACAGCTCATTTGGTCGTGAAAGGGTTACAGTGTGACGGCCATGGGCCTTTTATATGAGAGATTATACACACAAAGCATATTTCAATTCCATATTTCCCATGTCCCACACATACTCTACACACACCACACTCATACACATCCCTCGCCCTTGCTTCCAAAAACAATTACTCTCTCCATCCAGGACACCCGAGGCCCCATCTGGCAAAAACCAGTCAAACACTGCCTCCCTAACCCCTCTCATCTCTAGGCAGATGCATTTGACCTGCAAGGTCATCTCCAGTCAGGACCAGAGCCATGACCATGGAAACCAAGATATGAGCTCAATTAACCCTACCCCACCAGCAGGGGTGGGGGGGGGAGATTCTGTAGTGAGCTGTATTGTCTTAAGCTCAGGATCTAGTGTGCCTGGGGAAAGGCCTTGGAATGTGCAGCCATAAGTTACCAGCAACGCTGAGGACGCTTGTCACCACTCTCCACCTATTAGGCGATCCATCCTGGCTTACGGACCTAGCCTGGACTGCTGACTCTGGGGCTGAAGTAGGACAAACTGAGCTTCCTCTCCTTCCCCATTGGCCCCCACCTTGGCCTAGACCAGTGATGGCGAACCTTTTGAGCTCGGCGTGCCAGCATTTTGAAAAACCCTCACTTAACTCTGGTGCTGTGTCACATATAGAAATTTTTTGATATTTGCAACCATAGTAAAACAAAGATTTATATTTTTGATATTTATTTTATATATTTAAATGCCATTTAACAAAGAAAAATCAACCAAAAAAATGAGTTCGCGTGTCAACTCTGACACGCATGTCATAGGTTCGCCATCACTGGCCTAGACTAACTGGGAACCTGAGTGTTACGTTATATACCCTCAAGGTGAAGAGTAAGGGAAATCTTTAGAGGATGCTTACCTATCCGAGACGTGGGGAAGTTGGACCTGCAGGAGGTGGGCAAGGATATGTGTCTTATCACACATTGGCAGGAGACCACATTGTGTTCCAGCCTCAAATGGCTGGTTTTATTAAATGTGCCGTCCTCATTCTTGATAGCTGGACCATTGGTGATGCCTTCAGAAATCTCCTGGCCCTGGGGATTCTCGTGGTTCCATATATACCAGGTTATGTTAATGTCCTTTGGGTAGAACCCACTTGCCTCACACAAAATATATTTGTTGCCATCATCTTTCGCCGTGGCTTGTTCTTGAAACAAGGTGCACTTTGGGGAAGCTGCCAGGGAAGAGAAGTCATGATTTGAGGGTAGGTTGGGACTAGCTTATTATCAGTTCAAAGCCTGACCCATAGCAAGCCTTCAGGAAGGGTGAGTGAGGCGAATGAGATTGTGCTTAGCCTAAGTAATCTGGGGATGCTGATCCCAGTGCCAGGGTGACGCTGATAGACCATGATCCCGACTCTCACAGCCATTGTGTAAAGCAGAGTTTCTTAAGCCACTTGGTGTCATAGACACCTTTCTTTGAGAATTGGAGGAGAGCTCTGGAACACTGTTGTGGTAGAAACTGCTGTCCATTCTTTAATGACACATCCAAGTTAAAGCTACGTCTCCCAACCTCCACTTCAGCTGGTGAACTCAGGGTCTACTAGTTCAGATAGAATCAGAGGTAGGGAGAGCAAACTCAAGATAGTACCCTTAAGGAACAAGGGTATCTTAAAGAAAAGTACTATGGCCTTCTCTCCCTCTCCCCTTCATCCTTCCTGGAGAACACCTGGAAGACCATGTCATGGTTCAAGATGGAGAAGCCATTTCCAAACACAAGGTGAAAGCTACATGTTCAGGATGCCAAAGTGGATAGATAAAAGGACTCTGGGTCCCACATGAGAGAGCAGATAGAAAATTCAAAATAACTATGATTAAATGTTAAGGACACTAATGAAAAAAGCAGACAACATGCAAGCACAGATGGATAATGTGAGCAGAGAAATGGACATTCTCTAAGAAAGAATCAAAAGGGAATGCTAGAAACCAAAAACACTATAAAAGAAATAAGGAATGCCTTACCCGGTTTGGCTCAGTGGACAGAGCATCGGCCTGCGGACTGAAGGGTCCCAGGTTCTATTCCTGTCAAGGGCATGTACCTTGGTTGCGGGCACATCCCTAGTTGGGGGTGTGCAGGAGGCAGCTGATCGATGTTTCTCTCTCATCGATGCTTTTAACTCTCTATCCCTCTCCCTTCCTCCCTGTAAAAAATCAATAAAATATATATATTTTAAAATTTTTGAAAAAAAGAAAAGAAATGAGGAATGTGTTTGATAGGATCATCAATAGACTTAACACTGCCAAGGAGGGAATCAGCTAGCTTAAATATGTCCATATAAACTTCCCAAACTAAAATGCAAAGAGCAAAAAGAATTTGGGGGTGGAGGGGAGGGGGGGGCCGGGGGGGGGGGGGGAAGGAACCAGAAGGGAAAGAAATATCCAAAAACTGGACAGTTGCAAAAGTTGTAACATACATGTAATAGGAATACAAAAACAAGTAAAGAGAAGGAAGCAGAAGAAATTGTTTAAAATATAATAGCTGAGAATTTTCCAAAATTAATGACAGACATCAAAGCACAGACCTAGGAAGCTTAGAGAACACCAAGTAGGAAAACACTATATCATATTGAAAATGCAGAAATATATATATATTTTATATATAATACATAAATATATTATATATACATATATATGATCAAAAGACAAAGAGAAAATCTTCTAGAAAAGAAACCTGAAAGGAAAAAATAACTTACTCATAGGCAAATGAGGATAAGAATGACACTGGACATCTTAAATGCAAGAGAGAAGAGAGGGACATGCAATATTTTAAGAGTCGAAAGAAAATAACTCACCTACTTGGATCCTATATTCAGAAAAATTATCATTCAAAAGTGAAGTATAAATACTTTCTCAAACAAAACTGAGGGAATATGTCACCAACAGACCTGCCTTGCAAAATATTAAAAAGTTTTCAGAGAGAAGGAAAAGGATATGGGTCAGAAACTAGAATCAGAGAAGACATAAATGAAGGTAAATTAAAACCTTGTCTTATACTTAATTGATCTAATACATAATTGTTGGTTTAAAATAATAGCAACAATACATTGGGTGATTATAGCATATTGATATGTGAATGACAGCATGTTATGAGATGGGAGGGGAGAACTGGAAATATTCTGTTATAAAATATCTGTACTACTGATGACAATGATGCAGTACAGTGTTCTTTCAAAACTGACTTAGATTAGTTGTAAAAATACGTTGGAATCACTAACAAATTTTTAAAGAAGCATAACTGAGCCGGGCTGGTGTGCTAAATGGCTAGAGCATTGGTCCATGCACCAAAGGGTCACAGGTCCTATTTCCAGCCAATGAATGGCAGGTACCTGGGTTATAGGTTCAGCCCCTGGCCCCAGTCTGAGTACATGGGAGAGGCAACCAATCAATGTCTTCCTCACATGCGTGTCTCCCTCTGCCTCTCTCTCACACCTTCCCCTCTCCATCCCTTCCACTTTCTAAAAAAAACAAAAAAATCTATGGAAAAAATATCCTCAGGTGAGGATTAACAACAATAACAAAAAGTGAAGGGATTTATATATCATACTAATGCTAATCTAAAGGAAACTGGAATAGCTCTATGAATTTCAAAGTAGCCTTTAGAACAAGAAAAGTTATCAGGGAGGCCTAACTGGTTTGGCTCAGTGGATAGAGCGTCGGCCTGTAGACTCAAGGGTCCCAGGTTCGATTCCAGTCAAGGACATGTTCCTTGGTTGTGGGCACATCCTCAGTGGGGAGTGTGCAGGAGGCAGCTGATTGATGTTTCTCTCTCATCAATGTTTCTAACTCTCTGTCCCTCTCTCTTCCCCTCTGTAAACAATTAATAAAATATATTTAAAAAAAGAAAAGTTATCAAGGATATTAGGTCAAAACTAAGGCTATCTGAATAAACTATGGACATTTATTAATAAAAATGTATCAATATTGGTTCATTAATTATAACAAATATACCATACTGATGCAAGAGGTTAATCATAGAGAAAGCAGTATATGCATAGGCAGGAGTCATAAAGAAAGTACTATATTTGCAATTTTTTCTGTAATGTAAAACTGTTCTAAAAAATAAAGTCTATTAATTTTTTAAAAATCTTTTTAGGCTTTCTGTCAGTTGTGGAGGAAATGAATGCTAATACACTTTCCCATCCCCCTAGCCCAGTGGTCAGCAAACTTATTAGTCAACAGAGCCAAATATCAACAGTACAACAATTGAAATTTCTTTTGAGAGCCAAAATGTTTAAACTTAAACTATATAGATAGGTACATTGTTATTAACTTAATTAGGGTATTCCTAAGCTGGCCTTTGCTAAAAAACGTCCTCAATCTGATTGAGGTACTTTCGCTGAGGTCGACCCCTTCCAACTCCCCCATCCACACTCGGCTTGTATACTTGTTTGGTCTATCTCCTTTTGTTCATCCTCTCTATATGTCCAAACCATCTCAACATACCTTTCTCAATCCTCGACACTACATCTTCTTTCACTCCACAACGTTCCCTAAAATTAACTTAATAAACTTTACTTAAAGTTTTAAGTCAACTTCATACTGTACGTGCACGCCTGCATGGGGTATTTTGTGGAAGAGCCACACTGAAGGGGCCAAAGAGCTGCATGTGGCTCGCGAGCCACAGTTTGCCGACCACTGCCCTAATCAATATGTACAAAACATTCCAAGTCTTAAGTACAATTTTGAAGAGCTCATAGACATTGCTGCCCCCCCTTATAGGCTGCATTGTGGCCTCCCCCCAAAATTCATATGTTGAAGCCCTAACCCCATTCTCCTGTGACTGTATTTGGAGATAGGGTCTTTTTTTAAACTGGGGACGCTTTGGTCCACAGGCCCAAGCTCTATCCACTGAGCCAAACCAGCTAGGGCTGGAGACAGGGCCTTTATAGAGGTACTATTACATCTATTTAGAGAAAAGGATCCTGAGGTTCAGCATGATTAATAACTCTAAGTTGTCCAGATGTCCAGGGAAGCCCAGAACTTAAACCCGTGTCTATCCAAATCCAAGGCCCATGCCCAAACTTCTGCTCTACTTGGCCGGGCCACATCTCTACCCCCGGCTCCAACACCATGGGAACCACAGGACACTCACCCAAAACCTTTAGAACGACTGTTCCCTGGGCCTTCTCGGGGGTGACCACCACCTCACATCGGTACTCTCCTGCGTCCCTCAGCTGGACTCCAGGAAGGTGCAGTGAGGCGTCCCCCTTCTCTAGCCCCGCTGGAGACACGCTGGCTCCGGGTCTGAATGCCTTTTGATGGTCTCCATACATTTCAAACACCTTGTGCTCTGTTTCATCTGCCTGATGCTTCCGATACCAGATAACACCCATACCCTTGATGTTCAGGGGTGTGGAACCAGGGACCTTGCAGGAGATGGTGACATTGTCATACAGAAACACAGTCTGATTCTTCCCTTCCATCTCCACTATCAAGAAATCTGTGGAAAGAAGAAAATTCAGTTATGGGAGAACCTTGAAAAAAAACTTAGGCCTTGTACTCTCAGACACTTTACCATGTAATTAAAAACAAATTCCTTGCCCTAGCCGGCCCCAGTAGGGGGCGTGCAGCAGGCAGCCGATCAATGAGCCTCTCGTCATTAATATTTCTCTCTCAGGCTCCCTTCCTCTCGGAAATCAATAAAAAAGATATATCTTTTTTAAAAGAGCTTACTATGTAGCAGGCACTCTGCCTGACCCTTTATAAAAAACAAAACACAAAAACAAATTCTTTTGGGGGGGGGCGAGGGCGGGGGGGGGGGGTGCGGGGGGGTATCTCAGGTACAGAGGCCCTTAGTTCATGGCCCCTCCTTAATCCGCATAAGATCCTCCAACTTTGTTCTTCCTTTCGATATTGTTTTGATTATTCTGGTGTCTTGCAATTTCTTACAAATTTTCAAATCCGTTTAATTGATTCCTACAATTCCACAAAGGAAAGCATAGAGTTGGGGACTGTTAAGGTACAGGTGGCCGAGGACGTCAGGCGGGGCCCCCGAAGGACCAGGAGGAGTCTGCCTAGGGACACCCCCCCCACCCCCCCACCCCACCCCACCCCCCGCCACCTTACCTGCGGCGGGCACCCAGCACCAAAGAACCAGGAGCAGCCACAGGAAATCACGCGGGAAGCCCGCCGCCGCCGCCGAATCCGCGACAGCCATGCCTGCGGGGGACCCGCGCGCCCGGCCGGGTCCGCCTGCAGCCGTCGCCGAGTTTCCGCTAGAAAGAGGAGTCCTGGGTCGGAAAGCGCAGTCCGCAAAACCGCCTCTTGGGGCCGTCACTTGCTTGGTACTAGATGGCCTCTCTGCGCCCTCTAACCCTTTTGCCCCTTCTTCAGCCCGATTTACCCTAAGACGATTGGATGTGCCACTACCCCGGGCAGCCTCGGTTCTCAGCCCCGGAAGCGCCCGCGTCCCCACGGAGCGATCCCACACACACACACACACCTGCAGCCTCGGGGTCTCAGCCTCGGAAGCGCAGGCGCCCCGGCGAGTGATCCTGCTCCACCGGCAGCCTCAAGGAGTCAGCCTGGAATTCCCCGCGCCCCGCTATTCCAGAACCTTTACGGAGTGATGGAGGCGGGGGGGGGCGGGGGGCGTGGCGGCAGCAGCAGCCTCCTTCCAGTCAGGAGGCTCCCAGCGAGCGTCAGGGCGGGGCGAGCCGCCTGACGCTAAGGCAGCCGCTGCCGCTGCCCGCCCCGCCCCTCCCGTCTCCAATCATTTGAATGAGGGTGCGGAAGAGGATCTGGGTGATGTCCAGCAAATCTCTCCAATGGGCAGGGACTTGTGACCGGGTAGCCCTGGCTGCCGTGAAGTTAGGGACGGTAAATAGATTTTGTCTAAAATACAAAACGCAGAGGAAATGTCTGAGGTCAGGTTTCACATCGCAGATAACTTACAACTAAGTTCTGCAGGCAAATTGCGAGAGTTCCCCGTGGTCCGGCGGCCGGGCTCCACAGAGGCAGTGGCAGGCGCTCCCCGCCCTGGTTCCTCAGCACCTTCGCTGGCTGGAGCCCACCTAGAAAGGCCATTTCCCCTACAGTTTTCACCAAGGCAGGCAGGTTTTGCAGACATGAGAAGTGCCCTAGCCAGTTTAGCTCAGTGTATAGAGCAGGGGTGGGCAACCCCTGGCACGCGGGCCAAACATGGCACGCCAGTAACTTTTGCTGGCACGTGAAACCCTCTCTTATAATCTTCCATTTACAATTGTGAATCTTTGTTCAGTTATGAATTTTGTTAAGTCTCATAATAGGAGTAGCCTGACGGATGAAAGTAGTAACTCGTGCATATCGCTGAAGGTCACGAAGTATGAACCTGATGTAAAATCTCTGTCATCAGTGATGCAGCAGCAAAAGTCCCACTGATAATATCAAACGGACCCATACAGTTTTCTGTCGGACTATCAGTGTACATGTATACATTAAAAATAAATGTATTTTTCATCATCATATACTGTGTTTTTGTCGCTCGAATGAATTTTATTATTTCTTCAAGGTTCTTCACATACGTACACCTTAAGAGATATCAAGTAGGCGTAACATGTTCTCAAAAAATTAGGGTTGGCATGCAGAAGAATTTTGAGTAAGAGATTTTGCTGGTTTTGGCATGCACTCACAAAAAAGGTTGCCCACCCCTGGTGTAGAGTGTCAGCCTGCTGAACTAAGGGTCCCCTTTCAATAGGGAGTTGCAAGATTGCTCCCCAGTAGGGGGCGTGTAGGAGGCAGCCAATCAATTATTCCCTCTCATCATTGATGATTCTAGCTCTGCCTTCCTCTCAGAAATTAATAAAAATGTATTTAAAAGAAAAAAAAAGAAGTGCCCACACACATGACCTGAAGATGCAGGACCAGCATGAAGGCAATCACAAACAAATGCGGGAAAAGAGCAAAACCGGAAACACCACCCATCCATCCAACATAGATCAACATCTTTTTCTTCAGATGACTGTGTGTTTCCCTCTTCTTTTGAAAGCCAAACAGATTCAAATACTGACGATTCTACCAGCAGAAAAGTTAAGAGAAAGAGAGGGACATTTTGTTTTCATTGTCTTTGTAGACAGGTTTTCCTATCCCCTCCGGCTCTGTCCCCGCCCCCCCTAAATTATAATGTCTTTTGGAAGATCACAAACCATTTTTTTTTTTTCATCCTTAGAGCACCAATTTTCACCATGGAGAATGCACACTCTACCACTTATTGTCTGTGGGGCTTGTTTGGGGGACAATCAGAAATAGACTTTTGTTGTGTTTAATGTAGTGTCCTTGGATCTTCAACTGGATTTTAAGTTCCTTGAGATGGAGACCATCTCTAGTAGGAACAGCAGTAGTAATAGATGATGCCACTTACATGGCACTTTTTTTTTTTTTAAATCAGCCATGAGGTTGGGAGGGGTAGAATAAAAGAGAGAGAGAGAGCGAGAGAGAGAGAGAGAGAGAGAACAGAAAAGGAATAAAGGGAGAAAAGAAAGGACACAAGATGAAACATCAAGAAAAAGAAAGAGAAGGAAAAAAGGAGGAAACAACCACATGATATCACCTTTCCAAGGTCTCATGAACTTCCTGATTAAGGAGTTTATTTTATGACACTTTTAGTTTGGGTTTACATTTTTACTGGTTTGTCAAGACCACAGCAGTTACAGTGTCCAATATGTTAAAGAAAAAATCTATCTATCTATCTATCTATCTATCTATCTATCTATCTATCTATCTACCTACCTACCTAGATAAATATAAAGCCAGCGATGGGAATGACCTGTAGCTATGACACACACTGCAGCCAGCAAATCAGCCTATGGTGGGTGGGGCTGGCCTGCCAACCTCCTGTAGCCCCTTCCCTGCCCCCCCCCCACCACCAGCTTTGCACTGAGCCTCTAGTACAGCGGTTATCAATCTGTGGGTCACACCCCTTTGGGGGTTGAACGACCCTTTCACAGGGGTCACCTAAGATCATCAGAAAACACATATATAGTTACACTAGAGGCCCGGTGCACAAAAATTTGTGCACTCGGGGGGGAGGGGGGTCCCTCAGCCCGGCCTGTGCCCTCTCGCAGTCTGGGACCCCTCGGGAGATAACGACCTGCTGGCTTAGGCCTGCTCCCGGGTGGCAGAGGGCAGGCCCAATCCCTAGGTGCAGCCCCTGGTCGGGCTCAGAGCAGGGCTGATTGGGGAGTTGGGGCTCTGTACCCTGTAACGCACAGAGCAGGGTCAATCAGGGGGTTGGGGAGCTCCCCCCTGTCATGCACAGAGCAGGGCCGATCAGGGGGTTGAGGAGCTCCACCCTGTCACTCACAGAGTAGGGCCGATAGGGGAGTTGGGGCACCGCCCCCTGTCACACTCAGGGCAGGGCGGATCAGGGGGTTGGGGCGCTGCCCTCTATCACCCACAGAGCAGGGCCAATCAGGGGGTTGGGGTGCCACCACTCTCACACTCAGGGCAGGGCCGATGGGGAGGTTATGGCTCTACCCCGTCACACACAGAGCAAGGCCCGTGGGGGGAAGGGGGGTTGGGGCGCCGCACCCTGTCACACACAGAGCCGCAGGGCGATCAGGGGGTTGGGGAGCTCCCCCCTATCAGGCACAGAGCAGGGCTGATCAGGGGGTTGGGGCACCTTGCCCTGTCACGAACAGAGCAGGGCGGATAGGGAGGTTGTGGCCCCGCCCCCTGTCACACACAGAGCCGCAGGGCGATCAGGGGGTTTGGGCGCTGCCCCCTGTCACGCTGATCCCGGTGCCGGGAGGCCTCACGGCTCCACTGATCCCAGTGCTGGGAGGCATATTACCCTTTTACTATATAGGATAAAGGCCTGGCGCATGGGTGGGGCTGGCTGGTTTGCCCTGAAGGGTGTCCTGGATCAGGGTGGGGGTCCCCACTGGGGTGCCTGGCCAGTCTGGGTGAGGGGCTGAGGGCTGTTTTCAGGCCGACTGAAGCTCCCAACTGCTCCTTTTTTTCTTTTCTTTTTTTATTCTGGGCCAGCTTTAGCTCTGGCTCCAGCTCTGAGGCCTCTGCTGCTGAAAGAAGGTATCTGTTTTGTTTCGGTTCTATAATTGAAACAATGTATAACTCCAGCTCTGAGATCCCGGGCTCACTGAAAGCAGGTTTCTGGGGTTTTGTTTAGCTTCTATATTTGTTACAGTGTTTCTTAAACTGCAAGCTCAGAGGTGGCAAGGCAGGCGGGGAACGTTGGAGTCCTCCGTCACTGAAGCAAGCAAGCCTCATGTTAGTTTCAAGCTGCCTGGCTGCTGGCCGCCATCTTGGCTGGCAGTTAATTTGCATATCTCGCTATTTAGCCAATGGGAAGGGTAGCAGTTGTACGCCAATTACCATGTTTCTCTTTTATTAGATAGGATATTGTTTTTGTGATTAATCACTATGCTTTAATTATGTTCAATTTGTAACAATGAAATTGGGGGTCACCACAACATGAAGAACTGTATTAAAGGGTTGCGGCATTAGAAAGGTTGAGAACCACTGCTCTAGTATGTATATAACTTTGTCAGTTACATACAATGTAAACATATTTCAATATTTAGATTTATTTTTGTCATCTCTTGAATATCTCGATCAAGATTAGTAAAACAGATCCACATGCTTCAAAACATCAAAAATTGCCATTTGGATTATTGTAATCTCTGTAACCTAGAGAGATGATATACCAGGGTCTGAAACCAGGCTAACCTTCTTGATTTCCAAAACTCAGCCTTTTGGTTTAAGGTGGCCAAATGGGGATGCAGAGCCCAGCACTGTGAAACCACAGAAACATGGAAGAGCTGGGGGATGGATGTCTTTCACAACTTCATGTCCTCTGTAACCACACAATAGTTGGGAAATCACATTTTATTTGCAAAGGTCCGCATCCAACACTTGAGAGCCCGAAGTTCAAGCCGGTTGTGGCAATGTTAGGATGCTTATCCTGTATTCAGATATCTGGTAGGGAAAGAGACTGAGTCTGCTCTGGTGAATATCATGCCTAATAATTGCATCTAAACTACCTATACCGAAGTCCTACACAAAGCAGAAGACTTGCAGATGGCATGAAAAAGGCAAAGACTTATCCATGTGCTTCTTAGTCTTTCTTCCTGAGTTTTATGTTTCTATTTTTGGTAATGTCCTCTTCTTTCAACAAGTAGTATCTGTTTTCAGAATTTCAGTATTTGTTGTGGAGCACGGGGTAGTGTTCTTTTACTCTTGTTCCGCTAGGTGTCCTGGTTCTACGTTTCCAACCAAAAGTTTTCATCTCCAGAGGAGATCACATTGTTTCATAAAAATAAGAAAGGTTCCCCAGGTCAGCCTTTCAGGTTGCCTGTTAGGTTTTACACGTCACTGGGATTTTGGCTCATTTGGGTTTATGGGATAATGCACATCCCATCGAACCATGTAACCGATAGTTGCCTTTAAAAGAAGGTCTAGTTAGAAGTGAGTGAGAGACGAGAGGGCTAGGTTTATATTTGTAATTGGAATTTGAGGTATTATGTTGTTATTCAGGCAAAATACCTTAAAATAATCTTAAATACCATTCTTTACTGAGTTGAAGATTTTATCCATATTGCTATACTGTAGTGTTGTTACTGAATGCAATTCCTGCAGTGGTTCCCAACCTTTCTAATGCCACAACCCTTTAATACAATTCCTCATGTTGTGGTGACCCAGAACCATAAAATTATTTTTGTTGCTACTTCATAACTGTAATTTTGCTACTGTTATGAATTGTAATGTAAATATCTGATATGCAGGATGTATTTTCATTGTTCGAGACCCACAGGTTGAGAACCACTGCCTTAAAGGGTCCCCTTCTCCACCCCCCAGTAATAGTAACTCAAAACAAAATTATAATAGGATTATACTTAAATTAAGTATCTTTATCTTTGACTACAGAGAGGTTCAACATAATTATACATCATTTCTTCTCCCACCCCACCCGCTGCCCAATATTGTCATGGGCTCATAGTATTTATGTATTAAGAAAGTTACTTCCTTATATTTGAAATGATGACTTTCTGAAATGTGCTAGCAGATGACTCGGTGGTTTTTCTTTTATTTTTTATTTATTAAAGAAATAAAGGTATTTTAGTTTATTTTTTCAAGGAAAAGTAATATACATAATTATGGGATGAGCATGACCTCTTAAGAAGAGTAAAATAAAATGTAGGCATATTAAAATTATTTCAAAACTATTTTTTAATTTGTAGCCTAATTAAAATAGAGAATATGCTTTCTGGAGGCGAGACTGACAGCACAGACTGAGGTCTGGACAGTGCATCCCTTCTCTCCCTTCTCTCCTAGCTCCAGGTCTGCGTTTATCCATGTGAATGGTGTTTATAATGGGACCACTTACTTTAGAAACCTCACTTTGGAGAACTATAATGCTTTCCAAGATAAAAGTTAAATTTACTGAATAGTAAACAATTTCAGACAATCAAGAGGTAGTTTTTAAAATTTTTTCAACTATAGTTGACATGCAATATTATTTTAGTTTCAGGTGGACAAAATAGTGATTTGACATTTATCTAACTTATGAAGTGATCACCCCGATAAACCTAGTAGCCACCTGATAGCAGGAGAGAGTTTTAATGAAGAAACCCTGAAAAGAGACTTGTACAATATGTTCTGGTAGAAAAAACTGTGGGGCTGTGTGTGATCAGGAGCCCTGAGCCCCCGGGCTGATCTGTCCTTCCCGAACTTTTTTCTCTCCATTTCCTCATCAGCAGAGGCTGAATTTCCAGGAAGCTGATGAAGCATAAGTGCATAATGGTCAGGGCCCTGCCAAGACCAGCAAGGGTCCGAGGGCCCAAGGGTCCGAGGGTCCTTAGCACTGTGCTTACATGGTCTTGCACTTTCCTGGCACCAGGTACAGGGCCGGAGGTCTTCCTGCAATATGGAGCCAGAGAGTAGCTTATGGAAAATGTCCAATAATTAGATATGTGAAGCTGTTAGCAGATGATTCATTTTCATCAATATCTATCAAAATAAAGATTCTGTCCACAACTTGACACACTTGATAATGGGGCTATACAGTCTAAGAGGCACCGTGCTTGTTTGGTTATGGGAATTATACAGAATAGAATTCATCTGAATTCTGCTTTATGTAGGACACAAATTTACAGCTGTGCTACAGCTAGAGTACCTGTGTTTGAGGACACATTTGTTTATTTGGCATCCTTTCATTTAAAAATAATTTTGATCAACTGTGAAAGAGGAAAAGCTAAATTATCTTTCAGTTCTCTACGTATATAAAAAAAGATACTACAGCCCGGCTGGCAGGGCTCAGTAGTTGAGCGTCGACATATGAACCAGGAGGTCAGGGCACATGCCGGGGTTGCAGGCTCAATTCCCAGTGGGGTCATGCAGGAGGCAGCTGATCAGTGATTCTCATCATTGATGTTTCTATCTCTCTCTCTCTCTCCCTTCCTCTCTGAAATCCATAAAAATATATTTTTTTAAAAGATACTACAAAATCATTACAAAGACATTTACATTCCCCTACCCCCAACTATGCAATAAAAGCAATATAGAGATATGTCAAGCAGTTAATAATACTAGAATGTTGTTTTTCTGGATTTTGAAATATTTATGCTAATTGTCAAGTTATAAAATTTGTGATTTCTGTTATTCTAAATAAATACTCACATATGTAAAATATACTAGGTGTACCAGTTAATAATGCGGATTTTTTTCAATACATGGAGTTACACATATGTTGATATAAATGTGATTTGATATGTATGCTATTTTGTTGTATTGACAGCACGCTTCAAAACTTCATATGTCAAATTTGCTGAAGGTGTTAATATTATCGATATTTTTACACTTAAAAATGTCAAACTTCATTCCAAAAAAAAAGAGCATTTGTGGGAAGCTATAAATCATTACTTTATTTTGAAGAAAAAGTCACCATATATTTCAGAAGTTTATGGTAAACATGCTCCATCTCAAGATACTTTTGTGTGTTTTTTTTTGTTTTGTTTTTTGTTGTTTTTTTTGTTTTAAATATATTTTATTGATTTTTTACAGAGAGGAAGGGAGAGAGATAGAGAGTTAGAAACATCGATGAGAGAGAAACATCGATCAGCTGCCTCCTGCACATCTCCCACTGGGGATATGCCCGCAACCCAGGTACATGCCCTTGACCGGAATCGAACCTGGGACCTTTCAGTCCGCAGGCCGACGCTCTATCCACTGAGCCAAACCGGTTTCGGCTCAAGATACTTTTGAATGCTGGTTTGAACGTTTTAAAAGTGATAATTTCGATGTGAAAGACAAAGAAGGTCCAGGTCAACCAAAAAAGTTTGAAAACCAACAATTACAAGCATTACTGGAGGAAGATGTGTGTCAAACTCAAAAATAACTTGCAGAAAGATTAAATATTGCTCAGCAAACAGTTTCTGACCATTTACAAGCAATGGGGAAGATTTCAAAGGAAGGAAAATGGGTGCCACATCAACTGAACAAAAGACAAATGGAAAACCGAAAAGTCATCAGTAAAATGTTGCTTCAAAGGCACGAAAGAAAGTCTTTTTTGCATAAAATTATGACTGGCGATGAAAAGTGGATTTGTTTTAAGAATCTAAAATGTACAAAATCATGGGTTGATCCAGGTCAACCATCAACATCAAATGCAAGGCCAAATCCCTTTAGGAAGAAGACAATGCTCTGTGTTTGGTGGGATCAGGAAGGTGTGGTGTATTATGAGCTTCTAAAACCAGGTGAAACCCTTAATAATGATGGCTACCGATAAGAAATAATCAATTTCAACCATGCTTTGATCGTGAAATGCCCAGAATGTGCCAGAAGACACGGTAAAGTAATTTTGCTTCTTATAACGCACCATCACACACTTCAAAACCAGCTAAAGACACATTAAGAGATCTTGCCTGGGAAGTATTAACCCACCCGCCATATTCACCAGACCTTGCTCCTTCAGATTACCACGTGTTTCAATCAATGGCACACTCACTTTCTGAGCAGCACTTCAAAATGTACAAAGAAGTGGAAAATTGGGTCTCTGAATGGTTTGCCTCAAAACAAGAAAAGTTCTATTGGGACGGTATTCACAAATTATCTGAAAGATGGGAGAAATGTGTAGCTAGTGATGGACATTACTTTGAATAAAGTAGTTTTGATGTTTCCCTTGAAATTATCGTGTTTTCTTTGATTACAAAATCCGCCATTGTTAACTGGTACACCTAATATCCTATCTAATAATAGACAAACATGGTAATTGACCATACCTTCACTACACCTCCCATTGGCTAATCAGCACAATATGCAAATTAACCCAACAAAGATGGCAGCTGGCAGCCACACAGCTGAAGCGAGCAAGAGGCTTGCTTGCTCCAGTGATGGAGGAAGCCAAGGTTCCCCGCCTGCCGTGGCCTGGCTCTGAACTCCGAAAGCAACAAAGTTTCAATTATAGAAGCTAAACAAACCCCAGATACCTGCTTTCAGCCAGATGTGGCCACAGTGCTAGAGCAAGCAGAAGCGGCTTTCAGCTCCAGTGATGGCAATAAAGTTTCAATTATAGAAGGTAAATAAATCCCAGAATTTAAAAAAAGAAAAAAAGGAGAGGCTGGGAGCTTCAGTCACCGGCCAGCCTGAAAACGGCCGTCAGCCCCTCACCCAGACTGAGCAGGCACCCCAGTATGGACCCCCACTCTAAAGGGGGTGTGGCCAGCCTGCAAACAGCCATCAGCCCCTCATCAAGGCTGGCCAGGCACCCCAGTGGGGACCCCCACCTGGAAGGGGAAGTGACCAGCTGCAAACAGCCATCAGCCCCTCACCAAGGCTGGCCAGGCACCCCTGCGGGACCTCCACCCTGATCTGTGACACCCTTCAGGGCAAACAGCTGGCCCCCACCTGTGCACCAGGCCTCTATCCTATATAGTAAAAGGGTAATATGCAAACTGACCCGAACAGCAGAAAGACTGGGAATGACTGGTCACGATGACACACACTGACCACCAGGGGGCAGACACTCAATGCAGGAGCTGCCCCCTAGGGGTCACTGCGCTCCCACAGGGGGAGCTCTGCTCAGCCACAAGCCAGGCTGATAGCTGCCAGTACAGCGGTGGTGGTGGGAGCCTCTCCCGCCTCCTCAGCAGCGCTAAGGATGTCCTACTGCAGCTTAGGCCTGCTCCCCGCTGGCAAGTGGACATCCCCCGAGGGCTCCCAGGCTGCCAGAGGGATTTCTAACTGCCAGCTTAGGGCCAATCCCCCGGGGATCGGGCCTAAGCCAGCAGGTGGACATCCACTGAGGGGTCCCAGACTGCGAAAGGGCAAAGGCCAGGTTGAGCGACTGCCCCCCCCCCCGAATGCACAAATTTTTGTGCACCAGACCTCTAGTGTCAATATAATAGACAACAAAAATTTCCTAACTAATCACTACTAAAAGCTTTATAGTTGTATGTACAAGTATATAATTCAACTCAAACACCAGTAAAAATATTACAATGTTAATTCCAATTCTCTATCAGACTTCCTGTGATAAAGCACAAAAGTTAAATGTAGAAACTTACATCTGGGTATCTGTCAATTTTTCTGGAAGGCTATTTCAAAGTGGCCTAAATTAGCCAGATATAATGTGAATTCTTATCACAATGCCACATAACATTAATGTATATTGATAACTTAGTAGTTTTAATTCTGTTCTATGGAGTAAGCCTATTTTGGAGACTTGGCACAATATTACCAATAAATTTAACAAAAAGCTCAAGTCCAGGTATATAACTAAAAAGTCTTTTCTATATATTGCAAAACTATCGACTTGAATTATAAATGGCTTCTACTAATTACTACCACTCAAAATTCACATAAAGTAAAGTGAAACGGGTAGCAGAAAGTGCTGGCACATTCACACTGCAGAGACAATGATAGAATTTAGCCAGCAAAAATTCAAATAGGCATATAGGTAAACATTTGAATGCAAACTTTCATGAGTAAGACACAGAAAATGATTCATTTGATACTTTTACGTACAGCTTGTATATAATTCAAAACAAGTAAAACTGAAAATTTCCTGGCTTCAAAAATACAACTAAAAGACGGAACGGACATCATCCAGAACCACAGGAAGGCTGGCTGAGTGCAAGTTCTACAACTAGGAGGAAAGAGAATAACATACTGAGACTCAGAGGAGGCGCAGTGCTGAAGTCAAATACTAAGGTGCGGAGGTGGCTGGCGGCGGAGGGCGCGGTTGTCGTTTTCAATCGGGAGGGAGTCTCAGATGCTGAGCTCCAGATCTGGGCAAGTCTCTAGGGACCCAGACTCAAACGGGAGAAGCGGGACTGTCTGGCTACAGTCGGAACTCGAAGGCAGCTTTCTCTCCGAGGTTTGCAGCGGTTGCTGGGACTCTGAGAGGCAGAGCCCCTGGGATGGGACTGAGAGCAGCCATAACTGCTCACTCAGCCCACCCTGTTGATCCCCTGGGACCTGCCCCGCTCCGCCCAAGCCCTGCACAGAGCCGTTTGCCGGATAGCCTCAGGCAAAGGCTAGATTAGCACCTCCCCAGAGGACAGAAGTTCTCTCATTGCAGACACAACTGATTCTCACAACCACTTGGCCTGGAGCTCAAATCCCCTCTAGTATTACCTACAACAATCAAGGCTTAACTACAACAAGACTGCACACAAAGACCACTAGGGGGTGCACCAAGAAAACATAAAAAAATGCGGAGACAAGTAAACAGGAAGCAAAGGTCAGAAATGGAAGATATAGAGCTCAAAACCACACTTTTAAGGTCTTTCAATAATTTTCTAAAAACTGCCGATAAATGTAGTGAGATCCTCAAGAAATCTAATGAGACCCTCGATGTTGTGATAAAGAACCAACTAGAAATTAAGCATACACTGACTGAAATAAAGAATATTATACAGACTCCCAACAGCAGACCAGAGGAGCGCAAGAATCAAGTCAAAGATTTGAAATGCGAAGAAGCAAAAAACACCCAACTGGAAAACCAAAATGAAAAAAGAATCCAAAAATACGAAGATAGTGTAAGGAGCCTCTGGGACACCTTCAAGCGTACCAACATCAGAATTATAGGGGTGCCAGAAGATGAGAGAGAGCAAGATATTGAAAACCTATTTGAAGAAATAATAACAGAAAACTTCCCCTACCTGGTGAAAGAAATAGACTTACAGGTCCAGGAAGCGCAGAGAACCCCAAACAAAAGGAATCCAAAGAGGACCACACCAAGACACATCATAATTAAAATGCCAAGAGCAAAAGACAAAGAGAGAATCTTAAAAGCAGCAAGAGAAAGAAACTCAGTTACCTACAGGGGAGTACCCATACGACTGTCAGCTGATTCCTCAACAGAAACTTTGCAGGCCAGAAGGGAGTGGCAAGAAATATTCAAAGTGATGAATACCAAGAACCTACAACCAAGATTACTTTATCCAGCAAAGCTATCATTCAGAACTGAAGGTCAGATAAAGAGCTTCACAGATAAGGAAAAGCTAAACGAGTTCATCACCACCAAACCAGTATTATATGAAATGCTGAAAGGTATCCTTTAAAAAGAGGAAGAAGAGAAAGGTAAAGCTACAAATTATGAACAACAAATATGCATCTATCAACAAGTGAATCTAAGAATCAAGTGAATAAATAATCTGATGAACAGAATGAACTGGTGATTATAATAGAATCAGGGACATAGAAAGGGAATGCGGGATGAGACTGGACAAAACTCGTGCACCTATGGATGAGGACAGTGGATGGGGAGTGAGGGTGGAGGGTGGGGTGGGAACTGGGAGGAGGGGAGTTATGGGAAAAAAAGAGGAACAAATGTAATAATCTGAAAAATAAAGATTTAATTTAAAAAAAAAGAAAATTTCCTATGTAAAAGCCTCAATAAAGTCAAATAAAATCCTATCTAATAAAAGAGAAACAGGGTAATTGGCGTACGACCGCTACCCTTCCCATTGGCTAATCAGCGAGATATGCAAATTAACTGCCAGCCAAGATGGCAGCTGGCAGCCAGGCAGCTTGAAACTAACATGAGGCTTGCTTGCTTCAGTGACGGAGGAAACCAACGCTCCCCGCCTGCTTTGCCGGCCTCTGAGCCTGCAGTTTAAGAAAGATTGTAACGAATATAGAAGCTAAACAAAACCCCAGAAACCTGCTTTCAGTGAGGCCTGGATCTTAGAGCTGGAGTTATACAGTGTTTCAATTATAGAACCGAAACAAACCAGATACATTCTTTCAGCAGCAGAAGCCTCAGAGCTGGAGCCATAGCTAAA
This sequence comes from Myotis daubentonii, assembly GCF_963259705.1. Lineage (NCBI taxonomy): Eukaryota > Metazoa > Chordata > Mammalia > Chiroptera > Vespertilionidae > Myotis > Myotis daubentonii. The sequence goes on along the minus strand of NC_081848.1, from coordinate 55,380,979 downwards.
GCTGGCCCAGAATAAAAAAGAAAAAAAGGAGCCGTTGGGAGCTTCAGTCGGCCTGAGAACAGCCCTCAGCCCCTCACCCAGACTGGCCAGGCACCCCAGTGGGGACCCCCACCCTGAAGGGTGTGTGACCAGCGGCAAACAGCCATCATCCCCTCACCCAGGCTGGCCAGGCACCCCAGTGGGGACCACCACCCTGATCCAGGACACCCTTCAGGGCAAACCAGCCAGCCCCACCCATGCACCAGGCCTCTATCCTATATAGTAAAAGGGTAATATGTCTCCCAGCACCGGGATCAGCGGAGCCGAGAGGCCTCCCGGCACCGGGATCAGCATAACAGGGGGCAGCGCCCAAACCCCCTGATCGCCCTGCGGCTCTGTGTGTGACAGGGGGCGGCGCCACAACCCCCTGATCAGCCCTGCTCTGTGTGTGACAGGGTGCGGAGCCCCAACCCCCCACCCCCCCCACGGGCCCTGCTCTGTGTGTGACAGGGTAGAGCCATAACCTCCCCATCAGCCCTGCCCTGAGTGTGATAGTGGCGGCGCCCCAACCCCCTGATTGGCCCTGCTTTGTGGGTGATAGAGGGCGGCACCCCAACCCCCTGATCCGCCCTGCCCTGAGTGTGACAGGGGGCGGTGCCCCAACTCCCCTATCGGCCCTACTCTGTGAGTGACAGGGTGGAGCTCCTCAACCCCCTGATCGGCCCTGCTCTGTGCATGACAGGGGGGAGCTCCCCAACCCCTTGATTGACCCTGCTCTGTGCGTTACAGGGTACAGAGCCCCAACCCCCCTGATGGGCCCTGCTCTGTGCCTGACAGGGGGTGGCGCCGCAACCTCCCCATCGACCCTGCCTTGAGTGTGACAGGGGGCGGTGCCCCGATCCCCCAATCGGCCCTGCCCTGAGCGTGACTGAGGGTGGCTTCGCAACCTCCCAATCTGCCCTGCTCTGTGCATGACAGGGGGAGGCGCCCCAACTCCCCAATCGGCCCTGCTCTGAGCCTGACCAGGGGCTGCACCTAGGGATTGGGCCTGCCCTCTGCCACTCGGGAGCAGGCCTAAGCCAGCAGGTCGTTATCTCCCGAGGGGTCCCAGACTTCAAGAGGGCACAGGCCGGGCTGAGGGACTCCCCTCCCCCCCGGGTGCACAAATTTTTGTGCACCGGGCCTCTAGTATCAAATAATAGTCTTACAAACTGGTCTTGGACTTTCTGAGCCTCTGACTTTCAAGGCATAACACGCATTCTCCACTTTGGCCAGGCTCTGTCTCAAGGTATACAGCTTCTTAGAAACCTGGTAAGGTCCAGTATTGCCAATGAATGAAAACCCAGCATAAACCTGGCGTAAGAACTGGCTCACATCAAAGGGGGTGTCAATGTCCCCATTGCCCACACTGTTCACACACATCGGCATCAACTCACCAGTTAGATCAGCCACTCCCAGGAGGTAATCAACAGGGGTGGTGTTCAGTCTCCAAGTACCAAACTCTTTATCATGAGCACTGAGCATCGGAAGAGGGCTTCTATCCTCCAGTCTCAGATGATGAGTTGTCCCTCCTCTTGTTTTGAGATTAACTCTTCCAAATGACCTTGACCTCTCCTCCCACCTCTTCCAGGACCTTGTCTCATAAGGGGCATGCCCTTGGGCAAGTTATTTCATCTCTCTAAACCTTAGTTTCCTCATGGTCTTATTTTCTTTCCCATTGTCTTCTGTTGTGAATACCAGTTGTTATTAATTTCATCCATACTGATAAGTGATCGTGTTTTAATAAAGTGTTGAAAAGAGACGGTCTCCACATATTCCTGAAGTCCTGTGGTAAGTCCTGTGGTAATGGCTCTATGGAATTAATGCATCTCTTCTCTGGAGAGCTCCTGGGCCACCTGCAGTATCTTTTGTCTGACACCATCTAATTTAATTTCTGACTCAGTCAATATTTCTTCCATATCAGAAGCACTTGTAATCCTATGGAGCAGAAAAATTATCATTTACTTTCTACGGTTACATCCCTTCTAAGTTTCACAAGTCTCCCATAGTTGTCATGTCTTACATCAAGTTCCTGCTGAAATGATTTTAAGGCCACCAACACGGGTAACAATGCATTAACATCCTACCCTTCGCTCCTCTGGCTGTGGGGAAAATTGTCATGTTTCCTTTTCCTGAACCCTCCCAATCCTTCTTTGTTGCTCATGTCGTCACAGCCTACAGTGAGTTGTGTAGAGACAGAGGGTCTTGGACCTGGTGTAGTGCATAAGTCGGGCGGGGGGGAGGGGGGGGAGTGGGTTGGGGGGAGGGGGGCACGAGCCTGCCAGGGCCCTTTGACAAGTCATAGGAGCTGAGCTGGAAGCTGCTTCGGGCTTGTGCATCGCCTTCTTGAGTCCAGGTGATTTTGACAGTATTTTTATTAACGTTGGGGACATTGGAACAAAGGAAGGACTCAGGGTAGTAGAAACAACAGGAGAGAGCCTAGGCGATGCTCTGCTTTGACTCTCTGGAAAGATGATAGGAAAGAAGAGAGCCAACCTGGGACTGCTTAGCTCATTGGAGAGTCAGAGAAAAGGGGCCTTGGATACAGGATCAGGGGGTCAGCCTGGAAGGAGCTGCTGCTGCCTGCTGCTCCCCTGGTTGCAAGTCTCTGTGGGGACCCACAGAGTTTAGGAGAAAGAAAGGCCCCGAGACTATGACTCTGAAAAGTTATTGCTTTGTAAACAATCCATTCTTTCAATATTGTCAAATTTGTCTTTTTGCCTCCAAAATTTATAACAAATATTACATATTGTTCCAATTTTACATTTAATATAATTAAAAAGGCACCTATACAAATGACCTTAGCAACAATATTTCAACAAATATTGCACTGAAAGAATTTTCACAACACATAGTTGTTAAACAAATTAAAAAATAATGAACTTATATAAAGTCTCTGTGTCTTTCTGATTATCAATTAAAATACAATTATTTCTTTACTAGGGGCCCGGTGCACGAAATTCGTGCACTGGGTGTGTGTGGGGGGGGGAGTGTCCCTCAGCCCAGCCTGCCCCCTCTCACATACTGGGAGCCCTCAGGCGTTGACCCCCATCACCCTCCAATCGCAGGATCGGTCCCTTGCCCAGGCCTGACGCCTCTGGCCTAGGTGTCCGGCCCGGGCAGCAGGGACCTGCAGTGGCAGCGGGGGGCGCCGCGATCGCGCGGGCTCCGCCCCTGCCCCTGCAGGATGCCTCTGGCTGAGGTGTCCGGCCCGGGCAGCGGGGACCCAGAGCTGCAGCGGCCCCGCGATCGTGGGCTTCGCTTTAGGCCCAGGCAAGGGGCCCCTAGCTCCTGGAACTGCCAGCTTCGACCGTGCCCAGCTCCCATCGCTGGCTCCACCCCTACTTCCTGCTATCACTGGCCAGGGCGGAAAAGGCACCTGATTCTCTGATCATGGCTGGGGGGCAGGGCAAAGGCGGCCCCAGGGCCGCCTTTGCCCTGCCCCCCAGCTCTTAGCTCCCCCTTGGGTTTCCAATCACTGTCAGTGGCAGGGGGCTTCTTCCTGCTTTCCCTTTCGCCTCCCTGCATTGTGCCTACATATGCAAATTAACCGCCATCTTGTTGACAGTTAACTGCCAATCTTAGTTGGCAGTTAATTTGCATATAGCCCTGATTAGCCAATGAAAAGGGTATCGTCGTACGCCAATTACCATTTTTCTCTTTTATTAGTGTTGATAGTTTAACAGTCCAACTATCTAAATAAGCCAAGAAAAATGAGGTACACATAAGACTAATAAAATTTCTTTCCAAAATTTAAAATTAACAGAACATTTTGGGCCACATATTTATAAAAGGTTAAATCTTTAATTCAACATTTAAATAGAAATTTTTTTAAAATGCCCCCCAAATAAAATCCTAACTTTAAAATAGGATGTATAAATCATCATTACTAAATGGTTTTTATAGCCATAATAAATATTGATAAATATAGATAAGTAGCACTGGTTTCCTTCATGAAAAGGAAAACCAATAATTTAAAAAAGGTATTTTTCATGTCTAAATCCCAGAAGACATGTTTTTCAGAAGACATGAAATAAATAATGGTTTTCCCTCCACACCTATTTTAGGCACAAGCTTATATATAAACATACATGTGTTCATTCAAAATATGTGATATTTCAATTAGAGTCCCTGTTAATTGGTACATAGACAGATACTTTGAAAGTCACAAGGCCTTATTATGACCTTCATGTATGCTGACGGATGCTGGACTAACAGCTTCAGAGAAAGAAACACCTTCAGGGAAAAGGGGCTCCTTTGTCCACCTTGGCTACAATATTTCAGCCTCCAGTATTTCAGCTTCCATTCTGAGGCCCTGAAACTGGGTAGAGAGGGACAGATAGAACTATCCAGAAGTCACCAGAGCCATCACAAAAGAATGAAACAGTCCCTCTGGGCATTGACTGGCTTCTAAAGGTTGTCCTGAAAGCAAAATTCTTAGCCTCTATTTTATCTTTTATAGGAATGTTTTGGAAATTAATGCTGTTTTAATAAAGCCACATCTACATCTTAATTAGTAATACAACAGACTCTGTGTATGTCTTTTCACTCTCTTCAATATTCATAGTATAGTTCATTGAGATTCAAGGTTGATCGATGTTTCTCTCTCATCGATGTTTCCAACTCTCCATCCTTCTCCCTTCCTCTCTGTAAAAAATCAATAAAATATATTTAAAAAATAAATAAATAAAATAAAACAAAATAATAAAAATCAAGTGAATAAAAAATCTGATGAACAGAATAAACTGGTGAATATAATAGAATCGGGGGCATAGAAAGGGAGTGGACTGACAATTCTCAGGGGGAAAGGGGTGTGGGGGTGTGGGAAGAGACTGGACAAAAATTGTACACCTATGGATGAGGACAGTGCGGGGCGGGGGGGGGGAGGAAAGGAGGGGAGCCATGGGGGGGGGCGGAAAAGAGGAACTGTAATAATCTGAACAATAAAGATTTTTTTAAAAAAACTAGCCTGCTATCAAACATTTAATTAACTCACCACTAGTGCCTTGGCAGGGCCAGACCAAACGGTCTCTGGGCCGTATATAGCCCCCAGGCCAGACGTCCCCCACCCTGGATTAGAGTATTGGGGCGGGGGGAGGTTGATAATGTTATTTGATTATATAAGATAAATCCTTTTTTGCAAGAAGTACACATTTGAGTATTAAGGTTAAAGCAGTATCATGTGCAACTTACTCTCAAAAATAATTATATGTTATATAGAGATACACATACACACAGATTTAAAATAGAGGAAAAAAGAGAGTTAGAGAAGTAAATGTAAAATAAGAAATCTTGGCAGTTTTGAAATCTGGGCCATCCCCCTCACCAACCTCTGGAAAGGCAGCTTCCGGATCAGAAGCCCTGTAGATTTCTGGTATCTGAGGGATTTCTCCAAGTGCAATGGTACAGGGCCTGTAGTGATGGGGCTTCTTCACCCCACCGGTAGAGGGAGCGCTTTTCCTGGCAGCTTTTAGTGGCCAGCTGTTTGCATGCGCTTTCCCAACCATGCTTTGCAAGCAGTCTGCTTGGTTCGGGCCATTTTCTTTCACTCCACGCAGAAGTTTTAGGCCGCTTCTTAATCCGTCGTCCTGCTCCTGCTGCCCAAGGAGACCCGCAGTCCGGGAGCTAAGTGCACGGATCGCCCCAACGAATAACGAAACCAATTGTTTCTTCCTAAAACATTTTTAATGAGATGTATTAGCTATTGCACAGATTCTGCCTTGGAGTCCCCCCACCCCCAAAAATGAGGGCAATTTAATATCTAGAACCATTGTAAGCCACATATCTACACTGGTCCCTTAGACTTCTTTACCTTGAGTTATTTTATCTGCTGTTTGGATCACAGTGAGTGATAAATATGCTTGGAAAGCTGTCTTAGATGGGAAACACCAATGAGGGCTACAGATTCCTGATTTAATGGTGAAATCTGGTTAAAAGCTATCCCTTTAAGCTGTTAACAAAATGTGAGCACCTCGGGGAAGGAATTCCCCTCTCTGAGCTGTGGTTCTATGTGTGAGGACAACAATGCAGCCCATACACAGTTCAAAGGCCTGGTTCACAGTGAGACCTGTATGTCAGGAAGAGGCACAGGGGCCTTACAGTGCATCTCCCCAGAGTCCCAAGCTACCGCATAAGGATCTAAAGAGACAGTTCTTCCCTGACACAACATCAGAAAAAGCCATATACCACACACACACCACACTCAGATTCCCCCCAGCATCAATCCTGAGAACTCTCAAATATCATCCACTGGCAAAGATCCCGAATTCCCAGAGTCAATTCCAAAACACAGGGCTAAACTTGGCTTTGGCATCCCCCTTACCTTATCCAACATACAATCAGTCCCATTAAAATGCCTGCTCCAATAAAGCCAACAGCAATACAAGTATCGGTAGTCCCCCAGGCATTTCCCATCTCAGATCCTGCAGAAAGAGGAGGCAAACGTTAAAAGGAAACCTACTTGCAGGGGCCAAAGTGACCACACAACCACTGCTAAGATATCTGTGGTCGTGTGTCATTTCCCTGTCATAGATATAACCACTAATCCTCTGCCACACTTCTTGTCATTCCTTTCACATATACCTCCACACATCAAATAGTGTGTTTAGCAACTGACAGAAATACATGGCAATATGAACACCACCTACCACATATGTATGCCGTGCACATGTTCAAAGCTTCTACACTACATCATCTTACATCACTATACACTACTATATAACAAATATCTGTGTCCCCCCAAAATTCATATGTTGAAATCCTAATACCCAAAATGATGGTATTAGGAGGTGGGGCTTTTGGGATATCATTAGGACATGAGGGAGGAGCCGTCGTGAATAATTAGTGCCCTTAGATAAGAGGCCCTAGAGAGATTCCCTTATCCCTCCACCATGTGAGGATACAAGAAATCTGTGACCCAGAAGAAAGCCCGCACCCAGCAGTTTTTATATTTATTTATTATAGCAGCCACAGGTCACCAACACAAATATATTATATTATATTAATTATATTATATTATATTATATTATATTATATTATATTATATTATATTATATTATTATATTATATTATATTATATTATATTATATTATATTATATTATATTTATTATATTATACTAGAGGCCCAGTGCACAAAAATTTGTGCACTCGGGCAGGGGGAGGGGGGTACCTCAGCCCAGACTGTGCCCTCTTGCAGTCTTGGACCCCTTGGGGGATAATCACCTGATGGCTAAGGCCCGCTCCCCTGGGGATTGGGCATAAGCTGGCAGTCAGATATCCCTCTGGCAGCCTGGGAGCCCTCAGGGAATGCCCACCTGCCAGCAGGGAGCAGGCCTAAGCTGCAGTCGGACATCCTTAGCGCTGCTGAGGTGGCAGGAGAGGCTCCCACCACCACCGCTGTACTGGCAGCAGTCAGCCTGGCTTGTAACTGAGCAGAGCTCCCCTTGTGGGAGCGCACTGACCACCAGGGGGCAGCTTCTGCATTGAGCGTCTGCCCTCTGGTGGTCAGTGTGTGTCATAGTGACCAGTCATTCCCAGTCGTTCTGTTGTTGCATATTACCCTTTTATTATATAGGATAGAGGCCCGGTGCATGGGTGGGGGTAGGGTGGTTTGCCCTGAAGGGTGTTGCAGATCAGGGTGGGGGTCCCACAGGGGTGCCTGGCCAGCCTGGGTGAGGGGCTGAGGGCCGTTTTCGGACTGGCCACACCCCCTTCAGGGTGGGGGGTCCTATTGGGGTGCCTGGCCAGCTTGGGTGAGGGGCTGAGGGCCGTTTTCAGGCTGGCCACAGCCCCTTCAGGGTGGGGGTCGCAGCCGGGGTGCCTGGCCAGTCTGGGTGAGGGTAAGATGACTGTTTGCAGGCTGACCAAGGTCCCCAGTGGGGACCATCACCCCATGAGGGTATAGCTAGCCTGGGTGAGAGGATGATGGCTGTTTGCAGGCTGGCCACAGCCCGTTCAGGTTATGGATCCCCCCCTGGGGTGCCTGGCCAGCATGGGTGATGGACTGATGGCTATTTGCAGGCTGGCCACAGCCCCTTCACAGTGGGGGGGGAGGGCCTGCAGGCATGCCTGGCCATCTGGCTGAGGGCTGATGGCTGTTTGCAGGCTGGCCACAGCTCCTTCAGGGTGGTGGTCCCCCCTGGAGTACCTGGCCAGCTTGGGTGAGGGGCTGATGGCTGTTTGCATGCTGGCCAAGGCCCCAGCCACCCAAGCTCCCAGTGGAGGCTGACTGGAAGCAGGTATCTGGGGTTTATTTATCTTCTATAATTAAAACTTTGTTGGCTTCAGCAGAGGCCAGAGCCGGCCAGGGCAGGCGGGAAGCTCGGCTTTCTCCATTGCAGGGGCAACCAAGCCTCCGTGGCTGCCGGCCGCCATTTTGGTTGGGTTAATTTGGATTTAGTCACTCTGACTGGCAGGTGGATGTGGCGTGGAGCGTAGCAAAGGTACGGTCACTTTGCATGTTTCTATTCTATTCTATTCTTTTCTATTCTATTCTATTCTATTATAATATTATACATACAAAGCATATTTCAATTCCAAATTTCCCATGTCCCACAAATATTCTACACACACCTCACTCATACACATCCCTGGCCCTTGCTCCCAAAAACAATTCCTCTCTCCCTCCAGGACCACTCGAGGCCCCATCTGGCAAAACCAATCAGCCCCTGCCTCCCTAACCCCTCTCAGCTCTAGGCAGATGCATTTGACCTACAAGATCATCCCCACCCAGGACCAGAGCCATGATCATGGAAACTAAGATATGAGCTCAATTAACCCACCCCACCAGCAGGGGGCGTTCTGTAGTGAGCTGTATTATGTTAAGCTCAGGATCTAGTGTGCCTGGGGAAAGGCCTTGGCATGTGCAGGACTCTCTACAATGGACTCCCCAGATTGAGCACAAAACTATTGATTCGACTTCAACCAGCCAACAGTTTGCAGTGGCCCTAGAGCAGCTGTGGGCAAACTACGGCCCGCGGGCCGGATCCGGCCCGTTTGAAATGAATAAAACTAAAAAAAAAAAGACCGTACCCTTTTATGTAATGACTAGAGGCCCAGCGCACGAAATCATGCACAGGTAGGGTCCCTAGGCCTAGGCTGCGATCAGGGCCATCTTCTGCCCAGCTCGCCAGTCCCCAGTCCTGCTCCACTGCCACCCACCCCGTTCCCCGTGGTTGCCCGTTCACCATGCTGTGAACAGAGCCTGCGGGCAGGTTAGGGGGAGGGGGAATGAGAGGTGGTCAATGCACCTCATAGCAACTGGTCGAGCGGTCGTTCCGATCATTATGGTCACTGGCCTTTTATTATAGAGGATGTGTGTGTATAACTTACTCATAGAGGAACAAGAATAAGAATGACATTGGACTTCTTAAATGCAAGAGAGAAGAGAGGGACATGAAATATTTTAAGTGCTGAAAGAAAATAACTCACTTACTTGGAATCCTATATTCAGAAAAATTATCATTCAAAAGTGAAGTATAAATACTTTCTCAAACAAAACCCAGGGAATATGTCACCAACAGACCTGCCTTGCAAAATATTATAAAGTCGTCAGAGAGAAGGAAAAGTATATGGGTCAGAAACTAGAATCAGAGAAGACATAAATGAAGGGAAATTAAAACCTTTTATTATGCTTTTGACCTGCAAGATCATCCCCACCCAGGACCAGATCCATGACCATGGAAACTAAGATATGAGCTCAATTAACCCAACCCACCAGCAGGGGGCGTTCTGTAGTGAGCTGTATTATGTTAAGCTCAGGATCTAGTGTGCCTGGGGAAAGGCCTTGGCATGTGCAGGACTCCCTACAATGGACTCCCCAGCTTGCGCACAAAACTATTGATTCGACTTCTACCAGCCAACAGTTTGCAGTGGCCCTAGAGCAGCCGTGGGCAAACTACGGCCCGCGGGTCGGATCCGGCCCATTTGAAATGAATAAAACTAAAAAAAAAAAAAAAGACCGTACCCTTTTATGTAATGATGTTTACTTTGAATTTATATTAGTTCACACAAACACTCCATCCATGCTTTTGTTCCGGCCCTCCGGTCCAGTTTAAGAACCCATTGTGGCCCTCGAGTCAAAAAGTTTGCCCACCCCTGCCCTAGAGCCTGGCGAGAAGAGTTGCCGGTAGGGTTGGGTCTCTGGCCCCTGATAGACCCTTATCCTCAGGGGGCATGGACAGGATCCTATCCCCTTTCTCCTAGTAGCTGACAAGCATCCCATTCCAGGTCATACAGACCATCCAGCTCCTTAAGCTGCCATAAGTTACCAGCAACGCTAAGGACGCTTGTCACCACTCTCTAGCTATTAGGCGATCCACCCTGGCTTAGGGACCTAGCCTGGACTGCTGACTCTGGGGCTGAAGTAGGCCAAACCAAGCTTTCTCTCCTCCCCTATTGGCCCCCATCTTGGCCTAGACTAACTGGGAACCTGAGTGTTACGTTATACCCCCTCAAGGTGAAGAGTAAGGTACACGTTTAGAGGATGCTTACCTGTCCCAGACAGGGTGAAGTTCGACCTCCTGGAGGTGGGCAAGGATATGTGACTTATCACACATTGGTAGGTGGTCACATTGTGCTCCAGAGAGTGGTTCAGCCTCAAACGGCTGGTGATGTTAAATGTGCCGTCCTCATTCTTGACGGCTGGACCTTTGGTGATGCCTTCAGAAATCTCCTGGCCCTGGGGATTCTCGTGGGTATATATACGCCAGGTTATGTTAATGTCCTTTGGGTAGAACCCACTTGCCTCACACAAAACATCTTCGTTGCCATCATCTTTCGCCGTGGCTTGTTCTTGAAACAAGGTGCACTTTGGGGAAGCTGGCAAGGAAGAGAAGTCATGATTTGAGGGTAGGTTGGGACTAGCTTATTATCAGTTCAAAGCCTGACCCATAGCAAGCCTTCAGGAAGGGTGAGTGAGGCGAATGAGATTGTGCTTAGCCTAAGTAATCTGGGGATGCTGATCCCAGTGCCAGGGTGACGCTGATAGACCATGATCCCGACTCTCACATCCATTATGTAAAGCAGAGTTTCTTATGCCACTTGGTGTCATAGACGACACCTTTGAGAATCGGAGGAAAGCTTTGGAACACTGTTGTGGTAGAAACTGCTGTCCATTCTTCAATGACACATCCAAGTTAAAGCTACGTCTCCCAACCTCCACTTCAGCTGGTGAATTCAGGGTACACTAGTTCAGATAGAATCAGAAGTAGCGAGAGCAACCTCAAGGAAGTACCCTTAAGGAACAAGGGTATCTTAAAGAAAAGTACTATAGCCTTCTCTCCCTCTCCCCTTCATCCTTCCTGGAGAACAGCTGGAAGACCAGGGATATTAGGTCAAAACTAAGGCTATCTGAATAAACTATAGACATTAATTAATAAAAATGTATCAATATTGGTTCATTAATTTTAATAAATATACCATACTAATGCAAGAGGTTAATAATAGAGAAAGCAGTATGTACAAAGACAGGAGTCATGAAGAAATTACTATCTTTGCAATTTTTTCTGCAAATTTAAAACTGTTCTAAAAAATAGTCTATTACTTTTTAAAAAAAAATTTTTAGGCTTTCTGTCAGTTGCAGAGGAAATGAATCCTAATACACTTTCCCATCCCCCTAGTCCAGGGGTGGGCAAACTTTTTGACTCGAGGGCCACAATGGGTTCTTAAACTGGACCGGAGGGCCGGAACAAAAGTATGGATGGAGTGTTTGTGTGAACTAATATAAATTCAAAGTAAACATCATTACATAAAAGGGTACGGTCTTTTTTTCCAATAGTTTTATTTATTTCAAACGGGCCGGATCCGGCCCGCGGGCCCTAGTTTGCCCACGGCTGCGTCAATATGTACAAAACATTCAAAGTCTTAAGTACAATTTTGAAGGGCTCATAGACATTGCCCCGGTTATAGGCTGCATTGTGGCCCCACCCCCAAATTCATGTTGAAGCCCTAAGCCCATTCTCTTAGACTGTGACTGTATTTGGAGATAGGGTTTTTTTTAAAACTCAGGACCCGTTTGTCCGCAGGCCCACGCTCTATCCGGCTAGGGCTGGAGACAGGGTCTTTATAGAGGTACTATTGCATCTATTTAGAGAAAAGGACATTGAGGTTCAACCTGGTTAATAACTTGCTTTAAGTTGTCCAGACATAAACCCGTGTCTATCCAACTCCAAGGCCCATTCCCAAACTTCTCTACTTGGCAGGGCCAAATCTCTACCCCAAGCCCCATCACCATGGGAACCACAGGACACTGCCTCAGGCACTCACCCAAAACCACTAGAACGACTGTTCCCTGGGCCTCATAGGGGGTGTTCACCACCTTACATCGGTACTCTCCTGCGTCTGTCAGCTGGACTCCAGTAAGGTAGAGTGAGGCGTCCCCCTTCTCTAGCCCCCCTGGAGACACGCTGGCTCCGGGTCTGAATGCCTTTTGATAGTTTCCATACATTTCAAACACCTTGTGCTCTGTTTCATCTGCCTGATCCTTCTGATCCCAGGTAATACCCGTAATAGTGAGGTTCAGGGGTGTGGAACCAGGGACCTTGCAGGAGATGGTGGCATTGTCATGCAGCAACACAGTCTGATTCTTGCCTTCCATCTCCACTGTCAAATCTGTGGAAAGAAGAAAATTCAATTATGGGAGAACCTTGAAAAAAAACTTAGGCCTTGTACTCTCAGACACTTTACCATGTAATTAAAAACAAATTCCTTGCCCTAGCCGGCCCCAGTAGGGGGCGTGCAGCAGGCAGCCAATCAATGATCCTCTCGTTATTAATATTTCTCTCTTCCTCTCCCTTCCGGTCTGAAATCATTAAAAAAATATATCTTTATAAAAAGAGCTTACTATGTAGCAGGCACTCTGCCTGACCCTTTACAAAAAACAAAACACAAAAACAAATTCCTTTGTGAGGGCGGGGGGGGGGGGGGGGGGGGGCGGAGCGGGCGGAGGTATCTCAGGTACAGAGGCCCTTAGTTCATGGCCCCTCCTTAATCGCATAAGATCCTCCAACTTTGTTCTTCCTTTTCAATATTGTTTTGATTAGTCTGGTCTCTTGCAATTTCTTAGAAATTTTCAAATCCGTTTAATTGATTCCTACAATTCCACAAAGGAAAGCTTAGAGTTGGGGACTGTTAAGGTACAGGTGGCCGAGGGCCCTAGGGCGGGGCCCTCCAAAGGCCATGGGGAGTCTGCCTAGCGACACCCTCCACCCCCCCACCTCACCCCACTTCACCCCCCCCCCACCTTACCTGCGGTGGACACCCAGCACCACAGAACCAGGAGCGGCCACAGAAAGCCACGCGGGAAGCCTGCCGCCGCCGCCGACACCGGGACAGCCATGCCTGCGGGGGACCAGCGCGTCCGCCCAGTCCGCCTGGAGCCGTCGCCGAGTTTCCGCCTAGAAAGAGGAGTCCTGGGTCGGAAAGCGCAGTCCGCAAAACCGCCTCTTGGGGCCGTCACTTGCTTGGTACTAGATGGCCTCTCTGCGCCTTCTAACCCTTCTGCCCCTTCTTCAGCCCGATTTACACTAAGACGACTGGGCGTGACACTGACCCCGCAGCCTCTGTTCTCAGCCTCCGAAGCTCCGTCCCAGCCAAGCAATCCCCTCCCCCCCCCCCCCCAGAAGGTTAACCCCTATTTTGTAAAACTACTGTTTGGAATTCTCTGCTATTCTTTAGACTTGGCCTCTTATTCAAAAAAAATAACTTTGCTTTCTAGCCTGCTTTAGCCTGATTGAATAATGAGGAAGATGAGCTTAGCTGTCTGACCTTGTAGGCAGAGACTAGATACGCCCATACTCTCAAGGCAATGGCAGGTGTATTTTTTAATTGGATAGAACTGTGTAGTTTCCGAGGCTACCAGCGAGATAACCACTAAGCACATAGGACTGGCTCTTTAATAAAAAGGTTAGTTCTGCTTGTAGCTCTGCTTAGAATTTGAATTCATTTTCTCTAAGCCCATCGCAGCGCACACGATGAATAAAGTGACTCCAAACTCTCTGAGCATTGCTTGATTTATTCCGGTTCTCTGAAGCTCCCCTGTCCCCACCAAGCGATCCCCCCTCTCCTTCCGCCCCCAGCTTCAGGGTCTCAGCCTCGGAAGCTCCCGGGTCCCCACCAAGCGATCCCCTCCCCCTCTCCACCCCCTACCCCCGCAGCCTCAGGGTCTCAGCCTCGGAAGCTCCCGGGTCCCCACCAAGCGATCCCCTCCCCCTCCCCACCCCCTACCCCCGCAGCCTCAGGGTCTCAGCCTCGGAAGCTCCCGGGTCCCCACCAAGCGATCCCCTCCCCCTCCCCACCCCCTACCCCCGCAGCCTCAGGGTCTCAGCCTCGGAAGCTCCCGGGTCCCCACCAAGCGATCCCCTCCCCCTCCCCACCCCCACCACCCCATAGCCTCAGGGTCCCAGCCTCCGAACCTTGCGCTTCCCGACAGACTGATCCCCACACACACACCTGCAGCCTCAGGATCTCAGCCTCAGAAGCGCCGGCGCCGGCGCCCCCGCCAGTGATCCGGCTCCACCAGCAGCTTCAAAGAGTCAACCTCGAATTTCCCAAGCCGTCACCGAGTCAACCTCCAATTCACCGAGTCAACCTCGAATTCACCGAGTCAACTTCCAAGTCACCGAGTCAACCTCGAATTTCCCGCGACGGGAAAAGATGGCTGCCACGTGCAGCCTCACGGAGTCAGCACGGGAACTTCGCGCTCTTATCCAAGTGACTGGAGGCGGGAGGGGCCTTATCGTCACGGCTCCGCCTCTTGGGAGGATCTGAGTGACTGTCCAGCAAACCTCTCCAATGGGCAGGGACTTGTGACCGGGTAGCCCTGCCTGCCGTGAAGTTAGGGACGGTAAATAGATTTTGTCTAAAATCCTCACAAACCGCAAAGGAAATGTCTGAGGTCAGGTTTCACATCGCAGATAACTTATAACTAAGTTCTGCAGGCAAATTGCAATGTAACTAGAGTTCCCCGTGGTCCGGCGGCCGGGCTCCGCCGCGGCGGTGGCGGGCGCTCCCCGCCCTGGTTCCTCAGCACCCTCGCCGGCTGGAGCCCACCCAGAAAGGCCTTTCCCCTACAGTTTTCACCAAGGCAGGCAGGTTTTGTAGACATGACAAGTGCCCTAGCCAGTTTAGCTCGGTGTATAGAGCGTCAGTCTGCGCACGTAAGGGTCCGGGTTTGGTTCCAGTCAAGGGCGCATGCCCCGGTTGCCGGTTTGATCCCCAGTAAGGGCGTGCAGGAGGCAGCCAGTCAATGATTCCCTCTCATCATTGATGTTTCTATCTGTCTCTTCTTCTCCCTTCCTCTCTAAAATTAATAAAAATATATATCTTTTTAAAAAAAACAAAACAAAAAAAAGAAGTGCCACGCACAAGTCCTGAAGAGCAGGACCAGCATGAAGGCAATCACAAACAAATGTGGGAAAAGAGCAAAACCGGAAACACCACCGATCCCAACATAGGTCAACATCTTTTTTTCAGATGACTGTGTGTTTCCCTCTTCTTCTTCTGAAAGCCAGACAGATTCAAGTACTGACGATTCCACCTACTAACGGAAAAGTTAAGAGGAAGAGAGGAGAGAAAAGGAATAAAAGGAGAATAGAAAGGACACAAGATGAAACATCAAGAAAAGGAAAGAGAAGGAAAAAAGGAGGAAACAACCACATGATATCACCTTTCCAAGGTCTCATGAACTTCCTGTTTAAGATGACACTTTTAGTTTGGGTTTACATTTTTATTGGTTTGTCAAGACCACAGCAGTTACAGTGTCCAATATGTTAAAGAAAATATCTATCTATCTATCTATCTATCTATCTATCTATCTATCTATCAACAGATTAGATATAGATATAGATACAGATACAGATACAGATACAGATACAGATATAGATAGATATAGATAGATATACATACAGTGGGGCCTTAACTTATGAGTGTCCCGACTAATGAGTTTTTTGAGATACCAGCTGTCTCTCAGCAGATTTTTTGCTTTGAGTTGACAGAGTAATTTGAGTTAACGAGCTCCTTAACGATATTGGTCTCCGAAGGAATTAAACTCCTAAGTCAAGGCCCCACTGTATATAAAGCCTGCGATGGGAATGACCTGTAGCTATGATGCCCACTGCCACTAGCAAATCAGCCCATAGAGGGTGGGGCTGGCCCGCCAACCTACTGCAGCCCCTCCTCCCCGCCCCCCCCCCCAAACATGAGCTCTGCTCCCATCCTTCCCCACACACACCAATGGTGGTCCAGCTGGCCGGTCAACTTCTCAGGGCCCCTCCCCCGCCACTGACCCCCATGGGTCCCGCCACCCCATTCAGGGGCAGGCCTGACCCTCCCCATGGCCGGCACCAACCCCAATTGGCCCCCCCTCACTCCAATCGCAGGCAGAGCCCCTCCCCCCCTCCCCCACAGGCCTGGCCCTGATGGCGCCAATCAGGGCGGGTGGCCAGCCAACCTACCACTGTCTCCTCCTCCCGACAGGCTCAGCCCCATCCACCCAGATTGTGGCGGGGCCACAGGAACCCACCAGTGCACGAATTTGTGCACTGAGCCTCTAGTATGTATATAACTTTGCCTGTTACATACAATGTAAATATATTTCAATATTTAGATTTATTTTTGTCATCTCTTAAATATCTCGATCAAAATTAGTAGAACAGACCCACATGCTTCAAAACATCAAAAATTGCCATTTGGATTATTGTAATCTCTGTAACCTGGGAGAGATGACATGCCAGGGTCTGAAACCAGGCTAAACTTCTTGGTTTCCAAAACTCAGCCTTTTGGCTTAAGGTGGCCAAATGGGGATGCAGAGCCCAGCACTGTGAAACCACAGAAACATGGAAGAGCTGGGGGATGGATGTCTTTCACAACTTCATGTCCTCTGTAACCACACAATAGTTGGGAAATCACATTTTATTTGCAAAGGTCTGCATCCAACACTTGAGAGCCTGAAGTTCAAGCCGGTTGTGGCAATGTTAGGATGCTTATCCTGTATTCAGATATCTGGTAGGGAAAGAGACTGAGTCTGCTCTGATGAATATCATGCCTAATAATTGCATCTAAACTACCTATACCGAAGTCCTACACAAAGCAGAAGACTTGCAGATGGCATGAAAAAGGCAAAGACTTATCCATGTGCTTCTTAGTCTTTCTTCCTGAGTTTTATGTTTCTATTTTTAGTAATGTCCTCTTCTTTCAACAAGTAGTATCTGTTTTCAGAATTTCAGTATTTGTTGTGGGGCACGGGGTAGTGTTCTTTTACTCTTGTTCCGCTAGGTGTCCTGGTTCTACGTTTCCAACCAAAAGTTTTCATCTCCAGAGGTGATCACATTGTTTCATAAAAATAAGAAAGGTTCCCCAGGTCAGCCTTTCAGGTTGCCTCTTAGGTTTTACACATCGCTGGGCTTTTGGCTCATTTGGGTTTATGGGATTATGCACATCCCATCAAACCATGTAACCGATAGTTGCCTTTAAAAGAAGGTCTAGTAACTAGACTCTAGTTAGAAGTGAATGAGAGATGAGAGGGCTAGGTTTATATTTTTAATTAGAAGTTGAGGTATTATGTTGTTATTCAGGCAAAATGGCTTAAAATAATCTTAAAATAATCTTTTATGTTTCATTGAGTTTTATTTAATGAAACATAAAACTCATTGCCACAACCATTCTTTACTGAGTTGAAGATTTTATCCATATTGCTATACTGTAGTGTTGTTACTGAATGCAATTCCTTAAAGGGTCTCCTTCCCCACCCCCCAGTAATAGTAACTCAAAACAAAATTATAATACGATTATACTTAAATTAAGTATCTTTATCTTTGACTACAGAGAGGTTTAACATAATTATACATCATTTCTTCTCCCACCCCACCCCCTGCCCAATATTGTCTTGGGCTCATAGTATTTATGTATTAAGAAAGTTACTTCCTTATATTTGAAATGGTGACTTTCTGAAATGTGCTAGCAGAAGACTCAGGTGGTTTTTATTTTATTTTTTATTTACTAAAGAAATAAAGGTATTTTAGTTTATGAATAGACTATTTTTTTCCAGGAAAAGTAATACTCATAATTATGGGATGAGCATGACCTCTTCAGAGAGTAAAATAAAATGTAGGCATTCGATATTAAAATTATTTCAAAACTATTTTTTAATTTGTAGCCTAATTAAAATAGAGCATATGCTTTCTGGAGGCGAGACTGACAGCACAGACTGAGGTCTGGACAGTGCATCCCTTCTCTGCCTTCTCTCCTAGCTCCAGGTCTGCGTTTACCCATGTGAATGGTGTTTATAATGGGTCCACTTACTTTAAAAACCTCACTTTGGAGAACTATACTGCTTTCCAAGATAAAAGTTAAATTTACTGAATAGTAAACAATTTCAGACAATCAAGAGGTAGTTTTTAAATTTTTTTCAACTATAGTTGACATGCAAAATTATTTTAGTTTCAGGTGGACAAAATAGTGATTTGACATTTATCTAACTTATGAAGTGATCACCCCGATAAATCTAGTAACCCCCTTATAGCAAGAGAGACTTTTAATGAAGAAACCCTGAAAAGAGACTTGTACAATATGTTCTGGTAGAGAAAACTGTGGGGCTGTGTGTGATCAGGAGCCCTGAGCCCCTGGGCTGATCTGTCCTTCCCGAACTTTTTTCTCTCCATTTCCTCATCAGCAGAGGCTGAATTTCCAGGAAGCTGATGAAGCATAAGTGCATAATGGTCAGGGCCCTGCCAAGACCAGCGAGGGTCCGAGGGCCCAAGGGTCCGAGGGTCCTTAGCACTGTGCTTACATGGTCTTGCACTTTCCTGGCACCAGGTACAGGGCCGGAGGTCTTCCTGCAATATGGAGCCAGAGAGTAGCTTATGGAAAATGTCCAATAATTAGATATGTGAAGCTGTTAGCAGATGATTCATTTTCATCAATATCTGTCAAAATAAAGATTCTGTCCACAACTGGATACACTTGATAATGGGGCTATACAGTCTAAGAGGCACCGTGCTTGTTTGGTTATGGGAATCATACAGAATAGAATTCATCTGAATTCTGCTTTATGTAGGACACAAATTTACAGCTGTGCTACAGCTAGAGTACCTGTGGTTGAGGACACGGTTATTTGGCATCCTTTCATTTAAAAATAATTTTGATCAACTGTGAAAGAGGAAAAGCTAAATTATCTTTCAGTTCTCTATGTATAAAAAAGATACTTCAGCCCGGCTGACAGGGTTCAGTGGTTGAGCGTCGACATATGAACCAGGAGGTCAGGGCACATGCCGGGGTTGCAGGCTCAATTCCCAGTGGGGTCATGCAGGAGGCGGCTGACCAATGATTCTCATCATTGATGTTTCTACCTCTCTCTCCCTCTCCCTTCCTCTCTAAAATCCATAAAAATATATTTTTTAAAAAGATACTACAAAATCATTACAAAGACATTTACCCTCCCGTACCCCCAACTATGCAATAAAAGCAATATAGAGATATGTTAGGCAGTTAATAAAACCAGAATGTTGTTTTTCTGAATTTTGAAATATCTGTGCTAATTGTTAAGTTATAAAATTTGTAATTTGTGATTTGTTATTTTAAATAAATATTCACATATGTAAAATATACTAGGTGTACCAGTTAATGCGGATTTTTTTCAATAGACGGAGTTACACATATGTTGATATAAATGCTATTTGATATGTATGCTATTTTGTTGTATTGACAGCAAGCTTCAAAACTACATATGTCAAATTTGCTGAGGGTGTTAACGTCATACATATTTTGACACTTAAAAATGTCGAATTTCATGTCAAAAAAAGAGCATTTGTGAGAAGTTTTAATTCATTACTTTATTTTGAAAAAAAAGTTATTGTATATTTGGGGTAGCTTATGGTGAACATGCTCCATCTCAAGATACTTGTGAATGCTGGTTTAAATGATTTAAAAGTGATAATTTTGATGTGAAAGACAAAAAATGTCCAGGTCAACCAAAAAAGTTTGAAGACCAACAATTACAAGCATTATTGGATGAAGATGTGTGTCAAACTCAAAAACAACTTGCAGAAAGACTAAATGTTGCTCAGCAAACAGTTTCTGATCATTTACAAGCAATGGGAAAGATTTTAAAGGAAGGAAAATGGGTGCCACATCAACTGAACAAAAGACAAATGGAAAACCGAAAAGTCGTCAGTAAAATGTTGCTTCAATGGCACCAAAGAAAGTTTTTTTTGCATCAAATTATGACTGGCGATGAAAAGTGGGTTTATTTTAAGAATCCCAAATGCACAAAATCATGGGTTGATGCAGGTCAACCATCAACATTGACTGCAAGGCTAAATCGCTTTGGAAAGAAGACAATGCTCTGTGTTTGGTGGGATCAGGAAGGTGTGGTGTATTATGAGCTTCTAAAACCAGGTGAAACCCTTAATAATGATGGCTACCGACAAGAAATAATCAATTTGAACCACACTTTGATCGTGAAATGACCAGAATGGGCCAGAAGACACGGCAAAGTAATTTTGCTTCATGATAACGCACCATCACACACTTCAAAACCAGTCAAAGACACGTTAAAAGATCTTGCCTGGGAAGTATTAACCCACCTTCCATATTCACCAGACCTTGTTCCTTCAATTACCACTTGTTCTGATCGATGGCACATGCAATTTCTGAGCAGCACTTCAAAATGTACGAAGAAGTGGAACATTGGGTCTCTGAATAGTTTGCCTCAAAACAAGAACTTCTATTGGGACGGTATCCACAAATTACCTGAAAGATGGGAGAAATGTATAGCTAGCAATGGGCATTACTTTGAATAAAGCACTTTTTATGTTTCTCTTGAAATTATCATGTTCTCTTTGATTATAAAATTCGCCATTGTTAACTGGTATACCTAAATATATATATATATATATATATATATATATATATATATATATATATATATATATATATATAGAGAGAGAGAGAGAGAGAGAGAGAGAGAGAGAGAGATATGCTACCATTGTTGTTCCTAACTGTGTTGACAATTATCTTATTGCTGAATTGTACAGGATAAATTTTCCTTGGCAACATTTTATACTATCAATTAACACAAATGGACAAGGTTTGGGCTAACTCAGTATTTCAAAAATTTCAAAACTTCATTATAATGATTTAAATATAATTTCTTATAGATGCTCAAATAGGAAAGTCTCCAAACATGCCTAATGTCAATATAATAGACAACAAAAACAATTGCTAACTTATCACTACTAAAAGCTTTAAAATTGTATGTACAAGTATACAATTCAACTCAAACACCCGTAAAATATTACAATATTAATTCCAATTCTCTATCAGACTTCCTGTGATAAAGCACAAAAGTTTAATGTAGAAACTAACATCTGGGTATCTGTCAATTTTTCCGGAAGGCTATTTCAAAGTGGCCTAAATTAGCCAGATATAATGTGAATTCTTATCACAATGCCACATAACATTAATGTATATTGATAACTTAGTAGTTTTAATTCTGTTCTATGGAATAAGCCTATTTTGGAGCCTTGGCACAATATTGCCAATAAATTAAACAAAAAGCTCAAGGCCAGGTATATAACTAAAAAGTCTTTTCTATATATTACAAAACCATCAACTTCAATTATAAATGGCTTCTACTAATGACTACCACTCAAAATTCACACAAAGTAAAGTGAAACGGGTAGCAGAAAGTGCTGGCACATTTATACTGCAGAGACAATGATAGAATTTAGCCAGCAAAAATTCAAACAGACAAATATGTAAACATTCGAATGCAAACTTTCATGAGTAAGACACAGAAAATGATTCATTGTTATTGTTTTGTAAACAATCCATTCTTTCAATACTGTCAAATTTGTCCCTTTGCCCCAAAAAATGTGCAGCAAATATTACATATTGTTCTGATTTTACATTTAATATAATTAAAAAGGAACCTATACAAATGACCTTAGCAACAATATTTCAACAAATATTGCCCTGAAAGAATTTCCACAACACATAGTCAATAAACAAATTAAAATATAATAAACTTATATAAAGTCTCTGTGTCTTTCTGATTATCAATTAAAATCCAATTATTTCTTTATAGTTTAAAAAGCAGTCCAGCCGAAACCGGTTTGGCTCAGTGGATAGAGCGTCGGCCTGCAGACTGAAGGGTCCCAGGTTCGATTCTGGTCAAGGGCATGTACCTGGGTTGCGGGCACATCCCCAGTAGGAGATGTGCAGGAGGCAGCTGATCGATGTTTCTCTCTCATCGATGTTTCTGACTCTCTATCTCTCTCCCTTCCTCTCTGTAAAAAATCAATAAAATATAAAAAAGTAAAAAATAAAAATAAAAAGCAGTCCAACTATCTTAAAAAGCCAAGAAAAATCAGGTACACCTAAGACTAATAAAATTTCTTTCAAAAGTTTAAAATTGACAGAACATTTTGGGCCACATATTTATAAAAGGTTAAGTCTTTAATTCAACATTTTTTTTTTATTGATTTTTTGCAGAGAGGAAGGGAGAAGGACAGAGAGTCAGAAACATCGATGAGAGAGAAACACCGATCAGCTGCCTCCTGCACAGCCCCCCCTGGGGATGTGCCCGCAACCAAGGCACATGCCCTCGACCGGAACCGAACCCGGGACCCCTCAGTCCGCAGGCCGACGCTCCATCCACTGAGCCAAACCAGTTTCGGCTAATTCAACATTTAAATAGAAAATTTTTTAAAATGCCACCCAAATAAAATCCTAACTTTAAAATAGGATGTATAAATCATCATTACTAAATGGTTTTTATAGCCATAATAAATATTGATAAAATATAGATTAAGAAGCACTGGTTTCCTTTATGAAAAGAAAAACCAATAATTTAAAAAAAGTGTTTTTCATGTCTAAATTCCAGAAGACATGTTTTTCAGAAGACATGAAATAACTAATGGTTTTTCCTCCACACCTATTTTAGGCACAAGCTTACATATAAACATACATGTGTTCATTCAAAAAATGTGATATTTCAATTAGAGTCCCTGTTAATTGGTACATAGACAGATACTTTGAAAGTCACGAGGCCTTATTATGACCTTCATGTATGCTGACGGATGCTGGACTAACAGCTTCAGAGAAAGAAACACCTTCAGGGAAAAGGGGCTCCTTTGTCCACCTTGGCTACAATATTTCAGCCTCCAGTATTTCAGCTTCCATTCTGAGGCCCTGAAACTGGGTAGAGAGGGACAGATAGAACTATCCAGAAGTCACCAGAGCCATCACAAAAGAATGAAACAGTCCCTCTGGGCATTGACTGGCTTCTAAAGGTTGTCCTCAAAGCAAAATTCTTAGCCACTATTTTATCTTTTATAGGAATGTTTTGGAAATTAATGCTGTTTTAATAAAGCCACATCTACATCTTAATTAGTAATACAACAGACTCTGTGTATGTCTTTTCACTCTCTTCAATATTCATAGTATAGTTCATTGAGATTCAAGGTTGATCTTGGCCTAAACAAAACTACATTTGCAGAAATGTTAGCTTTTTTAGAACTAATTGGACAAGCAGACTCACTCCTAGAGTGCTTTCTGAGCACTGTGGAAAGTGCTTCTGGCCACGAAACAAATCTGTGACTCATAAGGAGAATCCGACTCTTGACTCATTTTCTTCCACAGATGCGTGGCCCTGGTCCAAGTCATTAGCTTTTTTATATTGCCCTTAAATAATAATAGTTTAAAAATACATTGTGACTCTAGCAGATATTTTCTATCTCACAGTTGTTAACAAATGGATTTTTTTTTTGAAACAGACCAGGACATAAATTGAGCAATCTGTGAAGTAGCATCATTTATTGTTTCTTCCTTACTTTTGCCTGGATGATCTGAGTTTTAATTAAGTTCTTTCTTCTCTCTGTGCTCTCCCATTTTCCTACTTCTGTAATAACTTTTCCATTGTTGCATTTCTAATGAACCTCCCTAATCGCTGGAGAAAGCTTTGAGGGATGTAGAAAGTTATAGCACCATTGTCAGCTGTCTTAAAGTTTCACAGCCACCAGCTTCATGGAGCTTATTACCAGGCCCTTCAAATGACTTCTCCCCTGCTCTCGCAATTCTGATTTATCCATCTAGGACTGCTGGCTCCTAACCGCTCACCTGCCTGCCTCTCTGATCGCCCATAACTGCCCCGCCCCTGCCAGCCTTATTGCCCCTAACTGCCTCTACCTTGGCCCCACCACAATGGCTTTCTCCAGAAGGATGTCCGGAATATGTCCGGTCTAATTAGCATATTACCCTTTTATTAGTATAGATAATTTGCTGGAAACTAAGAGGTGTGTCTACATTAATATGCATCCATTATTTATTCATGCTCATAAAAGCATTGTAGAAATTTCTCTAAGTTCTCCTCCAATTACCTTTTGATTTAACCACAGTCCACCATCTAAAAGAGTTTATCCTGGGAAAACCTCTGTCTTATCACAATTTCTGGGCATAGATACAGTAATAAATAAAAAGATATTCCAGACCTTTTTAAAATGTTTCCTACAATTTTAACCACAAAGAGAGGAATTCTTCTCCATCCCTGACAAACTGTAGCATTACTCTGTTGAGTGATTTTTGTGGGGGTTTTTAAAGCTGAATATAAGCAGAACATTTCTAGATTGTTATACTTAATTTGGGGATCCATGGTTTAAGAAAATAATCTTAAGTATATTTGGAGGAATATCCAATAATTAGTTAAAAACTTGTAAAATGAAAACAAAGAGTTTAAAAGGTATTAATGTTAAGAGAAACAATGTAAAATTATGAGGTGTTAGAGTGGATTAGTTCACTTGAAAAGTTGAAACATGCATTCCTGTATACAGAGGTAGGAAAGTTAAACACTATTATTTCCCAGCCTCCCTTGCAGCTAGGATTCCAGGTATGATTGGTCCAGCAATCAGATGCACTCACTTGGAGCCGAGTTGGCCAACACAAAGCGTGGCAGCAGTGGTGTGATTCTGGAGCTGGCAGCTGTTCATGTCTTTCTAATCCAGCAGGCAGCTTCCCCAAGTGGCAGGCAGCTTCTTGATTATTCCAAAAGCAGCAGCTTCTTTGGCAGCCCTCTCTTGTGATGTAGTTCCTAGAAGCTCAGCCTGGGTTCTGTTTCCTCAGCCCTCTCAAAAATTCTGTGAGCTATCTATTTCCCATAATCAATCCCATTCGGTTTAGTAGCTAAAGAAGATTCTATGACCTATAGCCATGAATCTTGACCTATACAGAATCTGATAGCTAGAAGTAAGGTGCAGCAAGTAAAAGGATCTTAAATATGAAGTGGGCTGAGTTGAGGAGGTAGGGCTTTAGGCCATGAGCCCTCATGCCAACTGAAGTAAGGGTATCAAAGAAAGTGTGGTAGAACTTCAGAGTGCTAGCATGTGGGGCTGCCTCTGCCTCTTTCAGCAAAATCCTATAAGACAAATACCACTCAGGATAAGGTTTACAAGTCTACAGAGATGGAAAGGTATATATAGCTTTGCTTAGGGAATTGTTCTGTCTAAAAAAAAATAAATTGACAAAAGTCCCAAATCTGGAGCCTTAAAGAATGGAAAAAGTCAACTACTACCACACACCTTAAGTAAAGATTCTGAGAAAGCTGTTGAAATGTCCTTAACCTTTTTCAAGAATCTTCCCTTAAGAATTTTCTGCCAAGTAATGGGAGCCATCCTGAGGAAAAAGGTCAGATAAATACCGTTGTCATCCCATCCAAGCCATTCATTTAAGACCCCAAGGGAAAGAAAGAACACAGAAACCAGCAAGTGAAGATGTGTTCTTTGACAAAAACTATGCCTTGACAAGATCTTTCTTGTTACTCATAATAATTATTGAAGAAAACAGACCAGAAAATTACTAAGCTTTTAGGAAATTGTTTTGTCAAACAAACAAACCCTAAATAAATAAAAACCCTAAACCTGGCCTGCTATAGCCTGTAACTATCTAAACAATCCCTTAGCCCCCGAAGTGCTAGGAGTATCCAGCCTCTAAGAAGGGCATCCTTTCTGATGTGTACCTAGAGTAAAGGTCAATAAAGACTTCCCAGAGGGCAACACCAAGAGCCTCTGAGGACATTAAACAAGGGAGTTACTCCCAGAAAGGTGACTCTGCAGTTGCCTGATGGGAAAACCAAGGAATATATTTATGGACAGAGCAGAGAGACCTTGCTATGGATCAGCCACTGCTAGTTTCCCATTTTCCCCTTTTGCAAAAAGATTGATTTTATGCAGTTATCCTGTACCTATCCCACCTTTATGCATATGGTACCCATGGGGCAGACACCTTGACTTTTAGTTTCTGGGTGGCCAGAGATATCATAGTCTTTGAGCAATATTCAATAATGGGTGGGATTTTGATGGTTTCCTTTTGAGGTGGGTGTTTTCTATGTTTAGAAGAGTGCACATAGATATTTAGGTAGCCAACAAGGCTGTCTGGATTAAAATTACAAGTTGCTTACCAGCCCGGCCAGTGTTGCCCAGTAGTTGAACATCAACCTATGAACCAGGAGGTCAATTTTTGATTCCGTGTTGGGCACATGCCCGGGTTGCGGGCTCAATCCCCAGTGGGGGACGTGCAGGAGGCAATCAATGATTCTCTTTCATCATTGATGTTTCTAGCTCTCTACCTCTCCCTTCTTCTCTGAAATCAATAAAAATATATATATTTTTAAAAAGTTGCCTAACAAACATTACCTCTTCCCACCTCCTTAATTAAAGTGTCCTAACATTTATTTGTTTGTTTGTTTTGGTTAATCATCACCCAAGGATAGTTTTCAATTGATGTTTAGGGAGAGAGGGAAAGACAGATGGAAACATCAATGTGAGAGAAACACATCAATTGGTTGCCTCCTGCAGGAGCCCTGACCAGGGCCCAGGCCATGGAGGAACCTGCAACCAAGGTACGTGTCCTTGACTAGAATTGAACCCGGGACCCTTTGGTCTACAGGCTTACACTCTATCCACTGAGCCAAACCGGCTAGGACAAGTATCCTAACATTTAGCTGGTCACATTGCCACAAAGATGTCTCAGTTTCCCTAGCAGCTATATGGCCAGGTAACTCAGTTTTGGCCAATGAGATATAAGTTGAAATGTTGTGTGGTTCTCCAGGAAAATTGCTTCAAGGGAGCTGAGAAAGTTCCTCAAGTGGCAAAAGATCCTTTTCTTGCCCTTCCCACCTGCCTCCAGAAGCAATCTTGGATAGTAAGGATGAAGCAGCTTGAGGATAAAAGCAATGTACTGAGGATAGGAGAGCAGAAAGATAGGAACCTGCCTACAGATTTATACAAAAAGGAAAAACTCCTATTTAGTTTAAACCACTGTTATCTTTGTTTTTTGGTTATATATAGCAAATCTGATCTGAAATAGATAGAGTATAAAGCAAAAGTATGAATGAAAAACGACCTCAAGTAGTAGCAACAACTATTCAGTAGAAGAATTTCTAGCAGTTAAGGGTGCCGAAAGTAGGAAGAAGTTACCAAGAAACAGGAAATACATGGTCTTCTCAAGAGAACTGTGAATGTCAAAGAGACTTTTATTGAGAGAGGGGATGATAAGCACCCATAGAAGAATATCTATCTTCATGAGTAAGTGAGAGCAATTTATTTTAAAAGTAACAAACAGAGCTTTCTCACTTATATGGTTACTGAGATTTTCATTAAATTATGGCCTAAGGCTACTTGATTAAATCAGTAAAGGAGAACAAAGTAAAAAGAGGAGAGCTATGAAAGTGAGAGCAGATATTGAGGTTTACTTCCTAGTTCTGGTGGACTTCCATCTTTAAATATCGGTGTCAAAAAAAGGCATTCTTATTTAAAAAGTATCTTCCTTTATTCCATTTATGTCTTAAAATATTTGAGTAGAGAAAAAGGAAGGGAAGTAAAAAGATGACACAGATGTTGATTTTACAGTTTTCTTCCAAGTTCTGGTGGACTGCAGACTTCAAATGACTGTTCAAAGAAAAAAATATATACTCTCATTTTAAAGGAATCTCCTTTCATACGTAATATTTATTTTTTAAATACACTTATATAATCATAGATTACAATTAAAAGCATATGTTTGACACAGATGAAATTCAGGATCTCAGAAACACACACAGTGTATCATTAATTATACTTCGAAAAGATACTATGGCCGATGCTGAAAACCTAAGTGAAATCTGGGTGTTTGACCTCTTGTCTTCACATTTTGGGCAATGAGGCAGCATGCTGGCTTTTTGGGGGGTGTGTTTGTATAAAGAATAAGGGCCTGCTACAGAAATCTTCCATCTAAGATGGATCAGACAAGCCAAGGTCTGCGCATCAATACTGCACAACCTTTAGTTCAGCACAGCTTAGAAAACTGAACGATACATTTGAAAAGACCACGTACCCACATTGGGTTACCTTAGCAGAACTTACTTCAGCTACTCTACTTGTTGGATCAGTAATAAAGACTTGGTTCAAGAACCAGCACAGCAACCCTAGCTGGTTTGGCTCAGCAAATAGAGCATTGGACTGCGGACTTAAGGGTCCCAGGTTCGACTCTGGTCAAAGGCACATGCCCAGATTGCGGGCTCATCTCCAGTGCAGGGTGAGCAGGAGGCAGCCTATCAATGATTCTCTCCCATCATTGATGTTTCTATCTCTCCCTCTCCCTTCCTCTCTAAAATCAATATTTAAAAAAACAACAACAAAAGAACCAGCACAGCAAAAGGAAGAAGCAGTAGCTACAAACTTGCCAAGTCTGGCACTAGAAGCACGGAACCAAATAATTTCAGCGAAGGAGGCAGAAACCAACATACCCATTACTTCACAAACACCATGAGTACCAGCATTATGAATGCCTGTGACCAGGAACCACCTAAAACTTCCGGTATCAAGAACAACGGAGGGGCTTGTGCCTCTGTTTTTCTGTCCGCCAGAAAAACAATGATTAGCTGCTGCTTACTGATGAAAATAGCTCGGAGAGAGCTCTGGAGTACATGCAGGAGGTACAGCAGCCCATTGGAGCACAGATATCAAAGATGGCCACATAGAAAAGCACAGCAGCATTTGACCTTTGTCAACCCATCCCCCAGTCCCACAGAGCTTGCTGCCAAAAGGGATGGGATGCCCTCAGCTGTGACCTCTCCCCTTTGGAGGAAAAGGAGAACACCCCAGCAGCTTTCATCACCAAGGCCCCAGGCAGCCCTCGAGGCTGTCAGGGATACCTAAAGCTATTTTAAAAAATACATATTTTTTTTATTGATTCCAGAGAGGAAGGGAAAGGGAGAGAGAGATAAAAACATCAACGATGAGAGAGAATCATTGACCGGCTGCCTCGTGCACAGGCCGCACCAGAGATGAGCCCGCCCCGGCATGTGCCCTTGACCAGCATCGACCCCGGGACCTTTCAGTACACAGGCCAAAGCTGTATCCACTGAGCGAAACCCAACACCTAAAGCTTTGCCACTAAGGACTCCCTCAGTCGTTGCCTATGCTAATGTCATCTGATGGAGCTGCCCAGAATCCATGCTACTCAGCCCCCCAAAGAAGGAGCCAATTCTGGGACACCAACCACAGTGGTCCTGGCCCAGCATATGAACACCCACACCCTCGACGGTTAGATGTAAATAAAATGGACAATGATGGGGATTGAACAAAGGTTTAATATAGTGCTACCCAAGGTGGTGCATGCCAAAGAACTCCCTACAGACTCCCCAGGATTAAAGAGCCCCAAACAAGTCTGCTTTATTTACCCTGATTTGGAACATTTTGAAAGCCAAGATTCAAAGATTATAATGAGAAATCTGACTTGCATTTACTTCGAGCAATGGTTAAGGAGAATAATCAAGATGAAGGCTGACATAGCCCATGGACACAGCAATAGGGTAGTGAAGACCTCAAGGGGTGGGCAGGGGCTGGGAGGAAGAGGGGAAGGCGGGAAATGGGAGATATCTGTAATATTATCAATAATAAAAATATTTTTTAAAAAAGATGAAAGCTGACAAAAGGACCAGGGTCCCTTGACTCAACCACTCATTGGGGATTCAAAGTCTTTACACCAGAGTGGGTAAAACAGTCAGGAGGTAGAGAAGAGAAATTTCTGGACTCATTGACCTGGGAGGTCCACAAACTGTGGTACCAAAATCCACTGGCGAAGCGCTGGTGTGAACAACAATTAGATTGAGAGAACAAGAAGGTTGTTCTCCCAAGGGAAGGATTGATGGGATGATGGGCTTGGAATGTTTAGTCAGGCTTATGCAAATAACTTGTGTCTCCTTTACCTGAATGTCTTATGGGCATGGATACTCTGGCTGGGCAATGCTTACCCTACCAAATGTTGTAAAACCAAAACTGTCAGAATGGAGGCTACAGTTAAGAAAAAAATTAAAATTAAAAACATGTTGCCAAAACCGGTTTGGCTCAGTGGATAGAGCGTCGGCCTGCGGACTGGAGGGTCCCGGGTTCGATTCCGGTCAAGGGCATGTACCTGGGTTGTGGGTGCTTCCCCAGTGGGGGATGTGCAGGAGGCAGCTGATCGATGTTTCTAAACTCTCTATCTCTCTCTCTTCCTCTCTGTAAAAAATCAATAAAATATATTTAAAAAAAAAAATTAAAAACATGTTCTCTGATAATATCAATAAATGATTAGAAAAAAGATAAATAATGTTCAAATAAATCACTTCACCATAAATATGCCTATCAAATTATATAGCTTTTGAAATATACAGACACATAAAAACTTTATAGGCCTTCTGAAATGTAAGGTGCTGTAGTTCCACAAATATATAGAAAATAGCAAAGATATTAATAATTTGAAATCATACTTGCAATAAATGTGGATTTCAATTTATTTCCTTAATCAAAAAAATAAGCAAACAAAATTACATACGTGGCTTGAACTTCGATTCTCCACCAGGCACTGATGGAGAAAGTTCTTGTTGTAATTTTTTTTGTTCCATCTGCTGTATGACCTGGGGAATGAAAAATAATGTTTTAAAAGGAAGTAGTACTTGATTTTCTCTGATATGTGTGACCTTTAACTAATCACAATTGAAAATTATTTTCCAAAATGAAATAGTCAAATTCTAAAATTTAGATTAATATTCAACAAAGCAGTTTTGAAAACACCAACATTTAAAATACTATAGCTAATAGTGCATTGAAACATTACTATAACACAGGTTTTTAGCAAAGCGCCTAAAATCCTCTTTAATGCCGAAATCCTTTCACAAAATACCACCTGATGATATTCCAGCTTCTGAGCCTCGAGTTGGTCATGCTGACGCTGTAGTTCTTCTTTTTGTTTCTGAAGTTCACCTGCTTTTTTCTTAAGTTCATTTTCTTGTAAGGAGATAAGATTTTCATATTCTTTCAGCTCTTCCTCTGTGAAAAACTGTTGCTGATCTAATGTCTAAAGAAAAAAAACGAAGAAAGAATAATCTTAGAAATGCAACCCATAAGGTCTGATTCAGCTGTCAAATTGTATGATTAGCAAAGTACAATAGAATATAGTATTACACCTTTCAGATAAAAAAAGAAAAGGAATTAAGAAAAAGTATATTTATGTACTCTGAATAAAAGGAACACCTAAAGACTAATGAGATTGTTTGCCTACAGAACGAGGGGGAAACTGAGTGGAAAGGACAAAGGGAATGAAGGCAAGGAAATCATACTCCTCTGAATACACATTTTGTACAGAATTGCTTTTCTGAAACATTCAATGTGTCACATGCTCAAAAAAACACCACAAATAACTAAAATCCACAAGGACAGAAAAATCCCCCAAATTGAATAGAAACAGAAACAAATAAAGAATACTTTTATTTTAACTGAATAAAATAACTGACAGCAGGGAGAAGGGTAAAAAAGAAGGAACCCCAGAAACTTCTGAACACAGTATCTGAACTACATGCACTCAAGTAAAAAACAACCAAAAACCTAAACAAGTCTTAGTCTTGTTGTGCAGAGGCATGGATTAGCAATTCTAAATGCTTTCAATATGCTAGGACTGAGCAAATAAGTGGAAAATTGTTGTGGAAAATGGGAGCCAGGTTTTGTGTGAAATGCAGAAAAAGCTAAAGATAAAATGTATTGGAAATGAAGGTGTGGTATTAAAGTTTAAGAGGATAGTGTGAACTCATGAGTTGTAATATAGATTGACAGTGAAATATACAAAATGAATATAAATGTGTGTAATGTGTCTATGTATGTGTGTGCAAGTGTGTTTATGTATGTGTGTCCAAGTATGTATATATGTATATATTCATAATATAAATAAATAAATATCTATTTAAAATTTAAAAAAAATTCCCAGCTCTATTATCCGACTAGGACTTGCTTTAAAAGCAAGGACAATTCCATAGCAAGTAGTCAATTCAGTGCCCAGCTTCTGGTTTGTACTATCAATCTCCACTGAAAAACAAACAAACAACAGTACTCCTCAGAAAAAACGGCTCATTTCAGAGGTGGGACAGAGAAGGAACAAGATGAACCTTGAACATCTTCTGCTAAAAAGTAAGGAAGTCCTCAAAGAATGATGGGAACATACCAGAAGGCCACAAAAACCTGTTTGAGGAAACTCGCACTAGCCAAGAAGGGAAATAAATACAGGCAGTCCTCGGGTTACGTCGGACTCGACCTATGTTGTTTCATGGTTACATCGCCATCTCCCATTCATTTATAAAGGAAAAACAAAGTTCCGTCATTTCGACGTATGTACATGTGTGCTTTAAGTTTTTTATTATTTATTTACCACAAGTAAAGGTCAGGAATTGTTATCTTTCTTTTAATTTTTTTTACTGTTTCACTTCATTACTGCTGTGTATGTGCTCCATGTAGTGACGTAGGTGCTTATGTAGGTGGGTTCTGACTTATGGTGAAAGTCACATTACATCACGCCATAAAGATGGATCTCAGACATAACCTGAGGACCTACTGTCATAGGAAGGGTGCAGGCTTACTGAATAAAACAGAAATCCATGAGTCTACAGTGAACAGGTAGAGAAGAGGAAAGGGAAGCTTTTCCTTACAATACAAAGGCAACAAATAAATGTAGAAGGAATGATGATGAGAAAATCACCATTTGTCAACCGTCAAGTAACAACTGATGCTGACCGGAATCATCAGAGGATGCAACTTGTAGATAAGTCTCAAAGTATATCCTTAAAAATACATTTTTAAAAACAAAAAACAGATCACTCATTTTTTATTAGTGGAAATGTAAATTGGTACAATTCTTTCAATATTCTTTACAAAGTATATCAATCGTTTTAAAAATATTCTCTTGACCCTGATAATGCTACACTGACAATCTACTTTATAAAATAGCCCTAAACACATTTAAAGCTGTATATGAAAATGTGTTGAAAGCAGCACTTTTTAAAATAACAATAAAAGACTGAAGATAATCTGAATGTCTAATCCTGAGAAAATAATTAAGCACCCATAGATATGAAAATAATGCTTACAAATTATATTTGGAAAGACTTATGATGTAGAATGATGTGTTTTTTTAAAGCTGACTTAAAATTCTGGCAATATCATGGGTTTTACAAGAAATTTTTTCGATTACAAAAGGTAAAGTTGTAACTTTACAGTGAAAACACCTGGTAGACTTCACCTTCACCAAATAATCTAAGTTAATATTGCCAGTTAAGGGAATAATCAGGACTAATAATGCCTCCTGATACGATGTCCTTAGTTAGCATCACTTCAGCTATATTCCTATAAAAATTAGGAATCATAAGGAAACAGACCCTCAAATTGATGGGTGGTCTACAAAATTGCTGGTCTATGCTCTTTTGAAATATCAATGCCATAAGACACAATGACTCACGAACTATTTCAGATTAACAGAGACTAGAAAGACATTACAACTAAATTCACTGCATTTTCTTGGGTTTTCTTTTGCTATAAAAGACAATATTGGGAAAATTGACAAAAATCTCAATCAAGTCTACCTGATTAGAGGGGAAGGGAACCTTTTTGCTGCCAAGGGCCATTTGGATATTTATAACATCATTCTCAGGCCATCCAAATTATTAACTTAAAAATTAGCCTGCTAACATTGAGCAGACTGTCAAACTGCAGTGGGAAGCCTGGGGAGGGTTTGGGGGCGGGGGGGGGTGGGGATTAGGAGATCAACCGAAGGACTTACATGCATGCATGTAGGAATATGTACATGTACATATGGAATATGGACACAGGACACTGGGGGGTAGGGGCCGGGGGAATGTCAAGGCGGGGGGGGGGGGCAGGAGACATATGTAATACTCTTTGTAATACTTCAAGAAATAAAAATTATTTTTTAAAAAAATTAGCCTGCTATCTTTGACCAAACATTTAATAACTTGCCACTAATGCCTTGGCAAGGCCAGACCAAATGATCTCTGGGCTGTATCCAGATGTTCCTCCCCCCACCTCCCCGGATTAGAGTATTGTGGGTGGAGGGGGGCAGGTTGATAATTTTACTTGATTATATAATATAAATCCTTTTTTACAAGAAATACACATTTGAGTATTAAGGTTAAAGCAGCATCATGTGCAACTTACTCTCAAAAATAATTATATGTTATATATAGAAACACACATACACAGATTTAAAATAGAGGAGAAAAGTGAGGGAGAGAAGTAAATGTAAAATAGGAAATCTTGGCAAAGGGAATTCAGGAATTCTTAGTCTATTCTTGTACTTTTTTGTAAACCTGAAACTGTCAAAATGAAAAAAGTACATAATGATCTGTTGATCTGGTTCACCAGAAACATTAAAGGGATTGCATGTTCAAATAATTTTAGAATTTTTTTCCCCAAAGTCCAGAAATATTTCAAAGGTTAGACAAAACTTATAACAAAAAGCTGCCGACCCCACCCATGTGGCTCAGGGGTTGAGCCTCGACCCATGAACCAGGAGGTCCCTGGTTCAATTCCTGGTCAGGGCACATGCCCTAGTTGAGGGCCCAGTCCCCAGTAGGAGGCGTGCAGGAGGCAGCGAATGGATGTTTCTCATCATCGATGTTTCTTTCTCTCCATCCCTCTCTCTTCCTCTGTAAAAATCAATAAAACTTAAAAAAAAAAAAAAAAGCAACTGATTTCTTTAATCTCAAACTAAGATGACCAACTGTCCCAACTTGCCTGGGATTGTCCTGGTTTTAGCACTAAAAAGTTCCATATCCTGGGGGAAAAAATCCATATACTGAGAACACATCCTGGGAAACTCTTCAGTCCCAGGTAAGCCAGCACAGTTGGTCACCCTATCTCAAATTATTTTCTGGACAATTAAAAATCTAATGAAAATGGTAATCTTTTTCTTTTCTGTTCTATAAAGAAAAAGATAATGTTCTTTCTTCAACCTAGTTTGGTTGGTGCTTCTCAACCACTCTTATAAAGTATGCACTCATTTATACACAGGCAACTTTGATATAAATTGGAATACCTTTCTGGAGCAGTTTAACAGGTATATTTAGAAACTAAAAAAAAAAGTTCATAAACTTTGAGAATAGTTCTATTCCTAGGAATTAATCTCAGGGAAATCACAGATGCCACAAATGTATGAACAAATGGATAGCTATAATAGTGTTATTTATTATAGTTAAAAAAAAAAAAAGCGGGATGCATCCAGAATGTCTAAATCTGGAGGAATGGTTATATAAATGATGCTACAACCACCCAGCTACATGGTAAGGAGTCATTTCTTAAATCATGTGTTTGAGCAATAACGTTGGAACGTGTTCAAGAAATATTGATAACTTTAAAAAAACAGAATTTCACAAACTCACAGTCATCTATACAGTGTAAAGCCATTTTAAGTATATATATAGAGCTATGAATTTATGTGCATATATAAATTAAAAATGGGATCATACACTATACACTCTATGATATAGATGCATATACTAAATATATAAACTATTTCTAAATTGGCATAACACAATACATAAGTTTAGTGTCTACCTCTAGGTGGTAGAATTATAGGTAACTTCTAATTTATCCTTTAAATGTATTTATATTTCTCATTTTCAAGAATGATTATTATTTTATACTTTTTAAAAGACTTCTAATTATAATATGCAATGTGATTACAAACAAGAGATCAATTACCATAAGCTTTCTAAGAAATCAAGTTCATTTTATAAAAGAGATATTTTATATGAAAAGCCAAAATGGTAAGACTGTACATGCAAACATAATGGGGAATAAAAGTTAAAAGTAGAATAGACGGATATGGAATTTCTTGAATCATACAGCCCATTTCAAATAGGGTCTATTACCTCCCAGCTATCAGGCTCCAAGAATTCCTTCTTTTCTGTAGCTTTCAAAAACTCTTCTAGAGTCACCAATCGGTCTTTGTTAGAATCAACCTGATTAAAGGAAAATGTAGTAAAATCAAATAACTCTTTCTCATATGACTTAGACACTAGAAACTGTCTTCCAATAAATGCTACTACATAAACATACAGCAGTTAGAGCTAGCCTAACAGCCATAAACTCTGAGAGGGAAAAAACAAAACAGAACACTAAACATCATATCAAAATCAGAAAATAGATATTTTTCTCTTCTATATTATTCAAATTTGGAAATGCAGTGAAATATCTATATCCCTGATACCCCCAAAATCACCAAGTTTAAGTTGCTGATCTAACTGGTTAGGCTCACCACACTATGTATAATCCCTCGAAACCAAGTATTTAGGCAAGAAAAATAACCTTTCCAGTAAGAGAATTGTTTAGCTAAGAGTAACGGAGTTTAAGTTAAAATGCTCTCAACAATTATTTTTAAAAACAAACAACCTAGTACATCAAAACAAAAATTTACAACCTCCAAATCTTCCAATGGCTCTTGTAAACTATGGCAAATTCAGTTACAAAAGCAATAACCAAAGAAATTTATTTGATACCTGGGATGCCAAGCAGTCAACAGAAATCCCAGTTCATCAATATCAGGTGAAAATCATCACTGAAGCAAAACAATGGGCTTTAGTTACCCTGCTTATGAAGTCTCTATTAGAGTTTTCAGCTTAGTAATGTGAACAAGAAATAAAAATGTGCTGTTATCAACCACTTGGGTATTGGGTTTTTGGATTTTCTTAGCAAAAACTAAAATAGCCATTTAAAATACCAAATATTGGACTACATTATTTTTTTACTTCCAAAAAGATGTTTTATAGCTGATATGCAGCGGCACCTTAATCTTTTAAAATATTTTAAATGAGTTACAAAATAATTTTATTCACAGTAAGGGAATCTATTGAATATTCTGGATCAAAAATCAAAGTCCAATTAAATACCTATTCTGTGTATTTGTCTTCCATTTTGTGATAAGATTTATTGCAACAACTTGAATAATCCGTAGAAGTACTGTAACATATATTAAACTTTTAAAACATACCTCATTCATTACATGTTCCCTCATTCTAAGCCTTTCTTCCTCCATTTCTACCATATCATCCTCTTCATTTTTAGGGTCATATACTTTCTCCAACTAAAAAGAAAAATTTAAAACCAACATAAAAGAAAGATAATAAAAGGAAAAAAAGAAAGAGCAAAATAACCAAATACTTAATGAACTCATTTACCTCTTTAGTAAATAGGGCTTCTAATTCTTGTTCATCAAGGAAGCCATCATTATTGACATCTAAAGTTCCCAATGCAAAAAATTGATTTTAATGCCTTAGAAAATAAATAATTTAAATACAACTATTTACAATTGGTTTGCAAAAACAGTACTGATATGAAATACCAATATGCTACCAAAAAGGTTTCTTCTTTTTTATGAAGCCTCAGATGTGTCCAACTGATAAAAATTCATTTATTTATAATTCATCATAGGTTTTAGGGAAACATATCAATTTTTTCCCCCAAAATATAAAGCAATATGCTATGAGTGAAAGTAAATTTTAATATGATCACATAAAACTTGTTAGATAAAACATACCTAGTCGCAGAAATACCTTCATTTTACAAAGAATCTTGTAATAGCTCATATAGTGATTTACCAGTAAAAGCAGATATAAAGACACAGCTATTGGCTCAAAATATTTTATACTGCATATCAGCAATAAAAACTATTATATTACACTAGAGAAATACTCTAAACATTTTACTCTCAAAAGAACTCAATAGTAGACCTTGGCAGAAATATTAAGAGTAAAGCAACTATAATTTTTTAAACAGCAGATATAAATATTAATATTTGTATCAAATATGTTACCGTGCAATTTAAAAAATGTCTTGGGGTCAAAGTCATTGGGATCCAATCCATCAGCCTCTTCCCACACCTCTTTTAGTTGATCTTTGCTTCCCTGTGAATCAATTAAAAAAAAAACACTCGGGTGGTGAGCACATGGTACAATATACAGATTTTGTAACATAGAAACCCACACCTGAAACTCATATGTTCATGTTGACCAATGTCACCCCAATAAACTTTTTAAAAAAACACTCAAAACAAAATCTAATCTATGTGTATATATGCAAAAAATATATATAAATATGAGGAACTTTGCAGGATTAAGAATTAATATTTAAGTATCAATAACATGATAAAAATCTACTATCTGGTTCAAGGAAGTATTTTCATCTAATTATGGTTTCATAAAGTCATAATCCTTACTGGGTGATTAACTTTGGGATGATTTTCATGTTTTTTCTTCATTTCTTCAAATTTAGATTCTTCTTCTTTTCTCTTTTCTTCATTCAGTGTTTTTAAATATTCTCTCCTTTCATGTTCCTTCATCATTTCATACTTTTTAAATTCTTCATGTCGAGTCTTATCATAGTTTTCCAGATCACTTGTAGCCTATAATGTAATATTTAAATAAAAAGGTGTGTTCGAAAAGTATAAATAAAGCCATTCTTGCATATAGCACATTTTCTAATAGAAGACAGTATATAAGGGCCAAAAAAATACAAAACTCCTCTTCTTAAACTCTACCATTATTTCAGTCCACTTTTTTTTTTTTAACAGAAATGCAGGCATTCAAAGAAACTAAAAGTTTAGGAAGTTCCTCATAAGTAAGTAATATGTAAATTGATTTGAAAAAGAAGAATAAAAGGGACTGGATCAAATCTGTACAGCAGAAAACTAGATTCGTTTCTAAACACTTAACTCAATCTCATAACATCCAAGCAAGAACATTTAGTTTGGTAACTTGGTACAGTACAATCTGAGAGGAATGCAAATTCTTATCTAAAATCCTTGAGCCCAGATGAGTTCCAGAATATTCTATCAACTGTGAATCAATTTAAAAAAAAAAAAAACACTCGGATGGTGAGCACATGGGATATTTGACAAGAATACTCAATGGAAAAATGACTGTCTCTTCAATAAACTGTGCTGGGGAAAATGGGATATTCACATGCAAGAGAATGAAACTAAATCCCTTACAATACTCACAAAAATTAACGCTAAGTGGGTTACAGACTTAAATGTAAGACCTGAAATTATAAAACTCCTAGAAGAAAACAGAGAAAAGCTTCTTGACATGGGTCTTGGTAATGATTTCTTAAATATGACACCTAAAGCACAAGCAACAAAATAGAAAACAAGAGGGAAGACATCAAACTAAAAAGCTTCTG
Source organism: Myotis daubentonii (assembly GCF_963259705.1). Taxonomy (NCBI): domain Eukaryota; kingdom Metazoa; phylum Chordata; class Mammalia; order Chiroptera; family Vespertilionidae; genus Myotis; species Myotis daubentonii. The sequence continues at coordinate 55,341,433 of NC_081848.1, read as the reverse complement.
CACAGCAAAGGTAACAGTCAACAAAATGAAAAGACAACATATGGAATGGGAGAAGATATTTACAAATCATGTATCTGACCAGGGGTCAATATATAAAATACATAAAGAATTCTTAAACTCAATAGCAAAAAAAAAAAAAAATACACAAATAATCCAATTTAAAAATAGGCAAAGGACCTGAATAGTCATTTTTCCAAAGAAGATATTCAAATGGCCAACAGGTACACTAAAAGGTATTCAACATCACTAATCATTAGGGAAATGCAAATCAAAACCACAATGAGATAGTACCTCATGTCTTTCAGAATGGCTATCATCAAAAAGAGATAAATGCTAGCAAGGATGTGGAGAAAAGGGAACCCTCATGCCCTGTTGGTGGGATTGTGAATTGGTGTAGTCACTATGGAAAACAGTAAGGGGGTTCCCCCAAAAAATTAAAAATAGGACTACCATATAATCCAACAGTTCCACTTCTGGGTGTATATCCAAAGGAAACAAAACACTATGGCAAACAGATATCTGCACCTTCATGTTCACTGCCGCATTATTTACAATAACCAAGAGATGGAAGCAGCCTAAATATCATTTTGGCCATAAAAAAGAAGGAAATCCTGCCATTTGTGACAACATGGATGGACCTTGAGGGCCTTATGATAACTGAAATAAGTCAGACGAAGACAAATATTGTATGATCTCACTTATATGTGGAATCTTAAACTAATTTCATAGGGAAAGAAATCAGATTTATGGTTACCAGAGGACATCTCCTGCATTGAGCATCTGCCCCCTGGTGGTCAGTGTGTGTCATAGTGACCAGTAATTCCCAGTCGTTCTGATATTAGGGTCAATTTGCATATTACCCTTTTATTATATAGGATATAGGATACTAATAAGGTTAAGCCATTTCCCTTTAAAGATTTCTAGAGCAGTGGTCGGCAAACTCATTAGTCAACAGAGCCAAATATCAACAGTACTTCTTCAAAATAGACTCGCCCAGGCTGAAAACCGACTTCTGCGCATGGGCCACGAAGTTTTAATTGCACTGTATGTGCACCCGCACGTGGTTTTTTGTGGAAGAGCCACACTCAAGGGGCCAAAGAGCCACATGTGGCTCGCGAACTGCAGTTTGCCCACCACAGTTCTAGAGAGTAATATATAAAAGTTATATTTTCACTTCATTGAATTTACTTGCCAAATTACATATATATAACCATTATATACATTTACTTACAAAACCTCAGAGGCACAATAAAGACATTATTTTTTGGAATTATTCTTACTGCTTTGATTAGCATATCTAAATCTGTAGATTCAAACTTGTCAGGATTCATGTGGTTTAGGTGATCAAATTGTTTTAGAAGAGCGTGGTAGTCTATGCCTGTATCTGAAAAAAAATGAGAAAACTGTAAGTGATAAATTATTAGAAGCTAAAAACATTAATATAAGTAATATATAAGAATAAGCACTCATATTTATTCCTGGTGGATTTTTTAACAAAATTCAAAGTTTTAGATTAAGGGTTCATATTTTCTTTTAAAATACTGCATAATTTATTATTCTGGGCAAAGATAATTCCTTGAATCCAAAATGGAACAGATTTAATGTGTATATTTTAATGTTATTTCTAGAAAGACTAGTTGACCATCAGTGTAATTAATAGCAAAAACTCTTTATTACCATAAAACTATGAAATTTCCTACTTTTCATTAGATAAATTCTAATACACTGCCCTCATCAAAGCCTAATTAGAATTTCTAAAAAGAACTGCTCTAAAATTTATATGAAAGATTCTTTGTATGTTCTCCAATGAATTTTAAATAAAGTCTAATTCAGGTAAAATAATTTGAATAATGACTGATATTTTTAAAGAAACATCAATTGTCTTTCTTTGTAAACAATTTTTTTAAAGTAAGCTACAGTAGTATATTATAGTTGAATGGGTGAAGTGATTTTTGGCTGTATTGTATTACAGAATTGAACAAAATAGGTAACTGTGTTAGAAGTCAGGGTTTCCACTTAGGAAAAAGGAATATACAAATATGAAGTGATGGAAGGCAAGAAACCTGTGGAAATGGATGGGAATTAGTACTATCAGTGTGACCTTATCATTTCTAAAATATGTACATGTACATGTATTTTTCATATATATGTGCATGTGTGTATATATGTATATGTTTACAAATGTGCATACTTGTATATGTGTATAGACATGCATGTATTTCCTAACTCTATCTGATGAAAGTGCCAAGAAGAATATATATTCCAGAAGCAATGAGCACAGCTAGTGTCAGCCCTTGGTTTGTAATATAATTTCACACTAAAAAACAAACAGAAATGCTCACAAAAATGCCTGATTCCTGGGCTGCACAGGGTAAATACAAGATAAGCCTGGGATAGTATGTCATGCAAGAAAGGAAGAAACTGCTAAATTTAGTTCAACCAAACTTTTACTGACTTATTAGTATGGCACTGTTCTAGGAGTTTTGCTTATAAAGAAAAGATGTGTTACAAAATTTAGTCCTAAAGGATATGACCAGTGAAATATATGAAAAGACACTTAACCTCATTCAAAATAAGAGAAATATATATTAAAACTTCACTAAAATACCATGTAACAGAATGGCAAAACTCCTAAAGTTTGAAGATGCATACTATTAGAAAGGCTGTGAGAAATTATTGCTGGTGGGAATGTGTACTAATACAACCTTTGTGGAGGAGGCAAAATCTATCGAAATTACAAATACATATGTCTTTCAGTTTAACGATTTCACTGTGGGGAAGTTATCCTACAAGTAATCTTACACAGGTACATAGCAATATATGTACAAGAGTGTTCACTAGAAAAAAAAACCACAAATGTCAATCAACAGGGGCCTGGCTAAATAAATTATGGTTTCTCCATGTAATGGAAATCTATGCAGCTGTTTTGAAAAAATGAAGATGGTCTCTATGTATTAATACAGGAAGACCTCCAAAATATACTTTTAAAGGAAAAACACAAGGCAAAAAGAAATGTGTATTGTATGCTAGCGTGTATATACAAAGAGAGGAAAAATAAGAACTTTTTTTTTACGTTTGCTTATATAAGAATAAAGAAACTTGGGAAGGATTATGTTAGGGGGAGTGGGAACTGGCAACTTACAAAAATATCAGGGAGCTTTTTGTTATACCTTCTTAGTCTTTCTGGGTTTAAACCATGTGAATGTATTACCTACTTTAAAAATTAAGATCCCCCAAATTAAGATCCTTGAAACCCTTCTTCAAATTATCAGAAATTTCAATTCATAAATTCTGAATCAATGACAAAATATTCATAAGTTTTCTAAGCTTATTATGTTGTTTTCTTTTTAGATAACAGAATTCGGTCTCTATCTTGAAATAAAGAAAATATTGCCAAGATTGAGGAAATAGAGGTTGTCTAAAGAGAAAGAAATCTCAAAACACCTTAGGCTGGTTTCAAGGATGAAATTACCTTGTGTGCCTGGTGACCTGAAAGAGTATGAGCTCAGTTTACCTCTCATTGATATCCTTAATTTCAGGATAATGAGTATTTGGTACTTGTTTTCTAAGTCTATTCACCAGCAGGGAGTTTAATGCCCTACAAGAACATTTCTCCAATATAATCCATTGCCCAGAGGTGCATGTTTAAAATGCAAATTACTCATCTCCAAAATCTGAATATCTGGAGTTGAGCTCCAGTTATCTGCACTTTTAACTAGCTCCCCAGGTGGTTCTTATGCCATCTGAAGATTAAAAACTACTATTCCACAAAGAGTAAATGTTCAGATTCTATTAATGACAATGCATCACCCAAACAACCAACGGAGGGGGCAAGTCACAAGGACACAGGAGCCAGCTTAAAGGGTCTCCCACCTGCTAAATCTGGCCCCTTGATTTTCATTCATTATTAGAAAGGCTATTCTAAAATAATAAAGGAATCCACCTATGTTGTCACCTGTGCTTTTATTATTTTATTTTCTGCCGGGAGCCGGTCCATCCTTGCTGTTTCAAGGGACCTGGCATATATGGCATACTTTTCTTAATATGTTTGCTCACCTTTTTGGCGCTGTGTTTTAACCAAAGTCACCTCTCCGAGAAAGGTTGAATCCCCAGGTAGGGATTTTCCCCTGAAGTTAGGGAGGGAATAAAACCCCTCAACTAAGTGCCAGGCGGGTAATTAATCCCTTTAACTACGAACAATCATGCTTAAACTACATAATCTTTTCTCCCTGGAATGGAGATAAGAAACGCCCTAACCTTTGTAATAGAGATTGATAGGATTGAATCAACTGGTATAAATACAGTTGTAACAAGACAGAAAGACTCAGAACTCAGGAGACAGAATTCAGAAGACAGAAAGACACAGAACTGAGAACACAGGGCTTGGAAGACAGGACCAAGAGAGACAGAGCCTAGGCACAGAACCTACACAGAACGTCTCTAGAGACAGAAGAACTTCGCTGGAGAGAGCATGCCGAAGGATCCTGGACAGGGACTGGCCTCGGAGCCTGGAGGCAGAGCCTGGCGAGAGAACATGGCAAAAGATCCTGGACTGAACCTGACTACAGAAATATGGCAAGAGAACCTGACTAGAACCTGGTGACCGAACCTGGCTGGAGATCTCAGACTGAACCTGGCTGGAGAACCTACAGAACCTGGCAATAGAACCAGGCAAGAGAACCCAACCATGCTGATCAACTGAACGCTGCCTCCGTGTCATTCCTTCTTCGCCAACTCCGTCCACACCTTTGGGGACCCCTGGACCTGCTGGGGTTGGACCCCGGCATCTGGCGCCCGAACAGGGACCCCTACATAAGCCCCACTCTCGGGATGGATAGGACTCCACCATAGGAAGAGGGTGGATAGTCTTCGCCGACTCCGTCCACACCTTTGGGAACCCCTGGAACAGGATTCCCCTAGGTAAGCCCCCCTCCCCCATTGAGAACCCCCACACTCGGGACGGATCAGACTCCACCGTAGGAAGAGGGTGGATAGTCTTCGCCGACTCCGTCCACACCTTTGGGAACCCCTGGAACAGGATTCCCTTAGGTAAGCCCCCCCCATTGAGAACCCCACACTCGGGACGGATAGGACTCCACCAGGGTGCTACAGACCCCCCTATAGAGGATAAGTAGGGTAAGAAGGTGGATAGTACAGAACTTAGATTGAGAAGATGTGCCATACTGAGTCCAAAGAAAGAAGACTCTGTATTGATTCTTAGATTGAGAAGATGTGCCATACTGAGTCCAAAGAAAGAAGACTCTGTATTGATCTTTAGATTAAGAAGATGTGCCATACTGAGTCTAAAGAAAAAAGACTCCGTATTGATCTTTTAACATATATGCTTATTAGCAGAGGAATTAAGGTTACTCCCAGTCAGACAGAACATTTTATACAAGAAATACGTCCATGCTTTTCTGAGGAAGGAAAGGTGCCGGAAAGGTAAATGTAGAGGCATGGGAGAAGGTAGGCCCAAGGAGCCTTATCCTTAACCCCACTGCAGCCTTTCCACCCCGGGAAAGTGCAGGATTGGCAAGCTCTCCCTGGGGTGATAGATCAGGACTCAGGTAATAGCAGAAAGCGCCAATCCTACTCTTAAAATGGATACAAGAGAGCGTTTCAGGTTTTTCTTTTTAATGCTTGCTTTTAAAAAATAAAAAAGGGGGAATTTGCCGGGAGCCGGTCCATCCTTGCTGTTTCAAGGGACCTGGCATATATGGCATACTTTTCTTAATATGTTTGCTCACCTTTTTGGCGCTGTGTTTTAACCAAAGTCACCTCTCCGAGAAAGGTTGAATCCCCAGGTAGGGATTTTCCCCTGAAGTTAGGGAGGGAATAAAACCCCTCAACTAAGTGCCAGGCGGGTAATTAATCCCTTTAACTACGAACAATCATGCTTAAACTACATAATCTTTTCTCCCTGGAATGGAGATAAGAAACGCCCTAACCTTTGTAATAGAGATTGATAGGATTGAATCAACTGGTATAAATACAGTTGTAACAAGACAGAAAGACTCAGAACTCAGGAGACAGAATTCAGAAGACAGAACCTACACGGAGCCTAGAGACAGAAGAACTTCGCTGGCGAGAGCATGCCAGAGGATCCTGGACCGGGACTGGCCTCGGAGCCTAGAGACAGAGCCTAGCGGGAGAACATGGCAAGGGATCCTGGACTGAACCTGACTACAGAGATTGGCAGGAGAACCTGACTGGAACCTGGACACTGAACCTGACTGGAGAGCCTGGACAGAACCTGGCTGGAGAACCTAGCGAGGGAACATGGCTACAGAACCTCGCTGGAGATCCGAAGCAGAACCTCTCTGGAGATCCAGACAAGAACTTGGCTGGAGATCCGGGCTAGAGATCCTGGCTAGGCTGCTGATCAACTGAACGCTGTCTCCGTGTCCTTCCTTCTTCGCCGACTCCGTCCACACCTTTGGGGACCCCTGGACCCGCTGGGGTTGGACCCCGGCAATTTTCTACACTTACATCTTTATTTGAACTTATATACAGGATACAGAACTAACTGTACCTTTTTCCAAACGGATACCCAATTGTCCTGACACTTTATTTTTTTTTTAATCTAGCTTTATCCCACTAAAAATTAGATATCACCTTTAATTCAAACTAAGTTCTATGTGTATTTAATTTTACTTCTGGAATTTCTAGTCTGATTCCACTGGTCAGCCTACTTATATGTCAAAAACATACAGTTTTAAGCTGGTTTGATTCAGTGGATAGAGCTTTGGCCTGTGGACCAAAGGGTCCCAAGTTCGATTCCAGTCAAGGGCATTTACCTGGGTTGCAGGGTCCTCCCCGGCCCAGGCCCTGGTCAGGGCTCATGCAGGAGGCAACCAATTGAAATCTCACATTGATCTTTCCCTCTCTCTTCCATTCTCCCTAAAAATCAATGGAAAAATATCCTCAGATGAGGATTAACAAACAAACAACAACAAAAAAAACAACATACAGTTCTAATGACTGAGGCATAGTGATATATTTTAACATCTAATATATCTAGTCCTCTTCATTCTTCTTTTTCAGAGGTATGTGGCTTTCCTTGCTTGCTTCCTTTTTCATATGAACTTTTAAATTAACTTGGCTAGTACCAGGGGGGGAAAGTACATATTTTTATTTGGATTACGTTAAATTTATAAATTAACCTATGGAGAATTGACATGTTTATCATGTTGAATTTTTGTATCAAAAAGATGTTATGTCTTCCGACTTTTTTCAAATCTTTTTTTGTGGTTTTTAGGAGTATTTTAAATTTATTGTCTTTACATCTTGTACATTTCTTAATTGGATTATTCCTGGTATTTTATTTTTGTGGTATTACAAATGGAGTCTTTTCTTCCATTATATCTTCTAACTGGCTATTATTTGTACATGTGAAATATACTGATTTCTGTATAAGTTTACCTTGATGAGTTTTCCTGAAGTTTATACTAAGTTTTCAGCCAATTACTTTGGGTTTTCCAAATACGTCATCTACAAATAGAGATGGTTTTATCACCTCCTTTCCAATTAATTCACCTCAATTTTTTTTCATTTGTATAATTGTTTTGCTAGTACCTCCAATAAAATTTTAATTAATAGTGGTAAGAGTGAGCATCAATTGTCTTGCTCCTGATTTTAGTTCTGATACATACTTGTGTTTCTCCATTAAGTATGATGTAGCTGAGTTGAATATATCTGATCATGCTACAGAAATAGCTATTGATTACTATCAACTTAAGAAGAGATGTTAAATTTTGTCAAATGCCTGTGTTGCATTTGACATACATACAGAAAGGGCATTTGACAAATCTTTTGTTTGTTAATCCTTACTGGAGGATCCTATCTAATAAAAGAGAAACATGATAATTAGCCATACGTCCGCTACCCTTCCCATTGGCTAATCAGGGTGATATGCAAATTAACTGCCAGCCAAGATGGCGGCCGGCAGCCAGGCAGCTTGAAGCGAACATGAGGCTTGCTTGCTTCAGTGACGGAGGAAACCAATGTTCCCAGCCTGCCTTGCCGGCCTCTGAGCTTGCAGTTTGAAACATTGTTACAAATATAGAAGTTAAACAAAACCCCAGAAACCTGCTTTCAGCCAGCTGGGATCTCAGAGCTGGAGTTGATACAGTGTTTCAATTATAGAACCCAAACAAACCAGATGCCTGCTTTCAACAGCAGAGGCCTCAGAGCTGGAGCCAGAGCTAAAGCTGGCCCAGAATTAAAAAAAAGAAAGAAAAAAGGAGCAGTTGGGAGCTTCAGTCACTCGCCAGCCTGAAAACAGCCCTCAGCCCCTCACCCAGACTGGCCAGGCACCCCAGTTGGGACCCCCACCCTGAAGGGTGTGTGACCACCTGCAAACAGCCATCATCCTCTCATCCAGGCTGTCCAGGCACCTCAGTGGGGACCCCCACCCTGATCCAGGACACCCTTCAGGGCAAACCAGCCATCCCCCACCCGTGCACCAGGCCTCTATGCTATATAGTAAAAGGGTAATATGCCTCCCAGCACCGGGATCAGCGGAGCCACGAGGCCTCCCAGCACCAGGATCAGCGTGACAGGGGGCAGCGCCCAAACCTCCTGATCGCCCTGCGGCTCTGTGTGTGACAGGGGGTGGGGCTACAACCTCCCTATCCACCCTGCTCTGTTCATGACAGGGGAAGGCGCCCCAACCCCCTGATCAGCCCTGCTCTGTGCCTGATAGGGGGTAACTCCCCAACCGCCTGATCGCCTTGTGGCTCTGTGTGTGACAGGGTGCGGCGCCTCAATCCCCTGATCAGCCTTGCTCTGTGGGTGATAGAGGGCGGCACCCCAAACCCCCACACACATACACACATGGACCCTGCTCTGTGTGTGATGGGGTAGAGCCATAACCTCCCGATCGGCCCTGCCCTGAGTGTGACAGTGGCGGCGCCCCAACCCCCTGATCGGCCCTGCTCTGTGTGTGACGGGGGGGGGGGTGCCCCACCTCCCCTATTGGTCCTGCTCTGTGAGTGACAGGGGGGAGCTCCTCAACCCCCTGATGGGCCCTGCTCTGTGAGTGACAGGGGGCAGTGCCCCAACCCCGATTGGCCCTGCTCTGTGCATGACAGGGGGTGGCGCCGCAACCTCCCCATCGACCCTGCCTTGAGTGTGACAGGGGGCGGTACCCCAACCCCCCAATTGGCCCTACCCTGAGCATGACTGAGGGTGGCATCGCAACCTCCCTATCCGCCCTGCTCTGAGCCCGACCAGGGGCTGCACCTAGGGATTGGGCCTGCCCTCTGCCACCCGGGAGCAGGCCTAAGCCAGCAGGTCGTTATCTCCCGAGGGATCCCAGACTGCGAGAGGGCACAGGCCGGGCTGAGGGACCCCCCCCCCCCAGTGCACAAATTTTTGTGCACCGGGCCTCTAGTATATATATATATATATTTTTTTTAAAATATATTTTTATTGATTTCAAAGAGGAAGGGAGAGAGAGAGATAGAAACAACAGTGATGAGAGAGAATCATTGATTGGCTGCCTCCTGCACGCCCCCTACTGTGGATTGAGCCTGCAACCCGGGCATATGCCCTTGACCAGAGTCAAACCTGGGACCCTTCAGTCCGCATGCCAATGCTCTATTCACTGAGCCAAACCAGCTAGGGCTAGAATCCTTTTGACAACAATAATTTTGGTTTTGACATCATACATAATAAGAGTGTGGACGCGTTCCTTCTTTTTCTATGTTCTAGAACAGTTTAAAGAGCATTCACCATCTGCCCTTCAGTGATTTGATAAAATTCCCGTTGACACCGGCCGGGCTGGTGTTTTTTGTGAAGCTAGCTCTCTGACAATTTTTCTATTTCATCTATGAAAATTGTTCCAACTAGATTTTCTCTCTCTCTTTTCTTTTGGTTTACTTTGATGTTATTTTTCCTCATTTAAATCAGTGGCTTAATTCATTACTTTTCATTCTCCCTTTTTATTGATATAATTATTTTAAACCAATCATTTTTTAATGATGTGAATATATTAACTATTCAAATAATTAAATTTTAAAAATTAAGAAAAACCAAATAAATCTAACATTAAATTTTTACTAGAAAACATGCACGAATTTCATACACTGGGGCACTAGAAAACATGGCATATGCTACTTAATGCAATTTGACCTCAACAACCAGATATTGACATTTTTCTACCTTTTATGTAGCTCTTACCGTGATGGGAATCCAGTTTAGCTTTAATTAGCATTCTTAACCTTCCCACTTCTTGCCTTTTCAGTTCATCAAGTTTTGTCCTCACATGGTGACTTACTAAATCCAGCTCTTTGCTTAGCCTCCCACTCTGTTGACAAAATAATAAGTTTGTTTTATCTATTACATTATATTTTAGAACAAATACCATATATTAAAAATAGGGTTATAATAAAGTAGAAAAAATACTTTTGACTAATTTTGGTAAATCTGACATTACAAAAGCATTTTCTTTCAGAAAATATTCAGTTTGTAAGTCTGAAATCAAGATATCTAAAAGCAGAAAATTTATAAAGGCATAATTCAAGCACAAAGGAGGAACTCAAAAAGTCACTTGTGTTATAAAATAGTGCAGCTATTTTGGGGAAAGAATTGGCAGTTCCTCAAAAATTTAAACACAGCAGCTCTCTCTAAGAAACATGCCTGCACCTTTCCCTACCCCCTCCCCACAGGGGCATTTTCCTTGCCTCTCTTTCTCCTAAGCTCCAAGGAGAGCTTTTGCTTCTATAATTTGTTTTCTGAGCCAATTTCTTCTGCACCTTACTTCTTCTGCCTCTGTAACTTTCTAAATAACTTTCTCTTGCCCCAGCCAAGTAGCGTAGCTCATTTGGTTAGCACATCGTCCCGATATGCCAAGGTTGTGAGTTCAACCCCCGGTCAGAGCACATATAAGAATCAACCAATAAATGCATAAATAAGTGGAACAACAAATTGATGTTTCTCTCCTTCCATCCTTTCCTCTCTCTCTCTAAAAATCAATAAATACAAATTAAATAAACTTGCTCTTATAAAAAAAAGTTAAACAGAGTTACCATATGACCCAGCAATTCTATTTCTAGGTACTAGTATATACCTAAAGAATTGAAACCTATATTTACCTAGAAACTTGTACATGAATGCTCACAGTAGCATTATTCATACTAGCCAAAATGGTAGAAATAACTCAAATGTCCATCAACTGGTGAACTGACAACCAATAAATGGAATATCCATACAATGGGGTATTACTCATCCATAAAAAGGAATCAGTGTACTAATACATGCTACTTTGAGATGAACCTTGAGAACATATGTTTTCATTCATTATGCTAAGTCAAAGAAGCCAGACACGAAAGGCCATATATTGCATAATTGCATTCATCTGAAATGCTCAGAATAGGCAAATCCACAGAGATAGAAAGTAAATTAATGGTTGCCAGGGGCTAAGGAGAAAAGGAAATGGGGAGAGAGAAGGAAATGGGGAGAGATTGCTTAATGGGTACAGGGTTTCTTTTGGGGGGAAGTGAAATTGTCCTAAAATTAGTGGTAATGATTACATGACTTGGTTGATATACTAAAAAAAACTGAATATTAAGCTTTAAAGGAGCAATTTTATGGTATGTGAATTATATTTAGTAAAGGTTTTTTTTTAAGTAACTTGGCCTACTTCAGCTATAGTTATCCCATATATAAATACCTTCAAAATTGATGTTTTTTAGGTTGACTCCTTTGATTACTTTTTTCATAAATAAGTAATCAGATACATGTTCCAAGATTTAAGAAACAAAATAGCTAGTGGTTTACTTTCTCTTATTTATAAGTGCACTTGCAGTCACAAACTGCAAGTCTAACTGGCAATCAGGCAAACGCTTTAGGACTGAGTCAATGGGACCTGCTGAAGACAGTAAGGAAAAGAAACCCCACAAGGGAGACCAAGAAAGAATGTTCATAGAGGAAGAAGGAGAGCTAGGAAAATATATGGTTGTAGAAGCAAAAAATAGCAGTATATTTCAAGGAGAGAATGGTCATTATTACTAGATAAAACAATAGTTCTCAAAGCGTGGCCCCAAGTGGAAGCATCTGCGCCACCCGGGAACTTTAGAAATACAGGCCCTAGACTTACTGAATCAGGAAGTCTGGAGGTGGGGCCCTAACTCTGTGTTTGAACCAGCCCTGAAATCTGAGAACCACTGAGATAAAGGAAAAGAGCTCAGTAAGAAGAGGAATAAAAAGTGTTCACTAGATTTAACAATTAAGAAGTCATTGGTGCAAAGCTGTACATAGTTAAATATGCGATAACCTCTAATATTTATTTAATAAATGTGTATTCAGATGAAACCTAAAAAAAGAGAAAGAAAGAAGTCAGAGTTCAGAGCAAGATGGCAATGAAGTAGATGGAAGTTACACTGACCTCCTCCCTAGACCATATCAATATCAGAGTTGCAACTAAAGTTGGAACAATCAACCTGAATAACCATCTAAAGACTAACTGAACAGCCTTTTTTTAATATTCCCAAGGTTTTTATTTTCTTTATTCTTTCCCTTCCTTTGTGAACAGAAGTCTTATAACTAAGGATATACAGAGGAACCCACATGGAGACTGGTAGGAAGATCAGAGATGTGAAAAGGGCTGGCTCCACACCCACATGAGGGGAGGGAAGGGGAGTAAGAATCCAGAGGGACGCCCTAGCCAGGTTGGGTCAGTGAATAGAGCATCAGCCTGCAGACTGAAGGGTCCTGGGTTTGATTCTGGCCAAGGGAACATGCCTGGGTTGGAGGCTCAATCCCTAGTGGGGGTGTGCAGGAGGCAGCTGATCAATGATTCTCTCTCATCATTGATATTTCTCTCTCTCCCCCTCTCTCTTCCTCTCTGAAACCAATAAAAACATAAATTTTTTAAAAGAGTCCAGAGGGATATCTCAGCTGAAGAGGTCCCCTGGAAGAGCAAGGGGCCTCAGCCCCACACCAGGCTCCCTAACCCATAGCACCAGAGCCAAGAATCTGAGCCCACACAGTATCTGGCTATGACAACCAGTGGGGCTTCCACCCACCCTGGTGAGAAGGGAGACTGGTCTTTTAAAGAGCCAGTGCACAAAACCTCACTCGCAGCATTCACTCTGGGCTCTAGTGGAGGATCAACATTTTGGAGGGGACGGAAGTCATACTGGAAGAGATTGAATGGCATGGCTGTGAGCAGAGGGCTGGAGAGACAGCAGCAAATATCCCTGTGCTAGGTCCCTCTCCCACACCATCCACAGACGCCATCATTCCTAGGCCAAGCATTCCCCTCCATAAGGCATCAGCCTGGGAGTGGCAATAGCCCCTACTTGTCAACCCCTGGAGGCACTGCCCTGCCAGGATCGCTTCTGGTAGAGAGGTCTGTCGTGCCCTCCAGCCTGGACCCCTTGTGCAGAATTTATTGACGAGCTCTTGAGGAAGCTCAGGCAAACTTGAGGAGTACCAGAGTCATGCAGAATGAGACTCAGTTGTGTCGCTGTCAAGCAAAGGCCATTTTTTTCCTGAGCACCTGAGTGGCACCAACGTTCTAGGATTGGGCTTGGCCCTACCTCCTCAAGACATCAGCCTGGAGTGGCACTAGCGCCTCCCTGCCAACTCCTGCAAGCCCTGCCCTGACAGTCTGTCACAGTCTCCAACCTGGGCCCATGGTGCAGACTTTCTTAGAGGGCTGTGGAGGAGATCTGGAGAGACTCAGAGGGTGGCAGACACAAAGGGAGAGACTGAGTTGTGTGGTTCTAGGGCAAGGGCCATTTTTCTCTCACACACAAGGCCAGCACCACTGTTCCTGTGCAGAGCCATCCCTCCACACAGCCAAATCTTGATCTGATTTAGCCTGATGAACTCTGATGGCCTTACCCTAGCAAAGCCCTGAGACCCCGCCCCACCATAAAGGCACAAAGGCCCCAGGCAGGTGTCAACTGGCCCTGGTGTACCCTGAGACTTTTGCTGAATGGCCTCAGGCCCAGCATTGGCACTGAGTTTGAATCTGTATCAACCTGGTGACTCACTGAGAACCTATCTCGCACAACTTGCCTATGGTCAGTGACTGAGCTTAACAAGCAGCCAGCAGGTGGAGGCAGATCTCAGGTTAACTTGGGACTTTGGCTGACCTGCCCCTGGGCTCTGTACTGGTGGAAGCAAGACTTAGTATGCAGCTTGTCCCCTCCCAGGCACACGCAGATCCAGCAGAGGCAGCCACAAACAGTGGATCACTCTGCAACTCCAAACAGGTGGCCCAGGGCCAGACACAGGTAGCATCTGACATTGACCTGCACCAGAGTCCCTCACAAGAGGCTCCGGAACCAACACACCCAGTGACTGGCTTCAGAACACATCAATTAGCTCCACAAGCAGCACACCCAAAGGGAGATCTTGGCAGGCACCAGACCCTACTTGGATGAACTCCACTTCATGGTATCAGCCCCCACAGAGCAGTTCATACACTATGGCCAGGGTCAATCCCCATAGTCACCAACTTGAGGGTCAATGCCACCCTCAAATGGGCCAACAGCAATCAAGACTCAACTACAACAGGCGGGTTCACATAACCCACACAAGGGACATTCTTGGAGCACCTAACTCAGGTAGTCAGGGAAACTGCACTGCTGAGTCCCACAGGACACCTTCTACATAAGGGCAACCTACCATGACTGGGAAATATAGAAGATCTACCAAATACACAGAAACAAATACAGAGAGGCTACCAAAATGAGGAGACAAAGAAACATGTCCCAAATGAAAGAACATGGAAAATCCCTAGAAAAAGAGCTAAATAAAATGGAATCTACCAGATCCAGAGTGCAAAACAATGGTTTTAAGAAAGTTCAAGGAACTTAGGGTAAGAATAGATGAACTCAGTGAGAACTTAAACAAAGAGATAGTAGCATAAAAAGGACATAGATACAGACAACAGACTGATGAATGCCAGAGGGGAGGAGTGCTGAGGGGTGAAAAAAGGTGATGGGATTAAGAAGTACTAATTGATAGTTACAAAATAGGCATGGGGATGGAAGATAAAGCATAGGAAATATAATTAAAAATATTGTAATAACTATGTATGAGGCCAGGTGGACACTGGAATTTTTGGAGGGAACGCTTTATAACCTACTAGAGGCCCGGTGCATGAATTCATGCACAGGTGGGACAGAGACTAAAATAAGAAGGATGACCCAGAAGGGTTCATTCTAACAAAGGTCTCTAATTCTGATTCTAGAAATGGATGAGGTATTTGTTTTAGAAAAGTTTTTAAAAATAAACAAAAATAGCATAAGCAAACAACATTATCTTGAGAGGTATAACTGAAAATTTAATATTAAATCACTGGAAGTTTTTTTACTGCTGATTCTAAGATAAACCCAACTAAACTGATTCATCACCCTTCAAGGATGAGCTTTAAAAGAATCTCGCTGGTAAGTCTTGTACAACTCCCTTTCTTTATTATGAGTACTAAGGAGATGTTTGGGGCTATAATTATGTCTAATAGTATTCTTAAGACAGAGGCAAATCGTTAAATCTCCCCTATTTTTTTTTTTTAATCCGCACCCGAGGACATTTTCCCAGTGATTTTTTTAGAGAGAAAGGAAGAAAAGGGGAAAGACAGAAATATCAATGTGAGAGAAACACATTGATTGGTTGCCTTCTGCATGAGCCCCTACCAGGGCCTGGGTCAGGGAGGAGCCTACAACTGAGGTACACACCCTTGACCAGAATCAAACCCAGGACCTTTCAGTCTGCAGGCTGACATTCTATCCATTGAATCTAACTGGCTAGGGCTAAATAGCCCCTGTTGACTTAAGATGTGGACCATTACCTCTTCTATTAATCTGGACCTGATTAAGACTCCAGAACTTAACCTATTTTATATCTTCGATTAGCTTCCTTCTGTTCTCACATCATGATCCAAGCCCTTTAATATGATGCACAAGGCCCTCTATCATCTAACCCATGACGCTGTCCAACCTCATCTTTTAGCCAGTCATGGCCTCCACTTTTTAGTCTAGGTTCCAGCAACAGTTACTATTTCCAGTTCCCTGTATATCTCTTATTTAGATGCCTCCCAGTCTCTTTCCTTTTCTTAGTCACATCATTAGCACTGACATAATCTCCACCAAAAAGAATGACTTCCCGCCTTTCCCCATTGCTTCTTACTGAAGTATGAATCCATCCTCTGTATATCCAAAATATGCTATCTACTCATCTTAATAATCTTCTGGATGTTAGTCTCCCTTGAGGGTTCTATAAGGGCCGGGAGTGAGTCTTCTCTTTATATCCCCAGCACTTAGATTGGTGTCGGCATGTTCAAATATTTTTAAAATAATTATTTAATTACTTTTACCTTTATTTCCTCTATGTCTGCTTTCTGGAGCTTTTCTCTGAAATGATTATCTGTTTCCAGCACATCAATCACTTGCTTGAGATATTCATCATAATATAGTCCAGTATCCTTCAAATTAAGAAACAAACAGTAAGCTTCTGAAAGATTTTCCTTCCCTGCATCTAAAGATCTCAATTTAACAACAACAACAACAAAGAAGTCTAGCAAAATAGCATTGAACTACTTTGATAGTTTGGGCAGTCAAAGTTAAAAATCTCAAATGAAGAGTTGCAGAAACCATGTTTCAGGGATCACACCAAAATTGTGTTTTACTGTTACATAAAGGTAGGTTTTCTATATGGCTTAGTCAGTAAAGATTTCAAAAAAAATATTAATTCGTTTTACCCCATTGGTACCTGTTTCTCATTGCCATCTATCTCTCCTTTGAATATAATACGTTTTTTTGGCTGGTTAGCTCTACATTAGAAATGTATTGTGATTAATTCTTCTATACATTACTTAATATACTAACTACAGTTAGGCCTGGCCAGCATGGCTCAGTGGTTGAGCACTGACCTAGGGCTAGAAGGTCATGGTTCAATTCCCAGTCAGGCCATATGCCCAGGTTGCAGGCTTAATCCCCAGTCTTATCAGTGATTCTCTCTCATCGTTGATGTTCTATCTCTCTCACCTTCTCCCTTCTTCTCTGAAATCAATAAAAATATATTTAAATATATATATATTAACTGCATTAAAAAACATTGTCTAATATTAAATAATATATGCTTGTCCTATACTCTTTTCAGTGCTATTTCAAAAATAGTTTCCAAATGTCCAATTTTATAACTAACAAATATTAGCAATATTTCAGTTAAAATTCCTTCCATAAAATTATATTTGTCATTTGACTTACTGGTGGTTCTATCTTTGCACTGTCCACAGGCTGAGCACCTTTCACTTTTGTCTTGTCTATGTCTATAGGCACAGCTTCAAGAGCAGTAAGCAGACATGTAACCGAGAGAAAATAACATTGCTGTAGGATGGTACTCCACCTCATCTGAAATAAAGGTGTAATTATAGAAAGGTCCTGAAAAGATGTTTTCAAACTGTATATACATGAATTCCCAAAGCCACATTAATAATATATTAAATTTCAAGAAGTTTAATACAACAAAGGATTAAAATAGATTATAACATAAAATTAATGCTTAAAATATAGCACTAAAGAAAATCAAGGGAGAAACGCTTTTCACTAAAATTAAAAAGACAAGGAAATAAAATTTTAACAGTTTATATAGTATAAGAAAACAATTCGCCCTAACCGGTTTGGCTCAGTGGATAGAGCATCGGCCTGCAGACTTAAGGGTCCCAGGTTCGATTCCGGTCAAGGGCATGTATCTTGGTTGCGGGCACATCCCCAGTGGGGAGTGTGCAGGAGGCAGCTGATCGATGTATCTCTCTCATCGATATTTCTAACTCTCTATCCCTCTCCCTTCCTCTCTGTAAAAAATCAATAAAATATACTTTAAAAAAAAAAAGAAAAGAAAACAATTCGTTAATTATAAAAGCTTTAAATAAAGATGGCAATGAAGGACTCAAAATTTAAAAAAATAAATGGCCCATCTTTTAGAAAGAGAGAATAAGAGAAAAAAATTCATTTTTTTCCCTCAATTAAGATATTAGAGAGCCAAAATTACTTCTGGATATAATATTTAATTAGCTTCAACTTAATTTTGTAAAAAGGGTGTTCTATGGGCACAAGTTGATTAAAAGAAACAAATAACTAGTTACAAATATTCTCTTACCCTTACTAATCATTACCATAGCCAATAGTCATTTGCTAAAATTATTTCTAGTCAATAATTTTTCAAATAAATAGGTCAATAAAATATCTAGCAGGATGTAACAGGATTGAGACAAACAAGGAACAATTATTGCTGGTCCCACAATATGTTTCAAATTTTCCTTATTCGGCTTCCATTCCAGAGGATCTCAGTAGCTCCAGAGGGTCTATTACAAGAATTAAAATGATGCCCAACTCTAGCTGGTTTGGTTCAGTGGATAGAGCATCAGCCTTCGGACTAAAGGGTCCCGAGTTCGATTCCAGTCAAGGGCACATGCCTGAATTTCAGGTTCTGTCCCCAGTAGGTGGCATACAGGAGGCAGCCCATCAATGATTGTCATCATTGATGTTTCTATCTCTCTCTCCCTCTCCCTCTCTCTCTGAAATCAATAAAAATATTTTTTAAAAGTAATCTATACTAACAAAAGGGTAATATGCTAATTAGAACAAACATCTTCTGGACGACCTTCCAGATGTCCTTCTGGACAAAGCCATGGTGGCAGAGCCCAGGCAGAGGTGGTTAGGGGCAATCAGGCTGGCAGGAGAGAGCAGTTGAGGGGATCAGGCCAGCAAGGGAGAGCAGTTAGGGGGATCAGGCCAGCAGGCAGGTGAGCAGTTAGGAGCCAGGAGTTCCAGATTGCGAGAGGGATGTCGACTGCTGGGCCTAAACCAGCAGTTGGACATCCCCCAAGGGGTCCCAGATTGGAGAGGGTGCAAGCCAGGCTGAGGGACCCCGCCCTCGTGCACAAAGTTCATGCACCAGGCCTCTAGTAATAAAATAAAATGATGCCCAGCCAGCATAGCTCAGCGATTGAATGTAGACCTATGAATCAGGAGGTCATGGTTCTATTCCCAGCCAGAGCACATGCCCAGTTTCAGGCTTGATCCCCAGTGTGGCGTGTGCAGGAGACAGTCAATCAATGATTCCCTCTCATCATTGATGTTTCTAACTCTCCCTCTCTCTCCCTTCATCTCTGAAATCAATAAAACATATATTAAAAAATAAATAAATAAGCTGAGAAACAAAATAGGTCCAAAGCCATGGATGCATGGGACAGAATGACAGATCTCAGGGGGTATGGGGGAGATGGGAAGAGATTAACCAAAGAACATATATGCATTGCTCATGGACACAGACAATAGTGTGCGGCATCCCTGGGGTGGGGTGGGGGCTGGGTGAAGAAGGGTTAAGGAGCAGGGGGAGGGGGACAGTTGCAATATTGTCAGCAATTTTTAAAAAGCACTAGTAGCAAAGGAGTTACTATACTTTGTCCCTAAGTGATACAACAAAAAATTCAAAACCTTGGAAAACATATATAATTGGTAGAATAAAATCATAAGTTGTTTCTTATCTTCCTTCTAGTAATCCCAAAAGATTGATTGACTCTTTAGATCCTTCCCCTCTCCAATTTACATTCCCTGAATTTCAGTTTCCTTTTCTAAAAACTATTTCAAGTTACTTTCTCCACAGATATAATAGCAACTAAACCATTTCACATGACAAGTATAGAGTATATTCATATAGTATTTGCAAATCAAAGTCTGGAATAAAATAAAATACTGGTATACCTAAGTAAGTTAAGCAAGAACTAGTAAAGTTTAAAAAAAAAACCCTAGTATAGTAAGACGAAATTTCAAGATAGATAGCAGTCAAATGGCTAAAAAATGAAAACTATAACTTCTGACTAACAAGGAAGGCAAAAGTGTCCCTCATGTGATCATATTGAGCTTAAATGTATATTGAGATGGATTATACTTTTCATCAAAAATTTATTTCCTAACCCTGGCTGGGTGGCTCAGTTAGTTGGAGTGTTGTACTGTACACCAAAAAGTTTCAAGTTCGATTCTCAGTGAGGACACATACTCAGCTTGCAGGCTCAATCCCCAGGGGGCAGGTACAAGAAGGTACAAGAGGCAACTGATTGATCCATGTTTATCTCCCAACTCTCGTCTCTCTCTCTCTCTCTCTTGTCTCTCTTCTCTCTTCTCTCTCTCTCTCTAAACATATCCTCAAATGAGGAAGTGAGAATTAAAAAAACAACACATTTACTTCCTAGCTTTGCACAGTGGCAGTATTGTAGCCCATGAGGTTTATCCAAGGCATGACTATTGATAACTGAAATTTTTTTTTACTTCCAATGATTATGTGATACCCTTGGGATAACTTATCTCTCTGTCTTTTTAGTGCCTTACATAAAGCAAGTGCCTCCCCCCAAAAGATAGCTCTATTTTAACACATCTATAAATTGCACACACAAAAATCTATTAGCATTTTTGAGTAATTTTTAAAATAACCAGAATAAATCCCAATAGAGACAGAAAGGCTTCTATAATGAATCACGGGATAAAAGTAAAAAAACAAAAAACACAATTTATTATTGATTTTCTTCTGTAGCCATGGTAAGACTTAGAAGTTGTACCATGGAAAATTACCAAAGCATCTATGGGTGGTGATCATGGCTTACCAGTTCTCAGAAATAAAAGAGAAAAAGATCCATACTCTGGAAGGTAATTCTATTTGCTGCCTATAGCTGCATCTTCCCTTCCTCCTCAGCAACAAAAGCCCGGTTTTATTCAGGGCAGCTGCATTTTCCTGCTTCCCCGGTAGCCTGAGGCCCAGGAGGTCTCTCCAAAAGGAGAGCATACATCCTCCTTTGCTTTTGCCTCGATGCCTGGAACGTGGCTGTGATGGTGAGAGCTCTAGCCGCTCTCTCAGACTACAAGGCCCAGGGCCATACCCTACAGATAGCAGATCAAAGAATTAGAAAAAGCTCGGGTCCTTGATGCCTTCGTGAAGCTACCACACCTAACCTAGACTGCCTGCTTCAAGAATTATTTCACATGAAAAAATAGATACTGTGTGTTTAAGTCATCATTAAGTCTGTTTTTCTTTTATTTGCCTTCTTAACTGATCACTTACCTTCAGATAAATTAAGAATTTTTATCTCCTTTTCACAGATGAGGCAACTGAGATCTCTCTCCAGATGACTTGCACAATATCAAATCAATAAGGAGTTGGTCCTGGCTCCAAGCTCAATGCTTTTTCACTAAAAATGGACTCTTAACAGGATCTAAATGTAAAAAAATAAAAACATTAAATATAAACATGAATGTAGGCATGTTACAGTGGTAATGGCATGACAGTGTATGCATTTGTACATCCTCTAAATAAAAGTACTAAGTGGTTATGATGTGGAAGAAGACTAAATTCTATCATATTCCAGTAGTGAGGGGAGATAGCTATATTAAATAAGCAGAATAAAAAATGGAATAGACAGAGATAGTGATTGTGGTACCCAGGTTTTACTGTATTGCTCCCTTTTTAATTAAATAAGAAGAACTCCAACTAAAAGTCTATTTTTCTCAGCAATAAGACTTCAAGATATAGGGTAAGTTTTCCCATTAAATCCTTAACTGGAATCTTTCTTTACCTTTACCACTACTTTTAAAAATTAACTTTGGCCCTAGTCTGTTACAGAGATCAGTAATAAAGCAAAATATCTCAAATTCTTTTTTGAAACCCCACTACCTAACTATAAAATTCAAAGCAGTTAGCACATGTGCAAACTCATTAGTGAACGTAATTAATTATTTCTAAGCAGTCTGTAAGAAAATAAGAAAATAAGATGTGTTCAAATTTTAAGAACAGATATATTTTTTTACTCTTATGGCATATTTAACATAAAAATCTTAAGCAGAAGAGTAACCATATGCATGTCATATGTGGGAAAGGCATATGACTTTTATTAACACACCATGGTCAAAATTAAAGAACAGATTGAAACCTAACCACTCCTATGTACTAGAACATTACCTGTCCCTCTGAGTCTCTCAATTTTTCTACCTATAAAATTAAACTAATACTTCTTTGTAAGTTTTTGATTGGATGAAAAGAAGAATGAATACAGTGTGAGTAGATAATACATGGCAATAGTAAATGCTCAATAAATATTAATACCCTTCCTGTCTTAAAAATGAAATCGCTATATATTGAAATAATGAAAATCGGTTCTGTTAAAAAGCAATAAACCAGTTTGACATACAACCTTTAAATGTCATTTTTTGAAGGGGCATGTTAGCACTCGCTGAGCATTGCCATAACCCGGGCCCGGATGCGGCTATAGGCCAATGAAAAGAACACAGCCAAGGAGAAGGAATATAATCTCTTCCTCTCTGACATTAAACCAGATTTTGCAAGAGGCCCAGGTTTCTTTCTCCATGGCACTGCCCTGAGCCAAGAAACCTGGGTTGCTGCTTGTTACTGTCAATGTCAGAATGCTAACAGTGAAAAGAAGTGGGGTAGAGAAAACATGGCTTCCAAGTTTCTCCATGGCAGCAGTAATGAGCACAACTGGTACCCTGATGCTCAACTCCGTTTTTCCCTTTGAAAATGGGAGTCAATGGGAAAGTGAGGTTCAAAATAAAATACCAGCTGGGTTGAACTTCAACCCTTCCCTGTACCAAGACATCAGTATAGATGTTAGTGTTTCTCATGCTCATATCAGCAAAAAAGGACATCAACCCAAGAATCCATTACATGGCCTTTTTTCCCAAGTAACAATCAGTTACAGTATCCTTGATAATAGAGAATTCTGGGACCAAAAATTATCTTAGAGATTGTTTGGTTCAGACCTTACTTTTATAAAAGTTTGTAAAACACAGGAAGGTTAACTGATTTGGCCAAGGTCATTTGGTAGAGCCAGGATTGGAATCTGCCTATCAAATTCTAATTAAGGCCCTAGCCAGTTTGGCTCAGTGGATAGAGCATTGGCCTGTGGACTAAAGGGTCCTGGTTCCATTCTGGTAAAGGGCACATGCCCAGGTTGCAGGCTCAATCACCAGTAGGGGGTGTGCAGGAGGCAGCCAATCAATTATTCTCTCTCATTGTTGATGTTTCTATCTCTTTCTCCCTCTCCCTTCCTCTCTGAAATCAATAAAAAAAATTTTTTTAAGAATATTTTTAAAAGTTCTAATTAAGCATATTTTTTTTACCATATCATGGTGGGGTTTTCTTTTATATTTTGATTGAAAATCATTAAAGTGATTACAGTTTTTCCTTTTCCTAATACATTATTTGAAATTGTTAGGAGCCTGCTTTCTAACGTCTATAAGCTAGTTGCATATATTGAACATAAAAATACCAAATTTCCCCTTTCTAGACCTTCAATTATTAAGAAAGAGTTCATCATGTATCATGCCAAATATAGTTAACTCAATTACTCACAATACTTAAAAAGATTATCTACTTTAAGGATTATTTTAAATATTTAAAAATCCTACACTTGATTCCTCCAGCTACCCAATATTTACAAGACTATTTTTCACATCTAAGTCATCCAAAAAGTCCTTAGAAAGTGGAAAGCAATTTAAATATTATTCTAAATAACACAAAATTGGTTTAGTATAGAGATATACACAATAAATCTGAAAACAAAAAGACACTGGTGTTACTGATACTTTAAAGTTTAGAGTCTAAACTATATCAATAACTAGTGTTTTAGTTTTGTTTTTTGTTGGTTTGTTTGTTTTTAATTGATCTTTCAAAGAGAGAAAGGGAGAGAGAGAAAAAAAACATCCATCAGCCACCTCCCACATGCCCCACCCCCACACCCCACCTGGGCATGTGCCCTTCAGTGCAGGGGACAACACTCCAACCAACTAAGCCACACTGACAAGGACTCAATAACTAGTGTTTTGAAAGTTATCCTTATTGCCTTCATTGTGCATTACATTTTAACTGGGCTTTACAGACCATAAACCAGCTTGCCAAAAAGCATGCTGAGTGGGTATATACAAAATGTGTGATGTGAATAATAACTCTCTCAGGAGATCAGAGAAAAGTAAATACAACATGGACCTGACCCTTGCAAGATGAGTAAAATTAGGATAGGTGCTGTAGAACAGAATGAGTAACCACAAGGAGACAGAAATAAATTTTTCACTCATACTACAAAGTTGGACCAGATCATGGAGAGTTTAAAGACCAAAATGAGAACTAGAAGTTTCATGTTCACCCTAATAACAAGAGTGATATTATTTGAGATTTCATTTCTAATTCTTAATGTCCACATTAGCTTTTTTTTTTTAAATTCTCGACCCTACTAATTGAGGAATGTTTGTTGACACTTTTTTTTGTTTAACTTGTTAGTTTTGTAAAACAAGAACTCACACTTGGATTAAATCAGGATAAATTCTGAGACAATTTCTATGAGGGGTAAGATGCTAGAATCTGGATATTGCTTGACTCTAATTATTCATCAGAATTTACCAGGGAAGACCTTAAGAAACAAATAATTTATATAGGTTGTACAAGAAGCTATAGATATTCTGATCTACATCTGATCTAGTCATGTTACTTTAAGAATTCCTTAAAGCAACTGTCTCATCAATTCTAAATCCACAATCTTCTTCAAACAACTATCAGAAATATTTGCATTTAACCTCACTCTCCCTCCACGTTTTTTTAAAACAAGATACTATATCATTTGTTGTTCATATTCATCCATGGATTTAAGAGCCTCAATAAAAGGCAGCGATGGCAGACAGCACTTACTCAATTGTGTAAAATGTACATTATCCAATTTAGGAGTTTAGTGGAGAGCATCACCCGCAATAATCACATTTCCTCGCTGAGTTAGTACATAGCAGGTGCAACAAGGAAATACCATTTTCTCATATTCTGAAACTGAAAGAGCTCACCACACACCCAACAATTTGTCACTTAAGGGAAACAATAACACAAATGACACGGACTTTCTCCTCTCCTAAGTGTCAGGGGTCACTGCCTTAACAGAACCGGCAGAAGAGCAGGATTCACCGGCCTAGCTTTGCTCGGCAGCGCGGAGGAGTTAGGGGGAGGAGGCGGTGAGCATTAGCCGGGAATTTGTGGGTACACCCACCTCAACAGTTGGCACCTCCGTCACCCATCAACCTGCCAAGGCCAGGCTGGAACCACGCCTGGGTCTCGGTCCAGCACCCACCCCCACTCCCCCAACCCCCCGCCAGCTCCTCGCCAAGTGCCTGTCACCCTCATCGACCCCAAAGAAAGCCTGGGTGCCCTGCAGCGAATGGAGAGGAGGCAAGGACTCCCCACACACACACACCCCCGCCGCAAGTTCGAGCTGGAAGCCCCCTCCCAACCATGCCTTCCCACAGTGCGGCCCCAACCCATCCTCAGTACCCCGGCAAGGCAGACCTTAGCCTATCTCAGGACCCTCCCCGGCCTCCCGCGGTACGATCCGCACCCACCTCGAGATCACGGGCCTCACCTAGTCCCAGTCTCGACCCCCGAATCTCCGCCAGCTGAATGCCTGCCCCGCACAGACCTGTCGCGTCTTGCCAGCTTCCAGTTTGCAGCTTAGCTCTGTACCTCTGCCCACAGTGCGCGCCCGCCTCCTCGCTGCCTTGGCAACAGCCCCCGCCCCCAGGCAGCGGCGATTGGTCCGACTGGGATCGCGAAGGCGCTGATTGGCTGGTGTGGAGACGATTCCTCGCAGCGGGTAGCGCGTCCACCCTGAAGCCTAGGGGAAGTTGAGCCAAGAGGGACGTGGCGCTCGGCTACGCGGGCGGGGAAGCCGCGCCCCTTCCTTCGTTTGCTTTCAAGGGGAAGCCTGTAGAGCAAGATTTGGGCGGGTGAGCTGCTGTCCCGGGAGCGGCCGCCCCTTAGTTACTGGCCGTGCCCAAACCAGTTAGCGACGGGCTGTCAGGCCCATTTCCTCCCGCGGGCCTCGTTGGGGTCTCACACCCCCGAGCCTCCTCCCCACCCACCTCCCTTATGCTGGGCCCTCGGCCACTGAGGCTTGACTGCTTTTTACTCCACCTTCTCTCATCCATCTGCGGGCTTATCTCTTATCTCTATGTCCATCGCCCTCATAGAACTGAGGCATCTATTCCAACCATCATTTTAAAGATCGGGCAGCTGAAGCTCAAAGATATACGTGGCTCGAGGGCTAGAGAAGCCCTTGGAACACCAAGACTTGTTTCAAAGCTTTGAAAGTCTCTGAGCCCTAGTTTTCGCCTTTGTGAAAATGGCATCATCTATTTCACAGTTGTTAGTGAAGATTACATGAGATAATATTCCAGAAAACCAATACAGACCTGTTGCATATGCTAGAAATAATAGCTCTTTTTAAAAATCAGGAAATAATAGAAAGTAGTAGCTAAATGCACCAATTTGGAGCCAGACTGCCTGTGTTGCAAAACCAGACTCACCGCAAACCATCTCCATGACAGGGTAAGTTACTTAAACGCTCTGTACCTCGGTTTTCTTGTCTCTAAAATGGGGATTAAAATACCACCCTCCTCCTTAGAGCATCACAAGTTAATAGAAAAGTGATTGGCACATAGTTAGTGCTCTGTAAATGTTAGCCATTTTCACATTAGTGGCTGAGCTAGGCCTATAATTCAGGTCTGGTTTCCAAGATCAACAATCTTTACTCTTATATACTTATCTACATACTTAGAACAATGCCTCATAGTTAAGCTCCTATTTAAGGCTCAGGAGAAAACACTTACCCATTTTCTATAAATCAAAATCTCAAACTGTCTCCCTAAGTCCTGACTCATGATAATGTGATGATAGTAGAGGCAAACATAAGAAAAACAATCATCTTCAGTTCTCATGGATAGATTGAAGAGTAAAGACTAGAGAAAGAAAGGATGTTCAAAAGGTTATGGTGTAGGAACACTACATTTCAATTTGAAATGCATGAGAAATATTTTAGTATTGGTTATGTATCATTAGTAACCAATCTATATATATATAAGGTTAATATGCTAAGTGTCCCTCTGACTGTCTGACCGGTCGCTATGATGCGCACTGACCATCAGGGGGCAGACGTTCAACACAGGAGCTACTGTGGCAGGCACTGGCCATTTACAAAGAAATGGCATCGCAGATCTGGCGCCAACAAAGCAATACTCGGCTTCCCCCAAGTGGGACACAGGCCCCACCACCACCCCAGAGCGACAGCCCACCAAATCGCAGCCAATGCTGCCCAGACCCCATGGTGCAAAATGTGGCCCACAGCCCAGCCCAGAAACGGTGGCTGTGGGTGCTGGGTAATGATCTCATGTAGCAATGCCTGGCTTCCTTTCCCTAGCAACTAGCCTCCTTGGAGTTTCTTCAGCCCAGAAACACAACTTGCTTTATAGCCAGGTGTGAACATTTTACACTTTAACCAAATGTCTGTAAAGCGTTTTCACATGCCTCATCTCATTTGATCCTCACAGAAGTTGTGGAGTAAGTAGATAGGAGACAGGGTAGAATCCTATTTTCATTAGCTGGAAAACGGAGATTAAGACAGTTTAGAACCTTGACCTGACTGAAAAGAAGTAAGAAATAGTGGAACTTGAAAATGACTTCAGGTTTTCTCACTGCACAAAATATAGTCAAACACTGCTGCAGTTAAATATTTCACCCTTTGTTCTCCCTGCGTGATCTACAATAATAATCTGCTTCGTGTTGATATTTACTGCTGTGTTGCTGACAATTACCTGAAAGAGAAGTTAGAGTGCTTCACTGGGCTGGAAAAAAGTTTAGCTAAATCAGAAAGCAGGTCTAATTAAGCAAGTTTATCTATATATATAAAGCTCTCACTGGTGCCAGTTGCACGTGTATGTTTCCATCTGTTATTGTCGATTGTGAATTTGGTTGACACTTCTATTATAGAGAAAGGGCGAATAGCGATATTAAATATTTCTTTTAATTAATTTCCTTTCAATGTGCATGAATTTGTGCACTGGGCCTCTAGTGTTAGTGTAAGACAGTGGTCAGCAAACCATGGCTCACGAGCCACATGCAGCTCTTTGGCCCCTTGAGTGTGGCTCTTCCACAAAATACCACGTGCGGGCGCGCACATACAGTGTGATTGAAACTTCGTGACCCATGCGCAGAAGTCGGTTTTCGGCCTAGGTGAGTCTATTTTGAAGAAGTGGCGTTAGAAGAAGTAGGGGGGTGTCAGTCGGTGGGGTGATGCGGCGCAGGCGGGCTGCGGGACACTCAGCGCGGGGGAGGTACATTGTTTTGAGGTACTTTCACTGAGGTCGACCCCTTCCAACTCTCCCATCCACACTCGTCTATCTGAAACAAGTATACAAGACGAGTGTGGATGGAAGAGTTGGAAGGGGTCGACCTCAGTGAACACACCTCAATCAGATTGAGGACGTTTTTTAGCAAAGGCCAGCTTAGGAGTAACCTAATTAAGTTAATAACAATGTACCTACTTATATAGTTTAAGTTTAAAAAATTTGTCTCTCCAAAGAAATTTCAATCGTTGTACTGTTGATATTTGGCTCTGTTGACTAATGAGTTTGCCAACTACTGGTGTAAGATCAGAAGGTAATACCACATCCCAACACTGTGGAAAAGACTGAGTTGTGAATACATTAAAGGCAGGAACTATCTTCTACTTTTTTATTACCTGTTATCTACCACAGGGTCATCATTTTTTATTATCAATTTTTTTCTTATTCCTTCCCTCTGGTTCATCAGTAAAATAAGTTGCATACAAAAGTCAACTCCCTTGCCTTTCTTTTCGTCTCTTTCTCTCACCTGACAAAAACCCAGCCCTGGGTGAACCCAAAATATGCCTTATCCTTGTCTGTACCACTATAGCTCTGCAGAAGAAACATCATTAGTTCCATGTCTCTAAAGTCATGGTCATCAACTTCAGACAGAATCTAATCGCTGCCTAACAATCCTCCAATGTTTCTTCAGCATGCTTTCTCTTCCATGCTCTCAAAAGCCATTCCACACTTCTCCTTGCACCTCAGATGCCCTGTTTCTCCTTCCACTCATTAGCAGCTGACCCTAGTCAGCTTTTTCCCCATATTCTGTATCTGTATAAGCTAAAGTGACATGAAACCTAACTACAGAGGCTTCAATGAACTGGAATTTATTTTTCTATGTCCCTAGTCAGCTTTGTTGAAAACCTCCTTGTTGAGACCCTCCTTGTACAAGTTAAATAACTCTCTCTTTTAAAGCAGGGTTCCTTTTCAGCAGTACTATTGACACTTTGGGCCAAAGTTTTGTTGTGGGGAATTTATTTTTGGTTTTGGGGTTTTTTAAAATATATTTTTATTGATTTCAGAGAGGAAGTGAGAGGGAGAGAGATAGAAACATCAATGATGAGAGAGAATCATTGATCGATTACCTCCTGCACACTCCCTATTGGGGATCGAGCCTGCAACCCAGACATGTGCCTGACCTGGAATTGAACCTGTGACCTCCTGGTTCATAGGTCAATGCTCACCCACTGAGCTACACAGCCAGGCTGTTGTGGGGAATTGTTTTGAGCATTATAGAATGTTAGCAGCATCCCTGGTATCTATACTCTAGAATCTAGGTGCCAATAACACCAACTCCAGACTGTGTCAACCAAAAATATCTCTGGACATTGCCAGATATCCATTGAAGAGTAAAACCTCCCCTAGTTGAGAACCATTGATTTAAAACAGCAGAAATCAATTCCAGCTAACATAATGAAAAGGGGGATTTATTGAGAGGATAGGGGAGTAACTCATAGACTAGAGAAAAAATCCCAGAGTCAGGAGATCTTGAGCCTCTTTTCTTGAAGTGATGATTAGGCTATCTCCCTCTGTCTTTGGGTATTCCTAATTAAGTTTCAATTTCTCAGTAGGAAGAATCTAAGTCCTGTTTAGGTGAGGCATTCACTCCTGTTGCCTGGGGAACAGAGTCTATAACTAGAATCAAGCTGGGAAGAAGTGTTCAACAGAAAACAAGATGAAACAACAACAACAAAAGGAATAGCCACCATACTTTCCCCATATTCTGTATCTGTATAAGCTAAAGTGACATGAAACCTAACTACAGAGGCTTCAATGAACTGGAATTTATTTTTCTATGTCTGGAGGTAGGTAGTTGTTGACATTAATTCAGCTGCTAAGCAATATCATCACCACCTCTTTCCTTTCCTCAGCTCTGGCTTTTTATGTTCAAGCTTATCCAAAGTTGAAAGATGGCTGTCATAATTCCTGACATCATGAATCAGTCACATTCAAAAGTAGAAAAACAGGGAGGAGGAAAGCAGCAAAGGGACCTTTTATGTGAAAAGTTCCTTCTCCTTTTATCAGCAAAGGAAAAGCTTTCACTCAATAACCTTTAAGTTCCATTGACTAGAAATAGGTTAAATGGCCATTCTCTTAGCTGCAAGATGTTGTGCTGTTCACATCCTCCTTCAGGAAGGAACTGGCTGCCCAGCTGTGAGGAATGTGGTTAGCTGACAGCATGCTCCTGTTACCTGCTTCAGGGTCCACTCAGCTCTAGAGTCCAAGTTACACTCTTCTTGGGGAGAGTCCCAGCCAGTGAACTAGTAATCAAGGGCCTATTCTAACCCAGAACTCCACTAACTGTCAGTCTTTGCTCTGGAGCTCCCCACTAGGCTGGCAAAGACTTTGTCAGGTTTGTATCACTGTCTGCAACCTCCCTTTACACAATTCAGCTTATACCTCTTTTCCTTTTATAAGCACTACTAGAGGCCTGATGCACAAAATTCATGCAAGGGGCTTGGCCCTCACAGCCCTGGCTGCCTCAGCCCTTGCAGCCCGGATGCTTTGTGGCCAAGCTGCCACATGGCCCCACGGCCCTGCCCACTGGTCGTTCTGGAAGGTCATTCGGGAAGGTCATTCCGCCATCCAGTCTAATTAGCATATTAGCTCTCTATTATATAGGACTAGAGGCCCGATGCATGAAATTCGTGCACGAGAAGGGGGGTCCCTCAGCCCAGCCTGCGCCCTCTCTTAATCTGGGACCTCTAGGGGGACGTCCAACTGCTGGTTTATGCCCAATCCTTGCAGTCAGACACCTGGCAGTAGAACATCTCTCTCACAATCCAGGACCGCTCACTCCTAACTGCTCGCCTGCCTTCTCGTCCCTAACTGCTTGCCTGCCTGCCTGCTTACCCCTAACTGCTCGCCTGCCTGCCTACTCACTCCTTACCGCTCAGCTCACCGCTCCTTTGCACTGCCACAGAGGCAGCAGAGGCTCCCACCACCACTGCTGTGTTCACCAGCTGTGAGCCCGGCTTCTGGCTGAGCAGTGTTCCCGCTGTTGGAGCACACTGACAACCCTGGTGGTCAGTGCGCATCATAGCGACTGGTCGTTCCATCATAATGGTCGTTTAGGCTTTTATATATATAGATTCCCTGATAAACATATACACCTAACTCTGTCTTAGCATCTTCTTCCTAGAGAACCTACTCAGTACTCTATCTTTCTAATTTCAGTAAATGGTATGCACACAGCTGCTCAAGCCAAAACCCTGTGAATCATCCCTCATTCTTAGCTTTCCTTCATACATACATCCCTGATTCTTAGTTTTCCTTCATCTAAACCAGTGTTTCTCAACCTTCTAGCCCTTTAAATACAATTTCTCATGTTGTGACCCAATCATAAAATTATTTTTGTTACTACTTCATAACTGTAATGTTGCTATTGTTATGAATCGTAATGTAAATATCTGATATGCCGGATGGTCTTAGGTGACCCCTGTGAAAGGGTCATTCGACCGCCAAAGGGGTCGCGACCCACAGGTTGAGAACCGCTGATCTAAACCATCATCAAGGTTCTTCATGATGTCTTCTATCTTTCTGTTTAACCTCACTTCTCACTGCCCTCCTTCTCAATCACAATATCCTAGCCATACTGGATATTTTGTCCTTAGAAATCATTCCCAGCTAAGGCCTTTGCCCAAGCTGTTCTGACTTCAGTAGACCACTATTTCCCCTACATTTTACATGGCTGGATCCTTCTCATTCATTAGAACTTAATTCTCTCCCATTATTCTCCCTAATGAATAGTATAGTATGTGTGTGTATATATGTATGTATATGAAATTCACTTACATATATATGTATACATATATATGCACTTTTTTCTTAATTTTTTTTGTCTATCTCTATATGTATTCATATATATGCACTTTTTTCTTAATTTTTTTTTTTTTGGTCTATCTCTCTCACTGGACCATAAGATCCATCAGAGTATAAGCCATATTTGGGTTGTTTATCACTATTTAATCAGAACCTAGCATAGCACAGTGTCTGATGCATATAATGGGTAATCAATACATATTTGTTGAATGAATGAATAAGAATAAAAGGAAAATCACCTATAATTAGATAATTCTTAGATTCTCAGGTTGTTGAGGATTTTTTTTCTCTCAATGTTTTGGCAAAGGGATTTGATTTTTGTTTTTATCTTTTTTCTTTAGAAAGAGAATGGAAATTGTATCCTCTGTTTGCTGATATTATAGTAACTAGTATATATAAGATAACTATTAATAACAGTAAATCATGGCCCTGGCCAGGTAACTCAATTGGTCATCACGATATACCAAGGTTACAGGTTCGATCCCAAGTCAAGATACATGCAAGAATCAACAAATGAATACATAAATAAGTGGAGCAACAAATCAATTTTTCTCTCTCTCTCTAAAATCAATCAATAAATTTTTTAAAAAGAACAGTAAATTATAACATCTAGGTACATGTTACAATGACCATAATTGCAAGAATACCTTACTTTAAAATTAGACTATTCCTACCAAAAAAGTTTTATAATGTTCTAAGAATAATACTACTACTCCCACTCAGAAATTTTAATTTTAAAAACAGAATAAACTAGAAACAAAGTAGTAGGAAGAATCCTGAACTATATATTTCATGATTATAAGAATTTAGTGAGAATGAAGTTCAGTTGTCTGTAGTAAGGAACATTATCAAATAAATATTGGGTGCTATACTAATAATTTTTATTTCCTTCCAGCAAAACCCTTAAAATGTGCCATGACTGAGGTTATATAAATCTTATTTCTAATATCTGGACTTTCATTTAATGAAGTTAAAAGAAGCTAACTTCTCACTCTCCCTAAGAAATAGTGCATCCTGCCCTAACCGGTTTGGCTCAGTGGATAGAACATCGGCCTGCGGACTCAAGGGTCCCCGGTTCGATTCTGGTCAAAGGCATGTATCTTGGTTGCGGGCACATCCCCAGTGGGGAGTTTGTGGGAGGCAGCTGATCGATGTTTTTCTCTCATCTATGTTTCTAACTCTCTATCCCTCTCCCTTCCTCTCTGTAAAAAATCAATAAAATATATATTTTTTTTAAAAAAAAGAAATAGTACATCCAGAGAGCAGAGTCTCTTCAGAGATCTCTTATAAAATTTTACTATGATAAAAGTTGGCCTTAAATACCTGGAAAACTGAGTCTATACCTCTGACTCACTCTACAGAGATCTAAATTATGTATTTAAATCTCCGTTTCTCACTTAAATGATTCATTTTAAAATCTGTTATGCAGACATTTTCTTATGAAATCATCAACTTTCCCAAACAAACTCATTCTTTTGTGATGCCATACATATTCTATCTTCTCACTGCCCATTCCAGGTTGCAGTCCTAGGATGAGATTAACATGTGATGTCACGAGGGGATGATACAAAGAAATATGCAAAGGAGGAATGAGTTGTTTCTCCAAGATGGTAGGGCAATGCATGGTGTCATAAAGGGTGTGGCCAGGTAGCCTTCAAAAGAGAAGGGGAAGATTGTTGGTATAGTTCAAGATATCACAAAGAGAGGGGTAAAACTTGATGTTTAAAGGGATGGGCAAACTCTGAAATCACTAGAGGGTGGGGAAAAATAGTACTTCACAAGAGGAAGGCGGTAGAGCCTATATCTGGGAAATCAGTAATGTCAGAGGGGATGGAACATCCTTCATTCCTTCAAGTATTACATCACATAAAACTGGAAAAGTTTTAGGACAAAGGTCACAAATGATGCCTAGGGGTAGACTCAGCCCATAAACATGTTTTGTTGGCCAGTCTTAGGTTGGGTTGGGTTTTTTTCTCCAATTAGTTATCAAATTGAGAGTTTCCATCATAACCAGAATTTCTGGCTTCTCTTGAAAATGTTGGAGTTCTGAGAACCCTTGACCTACATTCCTAGCTGGCAGTGACTGGCTGGAGCAAAGGAACAGCTTCCGTCTGTGGACAGGGCAGATACTCTTAGTTTACCTGTCCTCACTCAATCAGCTTTACTCATATTATCCACCTAGCACTTGCAGGCATCTAAGTTTGTGACACTGTTTTGGGAATTTCATATAACAAAGAGGTGAGTCAGTGTGGAGAAAATATGTTGTGGGAGGGGAAGGCAATCTGTGACGCCAGAAGGTATGCAGACCTTGGAAACTCATTGTGATAAGGATAAAGAGCAGGATTTTATATCCTGCCATTTTTATCCCAAGAACATTCTTGCTGATCCTGCCACTCTGAACTTAGAACATTTTGTCCCTATTTTGTATTTGAGAACTTTGCAGTCTATGCATTTATCAAGGAATTAATTCATAAGATACTTTCCAAAAAATTCACTAATATTGGCCTAATTCTTATTATATGTTTATTATCAAATATCCTTGGTATCAAACATCCCTTGTCAAGTTTAAAACAAATTTCATTATCCCCCAAATGGTATAAACCATTATTTCTCCGAAAGATAAGATATTCCATAACATCAACCAGCTATTTGTCCTTGGAGCATCTTATTCTCCTTACAGCCTGTATGCCCTAGCTCAGGCAGCTTCTTTTCTTAAAATGTCTTTCTCTCTCACTAAATTCCTAGTCATTCTTACAAGAACAAGTGGAGAAATCACTCCCTCTAACCACACTCTCCTATCTTTAAGAAACAACTCCTGCTGGGCAGTGTTGCTCAATGGTTGAGCTTAGACTGTTACAGTTAAGCCCCTCTTGTACTGGGGAAATGGAACCAACTGTGGTCGAGGGTAGTTAGGGTATGGGGCAAGTTAATATTAGTAGTTGGGGAAACTGGGCAAGTTGATATTAGTAGCTAGGGAAACGGGGCAAGTTGATATTAGTAGCTAGGGAAACGGGGCAAGTTGATTAATGAATACCTTGGTAATGGGGCAGTGTTGATTAATGTATCCCAGGTAACTTTGTGTGTGTTTAGCCAACCGTTGTATGGTTTTTGGGAATAAAAGGCTGGTCTGGAACCAGGGTCAACGCTGCCGTAGGAGAACACGCCTACGGCAGTCGCTGACCAGCTTTCAATAAATCCTCACTTGCTGCTTAAGACCTAATTGGAGTTGGTGGTCTTACTCTCGCAAACATTGGTCCATAACAAGACCTATGAACCTTGGAAGTCACGGTTCGATTCACAGTCAGGGTGCATGCCCAGGTTGTGAGCTTGATCCCCGGTGTGAGGTGTGCAGGAGGCAGCCGATCAGTGATTCTCTCACATCATGGATGTTTCAATCTCTCTCTCCCTTTCCCTTCCTCTCTGAAATCAATAAAAATATATTTTTTAAAAAGAAACAACTCCTCCCTTGGGCTCTCATAGAATTTTAAAGATATATTTAGTAAAGAACTCATACCCATACCTTTATTACAAAACTGCAGTAGGTTTTCTTTTTTAATTTATTGACCTCCTTTGGTAGAATTAAAGAAGTTGAGTTACTAAAAGGCAGAATTTTTGTGTATTAAGGGCCTGGCATCTAAAGACATTTAATAAATATCTGTGCATGAATCGTCATAACCAGGCATAGAAATTGGCTAGGTCAAAAGGTTATGGAGTAGGGCCATGATGGGACATACTGTTATGCAATAAAAAGTTGTCATAAGGGGATGGAGCAAAATATGTTGTCACGAGAAAAATCTATGAAAATTTACCTAATGCCACTAGTCTGAAAGTGTTGGATACAACAGGAAGAGGAGCTGGACCCTAGAGTGACACCATCTAGGCCACTGGAGTCATACTAGTCTCTTGTCCAGATAAGCATTAACATCTACCACAGTTCTCTCAGTTGCTGACAACAATGTTGTCTACCTGTGTCAACACAACTTTGGGTAACACATTGTATTGAGATGGTATTGGCTGGGATTCTGCCTGGACTGTAAGCTGGTTTCTGAACTGATATGATTGGACTGGTCAACAGGTCTAATCTTAGATATGGGTTCCAGGCTATGAATTGGTTTGGCATTTTCCTTGGCTATGAAATTAACCTTTAATTGAAATCATGAGCTAGGTCAGACCACAGACTGTGATCAAAATTCAAGGATAAAAGAGCTAATCCCATGCTGGCACCTTGATCTTAGACTCTCCAGACTCCAGAACTGTAAGCAATAGATTTCTGTTGTTTATAAGCTACCGAGTCTGTGTTATTTTGATATAGCAGCCCAAATGGACTAAGAAAATACAAGTCAAATAAGATTAACCTTTATGTTTTTATCCTGTATTATGCTCTTTAATATTTTGGAACAAACTAACACCTTACTAATGTTAATGGCAGTGGTTCTCTCTCACATAAATGAAATCAAAGGTATTTTATAATAATACTAAGATGTTATTTATGTTAACATGCAATGGATTCATCATTGCTAACTTTAAATAAATCAATTAAAAGGTCATTTTAAAAATGTCTTTAAAGTTTTCTTGGTTCAATTTCCAATATGAAAGTATAAATGTAAAGTAATCTGAAGGCGAAAAATCTGAGAATCTCTACCCTGGCCAGTGTGGCTCAGTTGGTTGGCACTGTCCCATGCATGGAGTGGTCCCTAGTTCCACTCCTGGTCAGGCCACATGTCTGGGTTTCGGGCTTGATCCCAAGTGGGAAGATGTACCGGGGCAGCCGATCCATGTTTCTCTCTCTCTCCCTAAAATCAACAAAAAACATGTTTTTTGAAAATCAAAGACTAATATTTCCTTTCTGGAGAGAATGTTGAAGAGAAACTAAAGGAAAGTCTAGGGGCAGAGGAGTTTCCAGCTACAAAAACTAGGTTTGGGTTGTTTTATGTTCAAAGTTGAGGGTGAGGGGAAAAGTCAGGGAGCAGCTGCCATAAGGTACTACTACAGGGGACAGAGATAGGGAGAGGGAAGTTTAAAGATCTTTTTCTCTTTGCCCTGATGGGTGTGGCTCAGTTGGCTGGGTGTCGTCCTTGCACCGAAGGTTACCAGTTCAATTCCCAATTAGGACACTTGCCTGGGTTTTAGGATCGACCCCCAGTGGGGGGCATGCAGCCAATCAATGTTACACTCTCACATCCATGTTTCTCTCCCTCTCCCTCCCTCTCTCTCTAAAACTTAATTTAAAACATAGATATTTTTTTCTGTATTCTTTCCACTTCTAATTATATTTTGATTTACATATTTGTTTGTTTTTAATATATTTTTATTGATTTCAGAGAGAGAGAGAGAGAAACATCAATGATGAAAATAATTGGGATGAGGGGACATTGAGGGGATAAGGACACATTTGTAATATCTTATTCAATAAAGGGAAAAAATTAAAATAAAATAAAAACAAAAAAAAGAGAAAATAATTGATTGGCTGCCTTCTCCACACTGGAGATTGAGCCCACAACCCAGGCATGTGCCCTGACTGGGAATCGAGCTGTGACCTCCTAGTTCATAGGTCAACGCTCACCTACTAAGCTACACCTGCTGAGCTGTATTTGTTTCCTATAATGTGACACTCAGAGATCAGACCAACTCAACCAGTATGAAGCCTCATTTGCTCAACTAGACCATGAAAGACTGTTTTTGCTGGCTTGCTAAAGTCAAAACACTAAATTCCTGACATGATAAGCATTCATTAGATGGTTGTCGTAGTGAACTGAATTGTATCTACTTAAACTTCCTCGCTTTATAGCAGCATGTTTTTGTACAAGTTTTCCTCTCTGGGCCTCAATTTTCTCATCTGTAAAATAGGGGACTTAAGTAAATGACAATTGCAGGCCTTTATTGAGAAATTACTCTCTTCCAGGTACTATGTTTTACCTCCACTGTTGTGTGTAATTCTTACAACAATCCAAAAGATAGTACTATTATTATTTTCATTTTATACATGAGAAATTTGCAGCACAAAGAAGTTAGGCATCTTGCTCAAGGGTTAGTGCCAGGATTCAAAGCCCGGTAGTCAGGTTCTAAAGGTCCCCTACCACTAACACTGTAATCTCCCCATGGTGCGTGCCCACTGCAGCTGAAAGGATTTTCTATGGCTTCTCCTTCGTTTATCATTAGCTGCAAATTCAAACTAGTCAGTGCATCTGAAAGGCTGAGCCTGCAGATGTGCTGGAAAATGAGTATCTTCCACTCACAGTTTTTAGAGTGGGAAGCGACTCTGCCTCTCTCAAGTCTCACCAAGGTTCCCCGAACACAAGAAGTGGGTCCAAAAGCTAAGCAGTCAACAATACAACTGCCCACTCTTACCATTTGCTTTGTGGGTTTTTTGTTTGTTTGTTTTGTTTTTTTGTTTTTTTTAAACTTTGTCAGAATTTCCAGAACCAGGGTCTCTACCGGACAAGTAGAAAAATAGAAAACTGTACTACGAAAAGGCAACTATGACAAATAAGTATACTCGTAAAGGGGCTCCTTGGACTCGAGCAAATGCAGAGTTCACCCTGGGCAGCGTAGCCCACAACAACAGAAAGGAACTGGTGTCCCCACATTTTGAGATGTGTTTCTCTCCAGAGCTCTACCAGCTGGCCCAGTCCTGGAACGGGAAGCAATCACTTGCTATCTTCCACACTGTGTTGCTAGGTGAGGCCTGGGCAGTCAGAAGGAAGTTCTGGTTGAAGTCCCGTTGTTTGTTGCCTTCAAACTTCACTGTTCCACAGATCACAACGAGGACTGTGGTCTGGCTTGGGGTGGCTTCATCATGTACAGGCTGGCAGTCAACCACATTGATTTGGAACTCACTGGAAGGCAACATTTCAAAAAACTCACTCAAGGACTCTTGTCCTGAAACTGCGTTTCCATTCCACACCAGGGTGGCTGTGCCCATGTAGAGGCGGGCCAGCAGGCGCCTCCGCTTATCCATGGTGGTGTAGTAGACGTTGACGAACTCCTCGGCAGCCCTGCAGGCTTGATCCACGTAGGTCTTGAAGTCTACGGATGCCATCTCTGGCTCTGCCGAAGGAGGCCTCCACCCAGGTGCTTCCTGCACCTGAGGGAGCCGGGGCTGTGCCAGCGAAGCCGGGGTCCTCCTCCCGGCGCCCCCCCCCCCTCCCCCCCCCCCCCCCCCCCCCCGCGCGCGCACCACAGCTCCTCGAAGAACCGGCCCCCGGAGGTCGCGGGACCTCGGAGCCGGAGACCAGAGTCTGCCTCCACTTTGTGGTCTTTTAAGGAGAAGGCAAAGTGTGGACTAGGGAGAAGATTACCTGGGCTCTGCCACTTAGGACCTCTACAATCTTGGACAAGTTATATAGCCTCTCTGTGCCTCAGTTTCCTACCATAACACATACCTCATAGAGTTATGATGAAGATTAAATGACAATATTTATTTGGAAAGTGCTTCTAACAGTATCTGGCACGTGTTAAGTGTTATGTAAAAATATGTGACTAGCCTGGCTGGTGTTGCTTAGTGGTTGAGCATAAACCCGTGAACCAGAGGTCACCAGATCTATTCTCAGTCAGGGCACATGCCCGGGATTGCAGGCTCTATCCCCAGTAGGGGGCATACAGGAGGTAGCCGATCGATGGTTCTTGCTCATGGATGTTTCTATCTGTCTATCCCTCTCTCTCTCAAATTAATTTTTTTGAAGATATGTGAATAATCTCGCTATCTAGCATATCCATTTTCAAGTAGTATGTTCAGAAACACTAATGCTAAGTATATAATAATGTTATGAATTTCGCAAAGGAAGTAGAGTGGGGAGGGACATGGTATAGTATTTATTTTTTTTTAAAAAAAAAGATGAGTGCTATAGTTTTTCACCACCACTGCCTTCCACATTCCCTCGTTGTACGGAACTTCTGTTGAGGACACCTGACGTCCTTACTCGCGTTGCCTGCACAGAGGATGGACACTTGTTCAGGTTCCATTGTAAAATCTCTCTCCATAGCCTGCTTCGTGCTCCTGAGAGTGCCCTCCCTCTCCTAATGCTGCAGATCTGCTCCTTTGCTCCCTCCCTGCCCCCACAGCCCTGCACTAGTGGGAGGATTTCCCAGCTGCCCAATGCCTGGCTTGCTAACAACAACTCAGTTCTACCAAGCATGACCTCTGCCCTCAAATCACTCACAGACCAAGGGGATGAGTACTGGGTAATTTTGAAACCAGCTATTTTGGCTACATATGAAAACTTGTTCTGCTTTCTTGTGGTTCTGTAGCATAATTTAAAACCATACCTCTGACCATAATCAGTCAGTTATGACTTGTGTCAAGCCACCCAGAAAAATAATACTAGTAATTTCCTTAGAGGAAATTATGTTATACCAACATCTTCTGTGGCTTATTTGGGTGCATTTTCATTTTGGTTTATTCTGGTGAAGATTCATTTAGATAGAATTTAGGTTGCATGATATTGTAGAAAGTATCCTTAGCAAGAAGTCAAGCATCTTGGGAGTTTAATCCTAGCTCTGGTCTTATGACAGAGGGGGTGAGTTGCTTTACTTCTTTGAGAACATTCAGTGGTATGGGAAATGGCAAATACTTTTTGATGCTCTCAGAATCAAAAGTATACTCTCCTACTGAGTCAAGCGAGCATTGGGACTGGATACAAACTAGTCTAATCCCTCATTTTGCAGAGAACAAAATGAGGCTAATGGTGATGAAGTGGCTTACCAAAGTCAGACATCTAGCTGAGATCAAAGTCAAGGCTATGTGATGGCCCTAGCCAGTTTGGCTCAGTAGATAGAGCCCCGGCCTATGGACCAAAGGGCCCCAGGTTCAATTCTGGTCAAGGGCATGTACCTTGATTGCAGGCTCCTCCCTGGCCCGGGCCCTGGTCAGGACTCATGCAGGAGGCAACCAATGTATGTATTATTCTCACATCAGTGTTTTTCTTTGTCTTTCCCTCACTCTTCCACTCTCCCTAAAAGTCAATGGAAAAATATCTTTGGGTGAGGATTCACACACACACACACACACACACACACAGACTATGTGATGAAGAACTGTACTTTGTTGTATGCTAGACTCCAAGCCATTGTGTGCCTATTGGTTACTATGTAGCAGCAAACGATAATAGGCTTAGCTTAATAGAATTTTCTTTCTTGAAGTGATTTACTTTGAGAGATTATAAGCTTTTATCTTGTTGATTGTAATAATTTAAACTTTGAACAGCTTTAAATATTATCCGTGGGATACAGAAAAAGTAAAACTTTCTGAAAAATGAAAATGTTTTAATATTATAATTCAAAAGACACTTAGCACACAGGGGGAAAAAAAGGGATATTCAAGTGCGTTTAGTACTTAAGAATTATAACAGGATTTCCTTGAAAGAGAAAACAATAGGGACAAGTTTTCAAGACTTCAAGGTTTTTTTAACCATTAAAACAGTGGTACTTAATTTTCTTCTGACATGCTGCACATCATTCTTGTGTAACACCACTCATCTAAAGATTATTGATGAGTTTTAATCTTGTCTACAATTAAGTTTCAAATAATCCATTTATTTTAATTTTTCTCTGTTTTTCAGATGAGCAAATCAAAATTTTCAAAAATAAGATTCTTTCACAAGCTCTGCCTGCCTCTTATTTCAGCAAATTCAAGTCTGAATAAGACTTCTAAGTGTCCTCAGATTCAAATCTAGCCTTGCCTGTAACAGGAATGGTGATGCCATCATGATACGGTGAGATCTCCTAACCCCGTGGTCGGCAAACTGCGGCTCGAGAGCCACATGCGGCTCTTTGGCCCCTTGAGTGTGGCTCTTCCTAAGCTTTAGGAGTACCCTAATTAAGTTAATAACAACTTACCTACCTATACAGTTTAAGTTTAAAAAAATTTGGCTCTCAAAAGGAATTTCAGTCGTTGTACTGTTGATATTTGGCTCTGTTGACTGATGAGTTTGCCGACCACTGTCCTAACCCCAGAGAAATCACCTACCACCATCTCTTCATCACCGTGGGTTCTCTTCCCACCCGCCCAGCCAATTTCCCGTCAGTCCCCCTGCTTTGCTTTTGGGCTGCTTGCGTTCAACCACCTTTTTCTCTCAGCTTCAGTCTACCTCTGACAGGATACCTAGCTAAAGCAGCAGTTTAGCCAGTGCTGTGGCTGGACCTGCTCTGGACGAGTGGGGGAGGGGATTTAGACTCCCATTTTTACCCCATCCTGACCTCTGTCTGGGTATAAGGGAACAAAACAAAGGCTTGCTCCAGTCCCTAGATATGGAGTGCTTGGGCAGCAAGTATTAGGTTCTGGATTGGAAACTTATAACCCCCAAAAGAAAAGAGGATAATAAATATATTATTGATGAATCCTTGTTAAAAATAGAGGTATTACTGGAAGTGGTTGTGCGTTGTCCGCAGCTTTGTTACTCCAAGTGTGGTCTAGGGACCAGGAGAGTCAACATCACCTGGGAGCATCTCGGGCCCCACCCCAGGCCGGAGGATCTAAATCGGTATTTAAATAAGGCCGCTAGGTAATTTGTGTGCATGCTGTCTAAGGGTAAGTCTGGATTTATCTGTTCTTTCTTATGAAAGGCCTCAGAGTGACCAGGGCCTGAGAGGCGGACTTGGACTACCCAAAATGCATAGAAGCCAAATGCTAATCTAGCCATCCAGAGAGACATCACTGCCACAGGACTTGCATATTTGAAGGCTGAATGCCAGCTCATTTCTTCCTGTTGGCAAACTTAAGCCAGGCGGCTAAGTCCTCCTCAGGTTGCCGGGTGAACTAGGAATGTTTACTCTCTCCTAAATGACCAGTCTTTCTCTGGGTACATGAATGACAGCCCACGAACTCTTCAGTCTTCTTCTTTGCTTCTGAAAAGCAATCTTATTTTTCTCATTTTCTCAAACTTGGGCTCTGGCCAGTTTGGCTCAGTGGATAGAGTGTCAGCCGGAGGACTGAAGGGTCCCAAATTCAATTCAAGTCCAGGGTACATACCCCGATCATGCTGGAGGCAACCAACCAGTCAATGTTTCTTTCTCACATCGATTTTTTGTTTTGTTTTGTTTTGTTTCTCTCCCTTCCTCTCTCTAGGCATGTGAGAATTTTTTTTTTTTTTTTAAAAAGGCAGAAACTGAGATGATAAGTAAGTGTTCAAGGTCACATATTTAGTAGTAGGGGATCAGAATTCTGGCTGGTTCCCAAGCCTGCAATATACATGCCACCTGTTTGGCCTTATCCTCAGGCAACCTGGGAAGCTGCTCTGCAAGTTGCATTTTCCAGATGAATAACTGACTCATTTTCCGGCTCCTTCATGTGGTTCATGTGTCACGTGTCAACCTCATCATTGTGATTACTGTCATTTTCATCACCATCAATTAACATTTGTTAAAAGCTTTCATGGTGCTGGACACTACAATTTTAATTCCCTACGTGCAGTTTCTCCTCACATACTCTTCCTTTTTAAATAATCACTTTGCTAAGAATATAGTGTTTCCTTTTGAAAGTCTGACAAACCACAAGCAGGTGCTGAGGTTATTTGTTTTAGTGCTGGAAGCTGGAGAAAAAACAGGAGCTTCAGTTATTCACCGTACACAACATTAAAACAATGTATGCCCTGCTTTCCTACTTCATGCTTAATGACTACAAAGATCAAGATCAAT
This sequence comes from Myotis daubentonii, assembly GCF_963259705.1. Lineage (NCBI taxonomy): Eukaryota > Metazoa > Chordata > Mammalia > Chiroptera > Vespertilionidae > Myotis > Myotis daubentonii. The sequence goes on along the minus strand of NC_081848.1, from coordinate 55,297,760 downwards.
CCTTTCAACCAGAGAAACAATAAATCCAAAGGAACTTAATCTGTGGTCTATTACTGCTCAGTGTTGAATGCCTGTGCTTTTATTCTAATCTGATTTTTTTTTTTCAGATTTCAAAATGCTAAAATTTATTGTTGAAATTTAGAATTTTGATGCCTAACTTTCTGATCATGGATATTTATATCAGTCAGTAAATGACAATGTAGAGGAAGCCAATCCTATATTTGAATTTTAGTTAATACACTTACCAGCTGGGTCACTTCATAAATGTTACTTAACTTCACTGAGCTTTAGTTAACCTACCTTTTTAAAAGATGTTCATAAACTCTTAAGAGAGATCTTATTTTTCTAAATACATACTGAATGCAATGATATGATGGCTAGAATTTGCTTCAAAATGATCCAAGTATAGGGAGAAAGTGGGTGGGTATATAGTTGAAATAACATTGGCCATGTGTTGATTGTTGAAGTTGGACAATGGGTACCCAGGAATAACTTCTCTCTACTTTTGTATATGTTTGAAATTTTTAAATTAAAAGAATGGGAGAAAGTTAATACATATTTTTGAACATTAAAAAATGTAAGTGAAGGTCAGAGCAGCTGGAGAGAGGTCAATGGGGGAAAAACGAGACATATGTAATACTTTAAACAATACAGAATTTAAATTTAAAAATATATGTATGCTTTAGTCTGGAATAATAGCAACCATTTTTAAGCAGTTATTACATATCAGATGACATTCAAAACATTATCTTGTTTAATTATCACAACAGTTACATGAGTTATGTATTATTATTCCCAGTTTAGAAATGAGGAATTACGGAGTATTGGTACAAAGCTAGACCATGGATATATATATATATATATTATATTATATTATATTATATTATATTATATTATATTATATTATATATATATGTATATATATATATTATATTATATTATATTATATTATATTATATTATATTATATTATATTATATTATATTATACTAGAGGCCCAGTGCACAAAAATTTGTGCACTCAGGCGGGGAGGGGGGGGGGTCCCTCAGCCCGGCCTGTGCCCTCTCGCAGTCTGGGACCCCTCAGGGGATGACCACCTGCTGGCTTAGGCCCACTCCCCGGGGGATTGGGCCTAAAATGGCAATCAGAGATCCCTCTGGCAGCCTGGTAGCCCTCGGGGGATGCCAGCGGGGAGCAGGCCTAAACAGCAGTCAGACATCCTTAGTGCTGCTGAGGAGGCAGGAGAGGCTCCCACCACCACCGCTGTACTGGCAGCCATCAGCCAGGCTTGCAGCTGAGCAGAGCTCCTCCCATGTGAGAGCGCCCTGACCACCAGAGGGCAGCTCCTGCATTGAGCATCTGCCCCCTGGTGTTCAGTGTGTGTCATAGTGACCAGTCGTTCCCAGTCCTTCTGCTGTTAGGGTCAGTTTGCATATTACCCTTTTACTATATAGGCTAGAGGCCTGGTGCACGGGTGGGGGCTGGCTGGTTTGCCCTGAAGGGTGTCCCGGATTAGGGTGGGGGTCCCGCTTGGGTGCCTGGCCAGCCTGGGTGAGGGGCTGATGGCTGTTTGCAGCTGGTCACACCCCCTTCATGGTGGGGGTCCCCACTGGGGTGCCTGGCCAGTCTGGGTGAGGGGCTGAGGGCCGTTTTCAGGCTGGCGGGCAACTGAAGCTCCCAGCCTCTCCTTTTTTTCTGTTTTTTTTTTTTTTTTTTTTTATTCTGGGATTTATTTACCTTCTATAGCTGTCACTGGAGCTGAGAGCCGGCTCCAGCTCTGAGGCCTGGCTCCAGCTCTGAGGCTGTGGCTAATTGAAACATTGTTGCCATCACTGCCGCTCTAAGCTCTGGGGCCGAAGTTCGCTGAAAGCAGGTATCTGGAGCTTGTTTAGCTTCTATAATTACAACATTGTTTCTTAGAGTGCAGCTCAGAGCTGGGCGGTGGCAGGTGGGGAACCTTGGCTTCCTCCTTCACTGGAGCAAGCAAGCCTCCTGTTTGCTTCAGCTGCCTGGCTGCCGGCCGCCATCTTGGTTGGCAGTTAATTTGCATATCACCCTGATTAGCCAATGGGAAGGGTAGCGAAGTTATGGTTAATTACCATGTTTGTCTATTATTAGATAGAATATACACTGAGTGGCCAGATTATTATGACCACCTGACGTTTGTAGGCAGATTAGCTGTACACTGCATCGTATGGGATATGGAAGCCGAAGGCCTATTTGAACACCTTTGCTGTCCAGTTACCGAGATAAAATGTCTCCAATTCACACAGGAACACAAGGATTGGACAGTCGAGCATTGGAACAAAGTCATGTGGTCCGATGAATCATGTTTCCAGTTGCATCATGCAGATGGCAGAGTGAGAATTTGGCGGAAACAGCATGAAAGCATGCAACCCACATGCATGAGTACGACCCTTCAAGCTGATGGGGGCAGTGTTATGGTTTGGGGCATGTTTTCCTGGCATGATTTGGGCCCTTTACTTTGTGTGGAACAACATCTGAATAGCACAACATATCTAAGTATCATTGCTGGTCAACTTCATCCTATCATGTTGATGGTGTATCCCAATGGAGATGGCTTCTTCCAACAAGACTATGCACCAGGCCACGGTGCTCATATTGTGCAGGAGTGGTTTCAAGAACATGAGGGAGACATTACCTTGCTTAGGTGGTCCCCACAATCACCAGATCTCAATCCAATTGAGCATTTGTGGAACGAAGTTAAAAGAGCCATCAGGCAGCTGGTTCCACAACCATCAAATCTCACAGAACTGACAGTGCTATTCATCAGGCATGGTGTCAGATTCCTCGCATCACCTTTCGACATCTAGTGAAATCAATGCCAAGAAGAATCACCGCAGTATTGAAGGCAAAAGGTGGCCCAACCAAGTACTGATGGGGTGGTCATAATAATCTGGCCACTCAATATATATATATATATATATATATATATATATATATATATATATATATATATACTAGTAGCCCGGTGCATGAAATTCGTGCACTGGGGGGGGGGGAGGGGCCCCTCAGTCTGACCTTCACCCTCTCCAATCTGAGACCCCTCAGGGAATGTCCAACTACCTGTTTGTGCCCACACTTTTAACAGATAACAGCTCCATTGTTATTTCTTTCTTATGCTTAAAACCATTGGAGTTAGTAGGTGTTCAAAGTCTGTATACATTTTGGGGGGACACCCTGTATATCTCTAGTCAGCTTTGAAAGAAACCAACAGCAGATTTGGAACCCCCGGAGAGGAAACCTCACTCACAGCTGTCACCACCGCCATGTGGGGAGTACAGGCCACCCTCCACCGGCCTGCCTCCCCTGTCCAGAGGCTCTCTGCGCTGCTCACCTGCCCAGGTGACTGGGGCTGGGCAGAAGCCAGGCATCCTGCCCTGCCCAACCCCGGCTGATCCACCCCTGTGCGAGCTGCCACCCCACCCACCAGGGTCACAGATCTGAGTTCCGGGACCACGGACAGCCTCAAGCACTGACCCCTGCCTGGCAGGGTCACAGATCCAGGTCCTGGACCGCGGACAGCCTTGCCTGTTGCCGCCCGCCTTCAGTATGCAAATTAGCCGCCATCTTGTTGCTTCAGGGTGGGGGTCCCCACTGGGGTGCCTGGCCAGCCTGGGTGAAGGGCTGAGGGCTGTTTTCTGCTTGCTTCAGCTCTGAAGGCTGAAAGCATGTTTCTGGGGATTGTTTAGTGTTTATAATTGCAACAATGTTTCTTAAACTGCAGCTCAGAGGCCAGCAGCGGCAGGTGGGGAACCTTGGCTTCCTCCTTCACTGGAGCAAGCAAGCCTCCTGTTCACTTCAGCTGCCTGGCTGCTGGCCGCCATCTTGGTTGGCAGTTAATTTGCATATCACCCTGATTAGCTGATGGGAAGCATGTCGGAGGTACGGTTAATTACCATGTTTGTCTATTATTAGATAGGATGACACAATACTCTAAATTAAACCTAGCCACTTCTAGAGAAAACAGGAATCAATGAAGACTGATCAGCCTTAACAGATATTAGAGGCTATTCTATACCATCAGTGTAAACAGCAATGTTGTGTTACTATACAAACAGGTAGAGAGATAGATAGCAAGTCTCAGGGAATCAAATGTAAATCCATATGAAATTCCGTGTCTTATACCCTGTTACATTTAAGAGGTTTGTACATTTACATATGTATAAAGAAATAATATAGAATTAGAAAGGAATGGGGCGATTTCTTCTGTGACCTTGTTTGGAGAACGTTTTCCAAACCATGAACAAAACACCAAGGTCATAGATGAATATATTGATTAGAAAACTATTAAAAAGTAAATTTTTTTATGAATAAGGCCATCAGCAAATCAAACAAGAAACTGAAAATATAAATACAATGCATATTTGGACACAAAACTAAAATATATAAAATAAATTTTTACATATTATGTATAAATAATATATTTCTATATCTTCTGCCCATTACCTAGAAAGAACCCTAACAACAAATAAGAATTGACCAACTCAGTTCCTAGATAATCTTTGCTTCTTAGACATGAAAAAATAATGCTAAAACTTACAGATGATGGCAAAGGGTAATTGAGCTCCACTGAGAGGGGGGTGGGTGTAGGTAGAAGATGACATAGGGGGCATAAATGGCGATGGAAGGAGACTTGACTGGGGTAGTGAACACACAGTACAATATACAGATGATGTATTATAGAACTGGACACCTAAAGCTTAGATAATTTCTTTTAAAAAATATTTTTATTGATTTCAGAGAGGAAGAGAGAGGGAGAGATGGATAGAAACATCAATGATGAGAGAGAATCATTGATTGGCTGCCTCCTGCACACTCCCTGCTGGTGATCAGGCCTTCAACCCAGGAATATGCCCTTAACAGGAATCAAACCTAGGACCCTTCAGTCCACAGGCTGATGCTCTATTTACTGAGCCAAACTGGCCAGAGCTGAAACTTAGATAATTTCTTTTTTTTAAAATACATTATATTTTTTATTGATTAAGATATTACATATGTGTCCTTATCCCCACGTTACCCCCTACCCCCCCACTCATGCCCTCAGCGCCCCCCCCCCCAGTTGTCCGTGTCCATTGGTTAGGCCTATATGCTTGCATGTAAGTCCTCTGGTTGATCTTTCCCCCTTACCCCTACCCTCCCCTACCTTCCCTCCAAGGCCCGACAGTCTAATCAATGCCTCTCCATCTCTGGATCAGTCCTTGTTCATCAGTTTATGCTGTTCATTATATTCCACCAATGAGTGAGATCATGTGGTATTTATCCTTCTCTGACTGGCTTATTTCACTTTGCATAATGCTCTCCAGTTCCATCCATGCTGTGGCAAATGGTAAGAGTTCCTTTTTCTTCTTCCTCTTCTTAAAGAATACCTTTCAGCATTTCATATAATGCTGGTTTGGTGGTGATGAACTCCTTTAGCTTTTTCTTATCTGTGAAGCTCTTTATCTGGCCTTCAATTCTGAATGATAGCTTTGCTGGATACTCTTGGTTGTAGGTTCTTGCTATTCATCACTTTGAGTATTTCTTGCCACTCTCTTCTGGCCTGCATGGTTTCTGTTGAGAAATCAGCTGACAGTTGTATGGGTACTCCCTTGTAGGTAACTGACTTTTTTTTTCTTGCTGCTTTTAAGATTCTCTCTTTGTCTTTTGCTCTTGGCATTTTAATTATGATGTGTCTTCGTGTGGTCCTCTTTGGATTCCTTTTGTTTGGGGTTCTCTGTGCTTCCTGGACTTGTAAGTCTATTTCTTTGGCCAGGTAGGGGAAGTTTTCCGTCATTATTTCTTCAAATAGGTTTTCAATATCTTGCCCTCTCTCTTCTTCTGGTACCCCTATAATTCTGATGTTAGTACACTTGAAGTTGTCCCAGAGGCTCCTTACACTATCTTCATATTTTTGGATTCCTTTTGCTTTTTGCTTTTTTGGTTGGGTATTTTTTGTCTCTTCGTATTTCAAATCTTTGACTTGATTCTTGGGATCCTCTTGTCTGCTGTTGGATCTCTGTATATTATTCTTTATTTCAGTCAGTGTATGCTTTATTTCTAGTTGGTCTTTTTTCATATCCTCCAGGGTCTCACTAAATTTATCAGTGGTTTCCAGAAAATTCTTTAGAAACCTTATAAATGTGGTTTTGAACTCTATATCCAGTCGTTTGATTTCTTCCATTTCTGTCATTTGTGACCTGTTTCTTTGTCTCTGCATTTTTTTTTTTTATGCTTCCCTGTGTTGGTAGAGTGGTTGTTGTTTTTTTGGTGTGTTTTTTTTTCAGCTGTGACTCCAGACAGGATCCAAAGAGGAGTTTTTACCATCTCTTCTCTGGGTTTTATGGAGACTTGCTTTACCCTTCTGTGTTAGCCTCTTAGACACTGAGTCAGCCTTAAAAGGGCACAGGAAAGGGCGAGGTAGAGTGGCTTTCTGTGCTAGGTGTCCTATAGGGCCCAGTGGCTCCGCCTCCCCAGTTACCTGAGGTGGACATTCTTGGTGCACCCCTTTGTGGACTTTGTGCACAGTCTTGTTGTAGTTATGCCTTGATTGTTGTAGGTATCACTGGGAGGAATTCACCTCCAGGCCAATTGGCAGTGAGAATCAGCTGTGTCTGCAGTGGGAGAACTTCTGTGCTGAAGACACCCTTCTGGGTCAAGACTTGCTTCAGTGGGACTTTGGTGCTCACTGAGTCTGCCCCCTGGGTGTGTCCCTTATGGCTCTGAGGAGTTGTAATCTGGATGGTCCCACTCTGACCACTGGGTACACTGGCTCTTGGAGCTAAGGAGGTGCTAATTTTGCCTCTGCCTGAGGTTACCCAGCAGGAGCTATGAAGAGATCTGCAGATTCCCCTTCCTTTTTTGGAGTTTGGAGGTGCCCAGATGAGGCCCAGCTGTGAAGCAATGCAAGCTGCTGTGGGGCCTTGGGCCTTCTCTTGGAAGTTCTGGGTCTTTCTGGCCCAGCTGCAATTTGTTAGGTAATTTTCAGGTTGCAAAGGGCCAGGGCATTCTAATGCAAAAGCCTCAGCTGAAGCCTTCGTGGGGCGGGGTCTCAAGGAATCAACAGGGCAGAGCAAGCAGCTATGGCTGATCCTCAGCCCTGCCCTAAGGGACCGCACATCTCAGTGTCCCGGTAATTGCTGCAAGCACCTCTGAGGGAAAGCCACCCTCAAGTTCCGAGTTCTGCCTGCTGCCAGACAGTCCAGTTTCTCCCCGTATGAGTCCTGGGTCCCCAGAGACTTCCCGGAAGTGGAGTTCAGAGCAGTCGGGAGCTTGTGACTTCCTCCCGATTCAAAAAGACAGCTGCGTCCTCAGGTGCCAGCCACTTTCTGCATGCGCTTGAGCCTCCGTACCTCTGCACTTTACTTCCGCAGCTCCTCTGAGTCTCAGTGTGCTTTTCTCTTTCCTTCTAGTTGTAGAATTTCCACTCAGCCAGCCTTCCTGTAGTTCTGGATGATGTCCGTTTTGTCTTTTCATTTTATTTTTGAAGTTGTTGTGGGAGGCAGCAATTTCTAGTGTTTACCTATGCCACCATCTTGGTTTCTCCTTTAGATAATTTCTTAACCGATGTTATTCACTCATTTCTGTGTTTACCCAACTAATTTAATAGAAAGGGGAAAAAAGGCCCCCCCCCCCAAACTGACTCATAGTTAAAAAATACATAAGGCCAGGGCAGGTAATGTAAAACGTGGTGGCTATAATTTATAATACTGTTTTGTATAATGGAAAGGGGCCAAGAGTGTAAATCTTAAAGGTTCTCCTCACAAGAGAAAAAAAAGGTATCTATGTGTGGTGATGGGTGTTAACTAGGCATATTGTGATGATTATTTCACAATATACACAAATATTGAATCATTTTGTTGTACACTAGAAAGTAATATAATGTTATATGACAAATATATCTCAGTAAAAAGCTGGCAAAATCATATTCCAAAAGTACACACACACATAGAGGAAAAAGGATCTCCACTGAGATATTTTCACCCTCAGATGATCATATATCCGTTAGCCCACTACCCTGTGTTTCAGGCCCATGAGGAAAGTGCTATTCTTATGGAATTGGCCATTCCAAGCAAAACTCTGCCTGAAAAGGGAAGCTGCTCACTTGAGGCTCTTTACACAGACCCACACGGGTAGGAGATGCTGCCACACCCTGCTAGTTTAGTCAGCAGGCATTACAACCTTCATCTCACTAGACACAGGTCTCTGATCTTCCTATTTTTGGAAGATTTCATAAAAGAGTGGGAGCAGCATAGGAAGTTCTGTACTGCCCAGTACATCAGGGGCTTTACAGAGCATGTTTATTTTCTCCTCAACTTATCTGGATGTTTTACACTCTCTATTTTCTAGTCAATTGCCTTAGCTATTTAAGACATTTGTGTAAAATCTAAAGAAATTAGTAGTTGTACCATGTAAAAGTGTCCACTTCTAGCACACTTATGCAGCTCTGACCTTGCCTCTGTTATGAAAAAAAATGTGCCCCTTCCTTCCCAGGCGTCAGAACCCTGCACCTGGATACAAGCGTTAACCAGTGTATCCTATGTCGGCCCTTTCCCCTCCTCTGCCTTTGTTTAGTGCAGTGGACAAACTGTACAGCTCACCCGAGAAGTCTGCCCTCTTCATGAACAACAAACACCAAGACCTTAGGAAACTCAACCTCTGTTTCCATCCTCCCAACCTACTGGCTCCAGGACTGAATTTTGACTCTGTTTTCCCCCAAAGAAATTAAACAGGTATTGTTTTCAACAGTGTTTGTTCAAATGTATTCCCATGATATCCAATGTTTTTGCTCACCTTCGCATTTCACATCTCATGTCTTCCATTCCTCAAAGCACGTTCTTCAGGAGTTCTTTTCATGAGAGTCTGTGGGTGGGAGCCATGCAGGGCAGCTCAGGGCCTGTGGAGCTGTCAGACAGGCACTCTGACCAGTGGTCCTGAGGGATGTACTGTCTAGAGCAGCGGTTCTCAACCTGTGGGTCGCGACCCCTTTGGGGGTCGAACGACCCTTTCACAAGGGTCGCCTAAGACCATCGGAAAACACATATATAATTACGTATTGTTTTTGTGATTAATCACTATGCTTTAATTATGTTCAATTAGTAACAATGAAAATACATCCTGCATATCAGATATTTACATTACGATTCATAACAATAACAAAATTACAGTTATGAAGTAGCAACGAAAATAACTTATGGCTGGGGGTCACCACAACATGAGGAACTGTATTAAAGGGTCGCAGCATTAGGAAGGTTGAGAACCACTGGTCTAGAGGAATGTTTGAAGAAGAGCCAGATGGAGACTGGACAGTGTGGCCTGGGAAGGAGGTCCTATCCACATCTAGAGCAGTGGAGGCCCGCCTTCCATGCCCTGTGGAATGAATGATTCTCCCCTGCCCTGCAGCGACCTGAGGCAAGGGGCAAGGCTGTGAGCTGGAAAACCTGCGCCCCTGTGGCTGAGTCTGGCAGCCCTGGGGACAAGAACATTTGGCCTGGTCAGAGCCTGGGAGGAGGCTTTGCCTGGTGAGGGCCAGCGGCACTGAAAAAGGGGAGTGCCACTGAGCCAAACAGGCTTGGGCTTTTTTTTTTGAAAGTTTAATGGTTTTGATTTTTATTTATTTATTTTTAATCTCACCTGAGGATATTTTTCCATTAATTTTTAGATAGAGGGGAAAGAAGGGGGAGAAAAAGAGAGAGAGAGAAACATTGATGTCTGTAGGCACCCTAACCCGGTCCATAACCTGCAGTCAAGGTACATACCCTTGACCAGGATCAAACCCAGATCCTTCAGCCTGTGGGCCAATGCTTCATCTTCTGATCCAAACCGGCATGGTTTTGTTTTGTTTTGTTTTAGTCTCTATGTCATTTACTTCCAGCCTGACTTGCAACAGAAGTTACCTCCAGCCCACATCTCTGGTAAAGTCAAAGCCTACCTTCGTATTTGAAAACTGATACCTGAACACAAATGGCATGCAATTCAGACTGAGGCAACCTCATAATCGCACTGTTTGCTTGGATTGCCTAGACTGGGCTTGTGACCCAAGTTTCTGATGGAGTCATCATGAAAATCTAGGTTCCTAAACTCCAGGTCCAGTGCTCCAAATCTAGCACACACAGGTTCTGCATTTCTGCATGTTCCAGGGTCTCTGTTGCTAAAGTGGGCTGGGTGGAGACAGGGCTTCCTCTGCTGGACCAACAGGTTCAGGAATAGGTAGTGGAGCAAGGCCCGTGACCTAAGCACCTGCAGGCACTCTCTTTGAAAAATGTCTTCATGAATTGTGTGTTGGTGGATGTCAGAGCGTAGACTGGGGGCTGTTGGCAGATTTGGCGTAGTGACTCTAGCTATTGCATAAATGGTAAAGCTTTTGCTCAGGATGGTGTCCATCAGGAGGAGCCACCTGGGTCTATACTGTCATGTGTCTCCTGGGCTGGTATTGGGCTCTTCAGGATGGAGGCAAGAGAACTTAGAATTTTTAGATGACTTCTCCTCTGACCCCAAAACATAACCCTATGATGGCATGTACCATGTTGTATGACAGTGTGCGCTGCACTGGACTGCTTCCTTCTACAGCTTGAGGGGATGCTGTCTTTGAATCTCTAAAGCCTGGCACAGGGGATGGAGCATAGGAGAAGCTCAGTTATTATTTATAGAAATAACAGGAGAATAATTGAGTGACTTTGCTATAAAATGCATGCTTGATATATTCAAGACTACATGTGGATAGGTTCACTGTAAAGATCTGTTAAAGGGCAATTAAAAATAAGGATATATTTGTAATATACATATTAAACTGTTACCTTGAATTCATTCACCAAAAATGAAAGAGAGGGAAGGAATTTCCTTGGAGTGTGGGTCAGCATATAGAATTGTACTGTGTCTTGCTTGCAGAAAGCACATCCATTCAGCCTTGCCTATGATTTGCAGTTTATATGTAGTAAGTGGAGGTCATAAAATCATATGTATGTCATGCTGCATGAGGATATTTCTCAATACTGCTAAATGTTTTCTATCTAGAGTAGTTGTCAGATTTATGCCCATTTCAATAACAATATTTCTGAGACTTCCTTTAATTGACCACTCATACTACTTTTAATTGAAACTATAATTCTCCTTTCATAATCATTTTTCATTGATTTATACTGTATTTTGATAAATGAGGTAAGTACACAAATAAGGCCAATGGAATAAGCAGTATTGGAAACAGACCCAATTTCTTCTTGTGAAGCAGATAACTCAGGGCTCTGAGGTCCATGTGCACTAGGGAATCAGTGAGTAACCTTGAGGGCTCAGCATTTATTGGATGCAAATCAGTACCTTTTCTAGATGGAATGGAAAGGGGTGGTTACACAGTCTACTGAGAAAATATTTTTGAAAAAGTTTTCACTCTACGTAGAAGTACAGTGCTTGGTCACATATGTTTTAATGATGTTTGTTGAAGCAATGCATAAATAGACAGTTGTGGATAACAGCTCCCAAAAGTGCCATGAGGGACTTTCATATCCTTCCTCTCTTCCTGAAGGAAATTTCTATGTCCTGCATGACCCACCCAAGATGAAATCACAGGAAAAGCCATCACTAGCTTTGGAAAGGAGGCAGCTCATGAGCAGACTCTTTCCTCCCCTCCATGCTTCTCCCTGGAAGCAGCAATGAGAACTGCGAAGAAAGGTAAGCGCCTTCCTCCTATTGACCGATTCCAGAGAACACGTTCTGTTACCTTGAGTGGGAGATGCCTGCAGGAGCTTCAGTGAGACCTGTGACAGAGCCTGTCTCTTCTTTTTCCTTTTTTTTCTTCAGCCAGTCTTTTCAAGAAAATACCATGATTATCAGGCAGGAGCTGCTTGAGAAAAATTGTTGCTTAACGTCTTCTAAATTGCAGGCCAAGACCATCACTGGGCTTTCAAAAGCATGCTATCTGTTCCTCAAGACCTCACAGTGTGGTGGAAGAGGGAGACATACAAACCAGACATTCTGGGACAATGTTATAAGTGATCTATAGAGGAAGGTTGGGGCCACATGTGTTCACTGTGGCTGCAATGGCTGGGCTTGAGCATCCAGAAGCTCTAAGTTTTCTTGCAGCCAACACGAAGAGGAATGCCACTGACATAAAAATAACCAGTTGTCCAGGTGAAACCCAACAGTCTTTGGCTCAAAAAAATGAGATGAAATTTTCCTACAGGGTTCCTCAAAGCTGTACATTTGAAAGGATCATAAGACTCACAGGGCTGAATCTCTTAAGCACCCTCAGTGTAAGTTGGTGGCATCACATCAAAGCACTCAGCCTAGTGCACAGACTACATGCACTATCTTCCTACCTTCTTCCACCACCCTGTCATTCAGCTGAGGAACCCCTTACCTACAGCCAAGCCTAGTACAGCATCTGGAAATGAAGGGGGTGCTTGTAGGACACAGAATCAGAAAGTGATTAACTGGAAAGAGCATTGGATCAAACGTCAGGAAACCTAGTTCTGATGGATATATTTGGTTCGAAAAGTGGAAAACTGCAGTTAGTATCATTTTCACAGCTACCTGTAGTGTCTCTGGAGCACTCAGCATTCATTTGTGAATTCCTCCCTCTGAGTGTAAATATATGGGGCAGCCTCACTGTCTGTGAACAGACAGCCCTGTCTGTTGTCACCTTGTCATAGTGGACCCTCCACGTCTGCCTGAGTTCTCTGAGGAATGAGTAACCAGTGTCAGAGAATAGTCCAGAATTCTATAAGGAACCTAAGTTTCTACCAATACAATGATATGACTAGGGCAGGATCAGATGTTATCAACTCATGAGGACTGGCCATGAAACTGACTACAATTCACAGCCACAATAATCTGTACAAAATCTCGAGGCTTACAGACTATTCCAAAACTACTATCTAAGTGCTACTAATAATTGTGTTCCAAGATAATTTCTATTTTAAAATTGACCCTGAGGTTACAATGACCACATTGGAATTGGTGGGATATAGTGCTACACTCTACCCTGGTCAAGGTGAGAGCTATAACCACTCATCATTTCTCAAAGGTAAAGGCCATGGTTTTCTTTACTACAACCCAAAGCCAACTTGTCACCATGCTGTAGACAAATGCCACTGGAGGACTTTCACAAGCCCAATTTCCTGGACTGCACTTATGCAGTAGAGACTCTAAGAATATTTTCCCTAAACCCAGAGAACCCAATGAGATTAGAAGTAGGCCGACTCATTTATTCTAGCTTTTTACATATAGAATGCCTCCAATCACAGCACTAAACATGAATTTAAAGGGCATATAGTCTGAGAGAAAAATAAGGAATCTTCTTTTTCTACCCAATCCAGTAGAAAAATTTCAGAACATCAGTTTATGGATTTGGACAAGGATTCTTTTTTCCTTTTTTTTTTTTTTTAACTTACTATATATTGCCTCCAAGCCAATAATATATTAGAGGCTTCATGAACATTAACAGCTGATGTTTATGAAATATTTAGTCATATTTGGCACCTGGCTGAGTCCTTTTCATCCATTTTCTTATTTATTCCCCACTATGATCCTACAAGCAGATGATTTCAACCACATTTTGCAGAGGAATTAACTGAGGCTTGGAGAGAAGAGCAGCAGATCCAGGACTTCAGACCCGGATTTGTCTGATTCAGACAGAGATTCTTTCTGTTGCAATGAAGATTGTAAAGAAAAAACATTCAAAAAGAAATTCAGATCACATGAAAAATTTATGGGTAATGTCAAGGATGATGGAGAGGTATAACTTTCAGATGAATGCTTTCTCTGAGAAAAACTAGAACAGCCAGATTAAAAACAAACTATTTGAAGAGATTGGTGAATCACTGACACATTCTGAGGCTGACGCTGAGAGAAGACTAGATACTGTCCAAGCCTGGCAGGGCAATATTGAGTCTGGAAGTTACTTCAGACTGATCAGGACAGAGGCTCTCATCCCTGCCCCAGGTGGCTTCCCGACATGGCCAGGGTTTCCCCAGGAAGGCTTTCTCCAGGTTCATCCACCTCAGGAGTGTCCTGCAGAGCCCTCTGGAGAACCAGCCTCAGGGTGTGTCGCTGCTTCCACCATCGCTGCCTGAAGGAGCCAACGAAGAAGTAAATGATGGGGTTGGCACAGCTGTTGACACAGGACAGGGGTACTACAAATTTGTAAAGATGAAGGAAGGCATCAAAATATTTTTCAAGCCAGGATAAGAGGAACCGGTGGATGCCGAAGGGCAGGCCGCAGAGGAGGAAGACCAGCCCTGTGAGCACGATGGTCACATAGAGCCTGGTGGGCGGCACCCGGTGGGAGCCACACAGCAGTCTGGTCATCAGGGCCAGGCTGGACCCAGAGAGAAGCACAAATAACAAAATCAGCCACGCCGCAGTGATGAAATTAAATACCCGACACATGGAAAGGCTTAAAAAATTCATCGGAATGATAGAGAATTTTTTATCCAGGATGCTCAGCAGTAGGGACAGGGACCACAGCAGGGCACATGTGACAGCTGACAGGGGTCTGGGGCGGCGGCAGCGGTACCAGATTGGCCACAAGACAGATAGGCAGCGCTCTGTGCTGATGGCGCTGAGAAAGCTCAGGCCTGAGATGTAGGTAAACACTGACACAGCGATGACAAATCTGCATATTTCAATGGGGACAAAATTGAACATAGGGAATGTATAATCTGGCAGCAGAGGAAGAGGGAGTCGGCTCCCGTCAGGTTGAGGATATAGATTGAAAAGGCGTTCCTGCGCATGGGGAAGCCCAGGAGCCAGAGGTTCCCTGCCAGCCCCAGCAGGGTCAGGATGGCTGTCAGTAATTCCAGAATTAGGAACTCTGTGTTGAAAGTTTGTACTCTTCCACTTATTGATGTGAGTTTGCTGCTCCAGGCTGTGACAGATGGATTCATGCTCAGGAACCCTCCACTGGTGCCACTGGAACAGAAATAAGACTTGAGCACCTGGTGCATGATCAGTGAGTCTCATGGCACCCTGCTACCTGGGAATTACTGTCTGTGTTACAGAGATTATGATACCAAAGGCATCACCGCCTTGGAGTCCTGGAACCTGGATTCAAACACCGTTCTCTCTGACTCCAGATTTGGGGATCTCTCTGCGCAACATGGACCTTCTTCTGACATGGGAATAGTCTGTAGTCCAAATACCTCCACTCATAGTGGGAGACCATGTCATGTCTTCTGGAGGCAGGAGGAGCATAGTCTGGACACAGTGGGATGACAGCAGGACTCGGAGCTCACCATTGCTTCTGCCCTGCGGCTGAGATTTCCTTTCAAGGGCTCAAAGTTGAAAGTCCCAGCCATGACCTCTGGGTTTTCTCAGTAACTGAGAATGTCCATCCTCCAGAAAGAAGATCGTGATTTGGGGTTATAAATGGAACACAATCTCTTGCTATGAGGGGTATGAGTATGACCTGTCCTCTTGTGCTAGAAATGCTCAGTGTGTCATCTCTATCAGGACAGGAGGTACTTTTCCCTGAACAGTGGTGTGTCTAGTGGGACACAGTTTAATTCACGCTTATAATGGATTTCTTCCTAGAGCAGCCAAAGTAATAAATATAAAATACTTATCGTTAATAGTGTACTCCCACTTTAAAAAGCACACACCAAACAAACTACATTTTATTATCAAGGCATTTTTGATGATAGTGAGATATTATTCCAAAAAGTGACACCCAATAGAGAGGTGCAAAGAGTCAAACAAAGAGAGAGAGAGAGAGAGAGAGAGAGAGAGAGAGAGACCAGGTAAACCAACTATTGGGAGATGATAAGAAGAAATGGGTTTTCTTCATTTGACATCAAATCTCATTTCCAGATTCTCTACCCTCCTCTGCATCCTCACCACTGGACCCCTTTACCTCAGTGCCCTGGTTGCTCTCAGGAAGGAGAGACACTGGCAGTTGGTTGGAGAGCAGGAGGAGGGCAGGTTTCAACTCCCTGGCTCTCTGATGTCAGGCTGTGAGTTGGCCATGATGGTGTTACTCTACCTAAGGACATAGCCCCTGTCTGGTTGCCTTTCTTATGGTCAAAATGACAACCACCGCTAGAGCCATATCCCTCGCTGTATTCTGGTAACTTATCTTTCCCTTTACCCTTCAGCAGTAGCTCCCTATTATGACTTATCTTTAGGGGTCTCTCCATCTTCATCAATTTCCCTTACTCCTGCTCACCCCTTTGTACATAGTCCCTTTATTAAACTCTCTTCAATTACTCATTAGTTTGTGCTCTGTCTGTGTTTTATGCTGGAACAAGAAAGATACAAACATATAACAAACAAACAATAAAATCCATGGAACAGAAGCTAATGTTTGCAAGCTGAGGTTATTAACAATAATTCAAATTTGAAAACAATGTCTGTGAAGCAGAAAGGACCTGGGTCCCTCACACCCTAAACTACCAGCACCCAAAGCTTCCCTCAGGGAGTTTCATGTCTCTGGACTCTCCTTCATGGGTGCCCATGGCTTCTTGCATGCTCCACCCTAAGATGCATGTGGACTAAGAGGGAGAAAACAAAACTGCCTTTGAGAGAAGGTAGTTCTGAGCCAACTCTTACCTGAGCACCATCTTCTAGTTGAAGGTGGTGAGTAGAAGAGGAGCTTTCCAGGGAGTGCTGAGCACCAGAGAATGCTCTCCTACCCCTGGATAGGAGGTGTCTGCAGGAGCAGGAGTGGAACCTGATGACCAAGAGAGGCTTATCTAGATGCTGGGCAGCCCCTGTGACTTCCTGCCCAAGGGGCACTGGCAAATGAGATTCTGGAGATGTGAGACAAGGGCCTCACAAGATGCTTCTCACTTGCCCTAAGTCTAATGACTTATCTCTTCCTCTCCACATCTTACCCCATGTGGTCCCCCTCCTGTGAGGAATGTTTGAACTGGAGCCTGCCACTGCCCACTGTGGGCGTGTTCAGGAAGCCCACCCAACAAATAATGTGAGCTTGCATAGCTAAAGAAGAGTTTGCTTGGCATTCAGGGCCCTGCATGGCCTGGCTCATCTGATCTGTTTCCATTTACTCCCAGGAGTAATGAATGCACATTAGTTTATTTCAGAGGACACAAGAGTATATAAAATAAAAATGTAAAGTCTCTCCTGACCTCAATCACCAATAGCAACCGATGTTTACAGTTCCCATTTTAACTCTTTTACAAGTTATATTATAGCTTTGTGTAATGAGACCTCCTTTGTAGTTGTGACTTATCAATATCAACACCTGTGTAAACTGTGTTCCCTTTCAGCAGATAAAGAATTTAGCACACCACATGCAATACTTGTGCCTCTCTCTCTCCCCAGGACATTTGTTCGCTAGATTTCTTTCACATGATGTGGGGACAACCAGTGTTTTCAGCTTTAGTTCCTATAAGTTCCTTTCATGTGCCCATGCCACAGCCAAATGGAGTTATATGGCATTTCCTTAAGAACTTAACTATGAAGCATTTGAAACAATGAGATAAATTATTCACACATTTCTGTGTTTACCCAACTCTACTAGTACTGTGTGCCTATAATGTGCCAGATCCAGGCAGAGAAGATGCTGTGGACAAATGCTACCAGAGGACGTTTCAGAGGCCCAATTTCCTGGACTGTGCTTATCTAAGGATATCATTTTCCCTACACCCAGACAACCCAATGAGATTAGAGGTAGGCCAACTCATTTATTCAAGCTTTTACCCTGTAGAATGCCCCCAACCACAGCACTAAGCATGAATCTAAAGGGCCTATAGTCTGAGATAAACATAGGGAATCTTCTTTTTCTATCCAATCAGATAGAACAATTTCTGAATGACTGCTTATGGTTTTGGACAGGGATTCTTTTCTTTTTAACGTATTAAATATTACCTCAGAAGTCAATAATATATTAGCGGCTTCACATGTATTAACCGCTGATGTTTATGAAATATTTAGTCATATTTTGCACCTGGCTGAGTGCTTTTAATCTGTTTTCTAATTTATTCCCCACTATGATCCTATGAGCAGATGATTTCACCACATTTTACAATGAATTAACTGAGGCTTGGAGAGGAGAGCTATAGAACCAGGACTTCAGACCCGGATTTGTCTGATTCAGACAAGGATTCTTTCTGTTGCAATGAAGTTTAAAGGAAAAGCATTCAATAAGGAAATTCAGATCACATGAGAAATTTATTGGTAATGTCAAGGACGATGGGGAGGTATAACTTTCAGACTACTGCTTTCTCTGAGAAAAACTAGAAAAGCCAGATTAAAAACGACCTATTTGAAGAGATTGGCGAGTCACTGACACATTCCGAGGCTGAGGCTGAGAGAAGACTAAATACTACTTTCCAAGCCTGGCAGGGCAGCAGTGAGTCTCAAAGTTCTTTCAGACTGATCAGGACAGAGGCTCTCATCCCTGGCCCAGACTGCTTCCCGACATGGCCAGGGTTTCCCCAGGAAGGCTTTCTCCAGGTTCATCCACCTCAGGAGTGTCCTGCAGAGCCCTCTGGAGAACCAGCCTCAGGGTGTGTCTCCGCTTCCACCATCGCTGCCTGAAGGAGCCAACCAAGAAGTAAATGATGGGGTTGGCACAGCTGTTGACACAGGACAGGAATACTACAAACTGGTCAAGATGAGGGAAGACATCAAACCAGAATAAGAGGTTCCAGTGGATTCCGAAGGGCAGGCCACAGAGGAGGAAGACCAGCACGGTGATCATGACGGTCACGTAGAGCCTGGTGGGTGGCACCCGGTGGGAGCCACACAGCAGTCTGGTCATCAGGGCCAGGCTGGACCCAGAGAGAAGCACAAATAACAAAATCAGCCACGCCGCAGTGATGAAATCCAACACTGGGCACCAAAAATCATGCACAATCCAATTCAGGAAGCCACAGTAGTTCCCTTCCAGGATACTCAGCAGCAGGGACAGGGCCCAGGCAAGGGCACACATGATGGTGGACATGTGTCTCGGGCGGCGGCAGCGGTACCAGATGGGCCACAGGACAGACATGCAGCGCTCTGTGCTGATGGCACTGAGAAAGCTCAGGCCTGAGATGTAGGCAAAGATGGACACAATCATGAAAAAGTCTGGGATGGATATGGAGATGAGAGAGAAGTTTCTGGTGAGTGTCTCTAGGGCTTGTATAATATAACAGCCGAGGAAGAGGAAGTCGGCTCCCGCCAGGTTGAGGATGTAGACGGAGAAGGCGTTCCTGCGCATGCGGAAGCCCAGCAGCCAGAGCACCACTGTGTTGCCTGCCAGCCCAACCAGGGCCACCATGACTGTCAGTAATTGCAAGATTATGAACTTTGTATCATATTGATGAAAGGCTTGATCACTTCCATTGGTTGGTGTGAGGTTGGTCTCCCAGGCTGTGGCTGTCATATCCGTGCTCAGAAATGCTGCAACTGTGGGCCTGGAAACAAAACAAGACTTGAGCACCTGCTCTATGACCACTGACCCTCATGGCCACCCTGTCTGTGGCGAATGGAGGCTTCCAGAGACTAAGATTCTTTCTGAACCACACAGTCTCGGAGTCCCGGAGCCTGAATTTAAACCCAGTTCTCTCTGAATCTTAGAGCCTGGGCTCTTTCTGCTGCAACACAGACCCTCTATGTCCAACCTCTCCACTCACCATCCAACCCATGGCATGTGCCCTGGAGGCAGAAGGAGAAGAGTCTGCCCAGCCGAAACTGGTTTGGCTCAGTGGATAGAGCGTCGGCCTGTGGACTGAAAGGTCCCAGGTTCTATTCCGGTCAAGGGCATGTACCTTGGTTGTGGGCACATCCCAGTAGGAGGTGTGCAGGAGGCAGCTGATCGATGTTTCTTTCTCATCAATGTTTCTAACTCTCTATCTCTCTCCCTTCTTCTCTGTAAAAAGTCAATAAAATATATTTTTAAAAAAAGAAGAATTTACTTTGTAAAAAAAAAAAAAAAAAGAGTCTGCCCAGTCCTGTGGATGACAGCAGGGTCCTGAGTTCCCCAGTACTTGTGCTCTGGGACAGTGGCTTTGTTTGACAGCAGGCTGTAAGAAGCCCCAGGGCAATCTCAGTGACTGAGAGTGGTCTACCCAGGAGGGAGAAAGGAGGCTATGACTTAGGCTCATGAAGGGAATGAGACCCCTTGTTAGGACAGAGTGAGGACACCCAAAGCTCTTGCATTAGAAATGTCCCAGTGTGTCATGTCTATGAGGGTAGACAGTGATTACTCTTCCCATTGTTGTGTCCCCAGGGCCTAAGTCTGTGTGGGAACACCATGGGGCTGTCAATAAAATGTTAATCCATGAATGAATGAATGAATGAAGAAGAAAATTTGGATTTAATCCTATATAATAAAAGCCTAGTATGCTATGTGTTTGACTGTTCCTTCGACTGCTCGACCAGTCGCTATGTCAGGCACTAACAACAAGGGGGCAGACACTCTGACCGGTAGGTTAGCTTGCTCCTGGGGTCCAGCCAATCTGGACTGGGCTAGACAGGCTGGAAATGCCCTGGAGCCCTCCTGCAGCCCCTCCCCACCCCAATCATGAACTGGGTGGGTCCCTCAGCCTGGCCTGGGCCCTCTTGCAATCTGGATCCCTCAGGGAATGTCGGATTGCCAGTATTGACCCGATCCCCACAAGCCAGGCCAAGGGACCCCACTGGTGCATGAATCTGTGCACTGGCCATCTAGTATAATATAATATTTTTTTAAATGAAGAATTTTAAATGTAAGATATAAGTTAGCCCTTTTAACTCCACCATCAAAAAACACATATGTAGCCGGAACCGGTTTGGCTCACTGACCTGCGGACTGAAGGGTCCCGGGTTCGATTCCGGTCAGGGGCGTGTGCCTGGGTTGCGGGCACATCCCCAGTGGGAGATGTGCGGGAGGCAGCTGATCAATGTTTCTCTCTCATCGATGTTTCTAGCTCTCTATCTCTCTCCCTTCCTCTCTGTAAAAATCAATAAAATATATTTTTTAAAAAACAAAACACATATGTAACAAAAATAAAATTCCATTTCTAAGTTTTCATTCTGAGAAAAGCTCTTGTGTGTTTGAAATAATTTTTTTATGCCTGCAGACACCTCCTATCCAGGTGGGAGAGGATTCAGGACTGAATTAAATTTCTCTGCATTTTAGAGGAGAAAGAAGCCATTTTGAGAGAGAGGTGGCCAAGGGTTTGAATAGAGGTAGTTGAGACAGAAAAACAGAAGGGGCATTATTAACTGGTTCCTATGATACGTGTGATAGGAAAGCGACTCATGTCCCTACCTGTGATTTGGAGTAGAGATTTCTTTGCAGATCAAAGCATTTGTGTAAGAGAATTCTCCTGGTGGTGGTGGAGTTAAGAAGTGCTTAATTCTTTGGATGAAAAGAGACAAGCTCTTGCAGAATTTAGGTGAGAAACATAAATCTATTCACACGTAGGTGAAGAGTAGCAGTTGATGAGTGCTTACATGGTATTTCCTCTTTTAATCCTCCAAATAGCCCTATGAGGCCAGTACTGTGCCTATACCCATCTGGCACATAGGAAAAGACAAGCACAGGGAGGTTGAATGACATGCTCCAGTTCTCACATGCACAAGTGGAAGAGCCTGGATCTGAACCCACAGGTCTGTGTCAGAGTCTTCAGCTTTCCCCTGCCCTGCAACTCCACTGCCAGGGTGATGTGTCCAGTACACATGGGGGAGCGGGGGAAGGCAGAAAGCAAGTAAACTCAGGGACAAATCTAAAATGGGAACTCATTTGTGTGTTTTATTGAATTAGAATAGGCAAATTTGGTAAATAACAAGGAAGTGAAGCTTATCCAGTGTGGAAGAAGTGGGTGGAATCCAGCTGAGAGCAGACCCGAGATTCCGGGAGCTCCTTCTTCCCTCTGGACAGACCCAATCAGTCAATTCAGCCAGCACAGACTCCCCCAGGAGAATCGAACCCCTCTACCCTTGAGTCTGTGGGCTGCTGCTCTAACCACTGAGTCAAACCTGCTAGCTCTTGTGTCCCTTTTTAAACTCAAACCTCAATAATGATGACTAGATCTGTCTGGATTTTGTCTTTTTTTCGTATTTGTTGTTGTTCACCATTGTATCCTTGGCACTGAGCACATGTTCTTTAGAGACCATCTGTTATAATATCATCCTTTAACTCAGGAAGAAGCTGAGGCTGAAAGAGCCAAAGGATTTCCCTGAGATCACAGGGTGAACAGCAGGTCCAATGCCAGCCCTGGTCTCCTGGAGTCCAGCCTGAGGCTTTCCCACAGTTCTCTGCCTGATTGTGGGATGAGCACCTGAGTGAAATCTTCATGTGAGCTCAGAACATGAGAGAGCTTCAGGGGTGAGGAAATGCTAGTTGGTCTAAATTCCCATTTCCTTCTCTCTCACATAATAGTTCTGAGAGTTTTAGACCAGAAAATGGATTCTAATCCCAGTTTCCATTCCCATTTGATGGCACCATGGGACCAGGTGGTAGCCAATGGGAGGTGAGCACAGTGATGTAACCAGTTTTAGGTTGTGCCTTACCTTCCCCTCTTCTCCTCTGGATGGAATGCAGATGAGTCTGGGAGCCCTGCAAGAGCATGAAGTCCCCTCTAGGGCTGGGGAGCAGTGATCTGAAAGAGCACAGGTGTCTGATGCCTTGAAGTCACCAGTCCAGTTCTAATAATCTCTTATACATTTCTTTCTAGGGCTACCAAAATCATAAATTGAAATTCTTTAAAATATTTGTATACAACCACCTTGAAAAATAATGTACATTCCATCCTCAAGGCATTTATGATGAGAGATATTATTTTTAAGACGTGACACCCAGTAGGGGGGTGCCAACAGATCAAATAAATGAGATGTAATAACAAGTTGATGTAATCACAGTGAGAAAGAAAAAGTCCCAGGAAAAGCAACTAAGAAGAGGCTATAAGAAAAATGGATTCTCTTCATTTGACATCAAATTTCATTTCCAGCTTCTCTACCCTCCGCTGCATCCTGGGAGGACACATCTCTTTGCCTCACCATTGGCCTCTCTTTCCCTCTGGCTCCTGGTTGCTCTCAGGAAAGGGTGACACTGACAGCTGATTGGAGGGCAGAATGTCAGTGATTGAGGTTTTAACTCCCTGCCTCTCTGCTGTCAGGCTGTGAGTTTGCCATGGTGGTGTTACTCTACCTAAGGAGATAGCTCCTGTCTGTTGGCCTTTTTTTTCAGTCATAGTGACAACCAGCGCTACAGCCACAGCCTTCCTATGTTCTGGCAACTTATCTTTCTCTTTACACTTCAGGATGCGCAAGGGCAATATCTCCCTATCATGATTTACAGTGGGGCCTTGACTTACGACTGTCCCAACTAACGAGATTTCGAGATACGAGCTGTCTCTCGGCCGATTTTTTGCTTTGAGTTGCGAGCTAAAATTCGGGTTACGAGCCAGCTTCAGATACCCCACCGCTAGTTGGCGCAGTGAACGTCACAGTGAACACCACAACATCAGCCCAGCATCACGTGTCTCACTCGTTCACTTTAAGATTTGACATATGAGTAATTTGAGTTACGAGCTCCGTCACGGAACGAATTAAACTCGTAAGTCAAGGCCCCACTGTATCTTTAGGGGCCTCTGTATCCTTTATTGGTTTCCCTTAGTCCTGCTCACCCTTTGTACACAGTCTTTTTATTAAAATCTCTAAAATTGCCCTATATTTTTGTGCCTTGTGTTTTTGGCTGGGATAGGAATGACATATGCATAAAACAAACAAATTAACAAACAACCTCATAGAACAGCAAGGCAATGTGTATAATCTGAAGTTATTAACAATAATTCAGTTTGAAAACAATGTCTATGAAGCAGAAAGGACCTGGGTCCCTCATACCCTAAGCTACCAGCACCCAAGGCATCCCTGAGGGAGCTTCAGGTCTCTGGACTCTCCTTCATGGGTGCCCATGGCTTCTTGCATGCTCCACCCCAAAATGCAATCATGAGCATGTAGACTAAGAAGGAGAAAACAAAACTGCCTTTGAGAGAAGGTAGTTCTGAGCCAACTCTTACCTGAGCACCATCTTCTAGTTGAAAGTGGTAAGTAGAAGAAGAGGAGCTTTCCAGGGAGTGCTGAGCACCAGAGAATGCTCTCCTACCCCTGGATAGGAGGTGTCTGCAGGAGCAGGAGTGGAACCTGATGACCAAGAGAGGCTTATCAAGATGCTGGGCAGCCCCTGTGACTTCCTGCCCAAGGGACACTGGCAAGTGAGATTCTGGAGATGTGAGACAAGGGCATCACGAGATGCTTCTCACTTGTCCTGAGTCCAGTGACTTATCTCTTCCTCTCTCCATTTTACCCATCTGGTCCCCCTCCCTGTGAAGAATGTTTAAATTGGATCCTGTCACTGCCCATAGTGATCCTGTGCACTTTAACAGCTGTTAGCTAGCTCAATTTTGAAAATGAAATGTATTTTAATGAACACTGCCTTTAAAATTATTCAAAGTGTGTGTATACATTTTTTGGGACAACTCCTATTACCCAAAGGGGAAAGATCAGTAAGGCTTTAAGGGGTTAAAAAAAAATCCTTTTGGACTTGGAATTTCAGCATCCCAAATCCCTTTGAGAAGTTGATTAAATCTCTGGACTTTCTCCCTCAGAGAAAGCACACATACACATACACAGAATTTTGCATTTCATTTCAAGAAGCTTGTGAATCCCCTGAAGCCACCTCCAAAAGCCTGGCCTCGGTAAGACAAGGGAGAATATTTCAGGGTCTCAGGGAGTCACCAGGTTGGGGTAAATGGTGTTCACCAGGATAATACAGATTCAGCAAAAGTCTCAGGGTACACAGAGTCCAGCCACCACCTGCCCAGGGCCTGTCGACCATTTTGATTGGAGAATGGGTCTCAGGGAGTCATCAGGGTGGAGCTAGTGGAGTTCACCAGGATAATGCAGGCTCAGATTTGGCCATGTGGGGAGAGGGCTCAACACAGAGACAGTGGCGGCCATCCCTCCAGCCCTCTCCCTGAAGCCACACAACCCAGTTTCTCTCTGTATGTCTCTGGCACACCTTCCCACCCCACCCCACCCCACCCCCCAGCTTGACAGAATTCCTTGAGAATTTTTTGTTGTTGTCTAGTTTTAATATGTTTTTATTGACTTTCAGACAGAGAAAGGCAGAGGGAGAAAGAGATAGAAACATCCTAGCTAATAAAGAGGGAATATGCTAATTGATCCTAATGCTGTTGCAAAGATGGCGGTGCCCACAGCCAATAAGGAGGGAATATGCTAATTGACTGTCCCGCCCTCAAAAGGCGGCACCCACAGCCACAAGATGGCGGTGCCCAGTCCCCTCAGCTCCGCCAGGGTGGCAGGTGCACAGCAAGGCCAGGCCCGCCCCCAGGTGGGCCCGGCCGCTTTGTGTGCCTGTCTCTGGAGACCCCCAATCTCCTCAGCCCCCCAGCCACCCAGGGCCGGCATGAAGTGCGGGCAAGGCTCAAATGGTGGCTGCCCAGCTGACTCCCAAGGCACAGGCAAGCCTCGGATGTTGGCTGCCCAGCGGCCCAGGGCCACCCAAGGCTCAGGTAACCAGGGCTGGCCGAGGCTTGTGCTGCTGGCAGTGGCAGCAGCAGAGATGTGATGGGGTCGTCACCTTCCCCTGATCACCGGGTCGCCTCCTACCCCTGAGAGCTCCTGGGCTGTGAGAGGAGGCAGGCCAGGGTGAGGAATCCCCCTTCCAGTGCATGAATTTTCATGTACTGGGCCTCTAGTCCTATATAATAAAAGCCTAATATGCTAAGTTTCTGGTCGTCCAGTCATCTGTTCAACCAATCAAAGCATAATATGTTAATGATATGCTAAGACTGCTCAACCGCTTGCTATGACGTGCACTGACCACCAGGGGGCAGACACTCTGACTGGTAGGTTAGATTGTTGCTGGGGTCGGGCTGATCGGGACTGAGCGAGATGGGCCAGACATGCCCTGGAGCCCTCCTGAGGTCCCTCCCCACCCCTGATTGTGCAGTGGTGGGGTCCCTTGTCCTGGCCTGCACCCTCTCACAGTCCAGGACCCCTCTGGGGATGTCAGAGAGCTGGTTTTGGCCCGATCTCACTCAATGCAGGAGCTGCCCCCTGGTGGTCAGTGCACTCCCACATGGGAGTGCCGCTCAGCCAGAAGCTATTATTAGTTTCTTGTGTATCTTTCCAGAGGTACTCTTTATATAAATAATAGGAGAATGATTGAGTGACTTTGCTATAAAATGCATACTTGATATATGCAAAACTCCATGTTTATCTGTTTATAAAAGAAACACAAGAAGGAGAATATGTTCACATTCCTATGTATTACCTATATAAAGAGTACCTCTGGAAAGATACACAAGAAACTAATAATAG